>NC_137263.1:21005994-22205994 GCF_053477335.1 Acartia tonsa
AAGAAAGCACCTTTCCCTACAGCTCCATTTCAACAGTGGCGGTGGGCTAGATCTTATGAAAGATATCAGGTACATAAATATGATTATCAACTTGCCACTAGATTTGTTTCATACCTCCTTTATTTTTTTAGAATTAAAGAGGGAAAACTATTTTACATTATTTATAAATTCTAAATATTGTATAAAATACTTGCGGCTGTGCTCATCGCATCTAGCAGCTCTGTAATCGAAGGAGTAAGAAGAGTAGGAAAGTAGCCTAAAACCATCCTGGGGCCTATAATAAGCTTCCATAAAATGTAGAACTCCATCAGTTCAGTAGTTATCGAATTCTTAACCTACTGACAAAAAAAAAACTTACAATAGGATAAATAATTCTTGTTGGAGTCAATTTGTGCTTTCCCCACATAGTTCCAGTTGAGCACAGATAACCTCCTTCCTTATTTCTGCTTAAAGAAGTTGAATGTATTTTTTCTAAACCTAACCCCTGAAGAATGATGACCCCTAAATAAAAAGTATAATCAATTGGTGTCTTAAAAATCTAAGGTTAGGTCAATGTTTAGGGTTTTTTTTGCCCCCAGATGGCTAGGCGAGGGGGGTGGGGGCTAGGGTGTTTCTTGTTACTTTAATGCCTCTAATATCCCAAACAAAATCGGCTCTAATTTTACTACCTATACTGTTAAAAATGAATTATTGTCAGTTTGACATTATCGAAACATTTGACGATTTTTTCAGGCTTTTTTTTACAATTTTCAGGTATTGTTAACTCTAAAAAAAATTGTCTATTGTTCTTTTCAATAAGGAATACACCTATGTAGTGAATATTATCGTTCTACTACTGTTTTAGAGTCTTAAAACACACCTTTACGGAATTTTGCAAAAGCTACTATTCCCTTTATTTGTTTTTAATTTGAGGATTCCGATGAGCGCACCCCTCTGGTAAATGATGAAGTGATGGGTACCACGGAGGCACCCTCCGCCCCTTACCCACCCCCAGTTGTCGGTTACATCAGCGGTCATCATCAAGGTATAATTATTTACTTGTTGCCAGCGGCTCAGTCCTTAACCTCAAGTAGCTTATATTATTGAGAAAAGCTGTATGTATCTCTTATTGAAATTTACATAGGGTGAGGCGGGGCATTACCGGTAATTTTTTTGGTTTTTTGAAAAAAAAATGGGGTAAATATTAATATTTTTAAATGGGACCAAGACCATTAGAAAGCTTACGGAAAGGACTATCAGGTCCTAATAGGACGTTATCCTAGGACTTTTAGAAGTTTGTCATAATTGGACTCAAAGAAATTACCGATAAATGCCCCACGGTGGGGCATTGTGGTTAACGTCTTTTCAACCTAAAAAAAATCGATGAAAAACGGCCAAACGGCCAGTCAAACATGAATAATCATAATTAGTATAGGTTATAGGGATTATCCACAAAAATTTTCATAAAGATCGGACTATTCCTTCTATGTCAAAAATCATTTTTTTTAAAAGACGAGAAATTTCGATTTTTTTCTCACAAAAATTTTCTTAAAAAATAAAATTTAAATTTTTTTATATAAAAAAACCTGTTCTATTCACTTTTTGGCCTAATTCTTAAAAAGCCCATATTGAATTTTAGATTTTACAAAAGAAAACCTGAAAATTGATCTTAAAAATCGAATTTGAATTTTTTTTTCGACGTTACCGAAAAATACCCCGCGCGAACTTTGGTCATTTTTGAAAAAAATATTAACTCTACATTTAAGCTCTCAACGGATTTGGAAAGAGCGGGCAATTCTTAGTTCAAAAGGTTTTTACGGATCAGTTCTAGGTCTTACCAATTTTTGTGTAGGTCGATCTTTATACACCTAGGTGAAAAAAATTTTAAGAAAAAAATTTTTCGTCCGACTTTGAGACCCAAAAAGTACCCTTAAAATTCATCTCACAAAAATTTCATTTCATACTTTTTTGTAGGCAATTTAATTAGGAACAAATTTGCTTTTATGTTTTTTTCTGTCAGTCGACTAGAACATGGAGAAAAATGTCATTTTCTGAAGGTGGGTAAAAAATTACCGGTAATGCCCCTTACCGGTTAATGCCCCGCTTGACCCTATACTTAGCCTAAAAACAGAAATAAACCTCTGTTCACCCAGTATCAATATTAGGATTTTCTGCAAAGTAGAATACCTACAATAAGACTAAATGAAAAATATCAATTTAATAATAAATATTGAATATGATATTCATAAAATCGTTTCCCTAATACATTTATGTATGCAGATGTAAAAAGCCATATTTAGTCATTTCCTCATTAAAATGTCAAATGTTAACAACAACAAAATATTTGTGCAGGAGGATCAGGATCAGGTGGACAGGTGAATTCTTCTGGCACTGGAAGTGCCTCCAGGTCTCGAAGGCAACGGTCGTCCGCTCAGGTAAGAGTTTGTTCTGCCCTTTAGTCTTGATAAAAAGTTATAATATATAAGAGCTAGTTTTTAGTGACATATTGGTGAAGTGATTACTGTGATATTTTTGACACATTGACATATAAATTGCATCTCGAGTATGAGGATAATTGCGATAGATTTTACCATTTTTTAGACGAAGTCACTAAGCCAAACAAGCAACAGTAAGTTTTTTTTTAATTTGTCTTAATATTTGTTTATTTAATTTCAGTCGCCAGGATCTGGTTCAGCTCCTGTTAGGGATATATTCTCGCCTCCAGCCACAGCGCCTAATATTTAAATAAATTTGATTTTTGTTAATTTTCATAGTAGAATTAGAAAGGAATAGTAATGAAGATACATATTTCTAGATATTCAGCTTTCAGAAACATAAACTTCTTTTTATAGGAAAACGGAGCTCAAAATTTTTATTCCTCCGTGTACCTAAGAACTTTAATGCTCTTGAAACTCAATTGTCTAGAAATTTCATTGTTCTTACTTTATAAATTTTGAATCTACTGGGTTTTGGTTTTGATTTTAATCTTTAATATAAATATTTGTAGCAACTTAATATTAACTTCAAGCAAAACTAATATGATAAAATGTTGGCAATTTTTTTATTTGAGATAATTTGAGCTTTTATAATAGTTATTTCTCGCATCGTATTATAAACAGTCTTCTGCGGATATAGAATACGATGCCAGACATAGTTTTTTCGTATGGATGAGAACCGGTTCTTATCCACCGGATTCGAATGAATACGAGAAAATAGATTATAAAACTATAAAACGATGTAACCCAACATATATATCACAAATACTGTATCTCAATAATCAATTAATGATACTTTTATCTATTATTAATAACTTTTGGGCATTATTATAACAATTGATTAATACTTTTTGAAAAAATTTAAGTTTTTTTTTTTGCTTTATAAAGTAGAAATTAAAACAACCTCTATGAGATTTATAATTGAAAATTCAATCTAAAAATAATTTGCATTTTTAGTAAACGACGACTTAGATTCTGAATGATTTAACAAATATTAACACATAATTTATGCTGATTAAACATAGTTAAGTTTAAAACAAAATTTTGATTATTTTTAATTTTTAAACGATTTAAAGAATATATTGGAGTAATTCAAAGTTTGAAATATTTTAGTAAACCTGTTATGGTAGGTAGGTTCATGTATTTTATAGATAAACCTACATAATACAAATCTTAATTTTATATTAGAATCTTTGATTTACAACGCTTTTAGTCTTTCATTTGATCTTAACCATGAAATGTGCAGCTTCCAATAAGACTTATAATTAAATTTCTGATAGAATTATAAAAATTAATTTATTTTTTTGATTTTTTTTGATCTAGTCCTTATAAAAAGTCAATATGGGGTGTGCTTATGTTTTGGGAAATAAATAAAAAAAAATTAAATAGCCAAAAATAAGTAATTTATCCCCTAACTGATGTCTGAGCCCGCCTCTTTTGCTTAGAAACATTTTTGATATACATCATATATACTCATAAAATATAAAAAAAAATACTTGATATTCAAGATTGTCGTTCACAAATATCGTTAAAATATGAAATTGTGTGTCTTCCTTAGATTTAAATGGGACAGGTTTTCGTCGATTTTAATTAATTTAAATGATTATGTGTTTGTGTGTAAATTTTCTTAAACCAGCGACTGCGCTACTTTAAATGGTAGCTGTAAATAGCCTAAAAACAGTCAAAACTTAAAATTATGAATGAAATACCCTAAAACTATCCCAGAACCTGTTTGAACTTTTTTACTATTTTTAAAAGCGAAGATTTTCTATAATTAGGGTCGGTCCGTCCGTCCGTCACAAACGGATAGCTTTTTAGTTAATTAAGGCATGTTAGAATTGTCCTATCGATTTCAAACTTTGGTGATTCCTTTAGTAGTTAGGTACGATTTAGAAAGCGTAGCAACTCTATAATCATTACAAGAATTCTGTACGTCCATTTTAAACATGATGATTTTTTTACTCTTTTAACAACAAATTTTTTTGTAATCTAATCATCCGATTTATCTGGTTTTTGGTATGTTTATTCCTTGGACAAGTATAATGTTTCAAGCGAAGCAACTCTATAATCAAGTCATAAAAATGTTAGTTTGTCCATAACCATTATCCTGTATCAAGCAGTTTTTCAACAAATTTACACTTACAATTTTGCTTCAACTCTTATACATTTATATTCTGATTATTCAGTTCTGACAATAAATAAGTGTTAATGTCCGTTTGTCCTAAAGTTTCAGTGCTTCGCTTTTATGGATGTTGTCATCCTTGTTTACAATTATCCTTTGTTAAAAATACCACAAACAATAAATGATCAAAATTATTTACAATTGCTGAAGACCTACCCTAATAATCAATTGATAAACTATTATTTACAATTTATATAATATGTAAGTTATGGAAGGGAGAGAACATTTGCAGCAAAATTAATCCACATTCCTTTCTTCCAATATTATGCAGAATTGCAAACAATAAAAATGTGGGTAGTTGTTAATTTATCTTGAAATGTCCTATCCTCATAAAAACAAAATGTTAAATGCACATATATGTAAAACACAATGCAAGCTTTTAATGTAAAATTCATTTAATTCATTCTGATATTATAAATTATTTTCTTCTTATTTCAGAGTGGTATTTATCAATATTAAGTTAAGAGTTGGAATATTTTAAGTGTCATTATCTCTACAATAATAATCTCCCTTCCCCCATTTCTTTTGAAGAAACAAAACTGTATTAAATTAATTATAGACTAGTAGCCACGCCCCTTGAGTCCTCTAGTAAACGAAAAAGTAATAAAAATTTTGTACGGTTATTTTTATGCTAGGAAGCATTCTCTATGGAGGGTGAAGGTACCCTCCATAAAATAGTTACAAACCTTCAGTTATTGAAAAATTAAACTATAGATACACCCTTAATTTGATTCTGATAAAAATCACTCTTAAGTTTGATAAAAAATAATATGCTTAAAACATAATTTTCTTGTGATTTCAAGTGAAATATGAAAAAACATTGTATATGTAATTGAATAACTTGTGTTATCAATATTTCAGACAAATAAAAAACTAGACATGGAAGAAGATTATTTAGAATATGAAGATGATATGGATAGAATGCTCGATGAAGAATTGGAGGTAAAGGACTCAAACTGACTGACGGATTTTCTAATTTCATAGATGGATTGAGCATTAAAATCAAATGGTTGCATATTCATAATGACCTATCTCGACCTATATACCTCTTCTATTTTTATGCTTTTCTAAAATAACAAAACAGTCATACAGATCAGGGATCATAAGGGAAAAGACAATGGCCGATAAATTGATGTTCATTGTACATCCCCCATGATGATACAAAAATTACCCCTTCTGTAGATTAAAATTAGTGGTTGAAACGATTGAACAATCAACTTAATGAATCAACCAATCAAAATTCGCTAAAGTCCCCAAAATTGTTGAGCCAAGAAAACATTATTATAAAACTTTGCGGACTAGTGTAATAAACAGCCCATTGTCCCCAATCTCTCTCTATACCTAATTAGTTTATGCCAAACAGTCCGTACGTTAATTGTATTTCAGATCCAGAGAGAAGCAGAGATGGAGAAGGAGAATGCCCCGGCCAGCCGAAAGTCTTTACAATTTGGCAAAGATGGAGATACAAATTCTGACATGACAGCAATACCTTCTTCATTGAAACCACACGAAACTAATGTATTTGCAAATAACAAACGTTCCAGAATTTCTGAAGACTCAGATTTGCCCCAGGAGGATGTGAGCAGCACTGCCCAATTAGGAACAGTTGACCGGAACGGCCAACTTAATGTTGACCGCTTGCGACCCGAGAAGACGCCGACCGCCAAGCGTCAGCGTGTAAGCGGAGCTGGCGATTTTGAGTCTGACCACACCACAAATGATGTTCTAGCTGACGTAAGCAATGTTTCCTCTACGTTTTCTCAAATGTCCCAGCTGACGGCTGCCTCCAGGTATAGAGTCCCATTGATGGGAGAGAGGAAGGTGTACAAGAGAATTCCTCTGGACTCGGATTATGTCTCTGTCACTGTGGACTCTGGAGAAAGATTTTACCTCAGGTGATTTCAATATTTAGTTTATACCTATGTCTAAAACATTATGACAAGATTTTTTAAAATTTATAAACAATAAACTTAAATATCAACTCATTGCATTGAGTTGTAAATAGCTGTAATGTGAATTAGTATTTAAATTTATGGTTTTATGTATATAGTTTTTATAGCACATACATATGTAATATAAAAAGCAAACAAGCTTTAAAAAACTGTTCATTTTACATAACCTGTAGTTTTATTTTTTTCAATGTTTCAGAATGAAAGAAGCAGAAAGTGAATTAACTGGCGGTTCATTGTTTGGTAAAGGTGAAAAGACTAAAACCCTGCAGCCCTCGGGGCTCTGTGGGGTTCCTTTCCATAAACTTCTACAGGAGGCAGAAATGGAACTTGAAAAGGTGGGTGTTTATCCCTTGGATATAAGGATAGGACAATGGATTACAAAATAATCTTTTTCCCAAGTCTTATGTATGAAACTCTGGCTTTTGTAGATCATACATATTTTGAAGGAAGAAATAGTTGTGAATTTTTTAAACATCTTTGTGTTCCCTCCCCCTCCCCCTGGTATTTCTATATCACAGTGATTTAATGAAGTCATTGTGTTTTTCTTTAAAAAAAAAAATCCTTTCGAACAAAAGAAATTTTCTTGTATTTGTTTTATGTGTTTCATAAAATATCTAAAAGTGTATTTGCCAATTTATTTCGTATTTGACATTAAAATTCTTCCTCCAAAAAAATCACTACCATTACCTAGGTAGGTAATAACTTTGACTTTTACTTTGTCCTACTAAATTACCTTTAATATCTCGTTAAAGTAAATTATAATCATTTATGATAAAGTTTATACATAAAAATGTACGAATCAAACATTTTTTTTCAGTTGAAAAGTCGAGAATCTGAGTCTATTACTGCAGCAATGGTTGACTCTGGTATAGAGAGTGCTGACGAGGATGATACTACAACAACAAAGGAACTCTGGGTGGAAAAGTTTAAACCTCGGTGCTACATGGATCTGTTGAGTGATGTAGGGACCAATAGGACTCTTCTCAAATGGTTGAAACTGTGGGATCGTCTTGTTTTTGGAAAGGTAATAAACTTAAATTATTATAGCTTTTTTAATATTCTTTGAGTATTTTTGTAAAAATTGGAATTGATCATTTTTTTAAACTGATTGACAAATATGTGTTATTATAATTTACATTAGAGCTTAATATTGGTCCTTGCTCTCGCTCTACAAGAAATAAACCTTATAAAATATTACAGTGTCATCATGGTAACATACTTAAAAATTGTTTAATTTGGTAAGCTTTTATATATATATCATTATAGGATTTACGGAAAGGACCCCGTCATAAACCCGACGAGGCTCCAAAATTCCAGCAAATACTACCTGAAGTCATTGAGGAACTGGATGAGCTGCATCGTCCCAAGCAGCATGTAGCACTCCTGCACGGGCCCCCGGGCCTGGGCAAGACCACCCTAGCCCACATTGTGGCACGACACGCGGGTTATAACATTGTCGAGATGAACGCCTCTGATGATAGGTCTGTGGATGCTTTTAAGAAGAAGTTGGAATCTTCGACCCAGATGCGAAGTGTCCTTACAGAAGACCAGCGCCCTAACTGTTTGATCATTGATGAAATTGACGGTGCTCCCGCGCCTACAATAAACTTCCTGGTGTCCGTCCTCTCCGGCAAAGTCGGCGTCGGCAAGAAAAAGGACAAAAAGTCGAGTCAGGTTCTTCGACCCGTTATCTGTATTTGCAACGAATTGTACACACCCTCGCTCCGACCCCTCCGTCAGATTGCCCTGGTCATCCCCTTTCCACCAACTTCCTCGGTCAAACTGGCTGAACGTCTGAAGGAAATAGCCTTGAAGGAGAAACTAAGCACTGACCTGACAGCTTTGTTGGCCCTGTGCAAGAAGTCAGACAACGATATTCGTTCTTGTCTGTCAACACTCCAGTTCTTCAACCAACGCGGCAAAGTTTTTCGCGCCCACGACGTGGCCTCAGTTAGCCTAGGGTCTAAGGACACAACCAAAAGTTTGTTTAGTGTGTGGCAAGATGTTTTCTCCGTGCCGGGTAAGGATGCCAAACAGCGGGGAGGAGGAACAGCTGCCGTACCGGCAGGAAAATCAGCTGATGATCCAGCTGTCAGAATGAAACACATACAAACAGCTGTTGCGCGGTCAGGGGAAACTGACCGCATCATGACCGGTGTATTTGAAAATTACCTCAGCGTTCCGTTCAAAAATATTGCTCTGGAGAATGTTATTTCTGGTTGTGATTGGTTCTGTTACTATGATCTGGTCCACCATGAAATAATGCACTCTCAGAACTACAGCATAATGGGACACCTGGCATACCCGCTGGTCAAGGCCCATTTCTTGTACGCTGTTCCCAACAGAGTCAAGCTGAGTTATCCTACACAGGCAACGGATCTTAGAAATAAAATGCAAAATAACTTGAACGTCCTTGGTGAGTATTTTTTATTAGCCAAGCTACTCTGTAATTCACTTTGTCTGTACGTCCTTCCGTAAAGCTAAGGGAGAAATTTGATTTTGTCGGCTTAACTTTTGTAAAGATTTTCTCTACCAATGCAATGAGCATACGGTAAATATTTATTAGTTAGTATGCCGGTTATGCTTCAAAAGATCTATAAATATGTCTTAAATAAGGTTCCTTAAGTTTATACCTATACATATTTTAATAACTACTGAACAACGGATATATAACTCATTTTGTCGGCTTGCCAGTCCATCAATAATTTTTTAGGGATTCGTTTCTTATGGATGTTGTTACCTTTGTTAATATATTATTCTCTTGAGGGAAAAATATGAATTTAATAGCTTAATGTTTATTTTCTTGAATAAAAATCATTTCTGATATTTTAATTTCCATGCTAGTCAGCAAGTTTAATTTTACATTTAACTACCAAACACTGCTATACTCTCACTTACCTATCTTTATTGAAAGTCTCTTTGTTCTCAGGGAGGGAGTGGACATTGGGCGGTTGATTGTACTAGTCCCCAAAGTTTTAAAATAACGTTTTCTTATTCGTTGGCTTAGCAACTTTGAGTACTTATATTGAATTTTAATTGGCTGTTTCATTAAGCTGAGTGTCCAAACATTTCAACCAATAATTATAATCTAAAGAAGGGGTAATTTTGTATATCATAATTGGGTATGTACACCACTTAATCGGCCATTTTCTTATTCCTTTAGATCCCTGCTATGTTCTTCATAATTTAAATTTTAGAAACCATTACCAATGAGATGCTGCCATCAACGAGAGCCTTCTGTGCCAACAGCGTCCTAGTGAGGGAGCTGCTACCCTTCCTGCTCTCAGTTGTACAGCCAGTGCTGCGACCTATCAACACGCAGCTGTACTCCGCCAAGGAGAAGGCAGATCTGAAGAACCTGGTGAATATTCACATTGCCTATAATATCAGCTACCAGCAGGAGAGAAACATGGAGGGACAGGTATGGCAATTTAATGGTCACATAAAAAAATTTAGTAATCAAATCAATTCTATACTTAACTGTATTTCGTACAGTTGTAATTCTTGGTTGTGCGGGCGAGGGGTGGCAACTCCTACTTTACAAATATTTGTGCACGCCACTTAATTAAAAAATATAAACTATAGACTTTATTTATTGTTATAACAATTTTGAGCACAAGTATAGATAGATATATACATAGTACTGCGAGTAGTGATACTATTTTATAACTTAATGTATTGATTTTTTTGGACTTAAATAAACATTATGTATTATCTTTTTTACTGTGTAGATTGTAGATGATATTCATGTTTTGTCAAAGTGAACATAAAATATTTAAAAATATAATAAATATTATTTTAGTATGAATATAAGATGGATCCTGATGTTGAATCAGTGGTTGCTTTCCCAGGTACAATATTATTATAATGGATATAGAATATTCCTGGATATTATGACAGGGGAAAATTTAAGTTATAACATTTAACTCATTTATTGGTCAGTTCGTTCATCCACCAGGAGGGGAAGGGATGTGAAAAAGAGGAGTGGATCATTATTTTAGCCAGCTTTAACTTTCACTTTATTAGAGTACATGTTAATCTGGTGTAAGATTCAAGTAATAATAAGTCCATAATTATTATCCATCTTTATATTATATTTCTTTGTACCTTTGTTCTTCAGGGATAATAGGCTTTATGGAAGTATTCTTAAATGCTTTATTAACTACTACTGTATTGAGGAAAGTTGGGGGAGCACAGAAAATTAATTTAAAATCACTCCAAATATTTATAAAGCTATCCTGAAAAGTAAAATCAATTCGGACATGAAGTTTCGGAGATCTTTACCTTCAGACGTTATTATGCCTCTTAATTTTTCTCTTATTATAATTTTTGTTAATGCTTTCTCTTAATTTGTATGGATCTCTTAAACAGCTGTTTTTATAAAGTTGTCTTTCTGACTGTCAGATGCTACTTTCGAACATTTTTGTTCTTGTTGTGATATACCAATTTATAAACACTTATATCATTAAAGGTGAGCCTGGATTTTTTGTTAAAAAAATTAAATATTTTGTTATGTAATATTTATCCCTGAAATACAGGTTTTTATGAGTGATAGTTATGTTTGGTTTAATTGGGTTGAGATTTTCAGTTTGTGTCTTTTATTCATAGCTTCCCTCCCTTTTTAGTTTACCCACCCTTGTAGTTTTTGGATGTTTTCTTAAAAATTTAAATTCTATTTTTGGTCCAGGCTCGGCATTGTTATTGTCAATTTTTTAAGGATTTTATGTTTTTATTATATTTTCATGATTTTTATATGATATATGTTTTTTTATATTTTATATGATATGTTTTAATGAATGGACTATATTTTATTCTCGCTTTATATGAATAAATGGACTAATATCTAATTCTTGTTTTATTTTTGGGGTAAGATATTGTATAACATGTGTTATTTAGACTTGGATAAATAAAGGTAAATTATTTTTTTTTAAGGAATCAAGCGTCCTGTAGATTTGACATATGCTGCAAAACAGCTGATTGCCCATGAGATTGAACTAGAGAGAATGAGACGGTTTGTTCATTTTATAATCTCTACTGAAGTAGTTGGATGTATGTCTATAAAATAGACCTATATTTCTACCTTTCCTTTAACTTTAAAGCTTTATCTCGGTTTTTGGAAGGGTTAAGGCAATATTGCAGATGTTTTTTGGTATAGAATATATTAAAGACAGTTGTAACTTGTAACCAACAAGGGCAAATGACATATGGAAAAATAAGCCATTCTGGAGAGTTTTCGATGATAGAGTAATTACATTTGTGTTAAAAATTAAAACATAAGTAGTAAATATTCTTTAAACCAAAAAGTAAATTAGGGTTGTTTTATTTAAACGTTTTCTGAATCGGTGGCTAAAAACGTTGGATACTTTCATTTAATTTAGATTGGTTGGTTCCATAAGTTGAGTGTTCAAACGTTTCAGCCAAAAGTTTTACTCTTCAGAAGGAAGTAATTTTGTAAATCATCATTGGGGATGTACATCAATTTATCGTTCTTTGTCTCATTCTTTTAAATCTCAAAAACTGCCCAAACTTACAGTCTAATAATTTTAATATTTTAGGATTGATGCTAGGAAAGTAGAGTATGAGAAGGAAGAAGCTAAGAGCTCTCAGGCCTCCTCAGCCACTCCATCCAAGTCCTCACAAGCTAGGAACAAACACCCTTCAGGTAATATTATTAAGAGCTCTCAACCCTCCTCATACACTCCATCTAAGTCCTCACAAGCTAGGAACAAACACCATTCAGGTAATATTAAGAGCTCTCAACCCTCCTAGGACAATCCAGCTAAGTCCTCACAAGCTAGGAACAAACACCCTTCAGGTAATATCATTAAGAGAGCTCTCAACCCTCCTCATACACTCCATCTAAGTCCACACAAGCTAGGAACAAACACCATTCAGGTAATATTAAGAGCTCTCAACCCTCCTAGGACAATCCAGCTAAGTCCTCACAAGCTAGGAACAAACACCCTTCAGGTAATATCATTAAGAGAGCTCTCAACCCTCCTCATACACTCCATCTAAGTCCACACAAGCTAGGAACAAACACCATTCAGGTAATATTAAGAGCTCTCAACCCTCCTCATACACTCCATCTAAGTCCTCACAAGCTAGGAACAAACACCCTTCAGGTAATATTAAGAGCTCTCAACCCTCCTAGGACAATCCATCTAAGTCCTCACAAGCTGGGAACAAACACCCTTCAGGTAATATTATTAAGAGCTCTCAACCCTCCTCATACACTCCATCTAAGTCCTCACAAGCTAGGAACAAACACCATTCAGGTAATATTATTAAGAGAGCTCTCAACCCTCCTAGGACAATCCATCTAAGTCCTCACAAGCTAGGAACAAACACCCTTCAGGTAATATCATTAAGAGAGCTCTCAACCCTCCTCATACACTCCATCTAAGTCCACACAAGCTAGGAACAAACACCATTCAGGTATTATTAAGAGAGCTCTCAACCCTCCTAGGACAATCCATCTAAGTCCTCACAACCTAGGAACAAACACCCTTCAGGTAATATCATTAAGAGAGCCCTCAACCCTCTTTTGCCACTCCATTTAAGTCCTCACAACCTAGGAACAAACACCCTTCAGGTAATATTATTAAGAGCTCTCAACCCTCTTCGGCCACTCCATCTAAGTCCTCACAAACAAGGAACAAACACCCTTCAGGTAACATTAAAAGAAATCAAGGACAATCCTGTGCGTTTCTTTTGAGATTTTGATATTGACTAAATATAATACAAAGCCGGATAAGATCTTAATGTTAATCTTAATCTAGATACGGTCTAATTACACCTCAATAAGGCTATCTAGGCAAATGTAAGACAGAAGCAAGAATTGTCAACTTTCAATGAGAAAATAAAATACAAAATCAAACTATGAAACAATTTTAGCATCCTACTAATGTAATAATTTTAATGCAGGAACAGACTTTACTCCCAAAGGATCTAAATCAACACAAAGTCATCTGGTGAAGTTGACCCCCAAGCAGGTCGTTATCAAGGAGAAGCAAGCTACAGACTTCTTTGGAAGGGTAATCAAGGTAGGCGTGAAATATTATTCGAATTTTTAAGTCAACTTTGAGTGTTTTTTGAGAGGGGGAGGGTAAGGCAATAAATCTATAGTATAGATGTATAACCAGGCAACTACCTGAATCCAGCTGGTTGGGACCTTTTTTCGTCTGCTAGCAAGTTGCTTTCTGCTCTTTTGTAGCGACTTCTTGGCTGTGTTAATATTTCCAATGCTATTGGTTGATTTCAAAGGCCCAATTGGTCCCAGGATCCTCGGGAAGGAGACATACAGTTATTTAACCCCTCCCCCCCCCCTCTATTGTTTACTCTAATAGTAAGGCCAAATTAGGGAATTTCATGGCTATAGCTGTTTAAAGTATTTTAATCTACAGTCTAATTACTACCAAATATATTATATAACTACCAAGTGCCAATGCAATTATTATGGAAAATTTTTGACCTTATCTGGTGCTTTTTAGACATTCTAAATAAACTGACAGTAAAATAGCCATCTTCTATGTTTAGTATTTGCAGCTGAACCCCTCGAATATCCGGGGCTGCATTCAATAGGGGAATGGGGGCAAGATAAAAGCCTAAAACTATCCCAGGACTAAAAGGTTTCCTGAAATGGAAATTCAATCTGTTCAGATCTTAGCAGACAAAGAAATGCTACTATATATAATAACAAGTAGCCAAGCCCTCAAAATCGAAGATTAAAAAAATCCTACAACCAATTTCAAGACTTAAACTAATAATAAAACAGCCTAAAACCTTCCTGGGACCTAAGTAAACCTTTCTAAAAATAACTTGTCGTGTTCAATTAGCTATTAAAATCTTAAGCCTCAGACAGAAAAACCTTACTACTTTATACAAATTATTATATGTATAAACACATTTAATTTTTTAACTATTTATTGGTGGAATACATATGTTTCTCTATAAAAATAGATCATCAGTTCCAATTAAGATGTATAAAATAAGAGTTAAAAAGATATATGTCCATGCATTTTGAATCCTTTATACAAATGGATGTAATTGAAAAGTAGTTTTGCTAGAGTGCAAATCTTACTTGTTTTCATTACAGGTTGTTGAAAGAGAGAAAACTGTAGAGGAGAAAAAGAATGATATTGTGAAAACTGATGTCTGGTTCAAATTCAAGGAGGGATACAGCAATGCAGTCAGAAGAAATGTCAAAATTAAAGATTTCATGTGAGATAAGAATACCTATCTAAATTGTAGCTGGAATCACAAAGAATATGTAGGCATAACTATCTCGACTTAGGAGAACCTATTTTTCAAATAGTTATTTTTAATAAGACAAGTGAACATGTCTTACTATATTATCTGACTTTTTAGTGATTAAGTCTATGTGTGACTTGATGACATTTTTAGTTCCTTTTTAAAGAATGTTAAGTTGGTGAGTTAGCCAAATTTGTAGTTATATATGGTAAACATATAGGTAAGGGATGAAATGTAAGCGTGTTCCACTTTTATAATTACAGGGGTGTATCTGTTTATCTTCTAACCAATATGAATTTTTCTCCGTTTCTTTATATTACAAAAATTGTAGGTAAATATACCCTTACCATGAATACAGGAATATTTACAATATACATCCCTGTAAAGAAAAAGAAAAATAGTTTTAGTCCCATCTTACATTCATCATTCTTATTTATAGTACAATTTAAGAAATGGAATTATGTAACTTAATGTATTTTTATAAAAAAAACATCCTATACGAAAACTTTTACGCTTATTATGTGATTATTAAACCATTACGCTTTTATAAAAATAGTAGTTTTATTATAAGTTTTTTAAAAATAAATTATTCATTTAGTCATATACCTAATATATTTTTAATTCTGTTAAAGCAAGGTTAACTATGTTCAAAAGTATCGCCATAATAACATCTTAAAAATATTGTAGCCAAAATTTAATTTTCCTACAGTCAGGGATAGTCAATTGACAATAAATTCATTAAAACCTCAATGTTTATAAACAAAATTAACGCTTATTTAACCTTATTAACCTAATATTAACCTAACTTCAAATGGCTTTACAGTGCGATTAACAATTCAAACTACGACTTAAACAATTAGATAATTATATCATTAATCGAAAAAAATACTTTGATTAATAAGAATTGGTATTTTAAATGATAAAATTTATTACAATTAAGCTAAAACAACTATGCATATCATTATACAAAATAGATGCTTATAACTAATAAACACATAAAAAGTTCATCAAATAATAATCAACGGCATTGGATATTTTTCACGAAGAAAAAAATGAAGATTTTGTTAAGACAATATTATGTAGAATCACATAAAAATAAAAAGTATATCTCCTTGATGGATTGCCTATTATGCCATAGATATGCTTATTAATCAAGTTAGGTAAACCCAGAGAGAGAGGGGACAATGGGCTGTTATATAATAACACTAGTGGCTTCGCCCCTAGCCTCTAGGGGCTTTGCCCCAAGAGGTGATAAAAAAAATTAAAGAACAAAGAAAATCTTCAGCAAAAAAAAATGGGGGAATTTTTTGTTTTTTGGGGGGTTGGGGGTGTCCCACCCCCCAAGAAAATAGCCTAAAACCACCACAGAGATCTTAAGATACTTTGTATTATAAATTTACTTATTCGTTGACTTAATAACTTTGGGGACTTGAATTTTGATTGATTAGTTTATTAAGTTGAGTGTTTATCGTTTCAACCACTAATTTTATTCTACGAAAGGGACAATTTTGTGCATCATCATTGGGTATGTTATTCAATTTATCGGCAATTGTCTTATCCCTTTAGATCCCTGGGTAACCCCCAACTTTTTTTTGTAGTTCTGCATATTATTGCGACTCAGTGAACTGGATGACCCCCCAGTTACCAGTGACCATCCACTGTTTGTCCATGGTTGAAAGATTTTCCGCCTGACCCTCGGACAGACCAACCACTACATCAGCCTTCAGGGTGCGTAGGGAAAGAATATTGGATGGAAGAAATCCCTGAAAATATACATAAAAATTATTTTGGTTTGCCAAAATTCGTGCTCAATGTTTAATGGATGTAGAATAAACGTGAATATATTGACAGTGGAAAATTTGTCGTCAATTTAGATTGCTAACAAATTAATGGTCAGTTCGTTCATCAAGTAGGAGGCGATGGGGTAAAGGGTATCGTTATTTTAGCCAGCTGCGAGTATCTATTAGAGTTCAACATCCAAGTAATAATAAATCGATTTCCAGTTTTGACAGGGAAAAAAAAGGACCTATGTCATAATGAAGCAATTAAAGAAAGTAAGCAAGGATGGCAACATTCATATGTAGAGTAACAACGTATATGCTATTTAACATCAATCAAAAGCCTGGAAATTTTAGTTTAAAAGGGAAAAGAAAATATTGTGAAAGCGTGATTTTTTTATTTCGTAAAAACAGACTAACAGTAATCCTGACTCTTCTATAAATGTACAGATATAAGTATTACCTGAAGGGCAGTTTTGAATGATGCCGTTGTTTCCCAATTAATATCCCCCACAAGTTTTCTATAATTTAGATCTCCTTTAAATATGAGCATATTAGCTTGAGCCAGAGCAGCATACAGCTGGGGGTCACAACCCTCCATCTCGCTGTACACATGGGGATACGTCCAGAAAGGATCAACTAGAATTTCCCAGTCGCCAACTGATACATAATTTTTCCAACGAGATCCTGCAAGAAAGTTAGATAAAGTTAAATGTTGGTGGTCTCCTAAAATTGCCTAATCAAGCATAGACCCCATTCCTATTTTAAAATAATAGAGAAAGTGTTCGTAGTTTTTTGCGTTTACTTGTGTTTTACTGCCCTTGTTAGGATAGGTTGTAGTGGGTATAGGGTATGTATCCCCGCAGGGTTTGGGCCCCTAGAGTGGTTAGACAAAAATAAAAACAACTATTCTTTCTTATTTTCAAAAAAGCATTAGTCTACAACAAAAAAAAAGATCAAAAATATCACCTAAGGATTTTAGTTCTGGGTGAGCTTGGTTGTTTGAGAGAGAGTTTATGCACCATTCAAAATCATGTAAATTTGTGTCAGATACAAACCATGGCTGGTTCTTAAGACGAAATCTAACCTAAAAAATTATAATTATATGTTCACTATTATCTTTTATTTTACACAAATGAGATGTTGTTATCCTTCCCCCAAGCCCCCGCCCCCTAGCTAAAAAAATGCCTAAATCTTTCAAGAGCAATATGAAACTTTCCTACAAATAGTGCAACGGTCGGTACAGCCGTTTACGAGATCTAAGGAAACAAACATAGACACCCGGTTACTGAGATATGAGATAAAAAAAATCAATTCTTCAAATATTTTAAATGCGCTGATTGAAAATTCTCCAACAGAAAGTAAATCAAAATAAGAAGATCTAAATCGAACCTCAGGATTTAAAAGTATTACATTTTTCAAATTTACCTTTTTAACAAGTTTAGCTGAACACAGATAGTCCGCCAGACAAAGATCAGTAAATAGTTCAAATCCTGCATTGTCCATGATAATATCAATAATTTGATTGGAGTCACCAGCCTCCAAACACTGACAATTAAAATTATGTTTAGCTTTATAAAAATATTGATGTAACTATTTCAAATGTGTCTTTTTTGGCCTTTTTATCATTGTGATTATTTTAGAGGTCTCTATTTGGTGAGAGAGGGGATATTGGGCTGTTTAGTGTTTATTACTCTAGTCCCCAAAGTCTTATAATAATTTTTCTTATTCGTTGGCTTTACAACCTTTGGTATTTTTATTGAATTTTAATGGTTGCTTTAATTAGTTGAGTGTCCAAACGTTTCAATTTGTTATCTAAAAGATGCTATCACTTGGGATGTACATCAATTTATCGGCCATTGTCTTATCCCCTTAGATCCCTGGAAAACAACTTATTTTTGTAGGCGTTCATTTGAAAAATTAGAGTATTAAATTGATTTTGATGTATTAAACATTCCTTCCAAGCCCGATGTGAAGAATCTGTGAGTATATTTGGTTCCAGGTGCTCCAGCTGTTCCACAATATTCCCACTGGCTGACTGTTTACTTCCAGCTGATATGGACAGGTCACATCTTATAATGGATTTATTATTACTTGGATCTTACACCAGATTATCATGTACTCTAATAAAGTAAAACTTATAGCCGGCTAAAATAACAATACACCCATTACCCCATCCCCTCCTCACCTACTAGATGAACAAACTGACCAATGAATAATGTCCATGTTAGAACATTAAAAACAATATAATTCAAGAATTGTTGGAACGATATTTTAGTTTTTTAGTGTCACTTGAAACAAGACCGAAAACGGTCATAAGAAGAAAAGATTAAATGGAAGTATGTAAACCCAGAAAACAAATCTTCCCTTTGATTGTATTTGCTAAATAGTTTATTAGTTTTTTAAAAATGTCTTATTCCAATCTTTTTTTAAATACTTGTTTATTGTATATAAAACTTCTACATTGTAATTTTAGTTTAAAAATCTTTTTTGAGAAACTTTGAACTTACTTGTTGCCCCACAATGATATTCTAATGAGGGTTTTAAAATTTGATTCCATCTGAGTTTTGGAGTGTTGTGAAGCATTCTCCAACTCTTTTTCCAACCAAACACCAAGGTGTGACATGGACTCCACAGATTCATGGAAACCTTCCTCTTTCTGGTGAACAAAGAAGTCAAAATCTTTAAGTTCGACAGATTGAACAAACGAACTTAGTATCCTCCTGTATTTTTTTATATGTTATTTAAGTTGGTTAAAGGAAGGAATTAGGTATACCTAGCCACCAAACGAAATAAATCTGAATTAATATTTGGTCGTCTTTACTATGAAGATTTAATCCCCAAAGTCGCGCAAAAAAATCAGCTGAAATCTGTTTTTGGTTACAGCTTAGTTGAGGGAGTGTTTTTTACTGTAACGAATAATGACTTTCCCTCCCTTTAACTTTTACTCTCAAATAGCCTTAAACCTACTAAGGACCAATACTAAGTTTCAGTAAAAGCCTTAAGTAAAATAAATGCCTAGGATAAAAATAATCGTAATTATATTTTGTAGAACTATGATGAACTAAAATTGATACGTAAGCAGAAGTTAAATAATGTTTATTGAGATGATATAACATAATCCTGCCTGTACATATAACACTCAGCCCACATCCAAGTAGCCTCATACCAGGTTATGCCAGCACCACTAGAAGCATTATCAGACAGGTATTGATTCCAGATCTCTGTTCCTGGCCCAGTATCATCCAGTTCTGTTATGGCTTTGTTGGTTTGCATCTCATACCTGCAATTTTCATCTTTATATAAAATAAACACGATCTGTGTCTGTCTGTTCAAAAGGATCTCTGTAACCGCTGAACCGATATGGTTCTTTTTATTAGTATCTGGGAAATTTGGAGACTATTTTGGGGAGGATACAACCACCCTCTTAAGAAAAAATCGCCCCTGAAAAATTACTCCCACCACCCAGAAATTTTATTTTTATGACTTAACCCCCCCCCCCTGCAACGCATCCCCCCCCCCTCACCATCCATCCTCAAAGGTCCCTAGAGGCCTCTAGGGGCGTAGTTAATAGTAACAGATACAGTGATAAAAATTTTGAGGGATTGATTTATGAAACTTTTATATATTAACTTACAATTTTATTGATTTGAAATAACTTTTTTTTAAATCAGTCAACACACAATATCTACCTTAATTTTGAAAGTTGTTCTATGATTCCTTTAATCTTTTCTTGTGCTTCAGATCCGTATTTATTTCCGATATTTATCCTCTCTCGGTATAAATGATCTATGATCTAAAAAATATGTAAAAATTGGTTTTAATTAGAACATAGTTTAAAGGAAAAGCATTATTTTTTAATATTCATTGTATAATTAATTGTATAATAGTTGAATCACTTAATTTTACCAAAAATTATAATTTCTCACCTTGCAGAGAATAACCGGACATCTGTCTTTGATAGTTGGATACGCAAAAGTGGTTTTGTACTGGGCAGACAGTTTGCCATGCAGGGGTACGTCTGTTAACCCTTTGTGAGAAGTTGCCATCTTTTGAGTATTGTGCCTGAAAAATATTTAATTTTAAATACATGAATTTTAAAAACGAAATTGAACATAATCGATAAAAGAAAACATCTTATATTGGTCTATCTTTTATAAATTTATAGTTAATTAGGGACGATATGATGATTTTTATACTCTTAATTCCATGCATGAAATATTAGAACTAGTTAGGACACGCCCAAGAATTAAAGTAAAAAAAAACAGGGGACAGTATAGTTTTTTATTATCGAAAGATTTAAGTTTTTAGTTTAGTAGTTTGACATTTAATGATAATTACCAGACAACCTTATATGAGGAAACTGTAAAAAAACATCTATGGAAAACAATAAACTCAAATAGAGCTAAGTTGAAGTTTATAGAGTTAAGTCTAACGGAATATTACAATGACCGATAAGTTAATGTACATCCCCAATTATGATACAAAATAACTACTTCTATAAATTACAATTGGTAGTTGAAACGTTTAGATATTCAACTTAATGGCCTACCAGTAAAATTCAATAAAAGTCGATCCACAAAGCTGTTGAGCCAACGAAAAAGAAAACGGTCTGTAAAAACTTTGTGCAATAGTTTAATAAACAGCCCAGTTTCCGCTCCCTCCTTGACTAGCTGTACTTTTAACATGATAGAAATTAAACAACCTTAATACAAAATATTCAATAAGTTTATGTAAAATTAAAAATAATATAATATAACAATAACAAGAATCAGATGTTATAAAATTTACGGTCTGCTAGAAAGATTTTGTACAGGTTATCAACTTTTTTTAACAAGTATTTTCCACTAAAGATTTTTTCAATGATTGGTAAAAAAGAGAAGAAAAAAAGAAAAAGAACAGCATTGGTGATGAATACAAAATTATTTTTTTAAAATGTTTTAATTAATCTAAAAAAAAATATCTTCTTTAAAATGTTGTACACTCTGTTAAACTGAAATTTGTCTGCTAGTGAATAAAAACAAAAGCAGGTAGTAGAATTCAGGGTAAATATATTTTATAATTTCTATGTTTAAATTATTTAGGAAAATATTTAGATATGATTTTGAACTATGCAAATTTAGACACAAATCAAGTTCAGTAGTGTAACTTAGCCCCCGTTTTTAATTAAAACCTCTTACCCTGCCTTTTTCGTTTGATGTTTTTTTTGGCTGAGGTTAGGTTATATAGGTTATATATATTGGGTAAAGGGAAGCCCCGCCGTGTTAGATTACGCCCTCTATTTAATCAATTTTCGATTGGAAGGGTTTGGAATTAGGGGTATCAAAATCTTTATATAGAATGTTTTTTTTACAAGATTGGATGGGGGCCCATACTTTAACCTGAAAATCGTATATTTATCCCTGTTTTTATAACATCGTGTAGTTGTAACTGTTTGTAGTTGATGACGTATAACATCGTGTAGTTTGTATAAACCGGGTCGTAGCGAGACGTGGAGAGTTTGGGAACATTTGCTGTGACGTGGAGTTATTTTGTCTGCTAGAGAGAGAGAGAGAGACAACACTACATAAAACAATATTATTCTATTCTATGTGTTGGAAGTTATGCCTTCATTTTAATACTCGAAAGTTAGTCATTTTAATAGCCTAACAGTGAACTGTTATTTATATAAATTTAATTTTTTTATCATTTTAAAGTGATTTTATATTATTATTTTTCAGAACAACCCCTACAAACAAAAATGGACCAGATCGTTGTTGCATTGGAGCCTCTGAAGAAGTTCAGCAAGGACTCAATCAGGTATTATTTAAGTCCACGGATTTTAAAATTTATTGGGATGGTTATACTCTGGTCCTAAGATGGTTTTGGGCTACTTTTCTCTCAGTCTTACTTCGTTTAATGCAGAGCTTCTAACTAGACGATAAATAGCGCATCCGGTGGTTCTAAAATTTGAAAGATTTGTTTGAAATTTGAATATTTAGGTATAATATTACCTAATGGTTGAGGTTTTTCTATTATAATATCATATTTTTTTTTTGGGGGGGGGGGGTGAGGGGTTGATGTAGTGTATCGGCTAAAGATTTATCTTAGAACGGCTTAATTCATTAAACCCGTAAATAGTTTTGAACCTATAAGTACTATACTAACTGCAACGAGATATAATATATCGATCCAGCGGTTACTGATATTATTAGTTACAGACAGATTCTTTATATCTTGTTAGTTTAAAATCGTAATAACTAGTGATTTTGTTCTAAGCAATAGGTATATAGAAAAACAGCCCTTTCTCTAGTCTTTTGATTGGAAATTAAAAACCATTACATTTAAGTTGTTTACGTCGTTGTTGTTGAGAGTTGAGCTAAACCCGGCCCCGCAACTTGTGATATTTTTCTATAGATTGATTATTAACATTATTTTATTTTTACATTCTTCTTGTGAAACCTATTGAATATTTCTCGTTATTAAATACATTATCTGATTTGTTAAATAAACATAGTAGGATCCTTTATCTGTTCAAGTAATGATTAAACTTTGTAAATTTTATTCTAATTGCTATTGTTATTAAGGTTGGTTAAGAGATGTACCAAGCCTGACAGAAAGGAGTTCCAGAAGATTGCCATTGCCACCGCTATCGGCTTCGCCATCATGGGATTTATCGGATTCTTTGTCAAGCTCATTCACATCCCCATCAACAATATCATTGTAGGAGTTTGAGATCTCTTCGAAGAAATGGACTCAAATTCTACTCGTATTAAAGCTTTATTTGTTAATAAAAAAGTTTACATAAGCTGGCTTTTTAATTAACAAATAATGCTATTATGTATGTCTATGCGATGAATTTATATTTTATGTATATATTTAGAATCATTGTTGTTAAATTTGTATTTATGATGGTAATTTAAGTAACCAATGTACGCGCTACCAAAATTACTTGTTTCTCAATTTTTATGTTCTTTTTACAGACACACATTTTATAAAATGCCGCCCAAAATGAAGATCACCCGGGAGGAGGAGCTCTTGTTGGAGGGTTTCAACAAGAACGTGTCGACCAAGTCCAGCGCACTTTTCTACGGAAATGCTTTTATAGTGTCTGCCATCCCAGTGTGGTTGTACTGGAGGGTGCACAGTGTTGATATGTCTGCATATGCTATCATGTTCGTCATTGGTAAGTTCAACTTTATCCTATATTATAAAGTAGCAAGCTTTTTTTTATCTGTAGCCTAAGTTCTCATAAAATTCCTGGTCTTATTGCTTTTATTTTTCAGGGAAACTAATATGTCTTGAGGATAGTTTTAGCCTATTTTAAACCCACACCTAGAGAATAGAGACGTAACAACTAGTACATTTTCAAGGCAGACAGTTCAACTTAAAAGATAGTGCTTCTACAACATTTTTTTTTATCCTCTGAAAATGTTTTTTAAGGGTTAAAATCTATGCTTTCATTTACACCCATTAAAAATGTTTTTATTGCTTCTCGTAATTTGTGGTGGCTCAAGTACCTCTCAAATAATGGTCTCAAAATGATTATTATAAAGATGCTACGCTTATAACTGTTTTAGTTCACTTGTTCGTTTGAGGATAATAACAGGTTTCTTCATAATTTTTTCAATAAACTTTATTTTAAATCTTTTCTTTATTTAGGAACTTTGGTCTCAACCTGGCTTTTGGCCTTTGCCTACAAAAACACAAAGCACGTTCTGAAGCACAAGCTAGCTAATAAGAGGGAGGCCGCTGTCGCCAAGGAGTTGAACGCCAAGGTGGCGGATGATAAGAAGATCAGCAAGAAGGAGAAGGATGAGAGAATCCTCTGGAAGAAGAATGAGGTTTGTTTCTTTAAAACTAGATATAAAAATTCCCAGGACCTGAGAAGCTACCCTATAAAGGTTAGCGAGATCCTCCGGTACACACACACACACAGACAGATATACAGAAAGATATCCTTTTACTTTATTATAAGGATTATTTGCTGATTATTTATTAATTAGACAACCAGTGGTATCCTTTTATTAAAGTAACAGGAGGATGTCTGTCTGTCTGTCAGTATGTGTATACTGAAGGATCTCCCTAATTGCTGAAACGATAAGGTTTTCCTTTACACTGTAGCTCCTCATTGGCCAAGGAAAGATTTATAGCTTTTTTTGGGAAGGGTACCACCTACCTTCAAATAGAAATCGTCCCCTAAAGAAAATAACCACTCTCCAAAAAAAAATTTACCTTTCTACAACTAAGATTGAAAATGGGAGGCGGGTTGACTAGGTAAAGGCTTGAACTAATCCTAAATCATATTAAGATTGCCTCTTTCCAATAACTTCCCTTCTATTTGAACCTATTGGTATTGCATAAACCAACTAGGTATGAACTAAATAAGTTTGTTTATTTATATTTAGCATGCAGCCCCATATTTATCTAAGCTAGAAGATAAATCAGATTTAGTTTTGATGTGAGAGTAATCTAATTAGCATAATCACTAACAACCCAGGGATTTTAGGGATAAAACAATGAAAGAAAAAACTCAATGATGATAGACAAAATTATTCCTTCTGTAGATTGATATTTGTGTAAAGTTTATACGCTGCTAGTTTGATCCAACTAATCAAGATTTAGTAAAAGTACCCAAAGTGTTTAAGGTAACTAAAAAGAAAAATTTTGAGTACAGACTAAATACGGTCCATTGTCCCCTCCATCCCTGTTAGCAACCTAGCACTGTGATTAATATTCTGGAAACAATTTGTTTAAAGGCTTAAAGGTCTTTTCTCCCCCTTTCATATTAAAGTTATTTAAATTTTTCAGTTGCTTTGGTTCTTTAAAGAAAATAGCCGAAAACCCTCATAAACCTGTGACTCCATACATTTTTTGATATTGTTTGTCTTTTGGTTAAATTAACATATAGAACTTTAGGTGCTGCATTAGTGTTTAGTTAAGTTACATATCTATTCTCCAGGGAGGGAGGGGTTAATTGACTGTTTATTACTCTAATCCCCAAATGTTTTCTTTTTGTTGGCTTAATAACCTTGGGGACTTTAATTGGATTTTGATTGGTTGGATCATTTAGTTGAGTATTCAAATGTTTCAACCACTAAATATAAAAGGGGTAATTTTGTATATCATGATTGGGGATGTATATCAATTTGTCGGCAATTGTTTTATCCCTGCATATGTCTACCTTTCTATCATAATTCATTAAGTTAATTATCTCACATCAAATTCAATTAGGTTTATCAAGTTATACCAACTATTTTTATTTCAACTTTGAATTACATTAAACTGTAGACTTCATGAAAAGGGGAAAAGGTACGAATAGAGTTAAATGATGTAACATTTTGGATGTTATATGATTGATTCATCCCACAAAATATAATGTAAACTGTATTTAGGTCTTTAAAGATTCTTACTTGAAAAGTAGAGCATGTTTCTAAACCTATTTCATATAATAAATATGTTTTATCAGCATGACCCTTATTAAAGTAATTTTTAATGTCTAACCTTGATACTTGGTGTATTTTTAAGAAGCATATGATCTTGTTCTCTATACATTTCCACGCCAGAATATATAAATGTTTTTACCATCTGTATATTCTATATAACTACTTTATGTTTCTATATTTTATAATTTAGGTTGCTGAGTATGAATCAACAACCTTCTCTTTATTCTATATAACTACTCTATGTTTCTATTTTTAATAATTTAGGTTGCTGAGTATGAAGCAACAACCTTCTCTATATTCTATATAACTACTCTATGTTTCTATATTTAATAATTTAGGTTGCTGAGTATGAAGCAACAACTTTCTCCATTTTCTACAACAACTCTATGTTCTTGGCCATTGTTATTCTTGCTTCTTTCTACATCTTCGCCGTAAGTATTTTTTTTATTTTAAAGGTTTACACCAGTGGCGTGCACAGGGTTTTGCCTGGGGGGATAAAAGAAGAGTGAATTTTTATTGTCAAATCAACAAACTCAAAAGACAACAAAAGAACTTATCACATTTTTTACCTCTACACCTTTTGGCTGCTTTTTATTATGGGAATTTATGGGGAGGACAACTTGGGGGGGGGGGGGTGTATACATCCCCCTTAATTTTGCCAGGGGGCTGAAGACACCCCCTTTTGCACGACTCTCAAAATACTAATCGTTTTATGATTTACTGCTAAATTTGCAACCCACCTCTATAAATATTAGTACACCTGGCCTTCTTTAAATATTCTCACAAGCCATTTCATAGATATGACAAGTGCATGTCGTGCATTTGAAGGTGGCATTTTATCCTCTCACGCGTATTTTAATTTTTATTGCAGGAGTCCTAAATTTTATAATTATTTTCATGATTTTAAAATGTTTCAGAGAACAACTCCAACTGTGAATTATCTGCTCAGTATTGGGGGTGCCAGTGGTATAATTGCCCTCCTCTCCACTGGTTCCAAGAACTAGGATGCCAGTGGTTAGACTGCCACCCTCTCGGCTGGTTCTGATAACAACACTGTTATAACTCAAATACCAGAGTTCCTGAAACTGGAATATATAAATACAAACTGTTTTTAAGTGACCACAACAAACGCTTTCCTAGTCTTGTGTGATTAAGGCTCCTATCAATGATAAATTCGTTCTGATAACATATAAAAATGTGGTACCTACTTCTCCTACAAAAAGACTTTTTACCAGTTAATATTATGTTGATAACTATTTCTAGTTTGATAACTCAAGATGAAGTTAGTTAGAGCGCATTTAAATAACTGAAATAGTTATTCTTTATCTGTGGTCATCATTTTTGTTATTAATATTTATTTACAAATAAAAATTGAAAAATTAATTTTGTTTTTAATTTTTGATATTTTTACAAGTTAGGTATTTCATTTATTTTTTAGTGATACAACTTTACTATAGCTGGGGTATGTCGTCAATTTAAAGTTTATATCCACCCCCCCCCCCCCCCTCTAAAAAATTCTTTAAATACATTAGGTAGTTAAATCTAAAGCGACCAAGCTAATATTGCTTGATTCACTACGACTAGAGATGCGATTAAAAATGAGTATATTTTACCTAAAATACATTTCGGAATGATAAAGTACACCTTTTCCTTTTTAATTGGGTCTAACTAAATGGTTTTTAAAAATACATTATGCTGCCCATATCATGAATGATTAAAATAGTTACACATACAAATAGAAATAAAGGATTCTCACTCCTCTCTATCTACTTGCCTAGGAGAGAACACACTGTGTTACAAAACAAACCAAGTTGAAGATAAGATTAAGAAATTGACAACAGAAAAGAACTTTCTTGAAGATTGATAGATAATGGTTAATTCAACAGAATATTTTATGTCTATTGTGTCCTACGTTCACCTCAAAACTACTTAAAGAAAGGGAGGGAAGAGGCATTGGGCTGTTTATTACACTAGTCATAAGTCTTGTAATGTTTTCTTATTCTTTGGCTCAACAACTTTGGGAACTAATATTTAATATAAATTGGTTGGTTCAACAAGTTGAGTGTCCACACGATTCATCCACTAATTGTAATCTGCACAAGGGGTAATTTTGTATTGTCTTTTGACGTTGATTTACCATCAACCTTTTGTTTTGTGGAATAGTGTTAAAGAGGAAAGCAATGCATCAAATTTATCAGGACTATATGCTAAGCCACCCATCTACTACAGGAAGCAAAGTCATAAAGAATAGATAAAAAAAACGGAAATACTGAGTAAGAAAACTTATAGCGTTTTTAAATTTGCGTACGGCCTAACAGCTTTCATTCTTTAAAATCATTTCAGTAAGTACTAAAAGGGTCTAAATCTTTTGAAATAACTCTGAAATGCACTCTGAGCGTGCGGCGTAAGTTTACCTGTCAATAAATCGGATTAAAAGCGCGCTTATCTATAATACTGTAGAACGATGTCTGTCTGTCTTTCCGTCCCTTAAGATCTCGGTAACCACTGAACCGATCGGATTCTACTCTTCAGGGTAAATACCTACTGGTCCTGTGGTGGTTTTAGGCTATTTTCTTGGTGGGCGGTACAGTTACGACCCCAACCCCCCCAAAAACAAACCCCTCCCCATTTTTTTAAAAATAGAAAGTAGTTGGAGTACTTAATTTTTTTTTAACGGAAAGTAGTGGGGGGGGGTACTTAATTTTTTTTTAATTACCTCTTGGGGCAAAGCCCCTAGTGGCTAGGGGCGAAGCCGATAGTTTTTTTAAATTGTAATAAAATGGTTGAGGGGGGGGGGGGGGGTTGTTGAATTCAACAATAACATATCAAGTGCCTCTGGAAGCCTCTAGGGGAATATCCGCTAGTATTCTATTTTTGATGATTTAAAATAGTAATATTTATCGCGTAGATAGAATACCTCTTATTTCTGAATTAAATCTGTGGAAACCAACAACGGCATTTCTTAATTTATTAAGATACTAGCAGTTTTGCCCCTACCATCTAGGGGCTCTATATTCGAAGCTTCGATATAGCTTAAAACCATCCTTAGATCTTAATCTGAAAATAAAATGGCCAAAACCACCATAGAATATATATGTGAAGCTTAAATAGAAAACACACTCGGTTAAGTAGTTTTCGAGATCTTAAGCTCCAAACAAAAAACCTTACTACTTCAGAAAATAGGAGTACAAAATACAGGCAATACAAATTTGCCCGTAACTATACCTTCTTTTTATGTAGCTAAAATCTAGCCTAGAGAGATTCAACATTGAAAAGAAGAAATAAACTAATGGGGTTACCTCTCCCCCTTTACCTATCAGCCTAAAATCTACCTAACGCTTGTTCTAAAAATTGTGATTTAACAATTAACTAGATCATTCTGTTACTAAGTATAAGTCTTGAAGTTGTTAAAGAAAGGCGTGCGAAACTCTCTGATTTAAGCCTGATTGGTGTTTCTTTCAACTATCCTGATGTGTCTTCAAACTAGGAAGATAAACATCCAAGGGTCCGTAGATAGAAATATAAGGAATATATCAGGGTAGGAGGGGACATTGAGCTGTTTATTACACTAGTCCCCAAAGTTTTACAATAACGTTTTCTTATTCCTTGGCTTCACAAATTTGAGTTTATACTGATTGGTGCATTAAGTTAAATATCCAAACGTTTCATCCACTAATTGTAATCTACAGAGGGAGTAGTTTTGTGCATCATCATTGGGGATGTACATCAATTTATCGGCCATTGTCATATGCCAGTAGGTCCCTGGAGTGAGTCAATTCCAGAGTTAGTTAGAAAGACATATTTATAATGAATCTTCGCATTTGTGATTTTTCTCTTAAGAGGGTGGAGGTTGCCTCTCCCAGAAATAAACAAGCAAAAAAGTAAAAACTTCCCTAGACCCTAAAAAATACTGTAGAGGATATCCAAAGCGATTCAGCGGTTAGAGAGATCTGTTTGAAATGACAAACACACAGCCATCCTGTTACTTTAGTAAATACATTGACTAATAACCAGCTCCCTTCTTTCTCCTTGGAACTTCACCCCAAGCAATGGATATAGAATATACATGGATATTATGACAGGGGGAAAATTGTCCATTTAGGTTGCTAACATTTACCTCATTTATTGGTCAGTTCGTTCATCCAGTAGGAGGGGATGGTGGAAGGGTATCATTATTCTTAGCCCGCTAAGAGTTTCACTTTATTAGAGAACATGAAAATCTGATGTAACATCCAAGTAATAATATATCCATTCCTCAAGCATCAAAGCCAAAGTTTTCAAGAATTTTGGTTTGGTCCTTCAGTTTAAGATTAATTCTTATTCTAATACTTCAAACATAATTGTTCTATACAACTTTTCTCAGTGTTTAGATTAAATAGGACAATACATTTGTTAAATATACCAGATTTCATATAAAATATCGTTAATTTAGGCATGTTATAATTTTCCTATTAATTTCAAACTTTTAGTGGTGATTCCCATAACAGTTAGGTACGATTTAGACAGCGTAGCAACTCTATAATCCTTACCAGGAAGTCTGTACGTCAATTTAAAACATGCTGATTTTTAATAATTTTTGACATCAACTATCTGTTTTTAAAAGCGAAGCTTTTCTATAATTAGGGTCGGTCCGTCCGTACGTCCGTCCGTAACGGATAGCTTTTTTCATTAATTTAGGCATGTTAGAATTGTCCTATCGATTTCAAATTTTGCATGGTGATTCCTTTAGTAGTTAGGTACGATTTAGAAAGCGTAGCAACTCTATAATCATTACCAAAATATCCGTACGTCCATGTTGATTTTTTTACTTTTTTAACAACAAATTTTTATGTGAACTAATCATCTGATTGATCTGATTTTTGGTATATTGATTCCTGGGACAACAAAGTATAATATAATAAGCGAAGCAACTCTATAATTAAGTCCTAAAAATGTAGGTATGTCCATAAACATTATCCTGAATCAAGCAGTTTTTTAACAAATTTACTTACAATTTTGCTTTGACCCTTATGAATTTATAATTTATGATTATTCAGTTCTGACACTATTCAAGTGTTAATGTCCGTTTGTCCTACCTTTTTAGTGCTTCGCTTTTATGGATGTTGTCATCCTTGTTTTGGTAAAATGATTTAAAGCATAACAAGGTGCAATATTTAAAGGAAATCATCTCAAAAATCAAGTCCTTTAAGTATCTTCTTAAATAGAACCCTATATATAATCAATTTTGCAACAAATTTATATAAGTACAATTTTGTTAAGACTTAAAAATAATATTTGTCTCTTACGTTTTGACACCCTACAAGTGTCAAAGTTCATTTGGCCTACTGTACGATTTTAGATCTTTGCTTTATTGGATGTTGTGATTCTTGTTATTCAATATCATTAGTACATTACACATCTACGCTGCTTTTGGATGTAATCGTACTTGTTTTTGTGCAGTAAATACTTAATTTGTTAACTAGCGGCTACGCCCCTAGAGACCTCTAGTGGCACTTTAGATGTTTTTATTTGTTAAAGTCTCTACGTTACTTCTTTATGTTACGATAATTCTCTTTAGGTTACGTTGAAGTCTCCCATATATTTTTTAAATATTCGATTTTTTGTCATTTCTCCTGGGAGGGTGGTTGTACCCTCCCCCAAAATAGTTAAAAATCTTCCCAGGAGGAGAACCCGATCGGTTCAGCGGTTAGCGAGATCCTTCGGTACAGAAACACAGATACACAGACACAAACGAACAGACAAACATCCTGTTACTTTAGTATAAGGATTCAGTGCTTATGGATATATTTGTCCTTGTCCTAATCAGGGAGGGAGGGGACATTGGTCTGTTAATTACACTAGTCTACAAAGTTTTATAATAACGTTTTCTTATTCGTTGGCTTAACAAATTTGAGGGTATTATTGAATTTTTATTGTTTGGTTCATTAAGTTAAATGTCAACCACAATTGTAATTTACAGAAGGGATAATTTAATATATTAATTTATCGGTCATTGTCTTATCCCTTTAGATCTCTAATTTTAATACTAATCCTTTTTACACAAGTTACATTGTAATTGTTTTCTTTCATGTTCAGCTTTTAATTATTTATTTAGTCTTCTTTATTCTCTGAATGGATATACAATATACCTGGATATTTTGACAGGGGAAAAATTGTCTCCAATTTCGGTTGCTAACATGGATATGATTGGTTAGTTCCTTCATCTTGCAGGAGTGGAGGTAATAGAGTAAAGGGGTTGGATGATAAATTTAGACAGCTACAAGTTTTACTTTATTAGAGTTCATAATAATCTGATGTAATATCCAAGTGATAATAAATCCATTATTTTGAGTCATTGTTACAAACATTCAAAGACTTTTGAAAGTAATAATTTTCCAGCTGTTTATAATAATTATATTTTGAGGCTTTTATAAACAATTATATAAACTAGCGGCTGTATCCTTCAAAAGCAGCTTATATAATTGATCTTAACATCTAAGTTGTACAAATAAAAGTAAACATTATTTCCAGTATGGCTTCCAAACCGATAATATCCGCTGGATTAGAACCAGTTCTCAACCCTACAGAAAAATCATGTATAGCAATACAGATAATTTATCACAAATTTTAAAATAAAGTTCTAGCCCAGATCTTCGGCCCCTCGGGTCTAACAAAACAGTCTTTAATACGATGATGCGATAAATAACTATTTGCACCCTACTTTTTAAAAACTATTTTTTAGGCCCTTGCGTTCTGATGTTTTTTAATGTTGCTGGACCCTCGTCACCCAGCAAACGAATTTAAAGATAGCCTGAAAGAGAATTAATGTACTATAAGTAAACTAATTCTAATTAATTGAGAAGATAAATAAACAACAAAGTAAGCAAAAACTTTTCTCTCTTTTATCTTAATTAACCTTTCATTAGTTTTCCAAGGTTTTGGTAATGAGTGTCTTGTCTTAAAGTATAAATTAAACATTTATAACAGCGTTGCTACACTAAAACATACTAGCAGATTCGTCCCTAGAGGCCTCTAGGGGCCCATGAGGCTGGGGGGAAGTCGAACCCCCACTTTTAATTGTAGTTTTAAAAGAAAAAGTTTAAAATTTTTTTTGGGGTGTTCTAATTTTCTAGGGGTGATTTATCTTTGGAGGGGGGTGGTAACCTCAACTCAAAGTAGTTATAAGCCTTCGCAGGACCTATGAGAAGCTATCCTGTGAAGGAGAATCATATTGGTCCAGTGGTTAGTGAGATCCTTCGGTACACACATATTATGTTACTTTATGATAATGGGTCTAACATAAATAGCACATTTTTTACCCATAGTGGATGGAAGGACGGACGGACAATGTTAGTTATAGAGTAGCTTTGCTACAAAAGATATAAATGATTAACAAATAAGTTTATATATTTGATATGATATGATTGAATTCTAAGTAATTTCTACATTCTTAAATATAATGTAAGGCATCAACTTTGATACAAAGAAAATAAGGATCTAGTGCAGTTTACGGTTAAATGTTCCTGGTAAGGAATATCTTCAAAAATCGATGAACTTTAAAAACTGATAGCTGTCATGTCAAACGGCTGAACGTACATGGCATGGCCGCATACCGTGATAAACGGCATAAGAAGGCATATAAATAATCTGGAATAGTCTAGATCTAAAAAGAAAAAAATACACAAAATAAGTGTTATTCTTTTATGTGCACCGTTTTGCCGTTTGCAGCCTTTAAAGTCCATAGATTTTTTTGAGATAGTCGTTCCCAGGAAATTTTACCGTGAACTGCAATAGATCCAAAAATAAATAAGATGACCGACATTTTTCAACGACATAGATAATTTACCAAAAAGTTTTTATTCAAAATAATTTGAAGTGCTTTGGTTAAATACACAAACATGCATACAGTATGAATTATACTGCTTCGAAAAAGAGTGATTCAGTTTTATAAATAGTACAGTTAAACTTCAATTAGTTATGCCAAAATACTTTAAAGAATAATTTAGTTTTTAATATATTAATCAAATAAAACATAAACCTCTTAGATACTTTTAAACTTTTTTCTAAAAATTAACAAGAACGCAATATTCTTAAAGATTTTTTGAAACACAATCTAAACTTACGATAGTCAATTTCACAAAAGACATATAAAAATCTCTTTTTTACATAGGTTTTTTATTGTTGTACTTAATTAATCTAAGAAAAAAATTGTTAGACTTCCAAAACTCTTTTGTGAACATGTCTACTGAATTTAGACCAGTAGAATTATTTGAGAATAGTTATTTATCGCATCGTATTATAGACAGGTTTCCGAGGATAGTAAAATGAAATATTATAGGATCAGTGTCTGTTTTATTGGTCTCGAGGGGCCGAATGCCCATTTACCAATAAAATGAACATTTTTACTATGATTTCTATCTTATTTTTTGTAGAAAATTATCTATAATACGTAACGATAAATGATTTTTTAGAATGGCTCTTAACGGTTCTAATCCAAGAGAAATGTATCGGATTCGAGGCTAAATTAGAATCATTTTTCGAAACCGATTAATATCAGGTAGATAAGAACCGGTTCCCAGCCATACTGAAAAGTTATGTATAGCACTGTATTATATCCAGTTTTCTACGAATATAAAAATGTACAATCATAAGTTTTTTAGCCCGTGCCTTCGACATCTCTTATAATTGAACATTTTTATATTCGCAAAAAGCTGTTTAGTGTTTATAATACAATGCGATAAATAACTATTCCGGTGGTGGTTGGTAGCGCAGCCACTCTACAACTAGTTTATTTATATCCTGATGAGAGGGCAGAAGAGGAGACAAAGATGCTGTAGTCCGTACGGAAGGATCTCATGTCAATAGAATACCTGAAGAAATAATCAATTTTGAACTTTTGTTAGTAATAAATCTAAAGTGTTTCTGTCGAATCTACCGTGGTTAATTTTTTTAATATGCTGAAATAAGGACTAATTTTAATTTTAGAGACTCTTTTTTATGGATTACGTCGCAGTAGGAAACGAAAAAGAATTTCTATCATAAACCGATTTCAACCATAAATATAAAAAAAAACATACTTGTATTGATTTCTAATTACAGTCTTATGTTCAACATATTCCATCATATTGAATTTGAACCATAATAGAACTTGATGGAGAGAAAAAATGAATTTTTGATGTTTATTGTGAGTTAGGTTAATGCAAGGAAAGAAGAGTCCTGGGGGGCAATACTCGTATACACACATAAAAGCTTTCTGCTGGGGCAAAATATATATATCTTAAAAATTATATGGGGTTGGGGTTGTGGTTATATAAATTGAATTAATAGATACTTGTTATTTGCATGGCATTCATATATTCCGGCGTCTCCCTGGGTGGCGGGGTCGATCTCCATCTTGGATTTGATCCTGTTCTTACCCCTCCAGTACTGACTGATCTAAATATTAAAAAGAATAACATTTTTAGTCAGAGAGGGAGGGGACAGGTTTCATCAAGTTGAGTGACCAAAATTTTCAACCACTAATTGTAATCAACAGAAGTGAAATGTACGTCATTTTATCAGCCATTGTCTTATCCATGAATTTTTGTAGCGAAGCTACTATATTATTAGACATGCCTATCTTTTTGAAAAAGTAAAAAGTAGTGCACTACAACAGGCTAACGTTATGTTAAAAAAAACAATAAACTTTGATAAAGTCATAATTGAAATGTATTAAATTTTATAATTAATCAATCGTAAGTCTTGTAATAACAAGAATGACAACATCCATAAGTAACCAAGTACAAAATGGACAAACGGACAAAGTGAGTTATAAGGTATATGTTCAGAGGAAGAGGCAAGAAAAAAAGCGGAGGATAAAACAAATAATCATTCCAGAAACCATCTGCATATCAATATAAATGTCTTTTGTAGCATGACCGACAAACCGCCAGACCCATTTTTCCTTTAAGCCACGTTACACTCTGAGGGACGGTGCCCCCCCCTTTTTCTCAGTTTAAAAAAATGAAGAAAAAAATTTTAGGGGGTAATTTTTTTCTATGGTTGATTTTTCTTGGGATAATAGTGGTACCCTACCCAAAAATAGTTATAAACCTTCCCGGGACCTATGAGTAGCTACCCTGTTAAGAAGAACCAGATCGGTTCAGCAGGTTAGCAAGATCATTCGGTACAAACAAACATCCTGTTACTTCATTACAAGGATAACTTACATGTAGATATCTGTGTGCATACAGTTCTCTGCCGTCCTTGTACCAAATTATTTGGGGTCGCGGCTTTCCCTTCGCTATGCACAGAAACACAATCTGAACATGTTTAATCATTTAATATGATAATTAATAATCATATTATGTCCCAGTTAATTCAGGTAAACAATGCACAAGGTACAGGGAAAGTTCTATGGTAGGTAGTAAAAATGATTAAAATGACTGTGAATTTATATTAATCATTTTGCACACGTTCATAGGTCAAGGCATTCGCCCAATTAATCATATTAAAAGAGAAGCTTTTCTATAATAAGGGTAGGTCCGTCCGTACGTCCGTAACGGATAGCTTCTTTCGTTAATTTAGGTATGTTGGAATTGTCCTATCGATTTCAAACTTTGCATGGTGATTCCTTTAGTAGTTAGGTACGATTTAGAAAGCGTAGCAACTCTATAATCATTACCAAAATGTCCGTACGTCCATTTTAAACATGTTGATTTTTTTTACTTTTTTAACAACAAATTTTTATGTGATCTAATCATCCGATTGATCTGAATTTTGGTATATTGATTCCTGGGACAAAAAAGTATAATGTTATAAGCGAAGCAACTCTATAATCAAGTCCTAAAAATGTAAGTATGTCCATAAACATTATCCTGTATGTACATATAAGTTTTTCAACAAATTTACTTACAATTTTGCTTTGACTCTTATACATTTATATTCTGATTATTCAGTTCTGACACTATACAAGTGTTAATGTCCGTTTGTCATACCGTTTCAGTGCTTCGCTTTTATGGATGTTGTCATCCTTGTTTTTGTTGACATACAGCTAACATAACACCAGTAGGAAACAAAAGTAAAATCTTTAGATATTTTTAAGTTAGGAACTTTTTTATACTATTCATAGCCAAAGCTGAAAATACAAAGCATAGATCAATCCTCAAGTTGAATTTTTTGTCTGTAGCATAAGGTTTATATAACTATTAAACATATTGAGTTCTCAATTTGGGGGTATCATTACATAGGTCCCCATATGGTTTTAGGCTATTTTTTAAATTAAGTCGTGGGATTGTTTAATGCATTTTTTTCTCCTTTTGAATACAGCTCCCCTAGATCCAAAGGGAGCATCCCCTGGTTGTTCACAAAGTATAGTTCTATTATCACTTACTTTTAAGTCCCATTTCAGAAACAAAATGCCCCAATGCAAGGGCTACAATATTGAAAAAACAATGCAATGGTAATGAAAGTTTCCCGTGAATTATACACTAAACTTTATGAAAGAGGACTATCCACGAACCAGAGCAAGTGATTCTAAGCATCTTCCAGCATTGACCCATAGTATTATTTTAGTAAATATACTAGGTTTATGTTTAATATTTGCTTTAATGACTAAAAAGTTAGGTTTCACTATGGTTTTATATGAAAAAACTTTGAAATGTAAATCAATTTTTAAAGCAATAACATCAAATGCTTTGTTGAGTTCAAAGGACAAAATAAAATAACACTGCAGAAAAGCATCAAATGTTGTAAATTGCAAAAGTACATTAATTAAACTGTTTACAAGTTTCCAACTCTTTTTCTAAATATACATTTTTGATCACAATAATATACTTTTGTTTCAAAGCTTTTAAACAATAGTTTGAACTCATCAAAACATTCGATGATATTGCACCAAACAATGCTTAACATTTTAAATTTTTTTTCATATAAAACCATGGTGAAACCTAACTTTTTATACAATAAAGCAAATATAAAAAAATACTATGGGTCAATGCTGAAAGATGTTTAGAATCACTTGCTCTTGTTCGTGGATAGTCCTCTTTTATACAGATAACTAATTCATTTGTGCCAGCTTGTATTGTGTGGGATTAATGGGTATATAGGGAGAAAAACTGCTAATATTTAATTATTGCATCGTATTATTAAACAGCGTTCCGCAGATATAATACAATAAGATACATGATTTTTTAATGAGTTTTAATCCAGCGAATATTAATCCGTTTCGAAGTCATACTGGAAAATATTTACCTTATGGCCGAGAACATATTCATAATCAAAATGAGAGGCCTTGGTAATCCTGGCTCCCTGAAACAAAAATCATACTTGTAGTATCCAGCAATCTTTAACCACTTCTTCTCTTAATATTGAAAAAGTAATAGGGCAAATTAAGCTAGTTTATTTTAACGGTTTAAAAATTTTGATAATTTTCACAAAAAGTGCCAGTTAAGCGCAGATACCCCCCCCCCCTGTTATTTTTTTTAAATATATATGAAATAAGAATGGAGTGGGAGTGTTTTTCCTATCCCTAATCATACTGGCCCTATAACTAAAGGCTCTTCAGAAATAATTAGAATGTATCAACAATAAAATAAATAATATAAAGATTGTTTTAAAGTTAATAACCCAACACCGCTCTCCTCCCCGTTGTCCCCATTATACCTGAGTTAGGGCTATCCAATCAGAAACAAGATCGGATTTGGACCAATCAGAATCAAGATCGGATTTGGACCAATCAGAATCAAGATCGGATTTGGACCAATCAGAATCAAGATCGGATCCGGACAGATTTGGGTCCTGCGTCAAGATACTTATTATGTCTCTAGGTTATCTTAGCTCTATTGTTAATTTTTAAAAATGTTGCAAAAATATTTGATTGATTGTGCAAATAAATTGATTTAATCAGGTTCTAATATTTTTACAGTAAATCTTAAAAAAGGGTATTCTTTTAAGTTCTTAGTATATAAAGTAAGAAGATGTTTGTCCCTCAGTCTGTCTGTGTGTCCGTCCGTTCATTATTATGTTCTTTTTTTCGGAGCAGCTTTTAACTAAGATATGACATATTAATCTTTAATGTGTATTTTTTAAAAAAAGAACAGTTAACTGATATACACTTATCAAAAGAGTAAATGTTGTTCGTGCCTGTCTGTAATTAATTAGAAAAAAAATGGAGAGTGAGTAGTAGGGTTGGGCCGGATATCCGGCCATTTTCAATATCCGGCCGGATACCGGATATTGAAACTATCCGGCCGGATATCCAGCTCTATAATTTTTTATACTTTACACCAAAAATCTCTGCTTAAAAATCTTAAATAGCTATAATTTTCTTATTATTGAAGCTAGAAGAACATTTTTTCTGAATAAGTTTAACTTTATGTAAATTTATACAAGATTTCTGAAGAAACTTTTTTTTACTTCTTTAATATCTGGTAATTTTGCCGGTTATCCGGCCGGATATCCGGTAATTTGGCCGGATAACCGGATAATCGGCATTTGAAATCAGCCGGATATCCGGTATCCGGTTTCCGGCCAAAAAAGTATCCGGCCCAACCCTAGTGAGTAGATTAGTGTATGTGACTGTAATCTAGGTAGACCAAAGAAATAACAGAGGACTACAGCAATGGATGTAGAATGAATATATTTACTTATGAATATTAGGATATTAGGAAAATTGTCGTCAACTTAGCTTGCTAACATGTATCTCATTTATCGGTCAGTTTGTTTATTCAATGGAAGGGAAGGAATTGGTTAAAGGGGGTGGAAGGGGGAATCGTTAGTTTAGCCCTCTGCATGTTTTTTATTTAATTAGAGAACATGATTGTTACTTTTTAAATACTTCAGACATACCCTAGTTGTAGAGCAGTTGCGCTACTAAATACAAGCATAGAAATACTTATGTTTCACTAATTGGAAACCTGAATAATTATTGTTTGTAAATAGTTTTTTTTTCTGTAAAATATTATTTTCTTTTCAACCATTAGGCGAATAGTAAATTAAGACAACTGGAAGATCATCTTTAAAAATTGATTATGTATTTTTAAAAGCGAAGCGTTTCAATAATTAGGGTTGGTTGGTTGGTCCGTCCGGGACAATTAGCTCTTATCGTTAATTTAAACGTGTTAGAGTTGTCCTATCGATTTAAAACTTTGCATGATAATTATTACAACAATTGGTACGATTTAGAAAGAGTAGCAGCTATACATATAATCGTTACCAGAAAGTCCGTACGTCCATTTAAAACTTTTTTCAAAAAAAAATTTGTAAACTATATTCATCCTATTCATCTGATTTTTGAAATACTTATTCATATTTCCACAAGATACACTGTTATAAGCGAAGCTTCTTTATAATCAAGTTCTAAAAATGTATGTTAAACAGTATCCTGTATTTGAGAAGTTTTGTAACACATTTACTTAAAATTTAGTTCAGTCTTATGCATGAATTATCTACTTTTTCAGCTCTGGCACTCTGCAAGAAGTAATGTTCGTTTGTCTTACCGTTTCAGGGCTCCGCTTTTATGGATGTTGTCATCCTTGTTATTGTGTATGATTAGGTTCGTAACGGATAGCTTTTATCGTAAATTCAGGTTAATCTACGAGTGTTAATGTTCGTTTGTCCTATTGTTTTAGAGTCTCCCTTTTATATATTTAATAATTATTCTATTCTTTTGGTTGTAATTTGGAAAAAAGATTCCTAGGTACAATAATATAAGCGAAGCATTTCTAAAATTAAATTCTAAGAATGCAAATATATCCCAAATTTTTTTTTATTTTTCTCGAAGAAATTATAGCCCTTCCCAGGATATAAGAGAAGCTACTTTGTAAAGGAGAACCATACAAGTTAAGCGGTTAGCGATATCTTTCTGTACAGAGAGACATCCTGTTACTTAGATAATTTGGATAAAACTAAAAATTTTCATCAACAACAACGTCCTAAATATCAGAAATATGTCAGGTAAAGGTAACAAGAAGAATGCCTGAAATGTAATGTGGAAAACCATGTAAGCACATCGGATAACAGAGAAATATCTCTCAACAAATAGCAGTAAGGTGAAATTTGGGTTACATACATTGACGATAATTGGAGTTCAATGTTTTTTTTTTTAAATCTATATAAAACCATTATTTTCCCAGTTTTACTTAAATCACTTAATTAAAAAAACCTGTTATTATTTGTTATGGATTTATATAAACAATAAGATTATTAAAATTGTTTTCGATGTAAAAATTTTCTTTGTGGACGGAAAAAAATAATATCCATATTATTTGTTACGACCTCTATTGAGTAAAACATAAACTAAAAATAAAAAATATTAAAAGTTAAAATAAAATGTGGGGTCATAAAATTTGAAACCTTCAAATTTAAGCTGGAGATCGCTATCATATGAGCCGGTTAATTTCAGTCTGGTACAAATAACGAAATTCGACATAATACTAATACAAGGATATAAAATTATTTTTTCTATCTATCTATAGGTTTATGTTCTAATATGATTTTAAGTGGGCAAGGACGTCCATGGGAAGGGGGGGGGGTGTGGGTTGTAGGGTAATACTAAAAACAAATTTGGTTAGCACCCTGAAAGTTTTAAAAGATATGTTGGGTTTCACCCCTCCTAATTTTGGCAAATAGGCATATGGGGCGTGAGGGTATTTCCCCAAGCCCCTGAAACCTTCAAAATAATTCTATCGCAAGTCCAGCGTTATTTTAACACCTTAATCCTCCCCCCCCCCCCCAAAAAAAAGAAGTTTTTACACCCCCGTCCACCCTGAAAAAAGTTATTGTACGTTCGCAAGACATCTTGATATGCCTCGACCGAAATTAGCATCGCCCCTAAAATATTTAGACGCTACTGGGAGGGTTTTCACATGTTGACACATTTTTAGATTTTACATTTTACAACATAACAAGGACATTTGTATTCAAAATTAGCAAAGCACAGCCGGGCTGTATCACGTAGAGATAGGAACCAGAAGGGTTAGAGCCCCCCGCAGTAGTATAGAGACATGACTCTACACTAGATATAAGATAATAGGGTGTGGGGGGGGGGGGGGGAGTTGGCTTTTGGAGGTCTAATATGGAAATTGAGTAGAAGCTAAAATTATGTTTTTTTAAAAATAAATGGTGAAGTAATCGTTTTGTTAGAATAATTTTTATGCACTTTTGTTTATAGACATGAACATAATTATATAGTATCTGCGCTACAAAAATTCCATGCTAGAGGGATCTTGAAACTTGAGATTTTTGAAAGCGAAGCTTTTCTGTTATTGGGGACTGATAACTCTTACCATTAATGTAGCCATGTTAAATTGTTTCTGGAAAAATGTTTTTTTTAAAGACAACAAGGTAAAATATTATATGCGAAGTATACCGTATTTATGCCATTTGGCTACAAAATTATGTACGTTGCTCCTACCCTCTATTTTAAAGGGGCTACGCTTTTTTTATGGATGTTTTCATACTTGCTGTGTGTTAGATTAGTAAAATTTTGTGTTTTAGCAACAGTGTGGGCCTTTTTAGATTATTGTAAAGGCATGCGAGGAAAATCAAACATATTTTATTGCTTTTAAAATTATTTAAATTTTTAGGTTTGGTTAAGTAAGATAAAAACGAAACATATAAAACATGATAATAAAGATTTTCAGGTTGGCTTAGAATTAAGAAGTAATGTGTAACTCGAAATTGTAAAAAGTTAAAACTCAAATAAAGAATAAAGTAGTTATTGTAATGGCATAGTTCTGTAGGGAATACAGATTATATACACCATGAATGAATATATTATTTCTTGGATAATTCACCAGATTTTGATGTTCTCTAATAAAGTGAAACACGCGGCGGGCTAAAATAATGATTTCTTTCCCACACCATTCCCTTTTTCCTACTGAAAAAAAAACGAACTGAATAATAAGAAAGTTCCATGTTAGTAACCTAAATGGACGACAATTTTTCCCTGTCATGATATCCACGTATATATTACATCTATTATTATATTCAGCTTGTCCAACTTTCCAGTACTTTACAGTAATAATAATACTTAACCAAAGCAAAGGCTTAAGACAGACAGGGATCATAAGGGATAAGACAATGGACGAAGTTAGATGCCAAACAAATTATTGGTAAGAAGTTTGGTTGCTAACTATTTAAACCAACTAATCAAAAATTCATAAAAGTATACATTCATCATATTTTGATTTCTATTTTTTCAAAATACAATGAAGCTAGAAAAAAGTGACTCCACAGATTATGACGTCATGTGATAGAATAACCAATGAGAGGCCAGCATAAAATTTACCATAAGTGTATACTGGCCTCTCATTGGCTATTCTATCGTATGACGTAATAATCTGTGGAGTCACTTTTTCTAGCTTCAATACAACCACTTATCCCTTTCTTTTCCTCTTACTTAATGAACGAAATGATCAATAAATGATGTCCATATGAGCAACTTAAATTGACGACAATTTTTTCCCTGTCATAATATCCACGTATATTCTATACCCATTCTATATCCATTCAAAATATACAAATGAAACTTTTTCCACAAAGCATGAAAAGATCAATTTTACTTGTAAAAGTCTTATACATAAATTTAATGGAGATAAGGTTAAAGTTTGCAGGGGGCTCATCATCCGCTTGTTGGCAAGGGGGACAGCTGTGGCTACATGAATTAACATTGGGAGGCTGGAACACTGTTTTTTACGGATGAATTAAAAAGCAATTGGTTACTTTATTCTATAATGTAAGGTAGTAAAAGGTTCGTGTCTAAAGCTAAAGATCTCAATAACTACTGAAACGATTGGGTTCTCTTTTTTAGGTTAGCTTCACGTAGGTCCTGTGATGGTTTTCGGCTAATTCATTTTCAGGATGGTTTTAAGTTATTTTTCTAGCCTCTTTCTGCCCCTTTAAATACAGAGCTTGTAGAGGAAAGAATCGATGACAAATCAGCAGTTGGCCATCCCCGAAATTTTGTATAAGAAAAGGCGCCCACACTAATTAAAACTTGTTCTCAAACTTGAATGCGGTGCATTGGAATTTTATATACCTTAGGTTTTTTACCTAAACTTTTCAGAGTTATAGTTTACCATTAATTAGATTATTAATTTATAATAATAAACAGGAAACACAACTCTGTTATTACGTAAGTTATTTAGTGTCCATAGCTTCTAGGGGCTCTACATTTGAAGAGGCAGCGAGGGGCTTTAAAAATAGCTTGAAACCATGCCAAGAATTAAATCTAAAAATAAAAAGCCTAAAACCATCACAGAACCTATGTGAAACTTTCCTTGAAAGGAGAACTCAATCAGTTCAGTAGTTATTGAAGTCTTAAGCTTCAGACAAAAAACATTACTAAAATCTTAATTGTAAATCAATATAAAAAAGGCATTTTTTACAATTAAGTGTGATTCATGAACATGGAAATTTTTAAAACCTTTTAGTCCAATAAAATATAACAATAACAGGGTAAAATAATCACCCCCTCACTAGTCCAATCAAGATATTTAACATTTTACTAAATAAATAAAACTATTGGCGGAAAAGTTTGGACAGGGCTACTTTGCATCAATTAATCATTCTGTAATAAAAGTTTTTAATTCAATAATTGAACGTGTTTATTTAAAATTTGGTACCAGAATAATTTTAAGTCCTTAATCTTTTTTATTAAAACTACCTACATAATTTTGGTTGATATGTAATTGTAATAAATTTACTCTAATTAACAAACAATAAACTTTGTTTTAACGAAAAAAAGTTAGTTTTTATGCAAAATCTAATCTAAGGCAAATTTATTTTTTAGTTCACATTGAAGTATATTTAGTTTATGTTTTCTTATTCGTTGGCTTTACAACCTTAGGGACTTTTATTGAATTTTGATTGGTTGGTTCATTAAGTTGGCTGTCCTCGTAACCACTAATTGCAATCTACAGAAGGGGTAAATTTGTGTATCATCATTGAGTTGGAGATAAACAACAATTTATCAGCCACTGTCTCATCCCTTTAGATCCCTGAGTTTAGGGTCTATTTGTTCTATGTGAAATTGCAAAATATCTTGATCTAACTAAAGCATTGGGTGACAAACAAACTTTTCATTTTGCATTTCCATGAAAGAAGATCTTAATTGGTTAACTTATAAAGTGTTATACACACACACACACACACACACACACAAAGTCACACACACACACCAGCAATTTCACACCCAAACACACTAAACACACACACACACAAACGCAAAGTCACACTTTCACACACACACACACACACAAAGTCACTTTCATGTCCAAGTTCTCACCAAAATTAAGGGCATCTTTAGGGGGAAGGGAGGTGGCAGGTTGGCCTGGGGAAGTGGGACAGTTGACCTACACGACACACGCCTTTTAATTGGCATGTTGACCGTTGGGGCTCTAAATTCAAGATAATTAGAAACATTTTAAATTGCCTTTTTAAAATCTTAACTAAAAGGAAGATATTAAAAACCAAAAAAAATTTTTTAACTAAGAGAATATTTTAAAAAATATATGTAATAAATATATATATTAAAAAAACCATCAGTCACATCTACCTGGCCCCTGTTGCGAACCTTTTTCGTTCTATCGAACTGCTTTCTGCTCTTTTTTAGCGACTTGCCTTTGTTAATATTAACGACGCTATTGGATGAAATTCAAAGACCTAATTGAAAGTCGTTATAGGGTCCACGGGGTGGGGACATACAGTTATTTAACCCTTTCCCTCTAGTGTTTTACTCCAATTTTTGGAACTTATGTCTTCAAAGAATAATCCTTAGTACGCCCTGTTCACAGAGTTACATTTTGTGGAAATAATGTGTGTAAAGCTTTTACAGAGGAAGCTATTACAGGGATCTAAAGGGATAAGAAGACAATGGGCGATAAATTGATTTACATTCCCAATGATGTACACAAAATTACCCCTTCTGTAGATCGCTATTAGAGTTAAAAATGTTTTAACACTCATTTTAATGAACCAACCAATCAAAGTTTATTAAAAGTCCCCAAAGTTATTCAGCCAACGAATAAGAAAACTTTGGGGACTACTGTAATAAACAGTTCAATTTCCCCTTCTACCTGACGCCATTAGATAAATGAAATTTATTGACAAGTATTGAACTAAATTTGTTTTACACTATTTCCTAATGGAAATTTTGTATAAATCAAAAATATTCCTTTAAAATGTTAATGTACCAAGTACCTATAATACAAAGTATACTGAACCGACGGGGCTCTACTCTTCAAGGAATATACCTACTGGTCCTGTGATGGTTTTAAGCTATTTTCTTGGGGGGGGTGGGAACTCCCAACCCCCCCCCAAAAAAATAATTTCCCCCTCCCCTCAAAATTTTTTTTTACTTTTCTTTTTAAATCTAAATAACACACAAAAAAGGTTAATCAAACCTCTTGAAGCAAAGCCCCTAGAGGCTAGAGGCGAAGCCACTAGTTTATTATATTGTAAATTGCTTTTTGTGGTTATGGTAATGATATTTTAATACAAATGTGGATATTAAATGGAATTCTTTATTCGTATTTGACTGCGGTCATATCAAATGTTATTTATGTAATACTTTTTAAGTTTAAATCCTTAGTATAAAGTAAAAGGATATCTGTCTGTGTGTGCGTGTACCGTGTGTGGAACGCTCAACCGTTTTGATTCTCCTTTACATTGTAGCTACTTATAGGTCCTAGGAAGGTTTGTAACTATTTTAGGGGAGAGTACCACAACTCTCCCAAGATAAATTACCCCTAGAAAAAAATTACCTTCCTCCAAAAAAAATTCTTTTTCTTTTTAAATCCTCCCACTCAAGTGTCCCTAGAGGCCTCTAGGGGCGTATCCGCTAGCATCAAATAAACTTTTAAAAGACATAAACTTAATTTATGTCTAACCCACCACAATGCCCCCCGCCCCCCCCCCCCCCAAAAAAAAAGTACAAATTACAACTCCAAATGGCCACCAACCTCTATGATATGGGTATGCCTAACCTTTTTAGTTGTATACCATTGCATGGTCTTATTATCATATATACCCCCATAGGGCTCCCCCAACCACTACTGTATAAGTATGAATGTGTATGCCTAACCTTTTTAGTTGTATACCATTGCATGGTCTTATTATCATATATATACCCCCATAGGGCTCCCCCAACCACTACTGTATAATATGAATGTGTAAGCCTAACCTCTTTAGTTGTATACCATTGCATGGTCTTATTATCATATATACCCCCATAGGGCTCCCCCAACCACTACTGTATAAGTATGAATGTGTATGCCTAACATTTTTAGTTGTATACCATTGCATGGTCTTATTATCATATATATACCCCCATAGGACTCCCCCAACCACTACTGTATATAAATGTGTAAGCCTAACCTTTTTAGTTGTATACCATTGCATGGTCTTATTATCAGGCCATTCATCTGTGAACGGGGTTCTTACTTGGCTGTACCTGAAATTAAACACAAGTAGAATTATAAGGTTGCAGAGAAGCGCAGCTTGATCCTTACTTAAAAAGTAACAGGATGTCTATCTGTCTTGGTGTCTGTTTGTACTGAAGGATCTCGCTAACCGCCAGGCTTATATGGTTCTCCTTTACAGTGAAGCTTCTAATAAGTCCTGTAAAGGTTTATAACTATTATGAGGGAGGGTACGACTGCCCTGGGGCTAGTAAAACTGGTATTAATATTATGATTTTAATTTTATTTTCGGGGAAAATTGTCTGTTTCGGTTTCGAAGCCATATACTTGAAATATTTGTCTATTGCTATTGTCTTCCCCTTTGATCACTATACAAAATAGGTAAAATAAACAACAAAATTGAGTAGCTATGTTTCTTAAAGTCAGATAATATCAGCCTTCAATTTCATTTAAAGTGCATTTCTTGAAATATATTTATTTCCCCTGTTGGATGTATGTATATGTATATATTTTCCCCTTAACCTTTATGCACAGGTAATAGATTTATTACCCTAGATGGCTGATCATACAAAAAAATAGGTAAAATATTAGTTTCCTAATTTTTTCTTAAGATTCCATCCGACGAAATGTTTTGAGGAAATAATTTCCCCAAACATCTATTTATAGCTGACTGATTATTACAATGAAAGGAAAAAAGTAGTTCACTATTTAACACATAATTTGTGCGGATTGTCCTTACACTGTGTTTCTTTTAGACCAATTAAAGGATTAGTGATCTAGACTTTTTTTATTTGTTACACGGGAAAAAACACTTTCAGGTTAGAATATTTATTTCTCGCAAAATTTTCATGGCCAGCAGCGAAAGAAGCAGCTTATAGTGCCTATAAAGAATGACGTCATAATAGCCTACCATTGGTCAATTAAAATGTATACTGGTCTACCATTGGTTATTTAGTCTATGTATTGACCTATCTTTAGTTATTTGTATTTTATGACGTCAATTTTTATATTTTATAGGCTCTATATACTGCTTCCAGCAAAAGCAAAATATACTAAAACTTTTTGTTTACAGCTGGATTAAAAAATATTTTTTTCGAAGGACTTTCTCACACTTTTTAATTCTTCATTTATTATTTTTAGTGATAAACAATAATTCATGATCATTTAAGCTATCATCATACAATAGTAATAATTTTATTGCATGGCCTTTGTCCTAAAGTTTACACTACATGTTAACGAGTTGCGCCTGTGTTGGTGCCGTGGCATTATCCCAATAGAAACGTTTAAGTTATCACACAATTGTAGCCAAGTCTCGAACTCGATACCTTCTCGACGACTCTCGGAGACGTTTAGTCGCGGACGTAAAATTTTTTAGATAATGTGACTATAACGCTCTCATGTCTACAACTGTCAAATATACCTTGGAAGTTTTTTGTCAAAATTGTTTGTATGGATATAAATTCGACAGCAATTTGCTAAATGTAGACATGCTGACAAATATACATCTAACACACTGACATTTATACATCTAAAATTGTCAAATATACATCTATTTCTAAGTGTTTTTTTGTCGGTTGTAGAAATGTTATGCACCCATGTGACTTACCCTGTCAATCTGCCAGGTTCTCCAGCCACCCGGAGTTTGTGACCAATATTCCGTCCTCCAGCTGACAGACTCGAACCTGCAATATAATATTTTATTTAAGGAACTAGCAAGGGGAAATGCTTAGGTCCTAGGAATAATCTGGGGGAGGGTATCTCCACCAATACAAGAGAAATTGCACTTGCAAAAAATATCCCTTCCCTTTCCCTCCAGTGCCCCTATTGCCTCTAGATTAATCAGATTTCATTTATAGATTTTGACAATTTCTTGACTTTCAGTGAACACAGTAATAGTGTCTGACTGATTATGACGTAACAAAAAAATTAGCCAATGAGAGGCCGTTATTGCCCAATGGTAAAATTTATAGTGGCCTCTCATTGGCTAATTTTTTTTGTTACGTCATAATCAGTCAGACACTATTACTGTGTTCCTTTCAGTTCCCCTCGAGACCTAGATGCAAGGGGCGAAAGACCTAGTTATGTCTAAAATAAAAGAACATTTAAAAGTAAATAAAAATTGAAGAAAATTTTTTTTATCTAGCATTAATTGTTCATTATTTGTTTATTAATTGTCATGTGATACAAGGTTTCAACAAGATACATGAGTTCTGAACACTCTGGTAACTACGCCACTGGAAAATAAATACATTTGTACCTCCATATAATTTATTGAGCCAAATTGTACCAAATTCAATTCTACAACTTTGGGGAGTGCATTGCAATAAACTTTGCCTAACTTATGTTTTACTCACAATACATAGCATTTATACAGTTCCTTAACAGATACAGTAGTTCTATATCATCAAGAACTAACGGCTACGCCCCTATCATCAAGGGAAAATAAAGTGCAGAGAAAGGCTAGAAAAATAGCTTAAAACCATTCAAAGTCTTTAACTCGGAAAACGAAATAGGTGTATAGTCCCTATCGTGGCAACGCCTTTTAAGGGGCGTTTCTTCATATTTTTACAGTAGTTTTTCCCATATTTATAGCACCTGTGGGGGGCACTAACCTTGCCTAACCTTGCGGAGCATTCACCTTATCTAACTTAACCTAGCCTAACCTAAAATAACATATCAAAAGGTACTGTGAATATACGACAAAACGCCCTTAAGAGGCGTTGCCACAAAAGGGACTATGCCCAAAAATAGCCTTAAACCATAATAGGATCTATATTATTGCATATTTTACGCTTTAATTAATTAAGATATTATTTATCAACAATATATGTATTTTCACTATTCAGACATTTTAATACAAGGATGACAACATCCATAAGTAGCGAAGCACAAAAAATCATAGATGGGAATACGTACAGGTAGATTTCTAAGGTTTTTACTAAAATCAAGAATAGATTTATTGGATAAAATAAATATGAAACCTTGTTTTATTTTGTATGATGACAAAATTGGATCAAAATAAACAAAGATATTGGGAAATATGTAAAACATATAAAAATAGCCAAAAACCTGATAAAAGGCAGTCTGGCCGCCATGGTTGTTTTCTTAAAAAGACAAAAAATTTAATTTTTAAATCCTTAAAAACTTTAAAAATTTGGAAAATCGGACTATATACACTGAAGATATGGAAAAAAGTGTTAAATATATTTATAAATAGCCTAAAACCTGCCAAAAAGGCAGTCTGGCCGTCATGGTTATTTCCTTTAAAGACGGGAAATTTAATTTTGATATCTACAACTGAAAAATTTTTGAAAATCGAACTATAAACACTGAAGATATGGAGAAAAATGTTAAAAATATAAAAATAGCCAAAAACCTGATAAAAGGCAGTCTGGCCGCCATGGTTGTTTTCTTAAAAAGACAAAAAATTTAATTTTTAAATCCTTAAAAACTTTAAAAATTTGGAAAATCGGACCATATACACTGAAGATATGGAAAAAAGTGTTAAATATATTTATAAACAGCCTAAAACCTGCTGAAAAGGCAGTCTGGCCGTCATGGTTGTCTTCTTTAAAAGACGGGAAATTTAATTTTGATATCCATAACTGAAAAAATTTTGAAAATCGGACCATACACTGAAGATATGGAGAAAAATGTGAAAAATATAAAAATAGCCTAAAACCTGCTAAAAAGGCAGTCTGGCCTTCATGATTGTTTCTTTAAACGACAGAAAATTTAATTTTGATATCTGTAACTGAAAAAATTTTGAAAATCGGCCCATAAACACTGAAGATATGGAGAAAAATATAAAAATAGCCTAAAACCTGCTAAAAATCGGTCCGACCGCAAATGATGTTTTATAGTCAATTGTGCTCCTTATTAATGGGAATGTTGTCAAAAAATTTCAGCATTCTATCTTTTATAGGAGCTGAGTAAATCCCATTTCCCCCATAGCGTTACGGACTGACGGACTGACTGACGGACTGACTGACGGACGGACAAAGTGAATTATAGAGTAGCTTCGCTACTAAAAAATATATGGTTTAACTTTCAATGTATAAAAAAGACTGGCTTCTTTCACAGGTAGCTGGTTCTTCATTCTTGTCTGGTTGTCCGCGCGCTCAGTCGTGCATGGTTGTGGTTTATAATTTCAGTGGTGTTACAAAAATGTAACATAAATTCCCCCCCTCTTAATGAGACCAATGGGGCAGGAACTTACAATGCATTCAGTAACCTGGAACTATTAGCTTCTTTTAAACGTAGAATTGGAAGTCATTGCAAATGTCGTCTTCAACATAGTATAAGTTTTTGTTTTCAGGTTTCGATGACAATATGATGGTTCAACCAGGATGACAAAGTAGAAGCTTGCGGATAATATGAATAATATGAAGTAGAATGATAACAAACAAATCTGTGAATTTTTAAAACTTTTGTTCAAAAGTGGAGTTGCTTCGTATCATTAATTACTTATGTTTAAAAGTTCATGTTACACAATACACAATATCATATATTACAAATTATTATATCTATAGATGGCTATAAAATTTTTTTAAAAATGTTAATCAATATTACCTTTTTTAATCAAAGGGAAATATTTACTATTTGTATTAAATTTTTAATTGTCATGAAGCATAAAAAAAAATCAAAATTAAATGACATTTTAACTTTAGTTTTGTTGCAAAAAATTTGATTTAATTTTTTCATTTTAAGTTTTTCATTAAAAAGATTTAATATATATAAATATATAGTTCATATATTAATAAATGTTTAAAATTACATAAAATTTGTATCACAATTTTAGGTAACAATATTGGCGAAAATGATCGAAAGATTAAAAAAAATTAATTACTTTTGCGGTACACATGTAACATAACTAAAAATAAGAAATTAAAGAATAAAGATTAATTAATGTCGCCAAAATTATAGCATATTCTAATTGTTGATTATAATTATTATAAGAATTGAATATCATAATTATTGTTTCTTTGTTTTGCTGTTTTTTATTTGTTTTATTATAACCAAATAAAGTATGACATATTGGTTATTAGATTGATTCGTACATGTATTTAATTATAAACCAAATAAAGTATGACATATTGGTTATTAGATTGATTCGTGCATGTATTTAATTATAAAGAATGGTTTATTTGTCGGTTTATAACAAATTTCCTCAATCGAATAAAGAATGGATTATTGATTGATTTACATTTCGATTCTATTAGCCGGTTAAAGAATGAATTAACGGCTGATATATTTTACTACTATTAATTTACATAACAACTAGATAAAGTTTGAATTATCTTGTTGTGGTTACGCAATTTTTATAAAGAGTGAATTATAAAATGCTTAATTTAGGGACATGTCAATAATATATCAGCTTTAATATTTTATTCCTGATTAGGATTGACTTGGGGAGATATAAACACAGGTTCTTGTGTATTAGCTGGTGTATACCTTGTACTTCTTCTTGTATTTCCAGTTTTAGTTTTACAACAAGAACAAGTAGCCATAGCGTGAGCGTTGTTATAACAAAATATAACAAACCTTTTAGCGGCAGCGAATAAAACAAGAACCGCACCAGATATAGCTGAATATATTAAGCCTTTGACCAGAATTTCGTTTTCTTCTGGAAAAAAGGATATATTTGAATCGTTTTCCGTGTCAACAAAGTTTAGATTAAATTCGGATATAGTGATAAAACCTTTAGCCACAACTATTCCTTCATTGAAATAATTACAACCTTCTGATTTTGTACAGTGGTATACAAATAGGTCGAGTATTGAGATTTGTTTGGCATAAGGTATATCTTTAAAAATACATATATCACTAGGTTTTTTTATCATAGAACATGTAGGTTTGTTTTGAGTTATTTTACTTACATAACCATATTTAGAATCAGAAGAGGTGGATATGGTTCCAAACTTGTTATCGTCTAATTCTACATAAGGATCAGCAACTAAAATTTTACAGGTTTCAGCACAAAAGGGCAGGGGATAGAAAACATTTTTATTTTCGAATATATTAAGGTAATAATATAGCTTGTTTCCATGACGAGAAAAGTGTGTCTTATCTTGTAGGGCTGCACACTTGAAAAATTTTGCTGACAAAGGCTTATCTTGATATTTTAGTTCGGTAGCGTAAACAATATTTAGAAATTTCAATTCATTTAATATAGGCGATAATATATTGAACATAGCGTCTTCAGATTTATAACCTTCCTTAAATTTATTACTTAATTTAGTGGTGTCAATGTTAACCATTTCTCCGTAATTTACGGTTCTAGTTAAGGTATATGTGTTTTGGGTGGCTTTAATGTCCATAGCTTTACTATATACGTCTGCCAAAGTTAAAGACTCTGATATTAACTTTGTAGCATCAGCCTCCCCCAAACCGAAATCAAGGAGCTTTTTTCTAACATTCATTTTAGGTTCTTTTTCAATGCAAACTTGGGGAGTAGAAGTACAAAAAGAAGCTATGTCTTGTTCATCTTGCACTGATCTTAGCTCCTCATAGGTAAGGTTTTCAAGGTCAACGGTACACGCTTTTTCAGGTTCACTTAGGGGAATATTAGTAAAGTCTAATCTGAGTGTACCTGATACAGACATAACTATCAGTTCAAGGAGCTGCTTTCTTAATTCATTTAAGGGCATAAATTCTTGTTCTGTTTTAGTTGTTTCTGAATAGGCTACTCCATTATGTTTTAATACCTGTTCATAAGTGTGCACAAGATATGTTCTATGCTTGTTATTTACCCAACAAGCAATCATAACCTTAATCCCGTGGTAAGTTGAAGCTTTAATTTGCATGGACGATTTTTTAGGTTTATTATAGTGTGTATCTAATTTTCTTACAAGATCAATTACACGCTTAACTTCTGCATTAATTTTAGCCTCGGTGTAAGGGTCTGGGACACTAGATTCTGTTGTACTAGTAGTAGTAGTGGAACTATCTTGATTAGAACTATCTGAATCAGAATTACGTTTAACTCTACCGTCAGATATTTCATCTAGAGCGTGTTTAAGGGCTGATTGAATGTTAGTTATATAGCAAGTAGTTAGGCTGGAATCAAAAAAGGGACCATAGGATTGTTGAATCCTTTTAGATTCCAACAATCTCGTTCCATAAATCGAGTGATTTAGGAGTAGATGAGCTAGGTAATATTGAGGTGAAAAATGATTTACTAGGGGTTTTTACTTTAATCAAATCATTGAGGCTAAGGACTTGTAATGAAAATCCTTTTCTCTCAGTGAATATTTCATCTACTACTACCAAGGGTGAAAAGTGGGATTTTCCCAATTTCACTTTTATTTCACCTTCTATATCTGCTTTATCTAGGTGTGGGTTAAATTAATTAGGGATACCATATGTCAATTTATTATTTATTTTTAGTTTATACAATGGGAATAAACCTAACATTAAACTACTAGCGCATATTATATTAACACATAAAGCGAAGATATATATTGCTAGTTCAGGGTTTAATAAACAGACACATATTAGTAAAGGTATTAAATAATATAAATTTGCTTGAGAAATGAAGTTATGATTAATAATAATATTCCAAAGGTTAGAACAGATAAAAGATGTCTTTCCCATAAACTTTGACAGGGAAGATTGTATGTAATTTTTTGTAAGACAAGAATTTTTATTAGAGGGAGTATTTACATAAGTATATTTTACATTTAAATCATCTTTCTCCATGAAGAGTTTCTGTTTTGTCAACACATTACTACATTCTGTTTCATTTACATTAATTAATTTAGACACATTTTTAAGAGACACGGATTGATTTGACAGAATATCTGTATTGGCGATATTGTTATCGTTATTTGTGACAAGGACGGATTTATTTAACATAATATCTGTATTGGCGATATTGATATCGTTGTTTACAACTAAACCAGATTTATTAGACTCCATATCTGTAGTGGCGATATGATTCTCCATACGATCTGTAACAGGATTTGTGTTATATCTTTTATTAATATCTTCATTTTCAGAAGAGGAAGAAGAAAGATAGTCAGTATCATAAGTATTAAGTTTTTTGTTGCAACATTTTCTTATGTGTACTTTGGATCTTTTTAACTTCTCTAAAAAATTATTCTTTACACAAGCATCTACAGGGTGATTATACATATAAAAACCAGCGTCTTGACAATTGGGACAAGCAGTTGGAATAGGTTTCACATTAGGGAAGTTAGGACATTTAGTGTCAGTATGGGCCTTATCTCTACAAAGAAGACAAAATTTTATTTTCACATTTTGAAGATTTGCTAGCCTAAGACTATCATTAGGGTTAAATATACATTGACTATTTTTATGTCCTATCCTTTTGCAAATATCGCATTTTAGAGAAGCTTTACTTTGATAGCTGTTTAACTTAAAAACATTCTGTGGGCCATAATTACATTCATCATCACTTAGATGATCGTAAAGATCTTCTGCGCAAATGTCTACCTGCTCCCATTCTACATCCACCCTTTTAACGACGTTTTTATGTACTCTAGATTCTTTAGAAAGAAAACTGTCGATCAATGTATAAAAAAGACTGGCTTCTTTCACAGGTAGCTGGTTCTTCATTCTTGTCTGGTTGTCCGCGCGCTCAGTCGTGCATGGTTGTGGTTTATAATTTCAGTGGTGTTACAAAAATGTAACAATATAAAGCCTACCTAAAAGAGAGAACCCAGTAGTTACTGAGATCTTATGCTTCAGAAAAATAACTTTATATAATAGGATAACATCATCCATAAAAGAGAAATTTGGAAATCTGACGGTAGAACAAATGGACCTTGGAGCACTTAAAATATTTTCTTTTAAAATATACATATAATTTGAGAAATAATTTGTCTCTTTTAAGATCAACTGTTTCTTATTCATGTTTCTACAACACTGGCGCCGCCCAGCAGCAACTCTTCAATATATTTTGACGATTTCTCTTAGTAGGGTGGTGTTACCCTCCCAAAACATAGTCATCAACCTTGCCAGCTACTCTGTAAAGGAAAATCATATCGCTTAAGTGGTAAGCAAGACTCTTTTGTCCTTATAGTATTGTAGGTATATGATTAACCATGCATCCAACCATAAGATTATAATGGTTCCACGACAAATGCAGAAGTCCCAAACGTCGGAGCGTACAAAAACAGGAGTGTTAAAATATTAATTTAAGTAAGTAATTCTATACAGGTTAGGTTAGGTTAAGATATGAATGTACAAATAAGCCCCCCGCAGGGGTCAGGCATTTAAAAAACCCAAAATATGGTTTAAAATAGGTTAGGTTAGGTTAAGTGTCCACTCCTGCGTTTTTCCACTCCGACGTTTGGGACTCCTGCGTTTGTCCTAGGACCATTCTAATCTGTGAAAAGTTTTAATTGTATAATAGTCTACCAATCAATCTGACTTTCTATCCAAATGACATGCTGCCTATCTATCCAACAGGCTATGTATCTATTTAACTGGCTGTATATCTATCTAACTGGCTGTATATCTATCAATCTGCCTAACTATCTTACTATCTATACATTCGACAGTCTATCTACATCTATCCAGTAAATGTGTCTATCCATCTTAATGTATATCATTTAAACTGTTTATCTATCCATTCGAATGTCTATCCACCTGGCAGACTATATCTGAGAGTCTATCTTTCCATATAATTGTCGTGTCTCTTTCCATATCATCAATACCTATCAATCTGAATATGTGCAAACTTATTTAACTACCTATCTATCCATCTTCATGTATATTTATCAATCTGACAGCCTATCTATCCATCTGGCTGACTCTCTATCCATCTTCATGTATATTTATCCATCTGACAGCCTATCTATCCATCTGGCTGACTCTCTATCCATCTGCATGTATATTTATCAATCTGACAGCCTATCTATCCATCTGGCTGACTCTCTATCCATCTGCATGTATATTTATCAATCTGACAGCCTATCTATCCATCTGGCTGACTCTCTATCCATCTGCATGTATATTTATCAATCTGACAGCCTATCTATCCATCTGACTGTATATCTATCCATCTGCATGTCTATCTGTCCCTTTGGCTGTATATCTATCCATCCGATTAGCTATCTTAATATCTATCCATTCGACTGCCTATCTATCCAACTGACATGCTATCTATCTATCTGGCTGTCTATCTATCCATCTGACTGTCTCTTAGGGCGGGTTCATATCGGAATTAGACAAAGAGGGGATATGCAACAGATAAAATTAACCTTTAAAACTTTTCTGACCGAAAAAGAATTTTAAAAAATTGAGTTTTAGAACGCAACCACTAAAAAATATATTTGATTACTTATTAATATGCAAAGACGACATTCAAATTTTTTTTTGAATCAGAACTATGGCTTCATGGTGCTCCCTGGAAAGGCCTTACGGAGCTGAATCAGGAACTTCTGTCCGTTTCAAAATATCTCGTTCCTAGCCTTAGAAGTCACTAAAAAACCACATTTTTAAAGGTTTATTGAGAATTGTCCAATTTGTAGAGGTTTTTTAGATTTTCTCAGGCTAGGAACGAGATTTTTTGAAACGGTCAAAAGTTCCTGATTCTACTCCTCAATGCCTTTCCTGGGAGCACCATGAAGCCATAGTTCTGATTCAATAATTTTTTGACTCCTATTTCGAATAGCTATACAATTGAATGTCTGGTCGTCAGCAGTTTTAAGACTTAGGATAAATTTTAAATCATCCAGAGGTGTATTATACTCATACAAATCATTTGCAGATCCCCGCTTTGGCCTCAGAAAAAAAATGTCCAAAATCGACCCACCCTACTGTCTATCTAACCAACTATTGGCCTGCCTGTTATCTGCAGATGACTGGATATTTGAAAGTTTCAAAGAATATCGAAACTTTGAGAGGGTAAAACTTTACTGAATTAATTTCTTATACATATATAGACATAGACATACAGACATTAGATTTTTATATAAATGTATTCTGAAGGTCCATAGCTATTTTTGGATTGGGTACTCTCCCCCCCCCCCCCCCTTAAAAATGTATTCCACAATAATTATTTTTCCTTTTCTTTTTGAAAGTGAAATAATTTGGGGGGGGGGGGTTTAATTAAGCTCCCATTACCTCAAGTGCCCCAAGAGACCTCTAGGAGCACATCCGATAGTTGATTGTGAAAATAAAGTATTAGACGAAGAAAACGAGCTTATAAATCACAAAACTTTTCTGTAATTACATTTTACTACCTTATTATCTTAGTAATGTTTTTTTTTTGATTGAGTTGTCCATATAGGGAAGCTTCACAGAGGTCCTTGGATAGTTTTATTAAATTTGTATATTGAAAGAGTTGGTTTAAGGCTATTTTACTGCTGTCTCTTCTCTAGATACTAGGTGTGTAGTCACTAATGTATCTAGGGGAGAGGTTACCACATATCATTACAACATACAAACAATTTTTTTCAGGTATTCTCATATGAATCTTCATTTATACTTAGCCTGATTTATTTATTTTTTTTTGAGAGGGGGGGGGGCAGGGGGGGGTTAGAGATTTTAATTAAACAAAAACAAATAAGCCTAAAATAACTGAAGTACATATAATATTATACTCACCTATACATAATCCCAGAAGAAGAAAAACAATCTGCCACCTTACTGACATCTTAGCATTTCTATAACATAAATATTATCATGATATTTATTTATGATCAGTTTTGTTTTACTAATTAACTCAGTTTATAATGATAACTTGTTTCCTTTAATTTGAAACTGTTTTAAATTTAAAATATATAAGCTTGGAATGGGGGATGTAAACACCCTCATCAAAAATTGAATTCGGAAAGCCTGCCTTCACTCTTCGCCTATGTGCACGCCATTGAATCTAATTTTATAAATAATCAATCCTTCTATAGCTTTTCTTAAGTTATAATTACATTTTTTAGGGGGGATAGGGGGGGGGGTAGGGCTCACTTTAGGGTAAGTAAATTTAGCAAAGTCAAATCTTAAAGTCTTTGTAAAGAAAAATTTTATGCACTTTAAATGTTGTTGCATCCAGGAAACTATTCACATTTATACTAGTACGGCTTCGAAACCGATTAATATCCGCTGGATTAGAACCGGTTCTCAGCCATACTCAGCATCATATTACAGACAATTCCACGTATACTAAAATAAAAATCATAAAATTATTACAAGTTTTGTTAGCCAGGGCATTAAGCCCCAGGGTTCTAACATAACTGGTTTTGATCTTATAATTTATCATTTTAAAATCCGCGGAAGCTGTCTATAATACGATGCGATATATAACATTAATTTCATCTTTTAAAATTATATTTAACTCTGTAGATTTTGCAAAGCAAATACTTTTCCAATTCAATTTGAAATATTGATTTCTTTGTCATCTATCTATCAGGGATACAGGGAGGTGAAACATGAGATTTAAGCATTGCTTTTATATATAGAGAGAGGGGACAATGTGCTGTTTGTTACACAAGTCCCCAAAGTTTTATAGTAATGCTTTCTATTCTTATTCGTTGGATTATTAACTTTGGCGACTTTTATTGTTTTTTTGATTGGTTGGTTTATTAAATTGAGTGTCTAAATGTTTCAATCACTAATTGTAATCTAAAGAAGAAGTAATTTTGTGCATTATATTATTTTATTGGCCATTGTCTTATCCCTTTGGATCCATGAATTTTATAATATCATTTAGCACAAAGTTTTTGTGGCTTGGTGGGTTTAGAACCCCTAAAATTGAGAGACAAAGTGTTGCCTGAAAATGTATTAAAAGAATGTATCGCGGCATTTGCAGGACTTTGCAGGAATCTAGGGTACTGCAATGTTAAAGCCCAGACATTTAAAAGGATATGGCAATGACTGATAAATGGATTTATGTCCCTTATAATGACACACAAAATTACCGTTTCTGTAGATAACAATTAGTGTTTATAACGTTTGCACACTATTGAACCAACCAATCAAAATTCAAGTAAAGTCCACTTATTTGTTAGGCCTTGGAAAAAACCTTGTTATTAAGCTTTGAGGACTAGAGCAATAAGCATCCCAATGCAATGTCCCCTCCCTTCCTGGTTAAAAACTGAGGATATATCCCTCACTCCCTGCCAATCTATAAAATACAATATATCTAATTTGAAGCTGTCACAAAAATATAGATTTTCAATTTTGCCAGGACAAATAATTTAATATTTTTTCTTTCTTCACAGAGATTACTTATCTATGATAGTGTTTGGGTTTTGACACCTAAATGGATGTAGAATATACGTAGATATTATGACAGGGGGAAATGGTCGTCAATTTAGCTTGTTAACATGTAACTCATTTATTGGCTAGTTCGTTAGGAGGGGAAGGGATGGTGTAAAGAGGGTGGATTGAAGAAGGGGGGTTCGTTATTTAAGCCAGCTACAAGAGTACATGATAATCTGGTGTAAGATCCAAGTAATAATAAACCCATTTACTTATCTATGAAAGTAATAGGTTTTTGACACCAAGTTTTGCTTGATAGAAAAAAACGATGGATTTGAATGGTGATTCCTAAGACAAATAAAATTACATATGAATATTGAATTAGTAAAAAACCTTTATAGTTTTATTGCAAATAAGTAAGTACGTCCAAATTCAGTACCTTGCATCATCAACAATTTACGAGAAATAAACATTAATATTTTATTTTGATAGATTTTTTTTTCATAATTAATGATTGATGATTCATACTTCTACGATAATTTTGACAGACAGAAATGTCATATTCAAATTTATTTCAGGTTATTCTTTTCAAGATATTGTCATCCTTGTTTAAAACCAATCCTATCTATTTCCCAAGTTAAGGAAAGTTGTAAGATAAAAAAGTGGAAATAATTTACATTGACTCCTTTTCAAACTTAGTTTTAATCAGCGAGGTAGGAAACATTAAGTATTAAAGAATTTAGGGGACACATGGAGAAGGGACCGTGAAAATCAGCAAATAGCGTCGAAAATATTAAAACAGCAGGGTCGCTACATAAGAGCATAAAGCAAATTTCTAACAGACAAAAAAGCTCCCCACCCATAGGCCAAGTCAGTTCGTTCCAACATGTAAGCAAGGTTTGCTTAAAGGGGGTGGATGAGGGAGATCGTTATTTTAGCCAACTACAAGTTTCAATTTATTATTGTACATAATAATCTGGCGTAAGATCCAATTAATAAAAAATCTATACAATTTATCGCATATTGTACTAGCCCTGATTTCCTGGTTTAGAAAAAGATGTATAGTTTATCTGCATTACTTTATAAATCTAGTTTAAAATTCTGATATCCTAAATCTTAAATACATTCACATTATTCTTTATAATTATCTTCGTCTGTCGGGCTGTTTAGACTAATCTCTGTCAAGCTACAAATAAGAGAATGGATATATTATTACTTGGATCTTACACTAGATTTTCATGTTATCTATTAAAGTGAAACTTGCAGCTGGCTAAAATAACGATTCCCCTTTCCACCTACTTTACCTCATCCCCTCCCCTTTTCTGGATAAGCGAACTGACCAATCAACGAGTTTCGTGTTAGCAAGCTTAACTGACATTCATTCATAAAAGTGTCAGCACTTTTAAAATTAAATAGTTTTAGAAAATATTGTGTACATCAAACAAAAAAGTATTCTAATATACAGGATGGGAAAATGGACGATCGACATACGCACATTTTAAGAGTAAATTATAGAGATGCTTCAATTACAGTGTGCCTAATAATCTTAGGACTCAATATTCCATAATAGGATATTTTATCACTATATGAATTTTTACAAAATCTAAAAAATAATTTTATTTGAAAAAGCAGACTTTCTGGTTATGACAAATTTCCCCCTGTCAATATATCCACGTATATCCATTTACCTTATTAAAAAGTCAACTGCTTTGGTTAAGTCAAAGAAACAATAATATTAACAAGGATGACATTATCCTTAAAAATGAAGCTGAATAAATCAGCAATTGAACAAACGAACATACAGAGTAATTTTTAATATTTATGAATGTTAATATTATTTAGGATTATTACAATTAAGAAAGTTGATGAACTTTTCAGAAAAATGTAAATTACCTTAAGAAAAGTCAAACTCATTTAAAAGATTGTTTCATAAAGGAATTTATTGACGAAAAGTTTAAAAGTGACGTACTAACTCTATTCAATATATTCAATATATATAGAGTCGCCACGCTTTCATTTTTTTGTTTAACTCTTTTAATTCAATCAAGAACTATAGACAAATATTTAATTTTGAAAAGCTTTTCTTTAATAATTATAAATAAATTGTTAAATAAACTAAAAAAGAAAAATTCGAAAATAAAACCTATTACAATTACTTTTGCAATTCAGCTATTATAATCATAATATAAATTTCAGGAAATTTAAGTGATAAGGCCTATAAATTGATGTACATCCCCGATGATTATACACAAAATCACCCCTTCTGTAGATTTCAAAGAAAGGTTAAAACGTTTGGACACTCAATTCAATGAACCAAGAAATTGAAATTTTAAAAAAGTCCTCAAAGTTGTAGAGCCAATGTTATTATAAAACTTTGGGGACCAGTGTAATAAACAGCCCTATGTCTACACCTTCCCTGATTACTTTAACAAAATAAATCATGCCATTATTATAATATTTGATTAATATTAAGTTACCATTCTAACTAGGTATATCATACAAAGTACATATTATTAGGCAGTTTATTTACTTCATTTAACCAATATTTATACATTTTAACTTATTAATTTTATTAATGTCATAAATATATGATTTTCGTCTTTTTTGTCACTCAAATCGAAAAAATTATGATATATTTTACCGCTTAAAATTAATTTATTGTATAAAAATAGTGTTTTATTAATATTGATAAAAAATTGTGAAATGGTTTGACAAGCTAAAGGGTTTTGAAGCAACTGACTGAAATCTCCCATGAAGGTATTAATATGCTTCCTAGAGGTGTGAAAGATGTTTATTCACAATACTATCAGCATTTGAATAAGCCAATATTTGTGCTGTTATGTAAATCCTTGTCAATGACGCGAGGATCCGCAAGTAAAGTGAGTGTGTGTTGAGGGGGCCTCGGAATAGAACAATTAATTTTGCGCAGTCCTTTGCTAGCAGTTCAACTCTCGGGTAAATGGTATTGGGGAGGTGGCTGGTACGGAGAGGGGACAATGGGCTGTTTATTACACTAGTCCCCAAAGTTTTATAATAACGTTTTCTTATTCGTTGGCTTAACAACTTTGAAGATTTTGATTGGTTGGCTAATTTAGTTCAAACGTTTCAACCACTAATTTTAATATACAGAAAGAGTAATTTTATGTATCATAATTGGGGATGTACATCAATTTATTGGCCATTGTCTTATCCATTTAGAACCCTGATATATACAACACTTCAGTTGGTTTAATAGACCCTGTTTTTCTCATAGTTACAGCATTTTAATGGCTTTGATAGCCATGCTATTTTTTATTAAAATAATTTTATGAACTATCTGGATTCTATATAAAGTTACTACTTGAAAGTGTCTAAATACCCAGGGTTAGGGACGTCCAAGCTTTATATTTAGAGGGGTTTTAAAGTTTTGAAAGGATTATCAAGGATAGTACTTTGATAAATTTTATGGGGTAACTTAGGAGGGCGGTAATCCCCCTTTACACCTACCCATGGACGTTTAAGAATAGGCTTATTACTAAAATCTCCACTTTTAGAATTTTATTAAAAATCCGACAAACCTAACACCGAAAGACAGCCATAGCAGGGTTTCGGATCCGCATTGATTTTTGGAGGATCTGGATCCTCCAAATTTGGTCAGTGCGGATCCGGATCCTTGGCAATAAAAATAAAATCACCAAACTTTTCAAAAAATATTTATTCTTTAATTCTAAGTCAAAAATACTTTTAATTTTCAAGTCTGACCCCTAAACCTTAAAGATTGGCTCTCATCAAGAGAATGTCTGAGATTTTATATAAATTTAGGTAGATTTTTCCATTTTTTCCGCATTTTTTTGAGTCCAAGGATCCGGATCCGGATCCTTGGACTCGAAAATATGCGGATCCTTGCGGATCCGGATCCGAAACCCTGGACATAAGAATAAAAATAGTTACAGAGTAGCTTTGCTATTAAAAAAATAATAAAACAATTCACTAAAATATATATATTTACAACAATAAGAAAGTAAGAATAAAGTATTCATTTTTAATTATTACTCTTAGATTATAATAATCAAATTATATTATTGAAATTATAATCTTTAAAAGATAATAATACACTGGTTTCCAATACAAATAAGTTAGATATTCACACCACCATGAGCATACAAACTTCATTTATATCATTTACATCATGTGAAAGTTTTTCAGCTATCAATCTTTCATAATTTGACTTTCATGGTTATGTCGTGAATAGATTCACATTTTTGTTGTAGGTAGTAGGTACATAATAATATCACAAATATAAAAAAATAAAAATAAAAACAATCTTTGTGCATGAATTTTGTTCTTTTTATTAGGCGTCACGCGTTTTTTTTAATGTTTTAATTAATTGAAATAAATGTAATTGCACCCTAACAAACTTTTTGAAAATAATAATTTATATTTCCATTATGGCTTTGAAGCCGATAATAACCGCTGGATTAGAACCGGCTCTCAGCCATTCCGAAAAATTATGTATAGCATCGTATTACAGACAATTTTCCATGAATATTAAAATAAAAATCATAAACTATTACCACAAACTGGTTTTTATCCTATAATTTTTCATTTAATATCCGCGGAAAGCAATCTTTAATACGATGCGATAAGTAACTATTATAGAGAATGAGTTTTTGAGCTGCATAGAAGTATAAAAAAATATTATATAAAGGGGGGTAGTGAGCAAAAGTAGTTATGTTGTCAAAATTCAAAACCATTAGGTACAATTTTTTTTGTCTTCCATCAGTTTGATATAAACTTACTTTGATTATAACGTTTTTTGCCTGTCCCCTTTAAATTGAATGTAGAGAAAAAATATATTTAAAGTTTTCCTTTATAACAACTTCTTATTAATTCTAATTTCTAAAATATTTTGCTTTGTATTTTGGTTTTAAATTATTTAGCTTAAAAGATTAGATTGTCTCACCGGAGAGGGAGTTTTTACATAAAAAAATATTAGGACTTACAAAAAATCAAGAAGTCCATTTTTGGCAGATGGTATAACATTAATTTCCAGTATGGCTTCGAAACCGATTGATATCCGCTGGATTAGAACCAGTTCTCAGCCATACTGAAAAATCATCGTATTACAGACAATTTTCCACGAATATATAAAAAAATCATAAAATTAAAACCAGTTTTGTTTTCCTGTAACTTGTCTAAAATCTTATAATTTTTCACTTTAATATCCGCGGACAGCTGTCTATAATACGATGCGATTAATAAATATTACAAAACTATTCAAAATCTACTTTTTTTACATAAAGAAAATAGATGATCTAATTATGAAGCACAAATTCTAAATGGGTTTTTAGATTAAATATCACATAATAAAAAAATAACTTGCTAAATCAAATATTATACATGCCCATTTTTATGCTTCTTAAGTATATGCGACCAATGAAAAAAATCTGCAATTTAATTTCTGAATGAATTGATTAATTAAAAACATTAAATGTCTCTATACTCGACTAGGGATACAATAAGTAAGTTAATGCAAGTGCGATAAAGTTTTAAAAAATAATTATAGAAAAGCTTCGCTTTTAAAAAGAATTTTCTGGGTGAAATTAATTGTCAAAAAGAAATAAGATTAATATCAATAGGTAAAAATCAGTATTTTAAAGTATTATAAGTGAGCAATCTTAATTTTGTGAGGTTGATTGGTTTGGTAACACTATTTTATCACTTTTTCATTAAGTAGTTTCTGCAACACAGGCATCAAAATATACATTTCTTTTTTCATAAAATTCACAATAGTTTGATAATTATATTATCATGAAAGAATTGTCCGTTCCATTTGAATTCTATTGTTATCTATAATGTCCTGTGAGGGGGGTAAAACTACATTTTTAAAAGCTCACAACATGTGAGTGAAAGAATATAATTTGTTGTTACCCAACTCAGGCTTCTACTTTATTCTGCGGCGTGAGAGACTGGGGCAAAGTTTATTGAGTTGATTGAATAGTTTGCTGTATATCTCTGTGGAATAAAAACTGATTTTCCAACGGGGCCGGAGACTCCAATCTAAAAAAAGAAATTCATTATAAAAATGAATATATGATATACGTAGATATAATGACAAGGAAATATTTGTCGTCAATTTGGGTTGCTATTTTGGCCCCCATTCAGTGGTCTGTTCGGTTATCCAGTAGTGGGGGAGGGGATGAGGTAAAAGGGGTGGATGAAGATCAATGTTATTTTAGTCAGCTGCGAGTTTGCCCTTATTAGAGTACATGAAAATCTAAAACATCTAAGTAATAATATATCTATTTACAAAATAAATTAAACATGCTCTTTCTCGTATCAAAAGAATAATGTTCACTGGTTAATGCTGCGCTACAAGTTGCCAAATTTTTTCTTGTTTATACATGGATATAAATGGATGGGGTGTGTAGCATATGTGCATAATAGATTTCCTGTAATTGAGAAAAATGGATATTTTTCATATAATGCTAATATTATTCAAGGACAAATATATCCATAATTAGTTATCTTTTATTGTATTGTCTGTAGCGAAGGATCTTGCTAAACGCTGAGCCGATATGGTTTTCTTTTAGGATATGTTAGGTCCAGGGAAGGTTTATAACTATTTTTGGGAGAGTATGTCCACCCACACTGTCAAGGATTTTTTTTACTTTTAGAACTTTGAAAACTGGGAGGAGGGGGTAGACCCCCCCCCCCCCCCCACCTTCAGTGTGGCCACAGTGGCTTTTCGGCCTATAGTAAAATATTAAAGTAGTTAATACAGCTTTAATCTTATAGTCTAACCTAAACTTAACTTCTCAAATATTTTTTTTCCCTTCGTGGAAATCTCTTTTTTTTCAAAGTATGTAAATTCTTGTAATACCATTCGTAAATAGTCCCATAAAAGTATAATCTTAGGGGATAAGATAAATTGATGAACAAATCCTCTTCTGTGGATTAAAATTGTTAGTTGAAAAGTTTGAACACTGCTAGCTTGAACTAACCAATAAAGATTTATTAAAAGTACTTAGTTTTAAAGACAACAAATAAGAGAGCGGTTTATAAAACTTTGGGTACCAGTATAATTTACAGTCTAATCTCTCCTCACACCTTACCAGGAAGGAGGGGGACAATGTAAATTACACTAGTCCCCAATGTTTAATAATACCGTTTTATTAACAGATGGCTTAACAACTTTGGAGCTTTTAATGAATTTTAATCGGTTGATTCATTAAGTTGAGTGTCAACCAGTAATTGTAATCTACAAAAAAGGGAATTTTATGTATCATCATTGGTGATGTACATCAATTAATTTGCTATTGTTTTATCCCTCTAGATCCCTGATTTGAAACTCACCTTAGGTCCGGACACCGTGTTAACTTGGGGAGGTGACGTGTTTCGTCTGTGAATTATCATCATGTCATCGTAAATACCTCCAACAGACTAAAAAAAAACATTGTAACTTTTTATCCTTGCATTTTTTCTTCTTCTCAATTTTGCGATTTTAGTTTTGGAAAACTTACACCGTAAAATTTGTTGAAATCTTAAAATTAACTTCAACTAAGATGAATCTTTCATAAAACGATCCTTTTGTAAATTAGTTTTTATCTATTTATGATTTAAAATGTGTTTGTATACTAATCAGGCGGACGTTCGGAAATGTCCTTGAAGAGTAGCCGCGCTCCTAAAATCAAATGACAAATTTACCTGTAAATTGAGCTCAGGCATAGAATTATCCGGTACAGTCGGGAATCCCTCCATGTCAATAAAATCATTTTCAGCGGACGCATAACCCTGGCTGCCCTGTGAGGAGACACTGGCGGGGGTCCTCGGATCCTCCTCATCCTCGCTGTCCAGGGAGGCCGTGTTGGCGTTGTAGTCCTTCACCATCTCGCCGCGCTCCAGCGCCTCCAGGGTGTTGGGGAAGTACATGGCCTTCTTGATGGCCATCGGGTCCTTGCGCGACCACTTCTTCACCTCCTCGTCCATCTTGGTGATCTTCTCCTTGTTCATGGCCCACAGACAACCCTTCCTCTGGTTGGCGCCGTTGCTCGCGGGTTTCTCGATCTTTTCAAAGCATTTGTTCAGGGATAAATTGTGGCGGACAGAGTTTTTCCAGCCGTTGGGAGCAGTCTTGAAGTAAGGAAAGTGTTCACTGAAATAAGAAAAATAATAAGTTTTGAATTTAAAAATTAATGAAGAATATACGTGTAATTATGACAGTGGAATAATTCAAATTGCTAACAAGGAACTCTTTTATTGGTCAGTTAATTTATCCAGTAGGAGAGGAGGGAATAGGGTAACGGAAGTGGAAATCGTTTTTTAGCCCGCTGCAAGTTTTGCCATATTAGAGAATATGAAAATATACTGTAAGATCTAAGTAATAATATATCCATTGATGTGAATTATGCTTATAAAATTTCAAAACACCTTTAAAAATCACGAAACCTCTTACCAATCTTCTAATGTTCGATTTTTATATCTACTTGGAACTTTGCTATTAGTGAGAAGCTTCCATGAAAACAAAATCTGTCAAAAAGGACAAAAATAAATCCCATTTTAAATGAATGTTGTTATCTATTATTTTTATTTTATAAATGTAAACCAAGGTTATTGTAAAATGAATATGAGGGTCAGCTAATAAAATAATATCTAGATCATCTATAAAAATTCTATCTGTACTTAAACAGTATACCGAAATGGCTACCTTGAACTGTAGATCATCCTTTAATGAGACCAGGGAAGGTTTTAAACTGTTTTAGGTAATACAGTCAAGTACCCCTAAAGATATCAAGGGGTGTAGCCGTTGGGGTAAAGGGAGTAAAGGGATGTGATCGTTATTTTAGACAACTGCACGTTTCTCTTTAATAGAGAACATTAAAAGCTGGTGTAATATCCAAGTAATAATATATCTATTGGCACTGAGTGCTATACTGGCTGACATTACATTAGGATAATAAATGTACTTGTCAATCAAATTATTTCAACTGCATTTCATTGTTCAATGAGTAGTTAGGTGTGTGTGTGTATGTGAGTGGTGTGTATGTGTGTTAGCAATATGGATGGAATCTATAATATAAAGTAGCTTGATGTCTGTACGTCCGTCTGCCCGCCCCTTAAAATCTCGGTAACCACTGAACTGATTGGATTCTACTCTTCAGCGAATATATAATATACTGGACCTGTGGTGGTTTTAGGTACCTATTTTTTGCCCCAAGAACTCATATATGGCGAACAACACACGAGTAATTTGACAGTAAGAAAAATTCTATATGGAAGGGTTGAATTCCCTTTACCTCTTAGGGCGAAGTCCCTAAAGGCTAGGGGCGAAGCCGATAGTGTGCTAAAAAGCAGCATAAATAAATTCAAAATCCTAAATATCAAAATTTGACAAAATAAATATCTCTCTAAGATAAGTACTAAGACTAACATAATTGAGTGAGGTTTCAAAAAACGTTGCGATATAAAAAAAAAATGTCTTTTTATTTGACTGTCTTACGACTGGATTGGTTTAATGCTTTTCATAAAGGTAAGGAACTCTTTGGAATTACAAGTCAACTCATATAAGAAAAACCCCGTTCCAAAACTTGAAATTGGGACGAAGTAGCATAAGTATGAAAAAAAAATTTATTTTAAATAACTTAGGTATCTTATTACTGTCATAAACTTTTCAACCCGTCAAATTAAGAATTAGTTGACGAAAACCAACCCACCCCCCCCCCAAAAAAAAAAATTCAACCGTAGTATAAAAATTTCAATTTTTTCAAACTTAAATTGAAATGGAAGATCGACTCCTCTAACTCTTTTCTCAAGTGCCCCTATTAAGGCCACTAGGGGCATACCCGCTAGTTTAAATTATAGAAGTACAACACATCATAACTCATTTTTTAAGATTTTCTTAATTTCATTTCAAGCATAAAACTCTTTCAATTCTTTACATTTGAATTAAATAAACCTAAATAAATCGTAATAAAATAGCCAAAATTCCTATCCATTTAAAAAAGAACTTTAATACCAAGACGGTTATTTGTCAGTTGAATTTTTTGGGAGATTTAATAAATTCCTTTGGGCACGAGCTAAAACGCTCACAATTATAGGTTGAAAAAAAAACATATTTTTTTTGTACATAAGATCATACAGCGATAATTTATTGAAATATAAAGGAGGTTTTAATGAAAATAAATCACATTTGAAGTATTTTATCAGGTTATCAGTGCAAAATTAATTTTTAAAACTTTATGAAATGAATATAATCTAAATCATAATGATATTGGCCATATAACATTAAAGCAAAAGTAGAATGGGTTTAAATAATTTGTTTTTTACTTCATACCTATTAACTTTTTATGTTTAATTTTTAAAGTTTTCTTACTTTTAATATTTCCTTTCCTATAAAATTATCTTCTTGAAAGAAATGAAATTTGCTTCCCGCCAAATATTTGTGAGCTACAAAATGACGGTTAGAACTATAGAAGTATGAGGAGGGAAATTCCTTTGTGTCAAAGAGGAAGGGGGAAAATATGTGGGGAAGGAATTTGGGGGTGACTTTCCGGCAGTAATTTAAAGGGAAGGAAGATAAGAATTTCGATTCAAAATAGGTTAGGAATAGACGTATTACCCTAGGTGACCAATAATCAACTTTTCAACTTAAAAAGTAATTTCTAGCCGTTGAAGACTATTAATTTAAATTTAACCCTTTATGATTCAACCAGCGGTTGCCCCCTTAGCCTCTTGTGGATTTGTATTTGAAATGGTAGATAAGAGAAGTAATATAGCCTAAAACCATCCTAAGACTAAAATTGATAAATAATATTTGATGTAAGTACAAAAAGCAATACTTAATCCTAAGAAACTTTTAATTACTGGCTTATTTATGGGTTAAATTAAAAATAACTGCTCTTTGTATATAAAAGTGTCCACTATCTAAATTTTTATGTTGTCATAGTTCAATTACGGGATAGGGGATCTAGACTTCCTATATCTATTGGTTAGGGCTCATGGGAAAAATTATTAAGGGTGAAAAGGGGAGGGCTGGAGTGAGGGGGGCCAAAAATGAATCAAAGAAAAAGAGAGAAAAGGGTGGTACTATCTTTCGTGGATATAACGGCAGTAATGAGGGCAGGGTGGGGGGAGGGGTTGGACATTTAAACGGCTCTTCAGAAAAGACGGTTAGGAGTTGGAAACCGGTTACTGACATGAAAAAATGAGAAAAGGGAAATATGGTAAGGAGAGAGGGCAATTTAAAGGGTCTAGAATAGGAGATTTAAATCCCCCAGTGCAGGTGATCTAAAAATTTTAAAAACCACTGAAAATGACACTTGGAATATAAAAAGGGAATTTTATAATTGTAAATGTTGCTATGCACTAATACGTACTAGGGAAACTATATCCTATTGAGTTAAGTTTAAGTAGTCCTTTAAGATCTCGATAACTACCAAAATAATTCAGTTCTACATTTACGAGAAGACTCTAATGGGTATCGGGATTGTATTTATTATGGTATTTTCTTGACCCTTTTCATTTATATAATAGGGGAGCAGCCACTAGTATTTAAAATATACAATGCACCCACAAAAGAGGTTAGGACTCGTTAAAAGTCCATTAGAAGAGCGAAGTGGATATTTGATTAAATTAAGGGAAAGGTTAGGTCCTTTTAATATATGGAGAAATCCCGTCTGGATTCAATCCCATTTTAAATTAGTATAAAACATCGAGCATATAGATTCATGACTATTAAAGTAACTTTGTGTAATTTTTTAAAGGAATAGCCCAAATTTATTTAAGATGAGTGAATTTCAATTTCAAATATTAACTGAAAAGCCCTCCCTTGGTCAATATTTATGAAACTTTTCTTATTTAAACATATCTAAATATCATTTTTATTAAGGGTGAAATGAAAACCATTATCTATATTTATTTTCTGCAGACAATCTTTGTAAGACAAAGAATTTAGAACCGGTTAAATTCTGGTGGAAAAAAGAGATTAAATATTCTGGGCCATAAAGAAGGTTTTCTCAGCCCAAATAAATTAAAAATTAGCAAGACAAAAGTTAAGAATTAATATTATTAAATGAACTTCACACCAGATAACTGCCTTGAAATTTTTACAAATTTACACAGATGATTCTTTCATACACACACACACTCACACATGCTTCAATAACAGTTAGATACATAAGTTAATCCATGTGTTTTGGTAGGGTTTAGCAACAAAAATTTGATTAATATTTAATAACTAGGCATGTGTTTCAGAAAGCTATTAAAACTCGGGGGTAAGACAATGGCCGTAAATTGATGTTTATCCCAAATTATGATACACAAAACTAATTCTTCTGTAGATTAATCAAAATTTAACAAAATTTTAGGCCAACAATTAAGAAAATGATATAAGACTTTGGGGACTAATAAACTGCAGAATGTCCCCTCCCACCTTGATGAAAACTAGATTCTTAATTAGAAGCATTTGATTTGATTTTTGTAGAGAAACATTTAATGCTAAATATATTCTTTATGATCCGATTGGGAGATTTCCATTGCATAAAAAGTAAGATATATTTCATTAAAATAGCTCTCCCAACACAAAGTAATCCATTTCTGTAAGTAACCAAATAAGTTTTAACCAATCTCCCTGATAATTTTTCCCTTTATTATAATAATAAAATATTAACCTACTAGGACATCTTTATTATGTTGATTATTAATTGCATTTGAGGTTTTATATTTTCTTCCTATTATCTTTTTAGACAATTAAACATTAGGACTTGGGGCTAGGATAAATGTTTAATATTGATTAAGGACAATTTATATGTTAGTTTTTATCTTGGTTGGCTACGCCTCTATCCCTTACCATAATGGATGTAGATTGTAGAATATACAACATGGATATTATGACAGAGGAAATATTCAAAATTGTAGTCAATTTAGGTTGCTATTTCCCATATCAATTATTGGTCAGCTTTTTAAACCAGGAGGATGGGGGTGGGGTGGATCGTTATTTTAGAACGCTCCAAGATTCACTTTAGTATACATGGTATCTGGTGTATGATCCAAGTAATAAAAATTAATTTTTCCCATGGTTTATTCCAATAAAGATTTATCCCCTGGAAATAGCCTAGAACCTGCTAAATTGCCTGATAAAAAATTGCTAATACCAAATGAATTAAATTAATCATTATCAAAAAATGATAAATCAATGTCAAAAATAAATCAACACACACACACTACACACCACTGACAAAATCAAAATTCAATTATTTAGACATAATTAAGGTCAATTCGATAAAAATTACAATTGGGATGAGATTAAATTCTATATTTTGTCTGGAGTATATGGGAGGGGGAAGGTGGAGATGCAATAGCAACTCAGGCACCGTGAAATTTAAAAATTGAATGGTAATTGATACCAGATGATGATGAGTGACCTATGATTGGAATGCATCAAATAATTACATAGGTCATATTCTAATCTGGCACTAAATGATAAAATTATGACAATTAACAATTACGACAAAGGTTGAAATTGTAAATCAATAGTTTCTATATAACTATTATAAATCAATAACCACACACACACACCTATATTCTATAATTAAGGTTAAAGAGTAAAAAGTAGGGGAAATTATTTTACAGTATGGCTTCGAAACCCTTAATATCCGCTGGATTAGAGCCGGTTCACAATCATACTGAAAAATCATGTATAGCATCGCTATACAGACAACTTTTTCACGAACCTTCGGCCCCTCGGGGCTAACAATACTGGTACCTAATAATTTTATAATCTTTTATTTCAATATCCGCGGAAAGATGTCTACAATATGATGCGAAAAATAACTAATGCACCATCAAGTTATTATATCAAAATAAAAAAATTTAAGGGGAAACTTTGAATTAGAAAAATATTATAATAAAATTTCTCCCTCAACAACTGTGACGATACGATATCAATATTTTTTTTGCAAATTTTTTTGCTTGTATGATCCATGAACACACACACACACACACACTCACACATATATATATCATATTAACATTTCTACAACATACGTATATTTGTTCTCATATGATGTGTGTTTGTGTGTGTATGTGTAGGCGTGCGGTAGATTGTGTGTGTGTGTGTGTGTGGTTTACTGCGGAATGTGGATGTGTGTGTGTATACGATCAATGTCAAGGGTGAAATTGGTCACATTTAACATGGTATTAACACAATAATATTGACTTGTTCTCTGCAAGCACTTAGTTACACAGCAATGAAACCCACCTCTACACTAGCTGCTACCACCAAGATGGCTTTGCCAATTGTCAACAATATGAATGTGAAATATTTGTTGCGGTGACTTGTTTTAACCTTAACTACACTCCTACTGTTGCTTTTCAACAACAGATATATTTTTTTATTATTAGTATGGAGGATTTTTAGGAATAAGAATATTTTTTTAAAGACAAAATTAAGATAATTTATGCTTACCACATGAATTTGTATATTTCTGAAACTGACATGGAGCCCGTTCTGGAGTTCTTAAGGGCCAAAGCGATGAGACAACTGTATGAATATGCTGGCTTGGGAAAGCCTGAATCTTTGGGATGCATGCCACTGCCCGTCACCACCTTCTTTCTCATCATGCTGTTGGGTGTTAGGGGTGCACCTGAGAGGTGGTGGGCACCCCCGCTAGGACTGGGCACTTGCTGCATGGGTGAACTCACTGGGGGCAGAATTTTTAATGTTTTCTGTTGGTGGTTGGGATGGGTGGTGAACTGGTATAGTTGGTGGTGTTGTTGTTGCTGCTGTTGTTGGGCCACAACTCCAGCTTGACTTGGATATGTATGGGGTGATATGGGTGATGGTGAGGGGGACTGTAAATTCAAGTGGGTTGGGTTATTTGAATAGCCCGTATTAACTGTAAGAGTATGTTGTTGTTGTTGATTACCCATGGGAGGTACGGGTGATGGTGTGTGGGAGGGGGGATTATGTTGTTGTTGCTGTTGATGGTGGTAGATGTGCTGGGCTGGCATCACACTTGCAGGATTCACCATAACATTGCCGCTCAGACTGTCATCAAAATATGTGCTGTGCAGAGCCACCATATCCTGTTGGCCCCCGTTCATGTTCATAGAATTGCCACTGTGGTTGTTCCAGGTGTTATGCGGATGATTTAACACCTCGTCCACCTCGTGGAACCGAGAATCAAACTTAAAAGGTGTCTCCAGGTGGTCGAGGTTGCCCAACAGCTCCAGGGAATCAATCCCGCTGAAGCTAAGCTGGCTGGACGTCATGACATCGTCAAACTCTGCCTTGATGTCTGTGTCTATCATCTCCTGAAAATAATAGCACGCATTAGCCAAGAAAAAATAAGATATACAAAATATTTTCTTTATTTCTGATATATACAAAGTAGAACAATGTCTATCAGTCTGAAGCTTTAAACCACGGTAACCGCTAGCCAATTGGAATCTACTTTACAGGGAAATATAACTACTGGGCCTGCGGTAGGTTTAAGCTATTTTTAGAGATTCTACTCACATTGATTATCCTTGGATATCAAGATGATTTGAAATGAATAAAATGAAGGCATACCTGTAAAGAAAGACCGTTCATGTGTGGATCATGAACTCCATGTAAATGGTTCATGTCGGGCTTTAGGCCGTACATCGAAGACATAGCACCTACAAAAAACAAATATAAAAATAGTGTAAATAATATTTTTGTTTTTGGAAGCTCCCCTAACCCATTATATAAACCAGTTTACGGGCCGGGTGTAAAGCTTAATTCGCATACAAATGTGTTTTAAAATCCAATATCATACCTAATCTGTTTAAGAATTTTAAAATTTTAACAAAAAACTACGCCAGATTACTTTCCCTGCTTCATACCATTCTAATAATTCTACATTTAATATCCGCGGAAAGCTGACTATAACACGATGCGATAATAGTGTACTTTCAGGGAATGCAATGATTTTCTTAGTTTATTACACAAGAAATTCTAGGGGCTTCAAGAAGTGAGAGTAGCCCATAATATTTTATTTAGCACTTATACAGCCCCCCCCCCCCCTAAAAAACCGGTGATTTCTTAGGAAAAGTGACAAAATCCATAAAACAAAGCTCATCAAATCTGACGAACAAACAGTAAGTTACAAGAATATTATTTAGGTATAAATATACATTATTGTGCTACGCGCGCTTTGATCATTGTGTCTAATTGTCCTAGGTATCAGCATGACAAACATCAAGATCACAAGATTAGCAGGTCTAATATATCATCATGTTCAAACTGGACTTAAAGATTATTGTTAGAATTTTAGTGTACCTCATTGTTGCAAGAATCATGAAAAGTTAGAAACCGATTGGACAATTCGAACAAGTCCAAATTAACATATCTATCCGTTAAACGTTAAACGTAAAACACTAAAACGAGATAAAGTTAAAATAAATTATTAAAAGTTACCTATAGATAACCCTCCCAGGGCTGAGAAATTTATATTTTGGCCACAGGCTGCCAGGGTTTAGATTTTTTGGTTCTCAGCAATGTGCTAAACTTTTTGTATTTTTTCTTGGTGAAAGTCTCTCCCAGAAACTATTTAATTTTGTATGTATTTTTTGTCTGAAGCTAAAGTTCTCGGAAATGCTGGACGTTGGTCCGAATGGGTTGTACTTTTTAGGGATGCTTTATAAATGTCTTGATATGGTTTTAGGCTATTTTCCTGTTATATCCGGATAGAGGCTAGAGGCGAAGCAACTAGTTCTCATAATAAAGTAAACAGGATTTGTAAGTATGTGTACCGAAGGATCTCGCTAACCGCAGAACCAATATGGTTCTCCTTCACAATTTAGTAAGCTTTATGTAAGTCATGGCAAGGTTTATAACTATTTAGGGGGAAGGGTACCACCACCCTCCCAAGATAAATCGCCCTTTAATAAAACTAATATTACGGAACGAACGGTCTAGCCGTCTACGAGATCTTAGCCGACAGTCAGACATCCTGTTATTTAAGTATCGCTAGAAATTCAAAACCAAAACAAGAAAATTTTCGTCCTTTCCTCCTCGAAGATCTCGTGAACGGCATTAATAACATAGTTCCCGTATTCAGAAGCTTATTATCTGTTGTTGGCATGTTTAATGCTATTTTATGATAAATTAAAACCTTTCATCCATAAATAAAAACAGAGCCATTTTTTCAAAATTAAAGATTTTTATCATCAAAAAACATACATTCCTTTCGATTTTTAATAAATTTTGTTTATTCCACTATTAAGCATTATAATATATAACACTAGCACTGACACTTCATAAAAAATTGTTAAAATTGCTTAAAATAATTCACTATTTCAGCGCACCCAAGGAAAAGATTTCATCCGACTGAAAATTTAAAATTCGTTACTTTAAATCCCCTAGCCCCTTTCCCCTCTCTCCATTCGCTGTGACCCCATCCCTTCATACCTCATCCCTACCCCCTTTACCACTCTCCCTCCTTCCTCCCACCTCTCATTTTGAGGTCATTCCTTCCCTCCACACCCCTTCCTATACTGTGCCATTAGATTTATTATTCTAGATTGTCAACACGACAAACACAGCCGTCCAAATTTAAAAGGAATATCTAGCAGACGTAGACTTTTGTTTTTATTTGGTAACATATTACTTATCTAATCATACAAAGGACTAAATTTTTTAGTATAAAATTTCCAAAAAGCAAACTTTATCCCGAGAAATTCACTATTTTTAGCTGACTTAATATAAGAATTATATGAAAAATTAATAGCCATATTATACTGAAATATGTTCACCTTATAACCAATTGTATAGTCGGATTTTTCATGCTTTATGTTCATGTTCGTCAAATAAGGAATTGAGGATCTAAGCTTCTAGTATTAATTGTGTAGAGAATATGTTCCCCTTCCCCTCTGTGATCCCCCTCTTAAGTGAAATTTCTCCCTTCTCCCTCCCCCCTTCACCCTGTCATAGTCACCTTCTGGTACCAAAGAATTTGAATTATTGATCTCTCATTGGTTGAATTGATCATGTGACTAAACTCTTACTCAACTCTCATTGGTTGCGCGTAAAAAATTTATTTAATAAAAATTAGTTTATTGTAAATGAAACTTAAATTTAATGGTAATATTTTCTTACTTTTTAGTATGTATTTTTAATATGATATAAATTATAAATATTAAAAATAAGACTTTTTTATAACACTGAGCTCTTATTGGTTGAAATTTTCCTCAGACTAGGGATTTAAATTTCCCTCCCTCCCGTCCCAGGCTACACCAGTATTTCTGAGATTTCAAATACCTCTTCATAAAACTCCTTTGTCCCCCTTTAGGTTCCCCACCAATGAACCGAGCCTTTAATTCAAGTGGTCTTTAAATCAATTATGGAATAAGACAATGTTCAGCTGTTATTCTATTTCAACAGCTGCGCCCCTGGCATATAAAATCTATTCATTGGAAGCTGTAGGTCGAGGGGAGGTCAGAAAAATAGCCTAAAACTACCCTAAGATATGTATAAAGCTTCTCTGAAAAGTAGAATCGATTTGGACGTTAGATTAAAACAAAAAACCTTACAGCTTTATATAATAGGATAGGGTAGTTAAATCCAGCTCTTTTTTAGTACTGCGCAGAAGTTCTCCTTAACTCACGTTGTATGTCATAGTGCGTCCGGTCCTTCAGAAGAAAAGTGATTTTCTCGGCTGCTATGAGACATAGTTGGCTTATTTCTAATGGCATATCTAGAAGGGGTGCTGTAACTTTTACCACTAGCAAAAATACAGCCACTGTGTTTTTGACAAAAAGTGGGCGTGTTTTTGTCAATTTCGTCTTAGTTGTTTTTTTGGCAATATTTTTTATCCACTGTCAAAATCACACCTTTACTGCTGTCATAAACACAGTTTTACTGTCATATTCACTCCCATGAAATTCAATGAGGCTGTCAAATTCACAGTTTTGATGAAAAAAAAAATACACCTTTTTTATATTATAATATTAAGTATTAAACCAAGTTGTTATAACTTTTAACTTTATTAATGCTCATAATTACTTAATCTAACTGTTATGTTTGGACGGAAATAAAAATTATATTGTTAATTATTGTGTTTTTCAGAATGTTTTTGAAACCAATTAATATCCGCTGGATTAGAACCAGTTCCAAGTCGAATACTGAAAAATAATTTATATCATTGTGTTACTTACATTTTCTACAAATATCAAAACAAAAATTAAACAAATTTGGTTTAATTTTATAATTTATAATATCTGCTGAAAGCTGTCTATAATACGATGCAATAAAAAAAAACTATCCTCAGCAGCGGCTATTATAGACGTTGTAATAATTTTTGTAGATTCTAATTTGAGTTTTTTCTATCACTCAATTGGTTTGTTGATCTGTATGTAATGCTAAAATTTTTATGCGTCATTTTCAGTGTACTATTAACAGCTCAATTTTCTCATATCATCATTTTATCCAGCTGCAAGTTTCACTTTATTAGAGAACATGAAAATCTGGTGTAAAAGCCAAGCAATATTATATCCATTCTTGTAAACTGCAATTTTACCAGGAAATTTTACATACAAAGTACAAATGATAATACAAATTTATTAAAATAATATTTAATATTAGAGAACAAGAAATTTAAGTTAGATTTCTAAAAATCTAAACACAAATTATAAATTGTCATTATATATATTACATCAATATTAAAGCATTTAAAAAAAATCATTTGCTTCTTTAACAAAATACGTTCATTGAAAGAAAACAAAGTAGCGGTTTTGTCGTATTTTCACAGTAGCTTTTCATAGATTATTTTAGGTTAGGTAAATGTTGATGATTGCCCTGCAGGGATAGGATATAGGCTTCGCAAGGTTAGAGCCCCCCACAGGGACTAGGAATAGGAGAAAAGAAACTCGTTACTTCGTTTTCTTTCCAATATCCAAAATTTATTATTTATTATATCTATCTTTTTTTAAAACTAAAAGAGATACTTTAAATTTGATTCTCTGTCCTCCAACAATATTAAAAGAGAATTAAGTCTTTCACTTAGATTTTTATCATGAAATAATTTGCTAATTCTATTCATCTTGTTGCTTAATCCATTATCTTCCCTGAAAAGTAAAAAAACACTGATAATTTTATGATTAAAGCATTTCCCAGGGATCTAAATGATATGAGAATGGCCGATAAATTAATGTACATCCCCATTGTATTGGTTATACACAAAATTATCCATTCTGTAAATTACAATTATTAGTAGATAAAACGTTTGGACACTTCAACCAATCAAAATTCAATGAAAGTCCCCAAAGTTGTTATTTTAAAACTTTTTGGGACTAGTGTATTAAACAGCCCAACGTCCCCTCCCTCCCTGGGTTGTTCCTCTAAAAACTTATGATACAATAAACCTATACATTTGATTTTTAGAATAATGCTCCCTAAGACAACAAGGTAGAATGTTATAAGAGTAGCATATCTATCCTGAAAATGTAAATATATCCCTATCAGTACAATTATCGAAATCGTAAGCTACAAACAAAAAACCTTAATACTTCATATAACAGGATAATTACCTGAACTCTTCTGGAATACCATTCAGTTGCCACTCTTTGATCATCTCACTTGGAGCCAGCAATTGTAAGCCCATTAAAATCATTCCATCCCTTAAACAATGGATTTATTATTACTTGGATCTTACACCAGATTATCATGTACTCTAATAAAGTGAAACATAAAGCTGGCTAAAATAACAATCCCCACATCTACTACCTTTACTCCATCCCCTCTCCTCCTGCTAAATTAATGAACTGACCAATAAGTAATGTCAATGTTAGCAACCTAAATTTTTTCCCTGTCATAATATCTATGTATAATATTTCGGTACTACGTCAAACCCTAGATACGTCAAACAGTAGATGCGACAAACAGTAGACAGACAAACCCTAGACACGACATACGCTAGATACGACAAACGCTAGAATGCGACAAAGACTAGAATATGACAAACGCTAGATTTTTTCTAAAGGCGACAAACAATAGATACGACAAACGCTAGAATTAATCTTTATAAAAAGTAAAAGGATGTTTGTTTTTCTATACTGCAGGATCTCGCTAAATGCTGAACCGATCGAATTCTCCTTAACAGGGTAGATTCTCATAGGTCATGGGAAGGATTATAACTATTTTGGTTGAGGGTACCACCACCCTCCCCAGATATTTCGCCCTAAAAAAATTACTCCCCCCCCCCAAAAAAAATATTTTAAAATATACTAAAATAAAAAATGAGGTTGAGGGGGGGGGGTCAAAAGTTTTCTTATTCGTTGGCTAACCAACTTTTGGTACTTTAATGAATTTGATTGGTTGGTTTAATAAGTTGAGTGTTCAAACGTTTTAACCGTTAATTTTATGCTATAGGGGATGTACATTTTCGGCCAATATCTTATCCCTTTAGGTCCCTGCATTGATAGTAATATAAATTTAGTATTTATAAACGAAAAAATCTTTGAATATTTTTTAAGTCTAAATTCTAGCGTATGTCGCTTCTAGTGTTTGTCGCACTTTAAAAATTCTACTGTTTGTCGCGAAATTGAAAATTCTACTGTTTGTCGTAGTCTAGTGTTTGACGCATCTATTGTTTGTCTGTCTAGCGTTTGACGCATCTACTATTTGTCTGTCTAGCGTTTGTCGCATCTACTGTTTGACGTATCTAGTGTTTGACGTAGTACCAATATTTCATATCCATTTCATTTTCAAGAAAATATTTCTAGAGCCAAGAAAATTTGACTAAAACAGAGCTTTACTTTTGTCAAAATTTACCTGATAGTTGCGGCAAGAATTAGCTCCGAGGCAATGAAAGCCGCCAGTGGAAACCAGGGTCCCAGAATGTTAGTGCCTACATGTGCCAGAGTGTAGCCACAGGCACAGCTGATGACGTCACCGACCACGTTGATCCTGCTGTCACCCATGTACAGCTCACTTGTCCCAGAGTTCTCCCTAAGTTATTAGTTTACTGTGAAGTTTAGGATATGGTCTTTAAATTACTTTGTCTGTCTGTCCGTCCGTACGTCAGTCCCCCAGAAAATATTTAAGAGTAATTCATCTTGAGATAGACTTCTGATTATTGTTTTGCGAATTATTTATAACAGGGAGATACACATCCAGCTACTTTGTTTTTTACTGCTGGTTTCGCCCCTGGCCTAATTGGTTCAACGGTTACCGAGATCTTAAGCTTTATAGAAGGTTAGTTAGACATCGTTTATTTTAAATTCTTGTATAAAAGGAACAGTTTTCTGTCTGTCGTATGCTTGTCTCTTAAGATCTTGCTTACTACAAGACCGATATGGTTTTCCTTTACAGTGAAGCTTCTTGTAGATCCAGATAAGGTTCAAAAGTTTGAAGAAGAACCATAACGGTTAGTAAGATCATTTGCTGCAGACAAATATAAGGATATCAGAAAAGAAGGGAACAAATGGCTGTTTATTGCACTAGCCCACAAAGTTATTGATTGGCTCAACAACTTTGAGACTTTTATTTAAATTTGATTGGTTAGTTCATTAAGTTGAGTGTCAAAACGTTTCAACAACTAACTGTAATCTACAGAAGGGGTAATTTTGTGATTCATTTCATCATTGGGTATGTACATTAATTTAACGGCTACAGTTTTATCCCTTTAGATCCTTGGAGGAAAACTTACCTGAATAGAAAAATGATGAGATTAGTATTCTCAAGCATCTCGAAGAGTATGGCGCTTGTGATGGCGAGTATGAGTCCTCCTCCCACAGGTAGGCCAGTCAAATATCCAACCAGGTACCCGAGCATACCATGCGACACATGAGAGAAACTGAAGCATGAAAAATTTTATCCATGATGACCGCTGCCAAGTCGCTTCAAAAGAACAGACAGCAATATGCAAGCAGACGAAAAAGGTCCCCACCACTTGGGCCATATAGTTGTCTGGGTTATACAATAAACATATATATTTGCTTAGACATTTATTTAAAATAAATCAATAAAATACAATACAGAGTGATTTTGGAAAAAATGTCGAAAAAGGTAAATAACATATAGTGCATTTACTTGAAGAGCATCATTTGACAGGGCCTCCAGCCCCTCAGTTCTAATAATACCGGTTTTAAACTTTCATTCATTTTTCATTCTACTATCCGAGGAAAGCTGTCTATAATACGATGCAATAAATAGCTATTATTATACCTGTAAGGATCAAACAGATTTTGTGATGTTTCTTCTGTGTAATGCTCCTAAATATTAAAGTCTTTTTATTACATTATCATGGTAGAGGGTAAACTTACCTTTACATAGATAGGAAAAATACCTCTTTTATCATAGTAGAGGGTAAACTTACCTTTACAATAGATAGGAATAATATGTCCATTATCATGGCCAGGTAGAGGGTAAACTTACCTTTACATAGATAGGAATTATACATCCATTATCATGGTAGAGGGTAAACTTACCTTTACATAGATAGGAAAAATACCTCTATTATCATAGTAGAGGGTAAACTTACCTTTACATAGATAGGAATAATACATCCATTATCATGGTAGAGGGTAAACTTACCTTTACATAGATAGGAATAATACATCCATTATCATGGTAGAGGGTAAACTTACCTTTACATAGATAAGAATAATACATCCATTATCATGGTAGAGGGTAAACTTACCTTTACATAGATAGGAAAAATACATCCATTATCATGGTAGAGGGTAAACTTACCTTTACATAGATAGGAATAATACATCCATTATCATGGTAGAGGGTAAACTTACCTTTACATAGATAAGAATAATACATCCATTATCATGGTAGAGGGTAAACTTACCTTTACATAGATAGGAATAATACATCCATTATCATGGTAGAGGGTAAACTTACCTTTACATAGATAGGAATAATACATCCATTATCATGGTAGATGGTAAACTTACCTTTACATAGATAGAAATAATACATCCATTATCATGGTAGAGGGTAAACTTACCTTTACATAGATAGGAAAAATACGTCCATTATCATGGTAGAGGGTAAATTTACCTTTACATAGATAGGAATAATACATCCATTATCATGGTAGAGGGTAAACTTACCTTTACATAGATGGGAATAATACATTCATTATCATGGTAGAGGGTATACTTACCTTTACATAGATAGGAATAATACATCCATTATCATGGTAGAGGGTAAACTTACCTTTACATAGATAGGAATAATACATCTATTATCATGGTAGAGGGTAAACTTACCTTTACATAGATGGGAATAATACCTCTATTATCATGGTAGAGGGTAAACTTACCTTTACATAGATAGGAATAATACATCCTTTATCATGGTAGAGGGTAAACTTACCTTTACATAGATAGGAAAAATACATCAATTATCATGGTAGAGGGTAAACTTACCTTTACATAGATAGAAAAAATACGCCCATTATCATAGTAGAGGGTAAACTTACCTTTACATAGATAGGAATAATACATCCATTATCATGGTAGAGGGTAAACTTACCTTTACATAGATAGGAAAAATACATCCATTATCATGGTAGAGGGTAAACTTACCTTTACATAGATAGGAATAATACATCCATTATCATGGTAGAGGGTAAACTTACCTTTACATAGATAGGAAAAATACGCCCATTATCATAGTAGAGGGTAAACTTACCTTTACATAGATAGGAATAATACATCCATTATCATGGTAGAGGGTAAACTTACCTTTACATAGATAGGAAAAATACGCCCATTATCATGGCCAGGTAGAGGGTAAACGGCATGGATTATTCCAAGCACATATAAGCTAAAACATAAGATTTTTATTATTATATATAAATGAGGTTTCGTGATTTAATAAATTTTAACATAGCTATAGGATATTTTTTAAAAATCTTAATAGCTCTGTTATATAAAAATTGTTAAGCCTAAGATGCTTAGAAATTGTAGTTGTAAAAACTCTAAATAATTGGGTCTTAAATGTACATGAGTCAATTTCAAGAATCCTGCATTTGACGCAATTTTAGAACATTTATCTATTAATTTAGACATCTGTTGCACTGCCACTCTATTATTAAAACTGTTTGCTTTTCCGACTACCAGGGCCAACAAAACAGGGATCTTTGATTTTTATTATTGTATCCATAGAAAATTGTCTATAGTACCAAATATTAATATTTGTTTTTATCAATTTTACCCAGAACCGGTTTTAATCCAGCGGAAATGGATCGGATTTGAAAAAAAAATTTGAACCTGTATCCAATTCCAATAAGAACAGAAGTTATGGATGCCTTTACAATGTTGGAAAATGCTTCGTTTGTTTCTCGAAACTAAAATAAATGAATTGAATAGCACTTTGCTTTTTCATATTTTGGAGTTAATTCAAGGACTGAACCGAACTTACGAATAGATTAATAAATAATCCCCCTACTTATTTTTTTTAAATCTAGGAGCTCTAACAATGCTTGGCTCTCTGCACCCTAACTTGACCTAACCTAAAATCAATTAACAGTATAATACTTTTCTTTGGTTCACTATTACAAAAAAAAACAATGATGAAAATATAAAGAACAAAAGTAAAGAAAAGTGAGTATGACAGACAAACAGACGATTAAACACAATACTTATTAGAGTGGGTCGATTTTGGACATTTTTTTTCTGAGGCCAAAGCGGGGATCTGCACTCAATTTATATAGATATAATACACCTCTGGATGATTTAAAATTTATCCTAAGTCTTAAAACCGCTGACGACCAGACATTCAATTGTATAGCTATTTGTAAATGGGAGTCAAAAATTTACTGAATCAGAACTATGGCTTCATGGTGCTCCCTGGAAATGCCTTGAGGAGCTGAGTCAGGAACTTTTGACCGTTTCAAAAAATCTCGTTCCTAGCCTGAGAAAATCTAAAAAACCTCTACAAATTGGATAGTTCTCAATAAACCTTTAAAAATTTTGGTTTTTTAGTGATTTCTAAGGCTAGGAACGAGATATTTTGAAACGGACAAAAGTTCCTGATTCAGCTCCTCAAGGCCTTTCCAGGGAGCACCATGAAGCCATAGTTCTGATTCAAAAATTTTGTTGAATGTCGTCTTTGCATACTAATAAGTAATGAATTATATTTTTAAGTGGTCGTGTTCTATAACTCAATTTTTTAAAATTCTTTTTCGGTCAGAAATGTTTTTAAGGTTAATTTTATCTGTTGCATATCCCCGCTTTGTCTAATTCCGATATGAACCCACCCTAAGTCTTATGGGTTCTTTTTTCTAGGGGGGTAATGTAATGGTAGACTTATCCACGCAAACTATCTCGCCGTCCTAACAAGTCGACCACTGATAGTCCCGTCCCCTTATGTGTTTGAGGGTTCAGTGGAGAGTTCTAACCGTACTGGGCTCTCTGAAACCTTACTTAACCTAACCTAACTTTAAACATACAATAGTTGTGGAAAAAAGTGAGCCTGACATACAATAGGACGGATAAATGTTTTGTATAGTTTATACGCATTCTATCTTTAAAGAAATTATGAAAACCTTATGCTTTTCAGAGCAGTACCTGTATTTAGCCGTCTATCTTGAATAGGTGTCAAGAAAATAGAAAGAAAAGTTTCCAACTAGATGAAGCTGACAGACGGAAAAACAGACGGATATTTGGTAATATAATAGCTCTAATGTCAAAGAAAAAAAAAGAAGTATAAATTTATAAATAAATTTATGAAAAATTTAAGATTTCATCGATATCATATATTCATCATATACTCACTTTAAACATCTTAATTTTTTCCATAAAACCACCGCCAGGCTCATCAACAAACATATCATTAACAAAACTATTGAAAACAGCATTTCTATGTACTTCAAATGGAACATTTGAAAACGCAGCACTTGAGTTGGCGTAAGGCTTAATATAGCTGTCAGAATGTGATAACTCCATTATCAAAGCAAAACTAAAGTGAGAATATATGGTTGACCTGAGCGCAGTAGTGTGTGTGTGTGAGTTGACCTAGTGCGTGTGTGTGTGTGTTTTGTCCTAGTGTGCGTGTGTTGACCCCTAGTGTGCGTGTGCGCGCATTGGGTCAACTGACCACCTGCTGTGCGCAGCTAACGGTCATTGTATGGCCTTGGGCAATGATTAAATCTTCAATTTTGACATAAACAATTCTCAATTATAAAAATTCATCATATATTTATAAAACAAGGAAAGCTACATACACAAAGGCGAAGCTGAGATAATTATATCTAAATCTAACTCACAGCCGCATAAATTATATTTATAGATAATCTTATTTAGTAATTTGACTATCAATTATAGCACATTCATAATATTTGGAGCACAGCGGCTCTACAATTTTACATTATAGCGCGAGCACAGAAATTTTTCAAGAAATGCGCAAGGTGTTTCAAAAAAAAATTACTATCACATGACATTTTTTGACACCCTCCAATTATCTTTGAGTGGATTTGAAAACATCCTTTTCCAGTAACAAATAATTGATTTTATGGATGTTGTAACCCATGTCATATCAATGGATGTATTATTGCTTGGATCTTACACCAGATAATCATGTACTCTAATGAGGTGAAATTTGTAGCTGGCTAAAATACCGATCTTTCCCATCAACGCCATTTATCCCATCCTCATTACTGGATGAACGAACTGATCAATAAGTGATTACCATGTTATCAACCTATATTTTAATTGACAACAATTTTTTCCCTGTCATAATATCCACGTTTAGTTTATTCAATATTTCTTCCCATGTCATTTCGGATTTTTCTCAACAGAAAAAATATTTTGTCAAAGACGACTTTCCAACCTTTCTTCAAATGCTCAGTTGTAAAATGAATTTTACTTGGGAAACTTTTGGGGAAATCTGCAATTATTATTGTGAACCATAGTGTGTGTGAGTGTGTGTGTGTGTGTGTGTGTGTATGTGTGTGTGATTTGTGTATGGGGCTCAAATTGTCCTTAATAAGATGTAGTATCATAGTATGGAGAAAGTTTTGCACAAAAGTGTATATTAGTTCACAAAAAGATATTCAAATGTTTTGAAAGTTTTAAATACTAATGTTATGTATAAAAAAATTAAATATAGTTAAATATGAAAATAAGAATTAAAAAGTGACTTTAGGGTAAGTTTTACAAACATAAGTTTTGAAATATTTTTAAAGCATTTTCTTCTAAGATTAAATGTAATGATATATTTTATCTTAGTCAAAAAATTTATTTTACAAGGATGGAAACATCCATAAAAGCGAATCAAACTAACAAATATAGAAGAACTGAATTTCTAATATCATAGGAACAGATTATTATTTCGAATACAAATTTGATGTAAATGTATGTCGTTAAATAGGATATGTTAAATAGGAAGTACTGGAATTTTTAGACTTGATTATAGAGATGCTTCGCTTATTACATTGTGCCTACAAAAAATACAAACAAAATATTAAAGCCAAAAAATAATCAGAACCTAAAAGTCTTACAAGATTTTATTTTTCAGTATGGCTTCGAAACCGAATAATATCTGCTGAATTTCAGCTATGCTGAAAAAACAATATTAAGCATTATAGACACTTTTCCATGTATATTAAAATAAAAATCATAACTTTGATACCAGTTTTGTTAACTCGAGGCAAACAAAACTAGTTTTAAGTTTATAGTTTTTTAATTTTTCATTTTAATATCCTCGGAAAGCTGTTTATAATACGATGCAATGAATAACTATTATCTAATGTGTGACTTGAGCTACTATTCAGGTGGCTGGAATGGGGTGTACGTCCCTAACTCGAGGGGACACTGTCCTCCTGGTTTCTGTCTATGGAACTGCCATAGCTGTGGCTCTGCTCTCTGTACTAGGCAGGAATAGAAACGGATAAGTACCGGCCGGGACAATGGATATAGAATATACGTCGATATTATGACAGGGGAAAAAATTGTCGTCAATTTAGGTTGCCAACATGGGCATCACTTATTGGGTAGTTCGTTCATCTAGTAGGAGGAAAGGGGGTCGTTGTTTTAACCAACTACAAGTTTTATTTTATTAGAATATGTGATAATCTAGTGTAAGATCCAAGTAAAAATAAATCCATTTTTCATTACTTTAAAAGAAAGATGAATCAAACATAAGCAATTATTTCTCACAATAATATTCGTAAAATTTGACCAGCCCTCCCCCCCCCCCCCTATAATTGAGTTTCCTGATATAACTCTACATCCCAAACCCCAACTTCTGTTAAATCATATCTTTTATAAATTTTCTAAAGAAAAAAATACGAATTTAGCATTAATACCGGAATACATTATAATTTCCCATTTTTCTTTCTGTAAAAAACTGTCTATAAAACTACCAAATAAATATACATTAAAACCCAATTATAAACATATGTATGTGTGCTCATTATGTTACCCCTGCCCAGGGTTTCGGATCCGCATTGATTATATGCGGATCCGGATCCTCAAAATTTGAACAGTGCGGATCCGGATCCGGATCCTTGACAATAAAAATAAAATCACCAAAGGGATAGTTCTATGAAGTGTATTTAAAGAGTTAAGGTACTTAGAGTAGTGAACTTTTATATGTCTTAGTAGAATATATTAGGCATTGGATAGATATGATTATATGTTAAAGAATTTTTAACATTGACCAGACCAAACTTTTTTTATTTGACAATATCGAAAAAAGTTAAAGAGATTTGCCACATAAATTACATGAGAATGGTCTATTTTTTTCCAAATATGTATAGCCAAAACACCAATTTTAGATAATCTTTTTCCACATATTTCACAAGAGTTATAAAAAAATTTAACAGGGGTTCCCCTTGGGACAAGTTACTTAAAAAACATAAAAAATACCGTCCGGTTCACTATAGGACAGGTTTTCTATAGATTATTATTAAAAAAATAAAGAAAACCATCCGGTTTCCTTACAATATACACATTATCTCAAGCGGAAATACCAACTAACCATACAACATATATATATATATATATAAAAAGACCATTCTCATGTAATTTATGTTGCAAATCACTAACTCTTTTAGATATTGTCAAATAAAAAAAGTTTGGTCAGGTCAATGTTAAAATTCTTTATCACAATCATTTCTATCAAATAACACGCAACGAAGTTGAAAATAAAAATGAAAAACTCATTTTTTAAGGAAAATCCCTGGTAAAATCTCCTAATTTTAATCAATAACTTTATATTATGCACTACTACGTTATTTAAAATAGAAAAAACTTACAGTTCACTATTTTTTTTTAAATGCACTTCGTGAAACTATCCCTTTTTCAAAAAAAATTTTATTCTTTAATTCGAAGTCAAAAATACTTTTAATTTTCAAGTCTGAACCTAAACCTTAAAGATAGGCTCTCATCAAGAGAATGTCTGAGATTTTATATAAATTTAGGTAGATTTTTCCATTTTTTCCGCATTTTTTTGAGTCCAAGGATCCTTGGACTCAAAAATATGCGGATCCGAAACCCTGCCCCTGCCATATATCCGGTACATACCTTATCCAGGGAGAGAGTGGACATTGGGCTGTTTATTACATTAGTCCCCAAAGTTTTCTAAAAAAAAATTTATTCTATGGCTTAATAACTTTTGGGACTTCTATTTAATTTTGATAGGTTTGTTAATTAAGTTTAGAATCCAAACGTTTCAACCATTATTTATAATCTACAGGATGGGTAATTTGTGTATCATTATTTGGGATGTAAATCAACTTATCAGCCATTGTCTTATCCCTTGTGATCCCTGTACCTTATCCATTTCTTGATGACATATAGGTCTTCACGGTCATGACTTTGGACCTGGATTTTCCACATTTACCACGGATATTCTACATCAAGTCTGCCTCTCTGTCTATGGAGTAAGTATAATAAGATAATTGTAATATTACTAATGAATCTTTATAGTGAAAATTTACGTCATACTGGCCTACTATTGGTCAATTAAAATAAATATTGCCTATCAATAGGCCCTATAAGCTGCTTCTTAATAATTTTTGTAAAATGAATAATTGTAAAATCTTTAATTTCTTTATTAGAACAAGTTCAAAATTGTCAGTCCAACTGAAATAAAACTTTTACCTGTGCTACAAAGTGGGCAAAATAACGAAAAATAGGATTGAATTTAGGCTTTTGTGCATTATAGACCAATAAAATTAAAAAGAAAATCTGTTTAAAATAAAAAATCTCCGCATATGCAATAAAATACTGCCGATCAGAAAACAAACTCCAAATAAGAAGTTTTTTTGGGCCCTTAAATTACTTTAAATTTTACTTACATGTCCGTCCAAAACAAATGATAAAATACAATCTATATTTATTTATCATTTTTTCAGATATGTTTGATGACAAACCTGCTGTTATTTCTTGGTCTGGTGTTGCCACTCCGACCTCTGCTGGTTCCCTGGCTAACCTCCCACGTGCTCCTCTGCTTCGCCCTGGCAGCCTTCTCCTGCTACTACCTCATCCTGTACGTGCAGACAGAATGCAACGCCATGCAACACCCCTGCAGTACCACCGCAGGTGCTGTAGGCCTGGCTGATGATGACCAGGCTACCATCCATCCACGACCGTACCTGATTTCCGATGCCAGGACTGGCTACAGCCTGACCTCCTCAGTTGGCATTCACAATGGTGCTTATGACCACTACGAGAATGTTGAGGATGGTGGTGCAGGGAGTGAGTGTGTTGGGGGAAACCATGTTGCTTGTACCGTGCTGTTAGGATATTCTAGTTCAATTGTTGCTGCTATTATTCTTCTTACATACCTTATATATCTTGTTCAGGTAACAAATTTCGGATAATGGAAAGTACACGAAGTACCGGGTTTCGTCGTATTTTCAAAGTAGCTTTAGATAGGTTAGGTTAGGTAAATGGCAATAATTGCCCTGCATGGTAAGGAATAAAAGAAAAGCTACTATGAAAAAACGACGAAATCCGCTACTTCGTTTCTTTCCATGATCCAAAATTTAACTATTAAAGGGAGAGTTGACACCTAAAGAAAAAATGCATTAAACTTGTCAATAAAATCCATTGTTTTAAAGCCTTTTTTTTTTATTCAAAAACAAACATTTTTAACCATAAAAAGAATGTCATAATATAAAGTAACTGTTACATTTTTGGTGCCGTATCTCTGCCAATGTTTTTTTTGGGTAGAATGGTACCCCACATGTAAATAAACCCTATGGATATTTGGATTGGTTGTGGAAAATTTTGCCGCGCTCTGCGTTACAAAGTTGAACTATTAACCACTTTTAATATTTTACTTTAAACCCTCTCCAAAAAAAAAACTAATACAGATTGGTTGTCTTTGCATATTTCCGTTGAAATCTCCAACTTTTTTTTCTTATGTTAAGTTATCAACTGCTGAAATTAAAACAAAATAACTTTTTTGAAGTAAAAATGTAATTCTTGAAATTTATTATAGAGTAATTGATGTATATTACTTGTAAATTGCACCAGTTTTTCATGTACTGTAATAAAGTAATGCTCACAGTTGGCTATAAATAGCGATACCCCAACTTATTCCCTCCCCTCCTACTGGATAAACGAACTTACCAATAAATGAGGTCCATGTTAGCCACCTAATTTGACGACAAATTTTCCCCTGTCAATATGTCCACACTCCACGTATATTCATTTAGCTATGCAATTTTACTACCAGTATCTGCCTGTTTCTAAAATTTTCAGTCACTAGCACACAAACACTGTCATCTTTATTTTTGTACTTTTTTGATACTTGCAGCTGTGAACGAGATCTTTACCAACAAAAAATCTTACTACCTTTTTAACATCATATTTCCATAAATTCTACCATATTTTTTTTAAAATTCGCTACTATGGAATGCTAATGTTATTGTTTAATTTTAGGATTTCTTTGACAAGCTGAAATATCAATTGAAAGAGTTATCAAATCAAAGAACAAACCAAGAACTAGAAGAACAAAGATAATTTAGTTTTACATGTTTTCAAACTTTGAATAGGATGAATTATTATATTTTTTGATATCTATAATACAAAGTAGCTTTGATGTCTATCAGTCCGTCTGTCTGTCCGTCCCTTAGGATCTCGGTAACCACTGAACCGATTGGATTCTACTCTTCAGGGAATATTCCTACTTGTCCTGTGGTGATTTTAGGCTATTTTCTTAGGGGGTGGGACACCCACAACCCCTCCAAAAATCAAAAAAGCTGCTTGTTTATGATATTTCTCTAATTACAAAAAAAATAATAGTAAATAGTGCAATAATTCTTAAGACATTGTAAGTATACATCTTTCACCAAAAATGTTTTTTTTTGTGAAACTAAAACAAATAAAATTATTTCACAGCAAGGATTCTTGTGCTTTTCTTCAAAGTGCCTGTCGAGCTACTCCCCCCCCCCTTACTTTTGCAATAAAAAATAAGAGGTGGGTATTTTTTCTCTTATGCCTTACCCCTCCGGGTGGCTCTAACCCTTCGGGACTATTCCTCTCTATTTAATCTTTTTAATGGGGGATGGGGAGTTTCAACCAGGCAGTTTGAGGAAAGACGCCAGGATTTTTTCTTTACACTTTTTTCATGCACTTTTTAAAATAAACTTTTGTAAATTTGAACAGTCTCTGTGATAAAAAATTGTCATCGTCAGAGCCTTCAGTCTATACAGGGGTGAATTCTTAAAAAACTTTTGCAAACTAAAAATTTAGAGGGGATAATTTTGCCTCACTAAAATTTTAGTGGGGCAAACTGATTTTACTGGTGCAAAAAGAAATTTTAAGAATTCACCTCAGTTTAAGGAAATTTTTTTTCATAATAATCCTTTACAATGATAACATAGGACTTCTTAAAAAGTCAACTTATGTTTTTGCACAGACTTAAAACAAACAATTTTAAGAATGATTCAAAGTTTTCAAATTGTAAATTGATAATATATTTCCTTGTCTATTTTTCTAATAATCCTGTGCTTGTTTGATAACAAAACACTATGTAAATAATAGAATTGTATATAAAAATTTAGATTTTAAAATAAATTTGTAATAAATTAGACAAAATATTTATTTTTATTTTTGAATACTATTGCATCGTTACCCAGAAGACAACAGCTAAAAGTGATCCTTGCTCTGTAACTTAAACTTGGCATGGTGATTCTTGTGACAGTAAGGTACAACATAAGTAGCGTAGGAACTCATTAAACAATGCCAAACAAATATTTTTCTATTTATCTGATTTTTAGAATAAGGTTTTATAGGACTAATGAACACTAATTTATTAGGTAAGCAAAGCATCTCTATCATCACGTCTTAAAATGTTAGTATGTCCGCATAATGCAGATCCTGTATTTAGGTTTCTTTGACATTTTTGTTTAGAATTAAAATATTGTTCGAAAAAGGTTTTTTAGTTAAATGTCGGATTTAAAAAATTAAAAAAAAAACAATTATTGTCAAAAGTCAAATTAACTTACCAAAGAAAAAGTAATTATTATTTAATTATTTTGATATTTGTATTTTTCACAAATCGTATTTAAATGTTGTTACTTGTTAGCCTAGGTTAAATTTGCAAATTGCGTAAGATGATAATTGTAAATGGATTTATTATTTATTGGACCTTACACCAGATTATCATATCCTCTAATAAAGTGGAACTTGTCGCTGGCTAAAATAACTATCCCCCCCAATCACTCTTTTTGCCCCTTCTACTGACTGAACGAACTAAAAAATAAGTGATGTCCATGTTGGCAACCTAAATTGACGATAATATTTTCCCTGTCATAATATCCACGTATATTCTAATTTAATTGTACTTGTTTATCAACAAATGAAAACTTTGCTATTGCCAAATTGACATGAATTATAATCATAAGAAAAATTCGCTTGTTGACACAGCAGATTGCTCCTCCTTATTTTTGAAATAAAATGAAAATAAGACGAGGGGGGAGGGGGCTTTTCGTTTGTTTCTTTATAGCCCAGAGAGTTAGGGTAAGCAGGTTAGGAAAAGAAAAAACTCCCCCCCCCCCCGGCCCCAGGGACGTCCAAAAGTGGAAGAGGGATAAAGGGTGATACCTTACCCCCCCCCCCCCCCCAAATGATTTTGAGGGTGCCGTAGGTTTAGATTTAGATTCCTAAAAGTAAAGGGGGTGGGGGTAACAAATGTTCAACACACACTTTTTGTAAAAGCACCAATAATTTCAACCAATTTTAAGACAGATGCGGCGTCTTGTGTACTTTTTGGTCTTCTATCAAATTAATTTGATGGCTGCTAGTTTGACAACTTTTATTACCAGTTACGATAATGAATAATACGACAATATTCAAACAAAATAAAATTTTGAAAACAAGGATGAAAACATTTGTAAGTAGCGAAGCTTATGAATAAAAAATTATGAAGGAATGCCAAGCAATAGACGGAAATAATGTGTTATAAATATCAGATCTAGTGCCTTTCGTGATAACACCTCGAAAGGGCCGTTTCGTCATATTTTACCAGTACCTTTTAATAGTTGTTTTAGGTTAGGTCTGGTTAGGTTAGGTGATTACCCTGCAGGTTTAGGCAATTGGCCTCGTAGGGGCTACAACTAGGGGAAAAGCTAGTGTGTAAATAAAACAAACCGCCTCTTAAAAGGGACTATACCCAAAATATCTATAAAAATCTATACATAAAAATCGGAACATTTCTCATAGAATATCCATATATACTATTGAACAAAGACAACAAAGGTTAAAGTAAGATATAGAGTAAAATCTCTATTGTTGTAGGAATCCTCATAGAATAAGAATAAAATATATGTACTTTATTTACCTTATTCCTTCTATCTGAAGTTTCCAAGAAATATTCTTCCTTCTACAAGCCTTAAATGCCCCCTACTCTCAATTATTTTTTTAATATTTGTTAGAGGGTGGGGTGGATATGGTGATTCCATATTGGTCTTGAAGTTTTTATTTGCCCCAACTGTTATCTAGCACCAGACACGAAACAATTAATTATATCTAGTAGCCAGTCTTTTCTATTCTTGGTATTTATGCGTCAATATAATATTTCTTGGTTGTAAATTTTAAAACCTAAAGAAACAGGAGGATGTCTTTCTGTCTATCAATCTGTTTGATTATCAGTCAACCTGTCTGTCTGTATGTCTAGTAGGGTCTTGTAAACGGCCAGGACGATTGTACCCAAATTTTCAAGGAAGTTTTATATTGTTCCAGGGAAGGGTTTATGCTATTAGGTAGGGGGGAAGCAACACCCCCCTTTGGAGATATAGGCATAAGAAAAAATCCGTCATAAAAAAAATTGTAGCACCGTTGTTTATGTCTGTCTATTTGTCCTTCTGTCTGTCGTCGGTAATGCTAGGGTTGTCTTAATAAACCCTACAACATACAAATAATTGTAAAAGATAATATAACGCAGGGTAACTTTACAGGTGGAGGCTCATTATAATGCCTACAAAAAAGGGTATAAATCAAAAGACTTTGGCAAAAGTATCTCAAATGATGTCATATTAGAGTTGTCCATTATTCTATGACGTCATTTGGACCACTTCGGGCGAAAGTTTTTTAAATGTATCCCCTTTTTTAATAGGCACTATAAAGAGCTTCTTACAGGTGCGTGCGCGAAAAGCTTCGGTTGTGCTTTCTTTTAAGAAATTCGCACCTTCAGAATATCTGCTTTGCCTACTTTGATTGGTATCATCCTGGTTTAATTGATTGTACTGTACTGTACACTCTTACATTTACATTATCAATCTTAAAGGGGAAGTAGAGATCTCGTAATCATATTAAAATGGGTACCTCATCAAAAGCTAAAAACGGATTAAAATTTTCCGAAAACTTCTATGACTACGTCCAATTTTCAGGCAGGGAGGGACTATAATAAAATTAACTTAAATTACCAGAAAACTAGAGGATAAGACAATGGCCAATAAATTTATTTGCATCTCAAAGGGTGTGTCCTTATTGGTTTAAACATTTGGACACTCAACTTAATTAACAAATCTATGAAAATTTTGAAAAGTGTCCAAAAATTTAAAGCTAACATTAAGGAGGCGTTATTATAAAACTTTGGGGACTAGTGTAATAAACAGCCCAAATGTCCCCTCCCTCCCTGGATAAATTACTTTAGCACCCAAAGTTTTATAACCACGTTACTGTATTCTTTTAACTTAAACTGTGAACACTTTTATTGTGTTTTGATTAATTGGTTTCAAACTAGTGTAGATTACGAAATATCTACAGTAATAAGCTCCCCTTCATCTAATCTAACTTTCAGACTAAAAATGTTTCAATACATTTAAAGAATGAATTAATTTTGCATCACTTTTCAAAAATGACACCACTCTACAACAAGAGTGGATATATTATTACATGGATCTTATCCAGATTCTTGATTAAAGGGAAACATGCAGCGGACTAAAATAGCGATATCCCCCCACCATCCTCTCCTTCCTCACAATTGATGAACGAACTGACCAATAAGCGAGTTTTATGTTAGCGACCAAAATTGACGACAATTTTTATATAACATATGAAAAAGAAGAATATGAATATTTTTCAAATTAATTAATGTCAATTATTTGTACGTTTTTACAAATGAATATATTATTACTCGAATCCTACATCAGATTTTCATGTTCTCTAAAAACGTGAAACACGCAGAGGGCTAAAATAACAATTCTGCCCTTCCACCTACTTTACCCGATCCCCTACCCACCTGCTGGATGAAAAAAACTGACCAATAAGCGAGTTCCATGTTAGCAACCTAAATTTTTCCCCTTTCATAATATCCACGTCTATTCTACATCCACAACAACAAACGTATATAGGTTTGACCTACGACATTAGCAAAACATTTCTTATTATTTTGTATTTGTATTTTTTCAAATAAATTAATGTCAATTATTTGTTTTACAAGCTTTTCTATAACTTCACTTACTTTGCTTCGCTTTTCTGCTACTGCTTCAGTTTATTAGCTTAATATTGCTCCGCTACTGACGGAAATAATTTTTCTCTCCTTTTGGATTCAAAAGTTTTTAAAAACAAAATTACATTATCAACAATTATTTGTTTTACAAGTCTTGATTTAACTTTACTTATCGTTTAATGAAAATCTATATGCCAAATAGCTTTTCTATACAACCAAAGGCGTGCAAAAGGTCCAACCCCCACACCTCCTTGACAAGGGGTAAAACCCCACTAAAACAGCTAATTGGGGTGTCAATTTAAAAATTAGCATTGTTAATCAATTTATGTAGGAGGAGGAAATCGGACCCCCTCTGATAATAAAACAAGGATGACAACATCCATAAGTAGCGAAGCACAAAAAATCATAGATGGGAATACGTACAGGTAGATTTATAAGGTTTTTACTAAAATCAAGAATAGATTTATTGGATAAAATAAATATGAAACCTTGTTTTATTTTGTATGATGACGATGGTCAAAGTAAATTATATTAAAGATGCTCATAACAATGGGAAAAATTATTTTGATACTGATATCCCATAAAAGTTTGAAAATTGGATCAAAATAAACAAAGATATTGGGAAATATGTAAAACATATAAAAATAGCCAAAAACCTGATAAAAGGCAGTCTGGCCGCCATGGTTGTTTTCTTAAAACGACAAAAAATTTAATTTTTAAATCCTTAAAAACTTTAAAAATTTGGAAAATCGGACCATGTACACTGAAGATATGGAAAAAAGTGTTAAATATATTTATAAATAGCCTAAAACCTGCCAAAAAGGCAGTCTGGCCGTCATGGTTATTTCCTTTAAAGACAGGAAATTTAATTTTGATATCTACAACTGAAAAAATTTTTTAAAATCGGACTATAAACACTGAAGATATGGAGAAAAATGTTAAAAATATAAAAAAAAACAGCCTAAAACCTGCTGAAAAGGCAGTCTGGCCGTCATGGTTGTCATCTTTAAACGACGGAAAATTTAATTTTGATATCTATAACTGAAAAAATTTTGAAAATCGGACCATACACTGAAGATATGGAGAAAAATGTTAAAAATATAAAAATAGCCTAAAACCTGCTAAAAAGGCAGTCTGGCCTTCATGATTGTTTCTTTAAACGACAGGAAATTTAATTTTGATATCTGTAACTGAAAAAATTTTTAAAATCGGACCATAAACACTGAAGATATGGAGAAGAATGTGAAAAATATAAAAATAGCCTAAAACCTGCTAAAAATCGGTCCAACCGCAAATGATGTTTTATAGTCAATTGTGCTCCTTAATGATGGGAATGTTGTCAAAAAATTTCAGCATTCTATCTTTTATAGGAGCTGAGTAAATCCCATTTCCCCCATAGCGTTACGGACGGACGGACGGACTGACTGACGGACGGACGGACAAAGTGAATTATAGAGTAGCTTCGCTACTAATAAAACCCCTTTCGTTATCTGTATAATTAAAGCTAGATTTGGGTTTAAGTTTACTGTAAAATCATAGTTTTAGAGTACAACCCCTGGCAAAACCCTGAGCACGCCACCTGTTTACAACAGTTTATGATTTAATATTTTTCTCCAAATGTTTTTTTTAATGATATTGCTGCGCTACTACTAAATGATTTTTTCCTATCTTGGTTTCTAGGCCATTTTATTACCATAACACTTTTATGTTCCAGTAGATAATTGTTTAAAAATGAATTAATTACTGGCGTAGAATGATATAAATGAAGTGTCAGATGATAATAGTGTTTAGATAAATTCTAACAAATATTAATTCACTTTTGCAAAGTGCATTAAATATGAAACTTGTAACAAATTTTGCATTCAGACGACAAGAATTTACAATTTTCGGATCATGGAAAGAAAACGAAGTAGCGGGTTTTCTCGTATTTTCACAGTAGCTTGTGATAAGTTATTTTATTTTAGGTTAGGTTAAGTAAATGTTAATGATTGCCCCGCTACTGTGAAAGTACGACGAAACCCGCTACTTTGTTTTTCTTCCATGATCCAAATTTTCTAGCCTTAATCCTTGTGATAAAACTAGCGGCACTTGAGGTGGAGGGTAAGTAATATACCCTCCCCAAATTTTCAATCATTTTAAAATTAAAAATTTAAAAAGAATTATAAACATTCCCAGAAATTAGGAGAAGCTACATTGTAAAGGAGAACCATATCGGTTTCGCGGTTAGGGACATCCTTATTTCTGAAATTTCTCCTTTACATAGAAATTTAATGTACTTTAAGGCATTACAGACAGACTGACAGACCAAGTAAGATTAAAAGTAGATGCTCATTGATCAGGAAAATCTTTACAAGATAAAATCAGCAGTCTATATACAATAGCAACAGAGTAAATTAAATAGTTTTATCTATTGAATTGAGGAAAGAAAAAGTATTAAACAATTATAAATGTATAATTAGCATTTAACATTCAATACAAAAAAATTTGGGTTGTTGATTTTGTAAACAACAAGAATCACAAAATCCATTGAATAATAAAATATGAAAAATATTAGAAATAGCGTAGCAACCATGGTATTAATCAAACAGTTAAGGATAATGAAATATCAAATCAATAACTATTTATCCTCATAATAAAGTAACAGAATGTTTGTCCGTCTGTCTGTGAGTTGTAATATGGGATCTCGCTAACCGCTGGACCAATATTGTTCTCCTTTATAGTGAAACTTATATGTAAGGCTCACAACTTCCATCCTTTAAAATGATCGCGACCCTGGCAAAAAATCTTCCAACTCAAATTTGTTTTGTACTTTTTAGAGCTAAAATGTAAAGCATGGGGTTAATCCCCCCCCCCCCTTACCCTTACCAAGTGTTCCTCAATTAATATGGCAACTAAAAACACAACTTAGTTTTTATACACGACATACGGACGGACATACACAAAACGTGAAAAAGTAAAGAAAGCAACACGCAAGATAACCATAATTGTATTCAAACATTTTTACGTTGACATTTTCTTTTTAGCTTCAAGCAACGTAGCAACTTTTTCTCCTTTCCACCCCAATTTAGGAAAAAAATGTAACTAATTTAAAACATTTAAATTCAATAGAAAGAAATTTCAAGTTATATAACTGGATGTAAAATATACGTGGATATTATGACAGGAGAAAAATTGTCGCCAATATAGGTTACAATATCCCCTCGCATTTATTGTTCGGGCGGATTATCAAAGTAGGAGGGGGGGGGGGTTGTTTGGGTAAAGGAAGGGGATGGGGGAGATCGTTATTTTAGCCCGCTACAGAGTATTCTTTATTACATATAATGAAAATCTTGTGTAAGATCCAAGTAATAATAAATCCATTGTTATGTAATACCACAAATATTTTGCGCTAAAGCCAACAGTTAAAAAAATATTGCAATGTAATCAATTAATATTAAGGAGATTGTTATCTAAGGTTTTGTAGTTCTATTTTTTTTCAATTTAGGCATGTTAAAAATATCCTAATGATTTCAAAATTTGCATGATGATTCCTGTAATAGTTATGTACTATTTAGGAAGCGTAACAACTCTAATTTTAAAACCGGTCGCAGTGCCACTCTGTATTTGTTAATTTTCGTTTGTCTAACATTTCTCTAAATACACTTAACGTTTCTTTTTAGTGTTAGAAAGCCTATAGTTGACGGGATACGCCACGAGAAATTATTTTTGGTGTATTTTGAATCAAATCATGCTTAATGATGTGAATGAAGGTCCAAGCTGTGCATGGTTTATGAGTTGCGCCTGTTTTTGGAAAAGACATTCCCCTATACTCTAAATATACAGTACTGGGTAGAGATTTGGACCAATTATGTACTTTTCCGGCAATGAGCGGATGCGCTATGCGTTACGCGGGTTTTCTTTTGGGTAATAAAGTATATCATTTAGACTTAAATTTAAATAGATTTAAATTGCAATCTCTAGTTTTAACAAGTAAGAAAACGTCCATAAAAGCGAAACTCTAAAATCAGACAGTCTAAGCAAAATTGTATGTAAATTTTTTATGCAAGTTGCTGTTTACAGACATAATTAATTTTTGCTCATATAGGTGCTTTGCTTGTAACATTGTACCTTGTTATCCTAGGAATCAGATGGATAGAATAATAATCATATTATACTATAATTTATGTTGAAAAAAAAACAAAAAAAATTTTGGTAACAATTATAGAGTTGCTATGCTTTCTAAAACATACCTAACTATTACAGGAATCATTTTGTCAAATTTAAAATCGATAGAACAATCTTAACATGCCTTAATAAAAGAAGAAAAACATCGATTGTGGACGTACAGACCGACCTTTATTATAGAAAAGCTTCGCTATTAAAAAATCATGAGGCCGATAAATGATTACTAGCCGCGGGCCAGTTTTACAGACTAAACAAAAACTAACAAAACTATCTTCTTCTAATAATGGATCTCAAAATACAAGTTTGACTTCACGAAGGAATGGACATAGAATATACGTGGATATTATGACAGGGGAAAAATTGTCGTCAATTAGGTTACTATTTTCCTTGTCATATATTGATCACTTCGTTAATCCAGTAGTAGGAGATGTGGTAAAGGGGGGAATTGTTGTTTTAGCCCGCTTCATGTTTCACTATATAAGAGAAAATAAAAATTATGTTGTAGAATCCAAGTAAAAATAAATCCATTGTTTTGGTTATATTTGAAATTTAAGATAAGGATCTTAAGGGATAAGACAATGGACTGTCATTAATGACCATACCCAATGATGAATGGCAAACTTACCACTTTTGCAGATTAGTTATTGGTTGAGAAATTTAGGACACTACTAGCTTAAGGTAACCAATCAAGTTTTTAAGCCAACGAATAAAAAATACCAGTGTAATTTACTGTCTGTAGTCCGCAATTTCAATGTATTTTGAGCAATTTTTGCATGGAAATTTTGTTCAAACTTCTTAATTATCAAAACTATGCTATTCTAAATTTGATTCTTAAACAAGGATGACAACATCCATAGAAGCGAGGCTTTAAAATAAGAAGGGAGGACAAACGATCGATAACTCTTGTAGATGGCAGAACTTAATAAGCAGAAAATTTGTAAGTCTAAACAAAATTGAACATGTGTTGCAAAATTGCGTAGATACAGGATGCAGTGAAATGGCATACTTTCACTTTTAGGTATGATTTTAGAGAAGCCTCGCTTATTATATTGTACCTTGTGGTCCTAGGAATCATTATTCTAAAGGAAAATTAAATATGATAAATATTTGTTGTAAAAAAGTTAAAAATCAGATGTTTGGACGTACGGACTTTCTGGTATTGGTTAAAGAGTTGCTACGCTTCCTTTAATCGTACCTAACTGTTAACCTAAGTGTTTGAAATCGATAATATAATTCTATCACATATAAATTAATTAAAAGAGCTAACAAATATATACAAATAAATGTATAATATACGTGGATATTATGACAGGGGACAAAGTGTCGTAAATTTAGGTTGCTAACATGGATATCATTTATTTGTCAGTTCGTTTATCTAGTTGAAGGGGAAGAGATGGGGTAATGGAGTATCGTTACTTTAGCCAGCTACATGTTACACTTTATTAGAGTACATATTAAGGTGTTGTAAGTAATATTAAATCCATTATTATACACCAAATTCCTAATAATATCAAAGACAGGTGTTTCGTTGCAGTTTTATTGTAATTTTTGCATCATAATATTTACACAAATTATGCAAATAAGAACAAGCTTTTATTGTAGGCGTAACAAGCAGGGATCTAAAGGGATAAGACAATGGCCGATAAATTGATGTACGTTCCTAATGATGAAACACAAAATTACCCCTTCTGTAGATTAAAAAAAGGTTTAAATGTTAGAACACTCAACAAATAAAAATTTGTTAAGCTAAAGAATAAGAAAACATTATTATAACTTTGGAGACTATTAAAATAAACAGCCCTTTGTCCCCTCCCTCCCTGATTAACAAGGATGTCCACGTTTATAAAGGCGAAGAGGCAATTTCCTTCAAAGTGCCTTGTCAATCACAGAAACACACCCCAAATTTTGAAATAAATTGAAATAATTGTTTTTTAATTACTTCAGATTGCAGCCCCACTGGGTTAGGGCACCGCAGTTGCAGGCCCGCCCCCGTAGGGCTTAGACATAGAAAAACTACCCCTCCTCATTTCAAATTTAGATAAAGATAAAGTTCTTTTTTAGTTCTACCTTTTTATCTTTAAATAAACACGTCAATTGAAATCGATCAAAAATTAGTTTTACTTTGATATAAACATTTACTGCCTACAAATATATCTCTCGCAACCCTATGAAAAAAGTTAAACATTTAAGCATTTTTGGCAGTATCTGACAAATCTTTTACTTCCTTAAAACTACAATGAATAGAAGTCTATTTTGAACATTTTGTACAAATGTACAGCCCCAATAGAAAAGCTTCGCTCCCAAAAATCGAGAAAAATGCTGAAGTCTAAAATGTTCTTGAATTTTTTTTCCAGTGTGGCTTCAAAACCGATTAATATCCTCTGAATTAGAACCGGTTCTCAGCAATACTAAAAAATCATGTATAGCATCGTATTATAGACAAGTTTTCTACAAATATCAAATTAAAATTTATATCAGTTTTGTTAGCTCAAGCCTTCCGCCCTTAGGAGCTAACAAAACTTCTTATCTCAATCTTTTAATTTAACATTCTAATAGCCGCGGAAAGCTGTCAATGAAACGATACATTAAATAACTATTGTAATATTCAACAGAAGCTAAAATTCTAAAACAATAATTTAATTCATAGGACAAAAAGAAAAACAATTGGGACAAGTAGACAATAGAATGGTAATTTTGCGCTGTCACAAAATCACGAGAAAGCCCAATCTGTCCCGATTTTGTATCACTTTGAAAAGTGCGATTCCAGTTACGTCATATACGTTTCGGGAAAGAAAAAGGGAAGGGGGGAAGAAAATCTCTTCAAAAGAGATGGGAGAAAAGGGAAGAGATTTTCTTCCCCCCTTCCCTTTTCGCACTTTTCAAAAGTGATACAAAATCGGGACATTTTGGGCTTTCTCCAAAATCACGCCCAATTTCCTACAATCTTCATTAGACCATTACCAAACATAACGCAAATTATGTAACGATCGGTCCAGCTGTTTACGAGATTTTTTAGAACATACACACTTATTACTATTTCATATGACTAGCGGCTGCGCCCTTAGAGGCCTCTAGGACACGTAATTTTTTTCTTTTCAATCTACGTTAAAATCTGCTGTGTACAAAAAATTAGCTGCTAGTTTCTGTTCTTGCTAACCGCTGAACCGAAATGGTTCTATTTCACAGGAGCTTCTACAGCTCCCCCTAGGTCCTAGGAAGGTTTTTATCCATTTTGAGGGTGGGTTTCACCTCCCTTCCAAGAGAAATTATCATTAGAAAAAATGTCAACCCAAAATAAAAATTTCTCACTTTTTCTTTTTAAAATTAAAATTGAAATTGAAAATGCCCCTAGAGGCCTCTGTATATAAAACGTTAAGATAAAAATAATCAGTTTACGTAATTTTATTAAAATTTTAGAATGTATGTATTTATAAGGTACAATATATATTTATCTAGTATATTCTACTGGTGGTGAGCAAGTTGTGCTTGGTGGACTAGAAGAGCGGCATACCATTGAGCCTCAGCAGCACTGCCAGACACGAGGCCAGGTACAGTTCCAGGTACAGGAACAGATCTCTTCTTCCTGCCTAGGGCCAGGTGAGCCAGCTGTTGTTGGTACCACTGAGCTTCAGCAGCGGAGCCAGGAACCAGACCGGGAATTGTTCCAGGAACAGGAAGGGATCTCTTCTTTCTGCCAAGAGCGGCCAAAGCAGTCAGCTGTTGCTGGTACCACTGAGCCTCGGCGGCAGATCCGGGGACTAGTCCGGTTGTGCCAGGAACAGGCAGAGGTCCGGCTGGGGCAGCGGCTCTGGCGGCGATAGCGCTCAACTGCTGTTGGTACCATTGAGCCTCGGCAGCAGAGCCAGGTGCAAGACCGGGGATAGTTCCAGGAACAGGAAGAGACCTCTTCTTCCTGCCAAGGGCGGCCAAAGCAGTCAGCTGTTGTTGGTACCACTGGGCCTCGGCGGCAGATCCAGGAACAAGTCCAGTTGTGCCAGGTACAGGCAGAGGTCCGGCTGGGGCAGCAGCACTGGCGGCGATGGCACTCAACTGCTGTTGGTACCATTGAGCCTCAGCGGCAGATCCGGGAACAAGTCCAGTTGTGCCGGGAACAGGCAGAGATCTCTTCTTTCTACCCAAAGTGGCGGCAATAGCTGACAGCTGTTGCTGATACCACTGGGCCTCGGCGGCGGAGCCGGGAACGAGGCCAGTTGTGCCGGGAACAGGCAGTTGGCCGGTGGGACCGGCAGCAGCCAGAGCAGTCAGCTGTTGGGAATACCATTGGGCCTCGGCAGCTGATCCAGGAACCAGGCCGGGAATAGTGCCAGGTACGGGCAGGGATCTCCTTCTTCGGCCAGCAGCGCGTTGTGCCAGGGCAACATGGTGTACATCACACAAGGGAAAGTTAGCGCAGGGTGCCGCGGGCTGAGGGTTCTCAAGATTGATGTAGTACGCCAACAGTGCATTGTCGCACAGAGGGTAGGCGGGACATAATGCCTTCAGGTCAAGGGCAGCAGCTGTGCCCACCAGTAGCACTAGAGTTATCAGTCTTGCCTGAAATATGTCAATGGTTAATAAGAGCAGCTTAATCTATTATTTTTTATGAATGTTTTCTTTTGTACAGTATATATCAAAAAAGAATGAAAACAAAATATATTTAAGTGAACGAAATTTTATCAAAAACGAATTCTATGAGTATAATTTGCAATAAAACAAGGATGGCAACATCAATTGAAATTAATTCACAAAAATACGTGTAATTGACAGAGAAACGGACAAAGTGAGTTATGGAGTAAATTCGATGTTCACTAGAGCCTTATAAACAGCCTAACGAACCAAGTTGATAGCAGAAAAGATGCAATTAATAATCATACTATTCATAATAAAATGCAGGCTTATATCTTTAATTGCTGATAAAATACTATCTTTCAGAGCACTACTGATAGACTGACGGACTAAGTTATTTATAGAATTGAACAGCAAGATCATTACATAAAAAAACAGCATTCTATGTATTTCTAAGTCATGCAGTGTAGAATATAATGTCTCTCTGAATCTTAACACAAGAGTTCAGCCGTCTATCTTATATGGCAGCTCTGCAAATTACATTACCCCCGTCCCCCATAGAATTGAGGACAAACAGACACATTCTGAATAGCTACGCTACGAAACAAAGTAAGTTATATAGAAGCTTCGCTACTGCAAATACTAATGGTTAGGAAAGTATTTGCCAGGAACCACAAGAAAATGGTAAAATTCTATAGGGTAATTACTAATTATGGCTAGTTATGTGAGAAATTTTTTTTTGTTGATTTTCGATAAGTAAACCACTCAAATTAAAAATATTTAATAGGTCAGAAATATTGAGGTCAGAAAAATATTATTAAACCACTCAGAGATATTTTAAAACCTTATCTTAAACCCATTTGTACTAGATATTTTTTAAAAATATTAAGCTTCAGGCAAAAAAAACGTACTACTTTATATTACAGTTAAAAGGCTAGTAAATTAAGAAGAAGATTGCTAAAAAAATAGTCTAAAACCATCAAAAGTCTCAAATTTTAAAAGTAGCCTAAAACACTCCCGGAAGCTCTGTAAATCCTTCCTAAAATGGAGTACTAAATCGGTTCAGTGGTTAGCAACAACTTAACGAACAAACAAATAAACATTATTACTAGGTACGGTGTTTTTTTTTTAAAGGAACAAGTATTTCCTAATTTAACCCACTTACCATTGGCAGAAATTAATAATCAATACCATATTTTCTTAATTGGCATGGGACATTTTTTATAAAAATATTATATTTAGCAGTTCTTACTAAATTATGCTTCAAAAACCTGTTTTTAATTTCTGTCAATTTTAAGTGGGTTAAATTAAGAAATACTTATGTTAGGATGTTATATCTTGTTCTCAAATAGCTTAAAACCATAAGAATATGTAAGATTGGAAAGGGTTTCCTTTCCTCTTTTTTCTCTTCAAGGTCTACACCCCCTTTGACAAACCCCTGTGCATACCACTGATTAAAACCATGATAAGATAAAAAGTAGAAAGCTTTCCGAAATACAGACAAAAATTATTCTTTTTGTTCCTGATTTTTTTACGTTTGACAGACAGACAGACGAACATTACAAGATAGTAGAATAGTCAGTCATACATAGGACAATGGACGATAAATCAATCTTCTTTCCGTTTGAAAAACTCTGCCTTTGATAGAAAGAAAATAGCAGAAAGTAAAAAGGTTGTAGATTGTTTAAAAATCCATTGTCCTCTCCCTCCCTTGCTGGTATCTAATAATGTTCAGTAATAAGGTTTTTGGTCTGTAGCTTATGACCTATAAAATGTTAGTCCGAATTTTTTGCACTTTTGGGGGAAGCTCTATAATTATCTTGGGATGGTTTTAGGCTATTTTCTCCACTTTCCCCTAGAGGCTAGACGTGAAGCTACTAGCTTATTTAAAACTAGCGAGTAGGTTGGAGGAGTTGAATCCCCCCACTTATTTTTTATAGGGGTATTTTTTCTAGGGGCGATTTCTCTTGAGAGGATGGAGGAACCTACCCTGGACTTATGAGAACGAGAAGCTACCCTGTTAAGGAGAACCCGATCGTTTCTGCGGTTAGCGAGATCCTTCGATACAAAAAGACAAACAAACAGACAGATAAACTTCCTGTTACTTTATTATAAGGATGAAATGTCTACCATGTTAGGAAGCTCTCACGGATGTAGAGCACTATGAGATAGCTCTACCCAGCAACTTGCCTCACATGCAACTACTGACCAACCACTGGTGGTCAAACCATTTTATACTGCTGCACCAACTTACCCCCGACGCATTTTTCTACGGACTGCTCCAATTATATGAAGAAAGTTAAACATTAATTAAACATCCCCCGACATCTCGGTCTAAATGGAGCACAAAACTCCCCCAACCCCCTCCCCCATCACAACCAAGCAAGCATCTCCGCGCTCTAGAATACGACTCGGAGTAAATCTTTGAAAAATCTGAAATCTCTTCGTGAAATCTGATTCAGTTTGACTAGGGAATGTAAATCAAACTAAAGTATGCTGGAAACCGGGAAAACGAGAAATAAAGCCCATTTTCAAGTTCATGATATCAAAAAAGAGACTTTTTGCGTTATTAAAAGGGGTGGAGCAAGTGTAGTATAGTTTCAGTTTCCACAAATTTTACAAATTTTTAAAAAAGATTAGGAAAATATTTCTTACTTATTCCCAGGGAAGGAAGGGACATTAGGCTATTACACTAGTTCAAAAAGCTTTATAATAACGTTTTTTTATTCGCATGGTTAAAGAGCTTTTGGCACTTTTAATAATTTTGATAGGATGGTTCATTAAGTTGAGTGTCCAAACGTTTCAACCAATGATTGTAACATACAAAAGTGGTAATTTTATGTATCATCATTGGGAATTTACATCAATTTATAAGCCAATGTCTTATCCCTTTAGATCCCTGCTTATTATTCAAGTAGCAAAGTATGCTAGCAAAATAGTAAGGGGATAAAACATCCATAAAAGCGAAGCACTAAAACGGTAGGACAAACGGACATTAACAATTGTATAGTGTCAGAACTGAATAATCAGAATATGAATGTATAAAAGTCGAAGCAAAATTGTAAGTAAATTTGTTAAAAAAAACTGCTAGATATAACTATGTATTAAGTAATAATGTCATTAAACTGTCAATATGTCAGAATTATGATAGAATTACTACTTTTTATTAAAGCCATGTAGTCCTCGAAAATATTATACAAAAAATAGTTTTTCAAAATACCTTGTCGGTATCATGTCAGCCACGACCACTTTTAATAAATCCTTATGGTCGACATAAACCATTGGAATTCAGGGAGGGAGGGGGCATTGGACTGTTCATTACACTAGTTCCCAAAATTTTATTTAACATTTTATTATTCGGTGGTTTAACAACTTTGGGGCTTGATTGGTTGGTTCATTAATTTAAGTGTACGAACGTTCCAATCACTAATTGCGATCTACAGAAGGGGTAATTTTGTGTATCATCATTGTGAAAGTACATTAATTAATTCGCCATTGTCTTTCTCTTTAGATCCTTAAGTAAAAGTGGATATTGAATGTTTAATACAATTGCTTTAAATTTATTTTCAAAGTTGTAGATCTACAAAACTTTGAAAAAATAACCAAATATTTCATCAGTAATTTTCCTGTCATAATTTAAGTTAAAATAATGAATTATTGATAATTTTTAAAATCCTTTTATAAAAGGAACAGGATGTCTGTCTGGTTGTTTAGCAAAGGATCTCCTTAACTGTTAACCGATATGGTTCTCCTTTACAGCGAAACTTCTCTAGGGTTCATGCAAGGTTCAAAGGTTTTTAGGGAGGGTAATTTTACCCACCAAAGAAAATAACCCTAAGAAAAATAGGGTTTTTCCTTTTAGTTTACTACTTTTGTAGTGACGCTGGCTATGAGTCTTGTGGAAACGTTCGGTTGTACCAAGTAAATTAAGATTAACATTCACTTCAAAGTAACAACTGTGTGTAAAACATATAAACTGTATTTTGGTGACAATTATCTTTGCAATAATTTCACATAAATGGAATTTTAAAATTTGTATATATCAATATCCTGGCGGCCACAGGATGTCAACAAGCCTTGATGAGTCTTCGGTTCCAGGTATGATCCTGATCATCCATGCAATTTGTGGTCTAATTTTTTTTATTTAGTTACACAAAATTTTAAACATTAGCTTTTTTGACATGTCTACATTGCATATTTTTATTTTTTGAATATTTGTCGGCGCTATGCTGCGGCCATCAATAAGAAAATTCGCTTTTATTGAAAAAAGAAACTTAAAAGTTCAATGCGCCCTCGTAATATTTATAATCGTCGGACTTTTGTGTGTTTTAAAGACAAGTTTGTCTTATTTGGTGACATGTTCTACAGAATAAATTGTATCAAATCAGTTCGTGTAGTTGAAGATTTGTTGCTATTGGACAAAAATGTTCTTGTTATGAAAGAACCTGCATTCTTATAAAATTTATTACTTGTGTTTTGAAATCAATGATCAAGTTTGACATTCACGTTTGGGTACAATCACTTGAACCAATGAGGGGAACATAAAAACATTAAAGGATGGTAATCTAATGTACTTTTTCAAAATTTAAAGGGTGTAAAATGAGATTTGTCAACGTTTTTGGGGGGTGTAAATTACCCATTTACCCCCCCCCCCTTACCTGTCAGGAACGTATATTTCCTGATAATGTATTACCTCATTAAGCAGATAAATGTTTGACTTTTCTTAAGCTCTTATTAGGCAGAATCACGACATATTACCATTTTCAGTTTCTAATAGAAATGATGATTATTTCAGTAATAGAAGAGTAATAATAGAGGTGAAAAAACTGTTCCAATCCTGAGCTTTAGGAATCTGACATTATTGATTATCTGAAAGTACAAGACTTTCAGTAATTGAGAAAAATTTAGGGGGGGGTATGCTCAGGAATGAAATTAGTTTATGTAGGCTTGCTTTGCTTCTCATGGGTTTGCCTCTTATCATCTAAAATATATTTAGAACATTTATATAGTACATTACCATTCCACAAAAATAAATGGCGTGTTTTTTTTGGTCCACCTTCTTTTGAAGTGAAATTGCCAAGGTTTGTTAAAATGTAGAAGGGTACCACTTAATTAGTATCTTTTACAGGCAAAGCCTCTCTGTAAGCTAATTATTTTTTAAATACTTAAAATTTGCTAAATATTTACATGAATTTATTATAGCTTTTAACTCCTTGGAGTTATGGTTGACGTCCAAGGGTGGTGGGCGTGTTTACTCCCCTAAATCTTTGAAAATTCTAATTTCCTCCACTCAAAAAAAGCTTGGACATCCATGCGACAAAATGTCAACAGTTTTGACATGTTATATTTATGTTTGTTTTTGTTGTAAGAGATTTTTGTTTTTTTATTGGCGATTTTCTTTGGATGTTGGAATTACACTGCCCACAATAGTTATAAACCTTTCACTGTCCAGCTGTTAGAGAGATTCTTAGGTACAGACAGACAAACAAACATCATGTAACTTTTATTTACGGATTCATTTAACAGAAATGCCATCCAATATTGTAAGGCTAACCGCTGAACCAATGCGGTTCTCCTTTACAGTGTAGCTTCTCATTGGTCCTCGGAAGATTTATAGCTATTTTTGGGGAGGGAACCACCAACCCCCCATATTTTTATAATTTTATTTCCTTTTTGAAACTAAAATTGATAAAATGGAGAGGGGTGGTAGAATTCAGGCCCGCATCACCTCAAGTGCCACTAGAGGCCTCTAGGGGGCGTAGCCGCTAGTAATATTATTATAATAATACGTATCTGTTGAAGTAATCAAGAAAAATATTTGAAATGGAAAGATTTGCATTATAAATATTGTCAACAAGATTCTAGTGCATTAAACCAGAGATAAAAATAAAAATGTCAACATCAATAAGAAAAAAGTAACAAGATTGTATTCGGTCATAACACGCAAAAATAAAAATCAATACAAAAATAATTAGTTCCCAGAAATAAAAATATCTATAAAACTGTTTTTCTGGTTGCAATTACAAATTTCTTGAAGTGTTTTTACATGATTAAAAAAAGAAAGGTGGCATTGTTTTGGTAGATTTCAAGGAACAATGAAGATCTACTCTATACCTCACCTTTTCTGTTCATCAATCAATGTATAACAATTAGACTGGCAAAGCAAGAATTGTATTTGCTCGGCTGCTATTAACTGTCTTGTCCCACGACCAATAAGCTTATAGTCACTAATTTGTTGATTTTATTTAGATAACTTTAATTACTTTGTTCTAACTAATGTATCTTAACATACTTGTTAAAAATTAAATACAAAAATAAGCAAATACTGAAGATTTCTTATGTTTCTCTAGCCTCTAGGAAGTCCCCCCCCCCCCACCCCTAATTTTTTATTTTCTTTGAATTGTAATCTGTGTAGTTTTCATATTTTTTTAAAAACACACATTAGCGACAAATAAAACATCACAGAAACTGTTAATTTTTGATAATACAAAATGTCCAGCATTAATCTTTTTAATGGGGGGAGAGTAGCATTTTTTTAGAATAAAAGCTTGAAACCACTGCAGGACCAGTAGCTATAATCCCTAATGACTAGAACCCAATCAGTTTAGCAGTTACCAAGATCTTGACTATTTACAACGGCTCTGGAAAATATAAGGTATTACTTTAATAGATCTCGAATCTTGACTTCATGGTACAAATAATTAAGCTAATGTCGTGGTTAGCTCAAAGTCTTTAAAAAATCTAAACGTTAACAACAGACATGCCAAGTAATGGAAACTAAGGCTTCTAAAACACAAAGTGCGCGTTTAAAACTACAATTACCAGTTAGAAACAATGCAATAGACAAATTTAGTTCTTACAGATTACAAGTTTTTCATTAGGGTGGTAGGTGGAGTACAAATAGAAAAAAAGTAAAAATAGCTGAAATAAGAACGATGACGTCCAATATTCTCGAAGCTGTTTGAAATTCTAAAACGACCAAGCTAATATTGCTTGATTCACTTCTACAAGAGACAAAATAAATTAAAATTAATGATTGCTAAAATCGAAAAATATCGTTATGTCTTAGAAAAGTGTATATTTCTAAAATTAGGCTGTAAATCATATGTATTAACTTTAAAATATGAAATTATAAGGGGCGTTGCCACGAAATGGACTATTCCCGGAGATTTATTTCAGCATAACCTATTTGTAGACGGATAGACGTATATTCTCAAGTTACGAAGTATCTGCGCTGCTAAAAGAAACAAATCTATTATGGATTGTGAAAATATTCGTTAAAGCTTATCATTCATCCAATAAATAGAAAAATATAAGTAATTTTAGCCTTATTATTTGTCATAAAAGAAAAATTAAATCATAACACTTTTTTTTGATAAGCTGGAAGATTCATTTATTAATGGAAAATGTATTTGCTTTATACTTGAATTTTTGAGAAAATTTTTACATTTTAATGTATGCCATTTTACTGATTTTTCATATCAAAATATGATTATATAATTGAATATATTTTCCACTAGCTATGGTGATATCCTTGTTTTCAAAGATTCAATATTGATAATTATTCATTCTGTCATAATTACCAAGCAGATACAAATATCATATGAAAGTTTTAAAACGATAGAACGTTTCGAACTTAACTAGCATAGGTTTTAATTATGGACCTACGTCAAATGTAGAAAAGCATAGTTTAAAAAACGCAGGGCTCGGCAGCCGCCTGTAAGCCTAAAAGAAATCAGCCTTTAACAACTTTAAAAATCGGCTGGAAGTCTAAACCTAACCCAAATATGCAGGGAGTAAGGGAGGGGACAATAGGCAATTAATTCAATTTAAGAGTTTTCGCTGAAAGGCCATGAAATCCACATTTATCCTGAAAATTTGAAGAAAATTGTAAAGGGTGTGTTAATCAAATTTAGAAAACTATAAAATAAGAAAAAAGTTCTTAGTTTAGAAAAAAAGCATTCATTTAAAAATTAGATTACCAGTACATCAGACTGACGTAACTATATTGTAATTAATTACTAGAAAAATCGTCCCTGGAACTCGTTCACCCCATATTCCTAAATTTTAAAATGCCAATGTATACAAGAATTAAATTTAATGGTTCTTAGATGGTTTATTACATAAATATAACAATACAGTTTTTATCTATGAAATGATAGTTTTTGGAGAGAAATTTTTTTTTTAAACCAACCATCTTATAAAATTTTTTTCTGTCTGCTAGAAATTAAGTTTATTGATACTTGTCTGCTATACTCAAAACTAACTCAGCGAGTTAGCGGCAATGATGCACTAGTACCAAAAGTCAGTCAGAACCATCTAAATTCTTACACATTCTCTTTAAGCCAGTACCCAAAGTCTGAGACTCCTAAAAATTGAATATTCAATCCATTGTCCCCTCCCTTTATTCCCTGCAAATACGGCAATCCATCTTTTCAAAAAATAATTGTTACGTATCCAAACGGGATTTAATTTGAGGCTTAGTCGCGGCTGCCGAGCCCTGATAAAAGCCAACAGTTGCATTGTATACTTTAACCCAATTGCTCAAAATAAAAAAAATTGCATCTAGGCAAGTTTCAATTCATTTGATGAGGTTCAGTTTATTTCTAATTTAGATCAGAATTTGATAAACTGAGAGCAATTAATAATTTTGCATTATTTATTATGTCATTGTGACTTTGTGCAAATATGAATTGAAGATATGCATTGCAATTTTAGAAATGTGTTACTTTAATGGATTTATTATTACTTGGATCTTTCACCAGATTATCATGTACCCTAATAAAATAAAACTAGTAGCTGAAAAATAACGATCACCCTCAACATAGGCGTCCAAGGGGGGGGGGGGTAATGGGGCGATTACCCCCCCCATTCAAAATTTACCCCTACCTTGGGGGTGCCGTAGGCACCCCCAACCATTTAGGAGGGGGTATTTACCCCTCCCAAACAATTTTGGGGGGGTAATTAGTAAATACTCCCCCCAAAAATAAAAAATCTCTAATTAAAAATTTTTGCATTTTTAATACTATATATTTAATAAAATTTAAATGATACACAAAATTACCCGTTTTGTAGTTTACATTTAAACATTGAAACGTTTAGATACTAAACTTAATGAACCAACTAATCAAAAGTCCCCAAAGTTGTTAAGTCAACGATTAAAAAAATGTTATTAGAAATTTTTGGGACTAGTGTAATAAGCAGCCCAATGTCCCCTCCCTCCTTGACAAAAATCATACAACTGAAATGAATGATTAAAGCTATCCATGACGCGCGACGTAGTACAGTCGGACAGATTATATTTATAGAGTAGCTGTGCAATCAAAAATATGTGTTAGCTAATCAAGCAACAATTTCGGGCAAGTAAAAAGATATTTTCAACTCCTAATATAATATAGTCAGGGATCTAAAGGGATAAGACAAATACCGATAAATGGATGTACGTTCCCAATGATGATACACAAAATTACCAATTCTGTAGAATAAATGAAACGTTTGGACACTCAACTTAATGAACCAACCAATCAAAATTCAATAAATGTTCCCAAAGTTTTTAAACCGATGAATAAGCAAACGTTATTATAAAACTTTGGGGACTATTGTAATAAGCAGCCCAATGTCTCCTCCCTTCCTGAATATAATTGCCATTGCAACTTAAAAATGGTTGAAATATTTTCTAGAAATTAGTACGCAATAAAACAGCTGTAAATTTTTTAATCTTATAGTCAATTAGGATTTATTTGATTTGTTACCCTCCTCTCTGCCCATACCGGCTTTTATCAAACAAGAATCAAATTCTTTTGTAGGCGAAGCTAACAAAAAGTTCTGAATTCAATTCTGAAAACAAGGGTGACAAGTTCCATTCAAGTACAGCTCAACAAATCAGACAAACGGATATTGTAGATCTGTCTTAGGACTTCTTAAGTACAGGATTTTGTGTTTCATTACATGGACATATTTACATTTTTCGACTTGATTATATAGATGCTTTGCTTATAACATTGTTCCGAATCATCCGACAAATCATTATTTCAAAATCATTTTAATAGGATGATTTATTATTTATAGGACACACGGACTTTCTGGTAAAGATTACAGGGTTGCTACAATTTCTTAATTGTACCGAACTGTTTAAAGAATAATCATGCAAAGTTTGAAATTCACAGGACAGTTCTATCATGCAAGAAATTACTTTCAGAGCTAGAGGGTACGGACAGACTGGCCAACCATTGTTGTAGAAAATTTTTTTATAGGAAAGGCGGATTTAAAATTTTCGTAATGTACCATCCTAGTTATTGGGCATTAGAGAGATGCAACGCATCTTAACAATGTACAACTTTGTTGCTTAAAGAAACAATAAAGGATATTTCATAACATTGCCATGTCGTTTGAAAACATTTTTAAGACGAGAACATTTTGGGTATAAGCGTCCGCTAGTTGTGAGATAAGTCTAGGTTTCGTGTCATACAAAGATGATAATAAGTGAGGAATAATAAAAAAAATTCAGAAGTAAAGAACAACCAAAATTATTGTCTAAACTTTTCCCAATTATCCATTATCTACAAAAGACAAAACTTAGCACGCAATATTTCTATAATATTAAAAACACAAAAACATTTCAAACAAGGATGACAACATCCATAAAAGCGAAGATCTGAAACGAACATTAACATCAAAACTGAATAAGCATAATAATGTTTAAGGACATACTTACAATTTCAGGACTTCATTAATATTATGGAAATGCTTCGCTTATAACTTTGTACCTTGTTGTAATAGGAATCAGTATTCCAAAAATCAGATGCATAAAGAATTATATCACAAATTTGCTACTAAAAAATACAAATATAAAACTTGAATGTATTTAGCGATATATATTTTTAAGTACAATATTAGATACATAGATAGTGTAAATAGTTTCACAGGTTTCTGCATTCATTTTTTTTTGATCAGATCATTAATAAGAGATCCCAAAATTAATTTAGTTCAGATTAATCAAACTTAAATACAATTTGTAAAACATTTTTTTTTCGGCAAAATTTCTTATTTTGCGAGTGGAATACCCAACAAACACCCAAAATGTTTAAGGGGGGGCTTATTGAAACCAAAAACTAAAAGTCATGAAAACTTAACTAAAAAAAGAGTTACAGCACTGAAATTTTGCATTGCAGTTGCTTTAAAAAGGTACAATAACCGCTGAATGGATAAAGAAAAAGTGGATATTTTAAGAGATTCTTGCATATCCTGATAAAATGTTTCTCCCTGTTGGCTAATATAACAATACCTCCACTCCCCCCCTCTTAAAACTTTCCCAATCCACTCACCTGACCATGGAGGAACATATTCACCAATATATAAGGACTATAATAGCAACCTAAATTGACGACAAATTGTCCTATCCATTAAGATCTCTAAGAATAAAAAAAATAAATTTTTGGAGAACCATCCGCGGATAGAAGCAAGTTTTAAATGGAAGGTTTGTGGGCATTCCAAAGGCAAAATAAGATATTTAACCAATTTCTAAAAAATCTAAATCATTTAGAATGATACTTATTAATACAATATTATTTTTTTTATAATAATTTTTTCATGAGATTAAATATTTGTACACAGTACATGTTAATAAATATGTTATGACAATAAAACTTTGTTTTAGTGTGATAAAAATACTTGTAACAAAAGCAAAATATTAAAAAAATTTATTGGACAATTCAAATTTTTTCTTTCGACTAGAAATATCATTATCATGGAAAGAAAGCTAAGTAGCAAGTTTCTTCGTATTTTCACGGTAGCTTTTTAAAGGTTATTTTAGGTTAAGTAGATGTTAATGATTGCCCCGCAGGGTTAGAGCCCCCCCGCAGGGGCTAGAAGTAGGGGAAAACCTAATGTGAAAATACGACAAAACCCACTACTTTGTTTTCTTTCCATGATCCGAATATCATATGTTAGGTACATTGTACCATTTATATAATAACAAATATGACAACATTTATAAGTAGCAAAGCTCAAAAATATGGATGGATATCCGGAAAAAAATTAACTTTATTGCAGTTTCATAAAAAAAACACTAAACAAAAAAATCACGAAATCTTGTACGATTTACAGGGTGCGCCACATAAATCCGGACTTTTTTTAAACGGCCATAGCGCCAAAACTACTTGACCAATCAGGACGTTTGACCCCACTATAAAAAGCTTAGGTAATGACCTTTTTGCCCATGAAAATCTTTGGACGATGGAGGACGTGTACGCCGAGCTGGCCGCGCATATGTTCAACAAGGCAGATTCGAATCGCGCAGATAAATTACTGTGGATTTATGACTTGGGCCTACTAAATTTGACCTCAGCCCATATGTAGGTGAGATGGACTAATGTAACTTGCTGGAGATACTATCAGATGCCTAGTGAAAACACAAGAAAAGACTAGAGCTCTCTATCCCAGCTGACTTGGCTGTAGTACTCCGACAAAGTGGATCGTGGTAGATTTTAGGATGTCAAAAACGTCAAAAATCTTGAAAATTTCTCGGTTCTTAACTTCAGGGGCCCATATGGAACCTTGAAACTCGTTTAAGACTATGTATTGCGCTGATAACCCTATCTTAATCTTCGTGCCATTTTTAAAAAGGTATAAAACGTTGTTCTAGCCTAACTGTGGCCCAAATGAGAGCCGCCGTGTCAAATGGTAGCTTTAAAGATTGGTTAATTTGGATCCTGCTGTTACTCACTCCTTAAGGAGATGTGGCTTCCCAGCAGCCCCAATCTTAATCCAATGGACTTTTGGGCCTGGAGCGCAGTTAAAGCATGAACCAATAGACGCGCCCATATAAAAAAGACCTCTCTCATTGCTCCTATCATGGAGAACTTCGCCTGCTTGAACAGGGACATGGTGACCAGGGTCGGCGGGCGGCTCAGGGGGCGGGTAAAGGCGGTGATTGAGGCTGGTGGCGATTTTATTTAATAATCTAATAGTCATATACCTAGGTTCCTTTCCAGTTTTTAAAATTCAATAAAATCTTTAAAATTGACGATTTTATGTTTATTTGTTTAAAAATAAGAAAAAGTCCGGATTTATGTGGTGCACCCTGTATAACGTGAAAATCTAGGAATCGATCTAGCACCTCAGCAAATCTTAATGAAACTTTGTGGGGATAAGTTAATTGTGAACTTATTTAATCCTTAAAAGTATCAGCCGTTAATCTCAGATAGAAGTAAAGAAAATCATGAAAACCTAAAAATCTAGGAATCGAACTAGCACCCCAACCAATAAGCAAATCTCGATAAAACTTAATAAAAGTATGCAAAATATTAAAGTACTCAATCTCTGAAAATTTCAGCCGTCTATGTTGAATAGGAGTTGAGATAATCATGAAAACTTAAAAATGTAGGAATCGATCTAGCATTCCAACCAACTGACGAATCTTAATGAAACTTGATGAAAATTTGAAGACTGTTAACATAATCAATCCCTGAAAATTTCAGCTCTCTATCTTTTATAAGAGCCGAGAAAATCACGTTTCCCCCTTTCTGTCTCAGACGGACGGACATTTCGAATTATAGAGTAGCTTCGCTACTACTAATAATAAACTATGATTATTATAATATTATCAATAGGCAATATGAAGTGTAGATTTGTGCTTAATATAAAGATCATTATTGTGCAATTAATTTCAATGATAAATACACAAATTTTTAAGTTAATTAGATTAGGATATTATCGAAATAAGTTCAGTCATTTTTGAAGTAAAAAGGTAGTTACACGAAATGCATTTGAACTTAATTTAGTGAACCGCATATTTTTTCCTAGTTGATGGGTTAAACTACATTTTTATGGCATATATTTGAAAGAATTTCAATTTTCTACCAAGTAGTTTTTAAAATATCAAGACTTGAAAATCGTCTTTTGCATATATCACAAAAAGACGATTGCATTTCGTGCAACTACCCCTTTGGTAGAGACAAAAATGGCTAATCTAATAAGCCCCCCTTTGGTAGAGACAAAAATGGCTAATCTAATAAGCCCAGAAAGATTGTTTAGATCCAGGGATTAAAAGATAGATTCATATACATTTACAATGATGATACACAAAATTACCCTTATGTAGACTACAATAGTTGGTTGAACGTTTGGACACTCAACCTAATGAACCAATCAATCAAAATTTAATAAAATTCACCAAAGTTGTTATGCTAACGAATAAGAAAACGTCATTTTAAAACTTTGGGGACTAGTGTAATAAACAGCTTAATGACCTCTACGTCCCTGGTTTAGAACACCCATTGAATAACTTTGAAAAGTTAAGTAATATGGAAACAAATTACACATAGAACCAAATTACCCCTTTCATTTTTCTTGTTGGCTTTTATTATTGCAGTGTTGCAGGTTTTAGTCCCACTCATCCTCATCATCATCCTCCTGTTCGTCCTCACTCGAGGATAGACCCATCACCATCCCTCTCTCCTGCAGAGCGCGCTGCAACATGCCAGCTATGCCGCTCTGGGCCGTCGGTGGCGTACTCACCTCTGGCGCCTGGTTCACCTCAACCTTTTTCAGCACCACGCCTTGTCTAATCTGTCCTAGAAGCTCGCCGCGCGTGTCAATCTGAGGCCGGGCCGTTTTCTCGGGCGATACATGGCGCAAGGTGCCTCCTCCTTTCCGTATCTCCTCCATTAGGTTGGAGCGAACGTTTTGAACAGGGGGTAGGGCTGGAGGAGGAGGTGGTGGGGCAGCTGTTGTAGCTCCAACGTTTCCTCCGGCAATACCTCCACTTGGTATAGGTGGAGGGGGTGGTGGAGCAGAAGAAACTGGGGGTGGAGGAGGCGGTGCAGGGGCGTTGCTGCTAGGCATTGGAGGGGGTGGAGGTGGCGGCGGGTTGGATGCAATTTTCACACTTGGAGGCGCAGGAGGAGCAGCGCGCATGGAACTTGTTCTTGAAACAGGATGTTGGACAGGTGGAGGATAACTTTGTTGATGCTGCAATGGAGGTGGAGGCGGCGGCGGCTGGCTGCTAGGTACACCTGAACGGGGCGATGCAGACACGCTAGGAGGGGCTGTTAGTATGCGTGGTGGTGGGGGAGGAGCAATGCCTTCATTTAGATTATTCACTTCTCTAAGAGCAGCCTCTACACCACCATGCTTGTCAATAAAGTCATATATAAACTCACGGGTATCCTTGTTCTGGAGGATTCTCTCGTCCACGCCAGCTTTCTGGAAAAACTTCTTCAAATTTGGGTCAACATTTTCCAGATCAAAACCTCTATTAGGATCCCAACCAACATGGCTGATGTGCTGAAAATTAGTAGGCATTCCAATATCTTCCTTTTTTAGTTTTCTCCGTTCACCTTTGCCAACACTACTCCGACTGGAAATAGAACCTGACTGATTGGATGGGCTACCAAAGTTGGGTGCTGGTGGATTTGCCGTCCTGCTCATTCCATTTGTAGGCCTAGCACTATTGCCACCATTCGCGGCTGAACCGCCATTATTATTTGTTGCAGCGCGTTTGGACTGTTGTCTTTTTTCCCGTCTCTGCTTTCTTTCAGCCAGTTTCCCTTCGATAACTTCCTGAAAAATGGCAGCTTCGCGTTCATCAGCAAAGTTTAGACCAACTTGAGAATCATCTCCTTCAAATGTATGGAAATATGGCCTTGGTGTCTTGTACCTAAAAGTATTAATAAGATTAATCCCCAAGTAAAAACTAAGAATTATAAGATGATATTGCAATATTGGGATTCTAGACTTATTAGAAGTATGTAAGTATCCCAAACTATTTGTTTAATAATTCTATTTCTTTTTTACTTTAGAATAGATATTGATCCAACGTATTATAGACACCTTTCCGTGGATATTAAAATAAAAAATTATAAGATTAAAACCAGTTTTATAAAGTTATCCTCTGGGCTAACACAACAGGTATTATTAGCCTTGTGGTATTATTCGTGAAAAATTGTCTGTAATACGAGGCTAAACATTATTTTTAAGTATAGCCGAGAACTGGTTCTAATCTAGCGGATAATAATCTGTTTCGAAGCCATACAGGAAAATACATAAAAACTGTTAAACTTACTTGAATTGATTATATATTTCTTGTTCAAAGACAAGGAGGCTGTTGTCCATATCATACACACGAATATAATATGATCTCTTGTTATTATCCTGAAGTAATAATTCTTTTTTTTATAAGATATTTAAACATTGAATTAATTCCTATGTGAATATTATATTTCACTAAACCTTGATTCATTCCTTCTTTTATTTTAAAAGCTTCTCGAGTCTGTCCATTCGTACAAAACGGATAGCTCTTATTGTTAATTCATGCATGTTTGGATGGTCCTATAGATTTAAAACTTGCATGATAATTTATGTAATAGTTGTGTACAATTTAGAAAGCGTAGTAACTATATATACCAGAAAGTACTTAGGTCCATTTAAAACATCACAAAGGCTCTAGCTTCTTATAAAAGCGGGAAGTTTGTAAATATTTTACTCAATACACTAAATCGTTACAATTTTCATGAGAAATACGCATTTTATAAGGCATATAAAACGCTCTAATTTTCGTTCTATTTAACGTAATTTTGTAATTTTTTTTGCTGGTTATTTCATTTTACATATACTTTTATCATTTTATCAAAAAAAAAATTATCTTTTTTCATCATTTTTTGGAGAAATTAATGCTTAAACTAAGGGTATCTTTAAACGCAAAATTGACGCACTTAGAACAAAAAATGCGTATTGAGTACAAAGGGGGGATAATTTCAAGTCATGCATGTTCCAAAGATATCTTTGTTTCCATAAAATTTTAATGTTTAGTCCACCGGAGATTACCCTGAAAATCATATATCAATTTAGGAAGATAATTTTTGTAGAATAGTTACTGAATTTACAACTTTATGTACACTAAAAGTATAGTTAAGATCAAAGGCGTGCAAAAGGTTGGTGTAGGGGTTGTTTACACCACCCTTGTTAAATTAAGGGGGATGGATACACCTCCCTAGGTGTCCACCCATGTCCACCCTCTTGACAAGAGCCTACACCCTCAGATACACCCCTCTATAAATTCCAAGGGGGTGTAAAGGAAATAAATTTACACCCCTTAAAATAAAGAGTGGGGGGGGGGGAGGTGTTTAAGGCGGGTGTATAAAATTAAGCCACTGATTAAGATAATTCTATGCTATCTATTTTTAGATAAATTAATCATTAATTTCCAGACTTAACTAAAAAAAATCTTGCAATATTCTGTACAACTGTACTGTACAAATTTTAATCAGTAAATAAAAGTGATTGACACAAGAAGGAGCTCTCATACATATGTAATTAAACCACAGTTAATACCTCTAAAGATCTTGATTGATATATATTTATAACTTTTAATATTGTTTACAATAGTGATTAAAGTTAATGTTGGGGAGAGAGATATTTCCCAATCCTCTTTTTAAAGTTTGTAAAAATGTATTACTTATGTAATGAAGTTTTGGTGACATACTTAAATAAACTATCCTTGATTTTGGTTAAAGGGAGCTGTTAAAAGTTGTAAGTGTCAAAAAATTTAGGTGGTTATAAATTAATGGAATATAACCTGATATTATTATCATTTATGTACAAAAAGATTATAGATACAGTATTACACTTTTTTTCATAAGTAAATTGGATAATTTTTTTTATTTTTTATTGCAACACAAGGTTATTTGTTTATCTCCTGGTACAAGATTCAACATTATTATTAGTTAAATCTAATTTTCTATTGAAACAAGCATTCAACCATTTTTACAGTATTATCGATTTTAATATGAATTATTAAATATGTATTATTAACCCTTAACAGTCGGGCCCCTTGCCGCACCTTAATCGGTTGGTGATGGGGTGGGCGTTCAACGCTCCCCCCCTATTATCTCAGTTCCTATTAGACCTAGAGGGCTAAATCTTTTTTGTGCAAGTCCCCTGTTTGATAATAAATTTCCGACCTTTTATAAGTCAAAGTCAATTTTTGCTTAGTTCACCTTTTTATTTAACAACCTTTTTTACTTAAAAATTTTAAACGGCTGTAATTTTCTTATTTTTGAAGCTAGAAGAACAATTTTTTTACAGAAAATGTTTATCTTTTAGTAAATTTTATATTAGAAATATCAAATATAAATGTCAGCAGGGAAAACGGCTGCGGATCTCTATGAAATTTAGATATGTTATGTTGACATATAAGAAAAGCTTATGTTTAAAAGGGGGACGTAACTGAAGCTTTTTTGATGCTGGGGGGGGGGGGGGTTCTCCGGAACCACTTGATGAACCATGCAAATTTTTTGGACTTAAGCTTTTAGGGGTATGAACATCTTATGGTTTCAAAGTCAACCCCCTACCCCATCCCCTAGCCCCCTGGGGCTCAAAACCCCCCTAAAAATAAACATAACCTTAATTTTCTCAGAAACCATTTGACCAATAGGGATGATTTCTTAAACTTAAGCTTTTATAGTTACAAACTAACTTCTAGTTTAGAAGTCACCCCCCTGCCGCCTACTCCTAGCCCTCCGGGCCTCAAAAAAACCCTAAAAAAGAACCTAACCTTAATTTTCTCAGAAACCATTTGACCAATAGAGATAAATTCTTAAACTTAAGCCTTTATGGTTATAAACTAGCTTTTGGTATAGAAGTCACCCCCCTGCTGCTAACCCCTAGTCCTCCGGGGATAAAATAAACCCATAAAAATGAACCTAACCTTTATTTTCAAGGGGGTGACTTATAAACTAGGAGTTAGTTTATAATCATAAAAGCTTAAGTTTAAGAAATCATCCCTATTAGTCAAATGGTTTCTGAGAAAATTAAGGTTAGGTTCATTTTTAGGATTTTTTGGAGCCCCGGAGGGCTAGGGGTTGGCGGCAGGGGGGCGACTTAAAATCTAAAAGTTAGTTATCTAACAACTGCAAAATATCCTTAACCTTAAATATCTCAAGGGGACTTGCACAAAAAATTTTAGCTTACTAGCTCTAAAAGGAACTGAGATAATAGGGGGGGGGGACGCCCCCCCCCCCCCCGACTGATTAAGGTGCGGTAAGGGGCCCGACCGTAAGGGGTTAATTAAGTGAATCAGTCTGTTAGACCAATGGTAGAAACTCAGCAGATAGACGAGACAGACAGACAGGCAAGAAGAATGATCAAATTACAGTTTGACCATAATAGACAATTCATTAAATAAAATCCAATAGAGAACCTGTGAATGATCAGACAGATGGAGGGATAGACAGACAGACGGACAGACAGACAGTTTTTGAGGCATTAAAAAATTAGAATTAGGCTATGCTAGATGATTCATTGAAATCCGAAAAAGAGGCAGTTAGACAGATAGACTGACAAGTGGAGTGACAGACAGACAAAAAAAACAGACAGACAGAGGGACAGACAGACAAAGGGGTATTGCCTAAAAACAGTTTGGCTGCTATATGAATCATTAAAACCCACCATAAAAAGAAATTTACATTAGTTTCATTATTTCGATACTCAACGCCCCCCCCCCCTCCCCAACTCAAAGGGGTTTATTATTTCTTAAAACCAATAAGTGACTTCTCAGCATAATAAAATTGAATATACTTTTTATTTCATCAATTTATCTTAAATAGAACGAAAGTTATAATCATTTTATTGTCTACAAGAAAAATGCTTTGAGTAAAAATCAACCTAATTGTCAGTAAAAACGTCATATTTATGCATATTTACACAGTAAATAAATTTTAAAATTTTATTCTATTGTAATGAATAACTTAAGGGGGTTGTATGAATTATCAAAAACCTAAAAAAACCCTAATTTGGTTAAATTAGTCCACGTAAAGATTGATTTAGTACAGTACGTATGAATAAGTTGTCAATTTCCTGCCAGAGTCCTTGTGACATGTTAATTAAATTTTTTTGAGCTAAATTTTGATTTAATAAATAATCTTTTTCATCTGATTTTTGAAATAATGATTTAAGTAATACTTAGGCACTGCGTAGTGGGCGATGCATCATAATTTAGTCTTAAAATTTAAGTATGTCCATCTTAAGCATTTGGACAGATTTACGCGAAATCTTGCTTAGTTTTATATTTTTTGTTGAATATTGATTGCGTTATCATTTTATACATGTAAATAACAAATATATGAATTATTTTGCTTTACTTTATTGGATATTTTCATCCCAGTTGAATTCATTGTGAAAAGCAAATTAAAAGTGTAGGTAAAAAGAATTATTTTCCTTGACAAAGCTAACAACTCCAGTACATCGTTTGTTCCATCTGTAGCTGTGTCCAGGTCCCTCGCTGCAGTACACCTATATAAATAACAGTCAACGTATCGATCAATTAAACATATTTCGCTCTTTATATGAATCATGTTGAATTAAGTCAATGATGCGCTACATTGAAATTAAAAATGTGCAAATTTGATCCATGTAGAATATATTGCTTCATAAAGGCTTTACAGATAAGATTCGTACTTTAAAAAAATATGAAATATAAACATCAATTAATATTTCACGAGTAAGGGACAATTCTACACATCATAGTAACAGGATATTAACCACTTGTACTATAGTATGACAATTGGTAATAATACATTAATACCTGTACAACAGTGCCAGCTAGAGACTGACAGCGCGGACCGAGCAGGGACAATAACAAGGAATTCTCCTCATGAGATAACAGCGAGGAGACTGATATAGATTCTGCGTGAGATTTCCGGCTCCGTGTTGACGAAACTGTCATTTTATATACTAAAAACGTATATTTTTGTATGATAGTTTAAATATATGCAGGTATTTATTAATAGGTATATAGATATGCGTGGTTACGACAGGACTTTGTGTTTGGAAGGTTTTGCCTTAATATATTGAGTTCTAAATACAATGTCTCCTTAAAAACTATCAAATATTTAGAGATACCATTTTAAATTCAAATGAACAAAATTAATAAATATGCAATTTGCATTAATTAACACGCAAGGGACGTTCAAGGTAAGATTTTTAGTTTGAATTAGTTGATAGTTAATCTTACATACATTTCAAAAAAATCTGTGCTTTTACATATTAATCAATGAATTTTTTTTATTATTAATTTTAAATGAAAACATTAGTCACTGAAAAAAAATAACAAATGTCAAGGAGAGATTTTCAAAGTCTCATAATCATATGGATCGGCAACTGCATAAGTATGAATTTAAATGCAATCAGAAATTATTAAAATCGCAATGAAATACTTAGCAAAAATAGTTGCCAATTGTTGTCATAAGGAAATAAAATTGAAATAATTAATTTCCGATCAAAAATATTTTTTGTTTTTGCAAGTTTCAGATTGATTTTCAGAACACGGCTTTTAGTAAAACAGAAACAAATAATAAAAATTAAATTTTATTTTAAACTTTTATTGATCAAAATTAAAAATTAATAAGTAATTTTTTTATCTTTTAATATCAATTTTTTAAATTTGACGAGAAAAGTGTCTAATTGACCATTAATTTGTATTATGTCTATTCTTTTATTTTCAATTTATAAAAAGCCCATAAAAATGCCGCGTTACATTATTTTCTTAGCGTTCTCGGCAAGTATAGCCAGATTTTTATTTTTTGGAAAACTAAAATTTTTTTATAAATTTTATTAAATTAATTTAAAGAAAGTGTTTATTAATTATATTATACAAACTAAAAGAGTGAAATATGAAATTTTAAATATTATTTTTAGCTGGCTACTCTGTTTAAATGTTGTTTCGTTTCAGTCATGTAATTTGTATTTGTGTAGAAAAACGTTTATTAGAAGGATGAGGATTTTAGTCTGTAGCGAAGCTGTTTTACAATTCAAAACGTTCGTTTGTATACCTGTCTTAAACATTTTCGTGGAAATTTCTTTTTTAAGAATAAATTACTGTATATATCCGTTAAGATTAAATGTACAAATTATCCATTTCTTTTGGTCTGAAATTTCAATTCATGTTATCATTTTTTCTCTACCTAGGTTCTCTTTATTTCATAGACAATAAACAAAAGCACTTACCTAACTTATAAGCAAAGAACTACCAAACAACCAGAATTCTCAATATTTCGTCCAGATTCCACAACACAAAACACAGATCTTGATGACCTCGGAGATCATCTAAGTAAACAGACACCCTTATACCCAAACTTCTCAAATAAGTTTTATGAGGAATTAAAAGTTTTGTAAAAATATACACAGCATCCTTTATACCAAGGAAAAGAACTCGCCAGACAAAATACAAAATTTCACCATTATCCATCACAAAATGAACACCTACATACTTTCTCATATCTTCATGTAATGGCACGTGCCAGTATCCGCTGTCCAAGTCTTGTGTAGTTTGAAAATCTCCTTGCATTAATAACTGCTCACTCACACTTAAATCCTCAAGCTTAACTTTTCTGTCCTCCAAATAAGGATTCAAATGCCTACTAGCATCCACTACCAATCTATATTTTTTAGAAAACACTACTGATAAAGGTAAACATAAATAGGGTCTTTCACTCACTCTAGTAATGCATCCTAAAGATTCCAATCTTAAAAGCTCTTGTAAAGCAAAATCACGATTTTTTAACATACTTTGATTGTTTCTACAAAAACTAGAAGGCGGAATTGACTTAAAAGGAAAAGTATAACCTTCACTTATAGTTTTTAATATAAAATCAGAAGCTTTAAGAGTGTCTCTCCAAAACGAAAAATATTCCGGATTACCAATTCTACCTGGAACCCGCTTGTCTGTTGAAAGCTTCTTTCCAGCATATCGCGCATTATTACTCAACATGTCAGCTACACCAGATTCCTCCTCTGGCAAATCAAATACAAACGGCCTACAATCAAAATCATCAACCATCTTAATTCTAAAATAGTATAAAATATAAAATGCAATCAGAATAGATAAATTATCTACAAATAAAACACATATAAATCAAAATAAAAATATCTTAAATCACAATAAAAAATATAAAAACTTTATAAAAATTAAAAACTCTTTAAAAATAAAATCAAAAGCTTTATAAAAAATAAAAAACTTTATGAAAAATAAAAACTCAAATAAAAATTTTAAACTAATTTTTAGGACAATCAGCTTTCATATGCCCCTTCAAATTACACTTAAAACAAACAGTTTCCGGATCTACCCTTCTTTTCCTTTCATAAAAATTATTTTTGTGAAAATTATTTGAACTACTATTAACATTAGAATTATTAACAGAATTATTATATGGATGAAACTTTCCTCTTCCTTTACCAAAGCCTCTAAAACTCTTATTAGAATAATTTGCTCTAGCTTTTCCCTCAGCTTGAAAAAACCGCTGAGACTTCTTATCAGCATCCTCCTTACCAATAAAACAAGAATAATTTTCATAATATTTCACAGTACCCCAACCAAATCTAGATGCAGAGGCAATTTCATTGGCTTCCATTTCATTATCAACAATAGATTCCATCTCCTCGATCTTATCCTTAACATACAATAGAGTATCACCATCAAGAACTTCACCTCTCAACTGAGAATCAATTAACTTTTCCATCGAATCTTTCAGATCCTCAATTCCAAATTTAATGTCAAAAATGAAGCCAATTGAACGCTTGATCTGGGGTTTACTATGCTTAGCCACCTCCCCCTTTTTTCTGCCTTCTCTGGCAATATTTTTTACTTCTTCATACTTTTTATTAAGCTCCTCCAATTGTTTAATATATTTAACACTATGAGCTTCACTATTAACCGTTGGCACAGATACTGAACTAGACTGAACAATACTTTTAGCCGCCTCAGCAGCTAATCTAGCTTCTTCCGCCTTTTTCGCATTAGCATTAGCCTCCGCTGCTAATTTAACTAACTCAGCTTCCCTAGCTCGCGCCGCCGCCAACTCCTGCTCAACATTAGCTAAAGAAAGTTGTTGTTGCTCTAAAGCAAACTGAGGATCCACAAAACCATTATTCAAAGCTGGGTCCACACTTAAAACCTCACGATAAGACATTGTACAAAATCTAAAAAATTTAAACGAAAATATTAATAAAAAATATCAATCCTTTCAATAAATATATAAAACAACCTAAAATAAAAGAAAAAATATCCAAATAAATAACTCGACAATCACCGCACAGCACAACATTTCTCCGCAGAATAAACTTTTTCAAACACAAAAAACTACGCGGCAAAAAAGCGCAACAATGTTGCCAGCTAAACTTAAATAAAAAGAATGAATTTATAAACACCTAAAAAATAAAACCTTAAATTAAAATATATAAAATATAAACAGCAAACACAGCCTCTCAACAACCTGTAAAACACTTTGTACTAAGGACTATTTTAAACACCTTAGTAATATAGAAGATTGACTTCCTGCCTCTCATTTCGTCAAGGCTTACTTATTAAATTGGAAGACTCTTCATCGGCTAAGACTTTATTAAATAAAATGAACCTGTCTGTCCCGTCTCAGAGAACGAACTGAGACAGACTATAAACAAAACATACATCACATTACTTTTGTGTACACTATAAAATCTAAACTTCGTATGTGCCGCTGCGCGGCTACGAAGTTTGGCAATTACTACCGATTATATACTCTATAACAAACTTCGCCCGGCCGTCCGTTCATTTACACATTGTTTGTGCTTTTCTACTTCAGGTGTTGTTTATCATAATTGTTATTTTTGGTAAGAAAATACCTCATTTGTTTGTATTTTGTATAAAAACTAATATATTGCCTGTCATTTTAGGTTTAGAGTCAGTTTCTTTGTTTTTTTTTAGATGTTTTAGTTGGGTGATGTCTCATATTTGTTATTTGCTCAAATTCTTCGCTTTTTCATTAGCTAAAGGCTGAAAGAAAACTTTCATGAATTTAAAGGATATTTCATTAGAAGTTGTACATCATGAGTCATGGGCGAGACACCACACTGTATGTTTTAACATAGTTTAAGTTCCTAATTTATGCAGTCTCGATTACATGTAAAGCTGTCTCATTGGAATTTCAAAGAACTAGCAATAAAATCTTTGTATTATTTATTATTGTTTTCAGACAAAATATGAGTGAAGGAGAAGAAGCCATATCTTTGTCCGAGGCAGAAAGTGAAGGAGACGGACCCAGAATTCGTCCGCCACAGCACTCCGCTTCATTAACCAAACACAAGGCGAAAAAACGCAAACGCAGCCGAGAATCGTCCAAATACAAACGGCGAAGTGATGAACGTCAGTCGAAGGACAAAAGTGGTCGGGACTATGATCGGCGGAGGGAACGTGATAGAAGCAGATACGATGTGGATACTCGACGGGATCGTGGTGAAAATCATGTAAGCTATTAACTATTGGGGAAACTTATTTGAGTAACCTTTGTAACTGAATTATAGCTTTGTAAATTGGGTGGGGAGCATTGGTGGCGAGCATTGGTGGCTTATTACTTATTATATTTAAAATAATCTAGTTAATTGGTTCCAATTGCCCCTAGAGCTCAAATATCAATAGGTTTGATATATTTAAAATGTATTAGGAAACAGAATTATACTTTAGAAGTGGCTTTTTCTATTCATTATTAATCATAAATCTAATAGCTATATCTAAAGAAAATATTTTTGACAATCTCGAAAATTTAAGATATTATTTTAACATACATATAATCTTAGATAAAAGATAAATTTTACTGCTCAAGTGAAAGTCAATGCAAGTCGAGTCATGTTATTACCTTATGCAAAACATATTTTAATAGTTAAACTTCTGGTAGGTTTTGCAGTTGGAATCATGATTGCGTAGATAATGCCTTGGATGTGCGCATATTAAATCTTTCTAAAGCCTGCATAACAAATTTTCCAAGACTATCCTAGCTTTGGAATTTATATAACCTAATTTTTTTATGTTTTTGTATACCTATTATTCTATTGCAGGATCTGAGAGACAAAATCATACGTGATCGGTATGATCGAGACAGAGACCGTGACCGACCTCCCAGAGAAGGGGAACGACGACATTATGACAGAACAAGTGACAAAAGGAAAGACAAAAGTTCAGATTTGGAGGAACGTAAGAACAGGATACTGATGGCAGATAAAATGTTGGAAGAAAAGAAAAAAGAAGCTGAAGCAAGGAAAAAGACTAAATTATTAGAAAAGGTAAACAACTTTCATAGGCAATAAAGATAAAGATAGGTTTATTTTTCTGTTCCACTACTGAAATTTCTAATAATTTGGAGACTATAAATAAAACTGTTATTGTGAAGAATATTCTATTGATTGTAATTATAACTATGATAAAATTAACATGTTTTGATGATGCCCTAATATTCTCGATATGCTCAAGTAGGGGCCATGAGAATTATAAAAACCCTAAACATCAATTTTCCATCGTTTTTTATTAAAACCATGCGCAAATATAAAGCCCATTGATATAAAAAATTATACTAAAAAATATGATTTTAAGGTTTGGTACCAAAAACCATCATCGAACTTAAAACTAAATATAAGAATATTATTTTGATGATGATTTCATTATTCTAGGAAATGGAGAGATTGCAGAGAGTTTTAAAACGTAAAAAGGCTGGCCAAAGGTCGAGGTCCAGAAGTAAAGGTCACAGAAAAAAGGAGAAGAGGAGAAAAAAAAGCCGTAGTGTGAGTAGCGAGTCAGGTTCTAATGAAGAAGCAGAAGCTAAAAACAGTGGCAGTGAAGAAGAGAGTGAGGTAACCGTTTCTAATTGCTATCTAGTATGTTTTTTAGTCATGCTTTATGAAATCATTATACTAATCGGATTGGGATCATGGAAAGAAAACAAAGTCATTCCTAATTAGGACAGAAGTCACTGGAAATTGGTCTAAGGAAGGCTACTTATGTCCTTCATCTAACAAAATCTAACTTAAGGGAGGTGACTTATGTCCTTTGTCTGACAAATTCTTACATTAGGAAGGCTGCTTATGTCCTTCATCTTGCAAAACTTAGCTTTTCTGTCCTTCACATAGCAAAACCTCACAAAACATAGCATTTCTGTCCTTCACATAGCAAATTCTTGCAAAACATAGCAAATTCTTGCAAAGCATAGCAAATTCTTGCAAAACATATCAAATTCTTGCAAAACATAGCATTTCTGTCCTTCACATAGCAAATTTTTGCAAAACATAGCAAATTCTTGCAAAACATAGCAAATTCTTGCAAAACATATATTTAGGGGTCCCAAACTCAAAAACAGAGTTTCAGCGCTCTCCGACCACCCGTTCTTGAGATACGGGCACCTGGTGTCCTTGGTACCCATGGTTAGATTTGGGAAATGGTTCGAATCCTTAAAAATTTGTTGAAGAAAATACCCAGGTGGACATGCAAAAAAGTGAATGAGTCCAAAAAATTTTTGGAATAATTTTTATCAAAAATTTGAAAATAATTCTAAGTGTCAAAATATTTTTTGAATTTTTTAAGGATTCGAACCATTTCCCAAATCTAACCGTGGGTACCAAGGACACCAGGTGCCTGTATCTCGTGAACGGGTGGTCTGAGAGCGCTGAAACTCTGTTTTTGAATTTCGGACCCATATATTTATGTTTTGCAAGAATTTGCTATGTTTTGCAAGAATTTGCTATGTTTTGCAAGAATTTGCTATGTGAAGGACAGAAATGCTATGTTTTGCAAGAATTTGCTATGTGAAGGACAGAAATGCTATGTTTTGCAAGAATTTGCTATGTTTTGCAAGAATTTGCTATGTGAAGGACAGATAAACTATTTATGCAAGATTTTGCTATGTGAAGGTTTTGTCTGGTGAAGGGAGGCTACTTATGTCCTCCATCTTCCAAAATCTTTGTTAAGGGAGACATGTTATGCCCTTCATCTAACAAATTCTCACATAAGGGAAGCTACTTATGTCCTTCATAGGAAGGTGACTTCTGTCCTAATTAAGGAATGACTTTGTTTTCTTTCCATGATCCTCGGATTGTTAAAAAAATGCAGATTTATTCGAAACTGATTCGGTTAGATTTTGCAGGCGGATTTTGAAATTATTTAGGTACTCTTGCATTCTTGAAACAACCTGCAGGTTTCCCTTCTTGATTGTGATGAAATACTTTAACTTCTCTGTTATAGGACGGTGAAGATGATGACACTGAAGTAGAAGAGGAACAATCAGAGAGCGAAGAAGAGTCCGAGTCTGGCGAGGAATCTGGTTCAACAGCTTCACAGAAGTCTGAGGACACGCCGGAACACGAGGATAACAGCTCTGAGGATGGCGAGGTCGAAGAGGATGAAGATGACAAGAAACTAGAAGAAATGGTGGAGAAGAAGTCAATAAAAGAAGACAAGGATTCAAAGCCAAGGGAAAAAGAAAGTGTAGTGGAAAAGTCACCAGTTATAGGAGGAAAATGGGCCGACAAATCGCCAAACAGGACGCCGTCTCGATCACCTACACCACTTAAGGAAGAATCGGACGGGACGCCAGGACGTGTTTCTGCCAAGGGTTCCAGAGTAAATTCTCCAGCAGTGGCCCCTTCCACAGACCACCACATGGACTCGCCTCCTGCCAGTCCTGTTCCAATTAAGGATGAGTTACCTCCGTACCTGCCCAGTGTTAATGGATGCAGAGATGTTGCAGAGTTTAAATGTCTAAACAGGATAGAAGAAGGAACTTACGGTGTTGTATTCAGGTAGTTATTTGTTTCTGTTCATTTTATTCGTAAGTTTCTAGTCATAAGAATGGGTTAAAGTAGAACGCCTGCCTTATTTAAGTAGAGTCTAGGTAATATTTTTGATATGACAAATTATGCTGGAATTTGTTTACGTGTGAATATTGTAGTCAACACAATAATGATACTGGTTTTCATTATCAACATTTAGAATATAGGATTATATATTTTTTATTACAACGAATGTATTTTCAGAGCACGAGATAAACGAACTAATGAAATAGTTGCACTTAAAAAGCTCAAAATGGAGAGGGAGAAAGAAGGATTTCCAATTACCTCATTACGTGAAGTGAACACTCTGCTTATCGGTCAGCATCCCAACGTTGTCCATGTGAGAGAGATTGTGGTTGGGTCCATCATGGACCACATCTTTATTGTCATGGACTTTGTGCAGCACGACCTCAAAACATTAATGGAGACACTTAGGAAAAAAGAACAGGTGCTATTTCAATTACATTTTTCTTCTATTAATCAGGAAACTTATTAGAAAAGTACGTAGGTCAGTAATGTTTACGTCGCCTTCGTGGGTCTATCTATTTTTGATTATTTACAGCACACGTTCCCTCATCTCAAATTCAAATATTTCTGATGAAACACACTACCTACCATGTTTGACAACTAAATTTTTTTTAGGTATTTTTACCTGGAGAGGTGAAATGTCTGATGATCCAGCTGTTACGAGCTATTGCTCATCTTCATGATAACTGGATTCTACACAGAGACCTTAAGGCTTCCAATCTCTTGCTTAGTCATAAAGGTATGTGTTAAACTTATTTCTTGAGATAGGAAAAAAAGCTGCACCCTAACTTTAGCAGCGCAGCTTTGATGCATTTAGGTTTTGTCTTTACGTCAGCTTTTTTAAGTGCTGTAACAAGAATTACTTAGTTGCAAAATGCTTAGCCGATTTGAACTTACCTATTAATTCTTTGCAAGAAAAATGGCAAGTTATTGTTTGTGTTGTTTGTATATGAACAGTTTTGTAATAATCTTTATATGTTTTAAACGTTTAGATCATTATTTTCTGAATGAACTTTATTATCTAAACAGGACCATGCACGGGTTAATAATAAGAAGATTTATATGGTCTCAAATGTTAACAAGACTCCTGTATATTAATATTGGTTTTCTTTAATAACTGCCTATTGATAATTAACTAACACATATTTCTCTGCTAAGGCATTCTTAAAGTTGGTGATTTCGGGTTGGCCCGTGAGTACGGGTCTCCACTGAAGCACTACACCTCGATAGTGGTTACACTATGGTACAGGTCTCCAGAACTTTTGCTGGGAATTAAGGTAAATATTTTTTTTTACATATTTTTATTATTTTTTTTATTAGGGCTAGATAATTCCTAGTTATTTATCGCATCGTATTATAAACAGCTTTCCGCGGATTTGAAAATGTACAATTATAAGATTAAAACCAGTTTTTTTAGCCCAGAGATGCTGAAGGCACGGGCTAAAAAACTGGTTTTTAATCTTTAATGATTTTACATTTTTATTTTTTGTAAAAAGAAACTGGATTTAATATGATGCTATGCAGATTTTATCAGTATGGCTGAGTTCCGGTTCTAATCCACCGGGTATTAATCAGTTTTGAAGCGATACTGGAAATTATTTATTTCTTTGTTGTAAATAATAAAGACTTTATTTGCAGGAAAATCATAAAGTTTAAAACAAAATAAAAAGGGGGTTGTATAGGAAAATAAAAGAATTTGAGAAAAATTAGAGTGGGGGAGGATTATCCTTAAACCGTTGAGCGATTGGGAATAATCAAAACTTATAACATCTGGCATCTCAGAAAACCACCAAACACCCTTACACTTTTTGTGGGTGGCGAAGGATTTTTCATTTGTAACAAAGCTCAACCCTTGTTTCAATGGATTTTGGATAATCCCTCCCTCTGACTAGTCTATTAATTTTCTCATCAAGAAAATTTTAATTTCAAAACAAAATGAGAATTAAAATAATTGGTTTTATTAAATATATACTAAGAAGTTTCTATACAGGTCCGCTTCCATACCCAAGTTTCTTTGAGTGATGGAAGCCGACGGGTAGTATCGCCACACTGAGGTAACAACTTTTTATATTCACCTGTTTCTGCTTGTGTCTAGGAATACTCGACATTTATCGACGTTTGGTCGGTTGGTTGCATTTTTGGAGAGTTGTTATTAATGGAGCCCCTCTTCCCAGGAAAATCAGAAGTAGATGAACTGAATAGAATTTTTAAGGTATTGGAAACAAATATCCCGGGGCTGATATTCTTACAACTCTCCAAATTAAGAAATTTTATTTTTATATATTATGAATTAAATTGAGTTTGGGAAAGCGAATTAAGTTGTTGTCAATTCATTGAGTTAAACATAGTTTGTAAACAGATTGCTTAACAATTGTGATAACTGACCTTTTATAGCAAATATGTATTCCTCGGAATTCAACGGTCGTCTTATACATATATAAATATATTACATTTCTTCATTTTATTGATAAAATATAAATATACTATATTTGATAAGCTAAATAGAATGACAACATCATTAAGTAGCGAAGCACAAAAATTCATCTAATGGACAAACGGACTAAGTGAATTATAGAGCAGATGTTAAGTTGTCAAAACAAAAAAGAAAGAGAAAAGCATATGTATGTATATAATCTAGGGATGGGAATCCGTCGAATTTTTGGGCCGGATTCGGATTCCGGATTCTGAAGGAATCCGTCAAAAAAAGTGACGGATTCTTGCGGATTCCGGATTCTTATTTTTGGCGGATTTCGGATTCCGGATTCTAGCAGTATTTTAAAAGGCCGTCCGTCACAGAGGGATAGCTTTTTTCGTTAATTTATCACTATGTTACTTGGTTGAAGCCTTGATTTGTTTAAACTAGTGTTGACTTCCAGCATAACTAAAACATTTACATTACATTAGTAATTATTAAAATTTGTTATGTAGAAATTTTTTTTTTGATCTTTGCCTTCAAACAGAGGGAGTTGTAAGAAAAAAGACGGTAATTTTAGCCTACCAATTTAGAATCCGGAATCCGCTATAAAAAACGGATTCCGGATTCGGATTCCAAAATTGGCCGAAAATTGGGCGGATTCCGGATTCGGATTCCGGATCCGGATTCCCATCACTAATATAATCACATTTCCCTAATAGCGTCACGGACCGACTGGCCGGCGGAGAGACAAATTAAATTATAGAGAAGCTTTGCTGTCAAAAAAAGGAGATGAAATAAAATTAAAAGTTTCTTGTACCTTGGGTAAATTGGCCAAAAGAAACTTGTTACAGAACTGGGATTTGACATAGTTACTTTTATGTGGTCCAAATGGAATCTGTAAAGATTTTGTGGCGGACTCGCCGCTATTACTGAAAAATAATGTTTTTCGCCCTAAATTGTTTATTGGAATTAGAATCATTTGAGACCGACTTAAAGAGGAGTGTGCACAAACGAGAGCAAGTGATTATAAGTACCTTTCTGCAATGATTCTAAATGTTTTTTTGTGAATATACCAGGGTTATGTTTAATATCGTTTTATCAATTTTAAAAAAAAAGTTACACTATGATGTTATATAATTTAAAAAAAAAAGATAGGTAGGCATTTTTTACTATAGATCATCAAATGTTTAGAAAAAGGATGGTAACTTGTAATATTGTAAACAGTATAATTTGAGTACTTTCGTAATTTATAGCATTTGGTTATGTTTTTGCATGTTATTTTATTTGAACCTTTGAACTCAACAAAACATTTGATGATTTGTCATCCAAAAATGCTGAACATTTCAAAGTTTTATTGATAGAAAACCATGGTGAAACTTATCTTTTAAAATTGATAAAACGATATTAAACATAGCCCTGGTATATTAAAAAAACAAACATTTAGAATCACTGCTGGAAGGTGCTTAGAATCACTTGCTCGTTCGTGCATACTCCTCTTTTGCTCTCTTAAACTTTAAATGATTACCTAAACTATTGTTTTTTTTTCTTAAATGATGTAAGGCTGGAAAATTTGATCTAAAACTCATTCTTTTGGTACTTGAACTGACTCCTTATTTTGTATAATTTTTTTGACTGGACAATAAAGCAGAATGCCGCTAAATAAGTTATGCTCCTAGCAGTCTCAGCTCATTAAAAATAATCAACACAAATAAAGAATTAAAATAAACAAAACTAATAGTTTGGTTTTTAAAATGTAAGAGGAATGAAAAAGATTAAATTACCATCAGCATGAGTTTACTAATTCTAATTGTAAAGGCTACTTCTCATTTTTATAGAAAGGCTAGAACATTATCGGACCACCAATCAAAGTGGTTTTTGAAAAGTTTGTCAAAACTAAATGTCTCTTTACTTATAGGAAATTATTTTTCTCTTACCTGTTTTTAACAGGATTAAATTTTGGGGTTAATGGTATCTTAAGTTAATTTAAAGTCATATTTTATCTATAAACTGGAATATGCGCGAAAAAAAGAGTATTTTTAAATAGATTTTAGGAATGCTTTGATCAACATTTAAAAAAGATTACAAAATACTAGATGATAAAAAATGCAAAATAACATAACATAACTACCAGAATCGATAAAAATTGGGATTTTTTATCTGCAATTTTCCCCCCATAAAAGGCCTTAAAGACGCTGTTTTTCAGGGTTGTTTAAGAAAACCAAAGTTGTAGAACTCGCCATACCTATCAATAGTGTCATTATTGGTAGCCGCCTAAGACGCACATTTACAGAGGTTGCGGAGATTATCTGCGTCGAAAATAGATAAAACAACATGAAACAACGATGTGCTCCATTTTTGGCAGGAAGGACTCCGGGTGGTCTGAATGTCAGTTTCATAGAACATATTAATGCAGATCCTAACGGAAATAGCCGAAAATTTGGACTAACCAATCACCGTTATTCACCGTTAAACTTTACTATTTTCATTTTTCCCTCAAAAATGTCCAGAAAAGTGCCTAGTGCGATGTCAACAACTATTGTTAGACTGCCGCAAGTTTTTTTTTTTTTAACCGAAAATTCTGACATTAACGGTCTAAACCGTCATAGGCTGGTCCTAATTTTTGGCTTATTCTGTTAGGTCTTTATTTATTGTTTTTTTTTTATGTGTATGATGCTTAGACCTCCTAATATGAGTTCTTCCTGTCGTTTTATACAGAATTTTTGATATATATAGTAATATATTCATACTTAATTATAGAGCTGCTCGTTGCTAAATGTGGGGGATATATTGATATGCAAAGAATAACATACAAGGGATCAAAACTAAATGTTATGCTGATTTTGTAAAACTAAGACACAGTTTTAAGTTGAATAAGTAAATGATTTTCTACACTTCACTTGACAAAACTTGTACTTATTCACCTTCCCCAGTCCAAATGTTTTCGTTTTAAGCTGTATAAATGTAATAAGCAACTTAATTTGGTTGAAGTGTCTCATTATATTACAAGAAGAGATTGTTTTGATGCAAAATTTTTTTTACAACATGTAATATGGTTGTTAACAACTTGTATAGGTAATCCTTATACTAAAGTAACAGGATGTCTGTGTGTTTGTGTGTTTGTCTGTGTGTTTGTACCAAAGGATCTCGCTAACCGCTGAACCGATCGGGTTCTCCTTAACAGGGTAGCTTCTCATAGGTCCCGGGAAGGATTATAACTATTTTGGGGGAGGGTACCACCACCCTCCCAAGAGAAATCACCCCTAGAAAAAAATTACCCTTCCAAAAAAAGAGACTTTAACGAAACATAAACCAATTATTTCTCTAATTACCTATATATTTGAAATAAAAAAGCATTAAAAGTGCCACTAGAGGCCTCTAGGGGCGTAGCCGCTAGTAGTTATCATAAGGTAAGAATGTCGACTTGTTTTTTTTTGTCTTTTGATACAGCCACAATAGGTAAGTATTTTTTTTAATTAGGTAGGTATTTTTCAGTGTGGCTTAGAACAGGTTCTAATCCACCGGATATAAATTTGTTTCGAAGACATACTGGAAAATAATTTTGAATCGTTTTATGTAGTACTTGGATCTCAATCTGTTAATCTAGAAGTATAAATATGAGTCTGTCTATGAAAGGGGGGGGGGGACTGATGGGACATTTTTTTTGTAGCCAAAGGAGCTCTACCAAAAACAGTTACAGCACGGTAGTTGCTTTAAAGAGGTAAAATGTTTAATTGTGAAAAAATGGCGGCGGAACTGCCGTCGTAAACCGTCATTTTTAAGTTTCACGTAATTTAGGATGTATTTTCCTCTTTTTTCGGATTTTAAACTTTTTAGCTTGTTATAAGAATATAAATAAGTAAATATTCTTTGGGGTTTGTAAGAACATTATTCTTTTCATTTAAAAAAAAGGCATCAGTTTTCATGGAAACGTATCTCATTATATTAACAACCAAGGTAAACATGCTTTTATAAGGCAGTAGGAGGAAAGGACGTGAAATATTACAAAGAATTAAAATCTATAGTATGAAGTATAATTGTATTGATATATTTTAGGAAAGCGGTGTTGGACGGATAAAAAACTTCACCAGGTCTTATCAGATCAACAAATCATTCACCAAAATTTTCACGCTACAATTTTTATTCTAGATTCTAAACTTAAGAATATCCTAAAAAAGAAATTTATAAAAAAAAACAATAAATTAAATGGAAATATATAATAAAGATAGTAATTTTCCACCTTATTTAATAACGAAATTAATGCGAAATAAATCTCGAAACTGTCTTTTTAAGCTGTCGTTTGGGGGAACATAGTAGAATTGACGACCTCCATATGTCCCCCAAATATTATTTTAGATTTATTTCGCTTGTTGGTTATACCTTATTCCTGGTAATTTTCCTATTAATATTGACATTTTTATGCTGACCCAAACTCAATTTTCATAAGTCTGTATTTTTGGCACTAATCTAAAAAAAAAATGTTAAAATGTATAAGTTCATTTTTAAAGTACTTTGTTGAAGAATATCAGCCCCTTTTTAATAGAATTATTTAAAAAGTTGACAAATCTTGTTAATATTTTTTTTGTACTTCTAGTTGTTGGGCACCCCGAGTGAAAGAGTTTGGCCAGGTTATAAAGATTTACCTGGAGTTCAGAGAATGAAATTTGTGGAACAACCTGTCTCACATTTAAGAGAGAAGGTAAAAAATATTATGCATATGCTCTACAAAAATCTTTTTATCACTTGAATTGATTGATTGATAAGCCGTAGTTTCTTAAAGTTTGGAGCTAAGATTCCTCGAGTATGACGAGACACTTTTGTATAGCCACCTGAAGCTCCATATTGAAGTAGAACTTGATGCGCTGTCTAATGAGAGCTTCTCGTTATTACCTCACCCTTGCCGATTTTGAGTATGATTATCATTCGAGTGCATTTCTTGGGTTCAAATTCTAGATTTAAAAAAATGTAACTATAAATATGAATTTAATGCAAAACTTTTTATACGCTGACTTTTTTTTTATTAAGATTTTTTATGTTTACATTTTTGAGATAATACGATAAAAATATACAAATAGTGTAGGTTTATCTATAGTTTTTTTTGTTTGATTTCGAGACCGTAGCTCCATTCTAAACCCTTGCCTGTAAGATTTTCAAGCATAAATTACGTTTTAGTTTCCCGTAAAGATGCTTTCTGCCGAAGGTTTACAACTCTTGAAGGACCTGCTTTGTTATGATCCAAAGAAGAGAATATCTTGTGATGAAGCTTTGAAGGCAGATTATTTCCAGGAGGATCCACGGCCTATTGATCCAAGCATGTTTCCCACTTGGCCAGCAAAGTCGGAACAAGAGCCTGGCGACAAGGGTAAGTTTATTGCTGGTAGCGCGGAAATATTTCTCAAAAAATACAATTTATGCATACATATATTTTTTTAGAATGTTTGAATTAATCATATATATTTCAAAATATCTTTTTGGGTTATGTAAATCTACATAAAAAGTTCTTTAAATTAAAAATAAGGTTAAATTCACTAAAATAAGTAACATTTATTAAAGAGAGCCTTTATGAATATTTGATAATATAAAGACACTTACAATTTTACATTATTGATTTTGGCCCTAGGACAAACGCAAGAGTGATAAACGACGTAATGGACAAACACTTAACGTATCCTAACTTCTTTTAAACCATCTTATAGGGTTTTTAAATAACAAAAGGGCTTATTTTTATATTCATATCTTAACTTATTCTTACCTGTATAGAAATACTTATTAACTAATTATTTTAGACATTCCTGCTTTTGTTCAATCCGACGTTTGTTACTACTTCGTTTGTTCTGTTGATTTTATAATTTTTCAGTTAAAAAGATTGCCAGTCCTAAGCCACCCTCTGGAGGACATGCTTTCAAGAAGAACATGGACGATGATGATGAGGCTGGAGCCAGCAGTTTCCAGGTCAGAGGAGGTGTACCCGCCGCTGGATGGAACCTCAAATTTTAGATTTCCTCCTCACACGCCAGTTATATTAGTGTAGTGAGAGTTTATTTGTTTACATTTACATTCTCATTATTATATTTGTCATCAAAATCAAGGTGTTTTTAAGCTGTAGTAAACGTAATTATATTCATATATTTTTTCATCACCCCGATATAACTTAGCCTTATTTGAAGTCTTTTTTTTATAAACATAAATAAAAATCAACAAGGGGAAAGTTAAGATCATAACTGTACTGTATATTAATTGTTTGTAATTTTTTTCATAAATAGATTCAAAATTATGATTAATGTGACTTATTTACAACAATAGTAAATTATTATTATTCATTTGGTTTCTCCATTTCAGATGTAATTAAATTAAAAATGGATTTAAAATTCACAGTTGAAGATATTAGGTATAGAATGCTTTATTTTATAAGTACACATCGTCTTGTAGTTCTATGTCAATGTTATCTAATTCAATAAGTTTAGGTTTTTCAAAGCTCTCAGGCCTACTTAGCTATTGTAACAATCAATTCTACAAAAAAAAATCATGAAACCTTTGGAAGTTAGCTGGGGGGTTTATCTTGTTTTTTCTTATAACTGAAGAGGGGTGGGTAAGAAGGGGAGAGAAAGGGGGTTGTGGGGAAATTTTCCTTAGAATTGTTTGTCACAATATCATTCCCTTTTCCCTGAAAGTTCTATTTTCGAACAAAACCTTGACAAACCTTTATCAGTAAAATCATAGGCTAACTTCTAAAATCCTGTAGCTCCCTTAAAATGGTTATTTCTGCAAGAACATACAGAAATAAATAACGAATGGGGGGCTAAGCTACTCTATTACTACGGGGTTCCACTTAATATTTACAGAATGTACATGTAATTGTAGTCTTCAAAATGCTTTAATAGTTCAATTTCTAAGAATAAATAACTTTGTCCAAAAATGTCGTCGCTTGTATTATTGGAATGAAACAAATGTGACATTATATAAACAAATCTTCTGTCTGCTATAAATTTCTTTCAAGTGAGACGGATTATTGTGTCAGATTAACAAATACCAAATCTATTGGTGTTGCCTACTGTCGCTGGGCTGTTGAAATGGTTCAAGAATATACGTAGATAACGGAAAAATTTATCGTTAATTTAGGCTGCTAGCACGGAACTCATTCATTGGTCTGTTCGCTTAATCTAGTAGAATGGGAGGGGATGTTGGTGAAGGGGGTGGATGTATTGTTATTCTAATCCGCTGCGAGTTCACGTTGTCAAAGAACATGATAATCTGGTGTAAAACCCAAGTAATAATATATCCATTGTGTATGCTTAATAGCCAATAAAGTATAATATTTAAATGTTCTTTTTCTACTTCAGGAACCATTTATCCGAGCTTGGATACAAGAGTGTACCTGAAGACAAGTTGAACACGTTTGTGTCAGATTTACAGAGACTGATCAAGTATGAGGAGAGACGGAAACACCTGGAGAAAAAGCTGACAAACCTGGATGGCAAACGAACTCCGGAAGGAAGAAAGAAAAGGTAAACAAAGGGTTGGATACTTTTTTTGATTTGGGGTTATCAGGGAGGAAGGGGGCAATGGATTGTAAATTGCACAGACAGGAAAATGCTTTACCCTATAAAAAGTGGCAACTCATTGTCTTGCTCATTCGAAGCTTCCAGACAAATAATGGTAGTATGATTGATTTTCTTGCGTATTTTTTATTTGAATATTCTTTTTCTATTTCTATTGAAAATGTTGATAAATTTAAGATCTATTAGAATTATTTTTTTATTAGTGCCTGGTTTTACAAAGAAAACACCCCTTACCTACTTTTAAATTAAATTTGAAATTTAGTTAATTTTATTAAATCAGATTAGTTTAGGTAGTTTGTATTGGGTACTGGATAGTCCCGCAGGCATAGGGAAAAACTAACCTCCTTTTCATAATTCATTCTTGAAAAAATTGGGGAGAAACATCTATGAAGGATAATACCCTTTTTCCAATGAACACAACTTGTTATATTTGTCTGAAATAAAATAATTTATTGTTAGGGAGAGAAGGAGTCATCGAAGAACAACCAGCGAAGCCAAGGAACCAGATATTGAACATGAATCTAGTATTGAAGCAATTTCTAGAAACAATAATTTAGATGCTACGGACGCTAAGCCTTCATCACACAGGGCAAGATTAGTTGCTGGGATTGATAGAACTACTTCACAGAGTATACATACAACTACCACCACAACAACTGTAGAGGAGGGAAGCACAGCAGCGACCACAAGTAGTACGGTTGTTACATCAGCTTTACACCAAACCGAACAGTCCAGCCTTTATGTAGATATTGTCATACCAAAAGCAAGATCTTCTGATCGAATACTGCCTAAGCAAAATATACTAAGTGCCACTTTGTTAGATAAAAAATCATTAGCGTCTAACACAGGAGTTATACGTTGTCGTGCAACTGGTGGCGGAGGGGCGGGTCAGCCGGCACGCCGTGGTCGCACTGATCCTGTCCGTCTACATACAGAGTACAGAAAGGCCTGGGAGAAGCTGAATTTGCCGGGAGAAACCAGCCATAACAAGCTGAGATGGGCCGTTAGGGGATGGATGATGGGGGAGGAACCTTGTTAGATTATAAGATGAGGGGGGGGGGGGGGGGGTATTTCTTACCAAGTGCGCCGAAATTGTCAAAGTGATTAAATGATACTATTGCATACATTCTTTTTGCTAAAATTACTAAAACATTAGAATTTTCCGAATTTTCTAGCTTTAATATTTAAACTATAATATATTATAGGATTTGTTCTTTCTTGATTCCCATTGTCCTTAAATAATTTTGACTCACTTGTTAGTAATAAACTCCCTTCCTTTTTGTCTCGATATAGATAAATATTCAATTTTGCATTTTTATATAGAATTTTTATTAATAGTTCTTACTTGAACCAGCACTGTGTTAGAAAATGTATTCGTTTTGTAAAAGCAAATCAAACAGGAATAGTTTTTAATCGTATCGTATTATATAAAGCTTTTCGCGGATAGTTAATTGAAAAATTATAATAACTCGAGTTTTATTAGCCCTTAGGGGCGAAAGGCCCGTTCTAACAAAAATGGTATTAATATTTTTCATTTTATTATTCGTGGAAAATTGTCTCTTTATATAATACGATAGGATGCTTGATTTTTCAGTATGCTCAGAGCAGGTTATAATCCTGCGGATATCGATTGGTTTTGAAGCCATACCGAAAAGTAATTTTTACATAATCAAAGCTCGATAAATTATCACTTATGAGATAAAATATTTATTATGTAAATTGTTTATGTATGTAACGACGTAAGAATTCCTGCGTGAATTATTGAAATCTTGATCTCATCAGAAATATACCTAATAATGTTAATTTAACTAAAATCTTTTAGAATAGTTTGTTAATCGGACAACTGATAGCGTATGTGTGTATAGCCATAGTTTCTTAGTGTTTGGACCTAAGTAGTTTTTCTCAAAGTTACATAATAATGTTTTCTAAATAGTTTGCCGAACAACTTGAGGATCTTTAATGAATTTTGATTGGTTGGGTCAGTGTCCAAATGTTTCAACTACTAACCGTAATCTACAAAAGGGGTAATTTTGTGCATCATAATTGGGGATGCTTATCAATTAATCGATCATTGTCTTGTCCCTTTAGATCCCTGGTAACACCATATGTACACTATCAAACCTATAATGAGGTATGATTGATTCTATCGTATAATCCTATATTGGTCCAGTCAAATGATTGGTTATCTAGACCTTAAATTTATTCTTTAAAATTGACCAAGTTGTGGGGCCTGTTATAAATGGATGTAGTATAATATACGTGGATTTTACGGCGGTAAAAATTGTCGCTAACATAGACATCATTTATTGGTCACTTTATCCAGTAGGATGGTATGGGGTTATTGTCATTTTAGTCAGCTACTAGTTACGAGTAAATTATAATCTGGTTAAAGGTCCACGTAATAATACATCATTTTGTTAGAAAACATTTAGCATTCACAGTAAACTTTAAAGAACAGTTATATAAACTGGGAAGGTCCTTATTATATTATAAGCTTTTAATGTCGTCTTAGTTTGAAACTAAAATTAAAGAGCGCATCCAATAACCAATTTTAAAGCAAATTCTTTATTTTTATCCTAAAAATACTTAATGTTCATTGAATTAAGATTCTTTAAAATAAAATAATTATGATTATTCCTTTGTATGATTAATTAATTTCTTTTTAAAATAAATGACGTATACTTTTAATCATGTTATGTTTGCGCATGCGTGGTATTTTTTTTTTTATAAGAATCAACAGCAGACTCGCACACACACACTGACACACACACACACACTGAAGAAGGGCTGATTTGCCAATTTATAAGTTCCAACACATTAATGCATTTTGGACGTGATTCTAGAAAAATTATGCAATATTTTTCTTATTTTTTAAGTGTTATAAAAGTTATTTTATTCTTAAACTACGTTTAAAAATTAGATTTTTAGAATTAATTTCAAATTTGATAACTTATTTTATATTTTTATTAAGAACTTTTCTAAATAATTTCAGAAGAAGAATGATTAATAAGAGCTGAAAATTTTGTGATATATTTTTACATTGAATTAAGAGGTAGGATTAAAGTTATTTAAAGTATTAAGCTTTTTTGTCTGAAGCTTAAGATTTCCATAACTACTGAACTGATTTTTCATTTTTTTTGGGTGGAAACTTCCTATAGGTCCCGGGATGGTTTTAGGCTATTATACTGCCTCATTCTTACCCTTTGAAAACGGAGCCCCTAGATTATAGGTGGCCAACCGCTACTTAATGATAATTTAGCATCACAAGAAAAAGATTTCTTAAGTATCTTTTTCGGATAATAGCCGCCGGTATATATTAGGGTTGATATTTAATTAAATAGTGAAAATTACAATTCTAATATATAAAATATTAAGGATTTTTCCATTGTCCGCTATGATCTCGCTAACTACTGAACCGATTGAGTTCTTTGTTTATGTAAAGCTTCTCAAAGCTCCCAGTGTGATTTTGGGTTATTTTATTTTTAAATTAGAGTTTGGGGCCAGTTGGGTTTTAGGTTATTTTTCTGTCTTACCCTTCCCAAATATAGACTCGTAGGATTCTTGCTTGGCTACTGAAACTATTTGTTTTTGTTGGATTCAAACCATTACGAGCCAGACTGAAAAAAAGAGTTCTATTGCATTATAGACAATTTCCCATAAAAAATAAGATATTTATCTAAGAGAGTTGTTATTTCAAGTGAGATCTTGTAGAACAAAGTGTTTAGTTTATTTAGAAACATTCTTCATTTTTATAGATTCCTGAAGCATGATTTAGGATGCCCAATTAGAATAAATGCTAAAATCTCATTTTTACCATTATTATTTAACAAGATATCTGACTTCCTTTCTTTAAAATTGAAATTTACCTAGTAGTTTTTTGTTGTTAATTTTAGCTTTTATGATGTTTTTAAGTGTATTAAATGATAGGTAATAATTTATATAACAAGATATTTTTTTCCTTAGGATGGATCAACCAAATACGAATGGATTGAATGGGAACTATGGTGCGCCCAAGGGCCCCCCTCAGTCTCTTGGACCCCCACAAACTTTCGGCCCACCTTCTATGCCCAGCAAAGCTCTCCTAACGAACGGTCATCGTCCACTAGGGCCTCCTTCCCTACCTGGTTCCTTACCCCTTGGACCACCGCTTCGACCGGGCAACCCACTGTCTCCAGGCGCTGTTGGGCCACCAGGTATATCGCCAATACAAGGCTACCGGCCTCCGACATCTGTAGTTTCCCCAGTTAATTCTTCTCCCGTCCCACCTCAGTCCTTCAGCGGTCCCACGGCGGCACCAACCACCAATCCCCGCAGTCAACTACCGACGGGCCCTATCCGGCCACCAGTTAATCAATTTATGCCCCCTAGTGTTAGCAACAATATGCCTAGTCAACCAAGGTTTCCCTCAACACTGCCAAGCCTGGCAGGTCCACCAAAACATTTGGGGCCTCCTGTTCCTGCCTCAAACCCAATGTCTCAACCCTCATCATATCCTTCTACGTCGATTTATCAGGGACCCCCAACACCACGTCCCATGGGACCACCCGCTTCTTTAGGGCCTCCTTTGCCTGGTCAGGCATTACCTCCACCAACACCCTCCTATGGGCAACCACAAAATCCTATGTTTAATAATTCAATCGCAAGTAGTACAGCTTCTAATTCAATGCAGGGAACGTCAAATCCTAATTCCATCGCTGGAAGCCGGCCCCCATCGACACAGGGTCAGCCTTTAAATCAACCACCCACAAATTCTGCTTTTACCCCAATATCAACAGCTACAAATCAAGCCCCATTGACTAATCCTATGCTTGGGCCCCCCTCGTTAGGACCACCACAAATGCCGCAGTATCCAAATGGGGCATCATCTGTTCAGTATCCTGCAAGCCAGCCGTCACGACCTAGATATCCCTCATATCCGCCACCACCCTCAAATAATCCTGTAAGTAACGGAATGCCTCCTGTGTCTGCAACTGGTATGCCTCCAATGCCACCATCATCTGGTATTGGAATGCCTCCAATGCCACCATCCTCTGGTGTTGGAATGCCCCCAATGCCACCATCTGCCGGTGTTGGAATGCCTCCCTTACCAAATTCTAATTCTGGAGCTTACCAGCCTCCTGTAACTGGTGGGCCGCCGGCAAACAACATGCCACCAAATATGAACGGTCAGCAATACCCTAGCAAATACGGAGACATGAATCATATTAACAACAAACTAGGCAATCTATCTGTAACACAGCAAGGGTTCCGGAAACTGTGGGGCCAGGATACAATAGACCTACTACAGAATCGCCATATTTTGCCACCTGACAAAGTATCACCCCCTGAAGTGAGACTACAAACCGAACAGTGGAACAGTATAAATTGTGACAAAGATATATTCCGATGTACTCTTAATAGGATACCCGAAACTGATGCACTTTTGAAGAAAGCGAGGCTACCACTTGGTGTTTTAATTCATCCATATAAAGACCTGTCCCATTTGCCAGTGATCCAGTGTAGCACTATAGTCAGATGTCGGTCTTGCAGAACGTACATCAACCCATTTGTACATTTTGTTGATCAGCGGCGCTGGCGATGTAATTTATGCTATCGAGTCAACGAGTTGCCTGAAGAATTTCTCTATGATCCTGTTTCCAAATCTTACGGAGACCCCTCCCGGAGGCCCGAGTGCAAGAGTAGCACAATAGAATTTATAGCCCCGTCAGAGTACATGCTGCGTCCACCCCAACCTGCAGTCTATCTTTTCCTTTTGGACGTGTCGAGACAAGCGCTAGAAAGTGGCTACTTGCGCAATGTGTGCGACATTCTTCTTGATGAGCTTGACAAGCTCCCAGGCGATGGTAGAACACAGCTGGGATTTATAACATACGACAGAACTCTACAGTTCTACATGATGCCAGAGGGAGCGTCTCAGGTTTCGCAACTCATTGTCGGTGATATTGATGATATATTTTTGCCATCCCCTTCAGACTTGTTAATAAACCTACAAAGCTGCAAGGAACAGCTAGTTCAGATGCTGAATGAACTGCCGGAGCTGTTTAATGGAACACAAGAGGTTGAAAGCTGCATGGGCGCAGCCTTGAAAGCTGCATACAAAATGATAGCGCCCACTGGCGGTAGGGTAACTGTACTGCAGTGTTCCTTACCAAATGTTGGACCAGGCGCTCTAACAAGCCGTGAAGGTAGCCAGCAGAAGGACAAAATTGATTCAAACCTGTTGGGCCCGACAACTGATTTTTACAAGAAACTAGCTTTGGAGTGCTCTGGACAGCAAGTGGCTGTAGACTTGTTTGTTCTTGCCAACCAACATATAGATTTAGCTACAATGTCGGGCATTTCTAAATTTTCTGGTGGACAAGTATCTTCTTTCATTGGCTATCATAGCCACAAGAATTTATCAATCGCGGAAAAATTTGACAAGGCATTCAGACGATATTTGACAAGAAAAATTGGATTCGAGTCTGTGATGAGAATAAGATGTACACGCGGCATGTCGCTCCACACGTTCCACGGACACTTCTTTGTCAGGTCCACGGATTTATTGTCGCTGCCGAATGTAAATCCCGACGCGGGATTTGGCATGCAAGTCTCAATCGACGAAGACCTGAAGGACAGTCGGGAGGTTAGTTTCCAGGCAGCGCTGCTGTACACAAGCAGCAAGGGCGAGAGAAGAATCCGCGTGCACACACTCTGCCTCCCAACATCTAATTCACTGCAGGAGATTATCCAGGGTGCCGACCAACAGTGTATTGTCGGCTTGCTGGCAAAAATGGCCGTCGATAGATCCTTGAACGCTAGCGTGTATGATGCTAAAGAAGCTTTTATCAATGCCTGTATTGATATAATTTCACGATGGCGCATGATACAGTGTGCCAACCAGCCAGGTGCTCTGCTGGTCAGCCCAAACCTTAGCCTGGTACCGCTCTATATTCTGGGCATGTTGAAATGTTTTGCCTTTACTCAGCGGTCTGGGGTTCCCTTAGATGAGCGGACATACAGTATGATCAATATGAAGTGTCTGCCCCTGACCAACTTGATTCAGTTAGTGTATCCAGATTTGTACAGAGTTGATCAGCTGGAGATGGTGAGGACTATCGAGGACGAGGATGGAATTCCTATTCCTAATCCAGGTAAAAAAAACTTTTGGATCATGGAATAAAACCAAAGTAGCGGGTTTCTTCGTATTTTCACAGTAGCTTTTCTCCTATTTGTATCCACTTCTGGGTTCTTTAACCCTGAAGGGCAATCATTAACATTTACTAAACCCAAAATAACCTATCAAAAGCTACTGTGAAAATACTTAGTTTTCGTCCTATGATACATAATTAATCATTAATCTCGAAAAGCGTGACTGAAAAGTCTTTAAGGAGCTTAAAGTAATTGCAGCGAAATTTCTACATATAATTTGAACTGAAAATAGCTACCTAAATTATTTTTTCGAGCCTCCTTTAATTTGTTTTACCTTCCGAGTTAATTCAGTTTTAAGTTTTCTATGTTTCACTATCGGCTGCGCCCTTTGAAAATTGGGAGAAAATACTTCCCTCCACCACATTGAAAGCAAGAAAAATTTTCGAAAAATTCTAGTTTTAGGGTCTTTTTTTTCTTGGAAAGTTTGAGCTACTCCTTGTTATGGTTAAGAGAAACCGCTCAGGGCATAGATAAGATTATCTTTTTAAAAAGACTGACATACATTCTACCGCTTATTATAGAGACTTTTTATCTTTTTTTTCTTCAGATCGACTGCAGTTATCAGCTGAGCATATAGCTATGTCTGGTGTCTACCTGATGGACCTTGGTGACATCATGTACCTCTATCTTGGCAAGGTCACCTCCTCATTCTTCTGCGAGAAGATATTCGGGGTGAGCAAGGTGACGGAGGTGGACGAGAACCTGCTTGACCTGCCAGAGCTTGAGAACGAGGACTCGGAGCGGCTGCGCACCTTCATCCACTTTCTCAACAACCGCAAGTCTCACTCGGTGCCGGTGAAGGTGATCCGTGACGACGGGAACCAGCGCCATCTGTTCATCGGCATGCTCATTGATGACAGGAGTCAGACCAGCTACAGCTACTACGAGTTCTTACAACAGCTCAAGTCAGAAATTAAATAAAAATGGGTGATACTAGTGTTTCTCTTTTTAGTTCAGCATAATAAAAAAACAAAAAACTTTTAAATAAGCGAATTTTAAAAATTAAGTTGATGCTTGACTTTAAAATTTTAGTTATTAACTTAAAATATATTTAATTTTTGTTTACACATATGTATTGAGTTTTAAAAATATTGTTTGGTAATCATAAATGAGTTTATAAACAGTATGGTTCAAAGTTAATGTATGATAGGAAAACATTTTTTTTTAACTGAATGCAGTTTGCTTGATTCTTATTATTGGATATTTATTGACACATTTACAATTTTCTATAAATGTTTTAATTTGAAGACAAGTTTTTCTTATTTTACTCCCCTTACTTAATGAATAGAAGGAATAAAAAGATGTTTTGTTACTTTATCACTAAGTTTAGGCTTTATGAATAATTTTTACTTTAAAAGCATAATGTTTTAAATATTTAAATTTATTTCAATTCATGGCCATCTATTTATTTTAATCTGTAGACTGCAAGTTTAGATAAGACGATCAAAATTAGATTTTGTAATCAATTTTCTTATCAATTTACCAAGTTGAAAGTATAAAGTACAGTCAATGAAGACATGTATAAATAGATAAGAAACTTATCAGGCGAATTTTTTAAATAATTTTTTTATATTTTCAATTGCAGGCTTAGCTAATTAAAATCTTTTAAATTGTAGATATAGGTTTCTGAGTAAATCCCTTGCAAAAGCGTATTTAATATTATTATTGATATAATAAATATTTATCAATTTCATATAATTTCATGTTGATATCTTTTAAGATTGTATTTAATGCAAGATTAATCATTTATATACTTTTTATTTTTTAAATATTTAAAGGAGTTATATTAATGTAACATTTAATATTGATATCAATATTATTTTGTCTCAAAAGTTTGATTGCATTTTTATTTTCCCCTCTTTGTTTAATTTGAATTAAAAACAAAAATTTTAGCTCCTGTAACAAATAGAAAATTTTATTCTATTTTATTGAAACTTAATTTTTGAGACAAAATAAGATTTAAATGAACATTTTTTTTAATTACTTTTATAAAGGTTGAAAAATAGATGTAAAAAGGTTGTTCTTTAAGGGACTATGCACAAATGAAAGCAATTTTTTTTGTTGTTGATTTAACTAAATGGAAAGGATTTGAATTATTCACTGCTGAAAGAATGGATTTATTATTTCTTGGACGTTACACCATATTTTCATGTTCTCTAATAAAGTGAAAATCAAAGCGGGCTAAAATAACGATAATCCTCATCCATCTCCTTTTCCCTATCTTCTCCACTACCCTCCTCCTGGATGAACGAAATGTCCAATAAACGAGTTCTTATGTTAGCAAACTAAATTGACATCAATTTTACCCCTGTCAAAATATCCACGTATATTCTACATCCATTGCTGGAATGTTCTTGCTCTTGGCCGTGCATCCTCTTGAATGAATTTTTAAACTAACCTTTTTACACCTATTTTTCAATGAAATAGTAAGGTATGAAAGCAAAACATACAAATTGAACCGCGACGTTAAAAAGGTGACCAGTCTGTATCATTTTGCTTTTAATGCTATGTTTAAAGTCCTGTGTTACAAGTCATGTTTAGTTTTATATGTTAATATTCAGGTGTTTAATGTGATTTTAAACAAATTTTTGCATTATAGAGTATTTCTAAGCTGAAATTTTGTATATCTAGTATTTAAGATTTTGCCACATTATTCAAAAGAGGATTTTTCACAATAATACTTACAATTAACTCGCATAAACACCTGTTTATTAATCTTTTGTTATGGATTTAGTCTTTTGTTTCATTCTTATACTTGCTTCTTTTATTTAGAATATTAAACTTTGATTTTATCGTATTGATTCATTTTTAATCGACTTTGTATGTTTTCCGGTTTCAGATGTCGATGGACAAATATTATGACGTCATAAGATAAAAAGAGATGGCTTGTCAATTTTTGTAGTCTTGGCTTTTTAAAGGTTAGATCAACTTCTGTATTTTGCAAGGTTCGTTTGCCCCGCTTCAGCCTCCTTTAAGCCTCAGGGAAATTAACCCTTTACAATTTTAAAAATCCTAGTAGTTATTCCTTCCCCAAATATGGTAATCCCTCTTTTCAATTAATTTCCAATGTATCCAAACTGGTTTAAATTTGAGGCTTAGTCGCGGTTGATGCGTGACTGGTGAGCCCTGTCATTTTGTAACTTAGGATTCAGATTTGTCTAAATTGTTGAGCGATTTTTTAATGGTCCCAGAATAAAGCTTTCTATAATTCCCTATAATTATGGTATTTCCGTCCGATTTTCTAAATGAAAAGACTTCTCGACGCTTTCTCTCGAAGTGCTTATCGAGCACAGATATGCCCCAGTACTTATCTTTGAAAAAAGCTTTGCTTTTATTAAATCCAAGCCGGGAAGAGGGGCCTAACCATGAAAGGCCTATTCCTGGGGTGCCCCAAATAAACTAACCTAACATGACCCCCCCCCAAAAAAAGTGACAACGTAATATGCTTCTCAGTTTATTTCCAATCGTTACCCGAATAATAGCCCCTCCCCCTATCACTTTTCTGGACCTTTATGAAACGGGAAATGATGAAAGGTTTGGTCTATCCCAATTCCCTGAATGAATGGGGGGATAAGAGTGCTGAAGATTAATTCATCTATAACTTCAACTCTTTCAAAGAAACTTTTCGTTTGTGCTGGACAAATTAGTTTTAATCGTTAAAATTAAGACAATCCTGTGACAAAAGGATGTTTCTAATTGTATTACACCGTAATACACAGATATCTGAGTATATTACCAGAGGTGGATTCTTTAAAAAAGTTTGCCCCACTAATCGCTTAGTGAGGTAAAATTGTTTTCGTGATAAATCCACCAAAATCACATTAAAAATCTACAACAAAAAAAAACAAAATCATAGAAGGGTTATGAACTTAAGATGCTGTTTAATTTTTGTAGAGTTTTTATGTGATTTTGGAGGTTTTTTCAAGAAAACAATTTTGCCCCATTAAGCGATTAGTGGGGCAAATTTTTTTTAAGAATCCACCTCAGGACAAGGGACATGTATTTTAAGTAAAAATTTCCCTATAACCCAATTCATTCTTCCCCCCTTCTTACCCACATTATGCTACACAAATATCCAAACTTTCAGTAATTTCAAATGATTTGCTAAATCACGGACCCTGCCCACTACCTTTGTTAACTTTTCAAGAAAATATATTTATTTTAAGGTAAACTTAAAAGTTGAAAATATGGCTGGGAACGTAGGGAATGATACTACTGGAGAAGATTATCTTTCCCAGGTATAATATTTAAAATCCCTTATTTTTTTTTCTATAAGATGGAGTTAGTGTTAGTTATAAATTAAATGCTCATTTTTATTATTTACCTATTGTAAATTTTTTTTTGTCTGAAGCATAAGATTTTGATAACCACTGAACCTATTCAGTTCTCCATTTAAGAGAAGCTTCACATTGGTCCTGCAATGGTTTTATGCCTTCCTAGTTTCAGATTTCAGTATTAAGAAGATTGATTTAAGCTATTTTCCTGGCCCTTGAGTCAAGGAACGTAGCCGCTAGAAGTTTAATATATTGTTAATGTTTTTTTTTCTAGTCAGGGGCAACTTCAAAACATATATTGCAGCCTATCTTATTTAGAATCAGAGTAAATCATATTTACGTCGTAACGCATAGTTAAGCAGCCCGATGCAGCCCAGTGAAAATGGTTGGAAATAGAATTGCTTCACCAATTAAAGGGGAATATTTCAATCTCAAGAGCCTTAAAATACTATATTTTGCAACCAAAAAAAAAACAGGATTCTAATTTTCTTTAAGGTTTTCAAGAACATAGACTGGGATTCTCGGAAGAAGGCGACAACGGACAGGAGTGGCTGTATCAGCAAGAATGATTTTGAGTCCTGCTTCACCTACAAATACCTCTGGTACAAGATGGAGCCAGAACAGATTGACTTCGATAATCCATTCGAAATTGAGGAGGGGAATCAAATGAGGTAATTCAGTTTTTGTATTGCTGGCTATTGTGTTCTTTTGTACAGACAACCAACCCTTTGACTGGACGGCTTTTGTCTAGAAGACCTAACTGTGCATAGTAATGCGTTCTGTCTGTTTACAGGCCAAGACACTCCCTTTACTCGAACTATTAGTGTTACGTGCCAGGTAATTTCATTTGTTGGTACCGTTTTTAACGTCTCTAGCATGACGCGAATTCGAACTCAACACCTCCTTGTTAGCAAGAAGGCTGCAGGCATGATATCATTTACGCTAATGGCGCGGTATTTATAAAAGAACCTTAATGTAATGGGTTTAATTATTACTTGCATCTAATACCAGTTTATCACGTACTCTAAAACTGATGTGAAACTTTTAGCTGGCTAAAATAACGATCCTTAACATTTTTTTACCTCCTCCCCTCTTACTGGATGAATGAACTGATAAATAAACGATGTCAATATATTTTGGCAACATTTTTACTCCTGTCATAATATCCACGTATATTCTAGGCCAAGTCTTGAAAAGAAGAAAAAGAAGAGGAAGGCCATAGAGGCAAGATTAGACTTACTCACTGAACAGATCAAGGAGATTAAGGATAGCAAGGGGGGTGATGAGGAGAATGAGAGTGCTGAAGATGATTTCATTGATGAATATGGAAATATTATCCCGCAACAGCTTCAGGTTAGTTTTCTCAATTTAAAAGAATAGTTATTTATTGCAACGTCTTATAGACAGCTTTCCACGGATATTAAAATGAAGAAATATAAGATTAAAACCAGTCTAACAAAACTAGTATTAATTTTTGTTTTTTATTTTAATATTCGTGGAACAATTGTCTGTAATACGTTGCTAAACATTATTTTTAAGTATGGCTAAGAACAGGTTCTAATCCAGCGGATATCAATCGGATTCGAAGCCATAAAAGAAAAGCTTATCTGTATATAGAGTTTGTATGTACGTCTTTAGACACTCAAAGAAAATCCATACATCCATTAGAATATGTTTATTTATGCGTCACATTTTTTACCTATTCCTATTTACTAAACTAGCGGCTTCGCCCCTAGCCTCTAGGGGCTTTGCCCCAAGAGGTGATAAAAAAAATTATGGCGAAAATCGTAAAGGACCATGGAAATCTCCTTCAAAAAAAAAAAAAAAAAAAAAAAAAAAAATGGGGGGGATTTTTTGGTTTTTGTGGGAGGTTGGGGGTGTCCCACCCCCCAAGAAAATAGCTTAAAACCACAGGACCAATAGGTAGATACCCTGAAGAGTAGAATCCGATCGGTTCAGTGGTTACCGAGATCTTAAGGGACAGACAGACAGACGGACAGACAGACATCGTTCTACTTTGTATTATAGATTAAAGTTACTTAAATCATTAGTTTTTACAAACTAATAAATATAATCATGGTCTTTATTTATAGGAAGAATTTGCCAAGGAAAGGTCAAGAAAAAGGAAGGAAGAAAGGGATGCTGCCAAGATTAATGAACACAAGGTAAATAGTTTTTATTCCTGCTTCGAAAAAAGGCATCTATCTTTCACTACTTCCACTAATTAAAAAAGAAATTTCATTACTTTCTCTTTTTTTGAATGGTCCTGTAAAAGTTTGTCAGTTCCATGGAAATTATTCTTTGTTTTTATTCTGTTTTGATAGAGCATCGTATTTATTTATTTCATGAGTTAAATATCAATAATTTATTATATGATGTAGTTCAATGTTTTTTTTGGATGATTTATCTATATTCTATGATTAGAAAATTGAGAAGGAGGTCGTCCCCGAGCCAGCCGTGGAAGTAGAATCAAAGAAGACCCGACACCGTATTAAAGCCAAGGACCTTGCTATAGAGTTAAGGAATCAAATAGCTGATGATTCGCCTGAAGAAAAGATGGATGACAATCATGACAACAAGGATGATAACAATACTTCTAGCTGTGTCGCGAATCCTGTATCTAAATTTAAAGATAACAAACGTAAGTATTCTATTTGGTGCGACCTTGATGAGCCAAGCATTGAACGACCCAATAAAGCTAAGAAAGGAAACTTTGACCTGGAATTTCCGCGGTTGAGTTCTTTGAACTCCAAGGATCAGAAATACTTTTTGGTGTTGCAGAAAAGATATAAATGTGGTGAACTGTATAGCGCCAGCGAGAAGGAATATCTGGACATGTTGGCATCTGTGCAAGAGGAGAGGGCGGAGTTTGCCAAGTTCTCGTACGAGTATTGTGAGGAGAATAGGAAAAAGTTTGAGTTCTGCAATCCTGGCATTGACAAGTATGTGACGGAGCACAGAGAGGCCAGGAAGATCAGGGTCCTAGACTTTCCCAGGTACGAATGTTGCATTCTCTCGTAGTTGCGAAGGTGGGTAGGTGCCAGGTTCGTATCTTAGCCCTATAATGCGTATTAACTAAAGGCGTTAATTGTGGTTCATACTACTGTTATATCAAATGTGAGACATTATTAGTATGAATGGAAGGAATGCCTTTGCCAAAATCAGGCGAAACTCATTACAATGCACAGTTGATACATTAAGGCGAATGTCGTGTAATCGAAGGGTTAATTGTCTGTAGGACTATTGTCACTAAATTGATGTGATGGGGGTGATTTAGATTTTTTTCTCGTTTATTTATTTGAAACTCGACAAGAGTTTCTAGCATGTGGATAAAACTTTGTACTTTGCGTCACAATTTATGCATGGTTTTATTTTCTGCACAAGATTGTTTTTTCCCTTTTACAAAATCATCACGTTGAAATTAAATTTTCCACCATTCCAAGGTATTTTTGTGTCTGTAGATGAGAGGACAAGTAGCTTTGTGCTGATTTTTATAATATTTCCCCATATTTATCAGATTTTCTAAATTTTTCTGGATGTTTTTTCAGTACACTTTATTATTTTTTTATACCCCCCGCCCCCCTTCCCTTTTTCATTCCCCCCCTCTCTAAGAAGTATTTATGTACAGTACGAGGAAATTGTTTCATGCTGTACTTACATGACAGAACAACCGGTTTTTCAAGAATTAATAATTTTGATTCAAGTTATTATATTCATTAGTTGGCTTTAGACCATTCATATGTCAACACCATATGTTTTCTATTCTAATTATTCGTTATCCAACAATGAATATTTTTTCATTATTATTAATAGTTAGTATTAGTATTAACAATTTCACATACTTTCTTCTTTTTAAATTAATATTAACACTTAAAAAAATTCTTTTAAACCAAAATGTATCGAAATGACATTCAATAATGTTTGTTTTTCTAAATATTTCTTTTATTGTTATATACAAGTAACAGTGTATCTGTCTGTCTGTGTGTACTGATGGACCTCGCTAACCTGCACAGGACCGCTATAGCTTTCCTTTACATGTAAGTTTCATATAGGTTTTTGGATTGTCTTAGACTTATTTTCAAAATTAAAGTCTTTGTTTGTTTTTAGGCTATTTACCCTGCCATCCCTCCCTTATATGCTGGGGACCCAGCCGCTAGATGGTATTAAAAGTATAAATATATTATTTAGGCACTGGAAGAAGCTACGAGACATAAGACTTTGTGCGGCCAGAAAGGAACAGGGAGAAATGGATCATTGCTATTTGTCGTTTCAAGAAACTGTCCTACAGAGAGGCAAAATTCCTTTGGTAAGTCTATGAAAAAACAGGGATGAAAACATTCATAAGTAGCAAAGCACAATAAATAATTTATGAAAACAACGTGTGTTATAAAGCAGATGTATTATGAAAGGGGCATCATTACCAAGAAAACCAGTGCAGTGGTCCAATTTTAAAAGTACATGATAAAATCACATTTCTCCCATGGCGTTACGGACAGTCGGAAAGACAAAGTATAGATTAACTTCGCAAAAAAAAGAGATAGCACAACTACTTTTTGTTATAAATGATTTTAAGTATGTAGCATTTTTAGTACAAATCTGTATAAAAATGTCTTTTACTTGAAAATAGTAATACTTCATAAAATCCCTTTTTTTCTTGGTTAGTAAGACTGATAATACTGCTCTACTATATATTTTTTTTATTATCAGGCACAAGTTCCAAAGCCATTACATTGTGTTCAGCTGGGCACCAACTATACCAGACTTGTCTACAAATACCCAGCTGATCCTAAGATTATGCCGGGCACCGGTCAGGGCATGTCTAGAAGTCTAGAAAGACAAATAAGAAGAAACCAAGGTGTGTAATGATTTTATTGTTTTGACTTTGTCAATATCAGTCGACCTTTAGTGGACGAGTGCTTTGCTATGTGTTGCGTCTGTTTTCTGTTTAATATATAAATCTACTATTAGCCATATTTCATTTTCTCTTTTATTGGGAGGGATGGGGCGCTGACTGGAAATTATATTGGCCCTCAGTTTTTTTAAAACTTTCTCTCATTCATTAGCTTAAAAGTAAAATTGTTTGGAACTGTTAATTTAGTTGTACAACCCAACAGTATTAAAAGGTTTCCATCAATAATTCTAGTTTAAAGAAGGGGTAATTTTGATTTCAATAATTTTGTGTGCAACATGTCTTTTGTCACATCCCATAAGATCTATCATATTCTTCCACTTCTTACGACTTTTATTATTAAAATGCTATTTATTACTTTTTAAAAAGTCGTTAAATATTAAGGTGGAACTAAAGAGCCTCCTGAGATGCCTGCAATTAACGAAAACCCTTCTTTTATACCTGAGAACACATACATGCACAAACTGTCCATTATCCAGGATCCTAATGCTGGCAAGCTGGCAGCACTGTACGTACCTGACGTCATCATCTCCAGCTCGGCCCTCAAGTGTATCATGGATAATTTCTACCCTGCCTTCAACAGAGCTTGGGAAATACCTGTGCATATTCAAGATTACCAGGGCGCTACTCCGGCTGACACTAAGCGCGTCATTTTTATAGGTAAAACACTTGCAAATGAATTAATAAAGTGCTGTGAAATTCTTAGTTTATAATAATACAAATGATAACTTAGATTCTTTTTAATCTTTTTTTTTGTACGGCCATAGTAGTTATTATAGCTAATATTTTTTTTTATTTAAGCTATTATGTAATTCTCCTTAATTGCTGCTCTAAATCTTTGTATGATTGTTCTTGTTTTACAAAAATGGTATTGGCATGTTGTTTTGTTTTAGGTAAACCGTTTATACCCAAGCAAGTAACTGCCAGTGATAGAAACAAACTTGGCTTCAAATATTCTGTACGTTCGTACATGAACAAAGAATGGGGAACAGGGGGAAAATCCCAGGAAAAAGCCCGCGGTACAACTCCTGACAATCAAATATCTGCAGTTCCGGAAGAAGACTACTTGTTTAGCGAAAGTATTGATGATTTGGAGTCATTTGGTCAAGATTCAACTAAAGTTTCCAAAGAGTCTAAAGTAGCCAAAAACAAAGAAGCCATTGCCCCTAAAGAAGATGATTTGTTTGGTGAAAATATTGACGATTTAGAGTCATTCGGTCAAGAGTCAATCAAAGTTACCAAAGAGTCTAAAGTAGCCCGGGAAGAATCTAATAACAAAGAACCCACTGTCCCTAAAGAATCAATTCCTAAAGATGATTTGTTTGGTGAAAATATTGACGATTTAGAGTCATTTGGTCAAGAGTCAACCAAAGAGTCCAAAGTAGTCAGTGAAGAATTTAATATTAAAGAACCCAATGTTCCTAAAGAATCCATAACTCAGGTTGACGGAACCTTATCCTCACTTTCTTTCACAGATATTGAGCTTCAGAATGTTAGTCTTGTTGATGTCATGTCTGATCCAGGCAATATAGTCTTTGATCCATCATCTGTTGACATTGACGAGTCACTGCTTGCTCAGCTGGATGGAGCGGATACTTCTGATGAGGATGATGAGCTTATGATTGATCTTGGCGACAATGATAAATCCAAAGATAAATTAACTGACGAGACCATTGATAGAAGAAGAAGTTCAAGATTGCGATCACAAAATACTTCACAATTAGTAAAAGCAACTGTAACAAGAAGTAGGACTAGAAGTGGCCATGTTTCAACTGATAACATTGAAAATCCTTCAGCAATGGGAAAGGCTGCAACTTCCAAGGCAACAGCTGCTAAAGACGAAATAAAAGAACAAGAGAATCATTCCAATAAAACAGCGCAGGATTATGATGAAAATGAAAGCCATGAAATTAAAGATGATGATAGAAGTTCTCCTCCTGAGCTAATAAAACCAACTGAGGTTACAACCTCCGTAACTGGGAATGCTAAAGTTCCAGTAAAACAAAAAATTGTTGAAACTCGACCGCAACAAGAAGCAATCCCGCCCCCAAGTTCAATATTTAGTGAACCTTTGCCGGCCAGCAAAGAAATTGACATCCTTGATTCTCTTCTTCTTGGTCAGTCTGCCCTACATGGCAAGCAACAACTCAACAGGGACAAGAAAAAGAAGAGTGAATACAAGGGGGAGGATATAAGGATAGGAGCTCCGGTTGTTGGGAATATTGACGAATACCTACCACCATTTCCTGGATATAATTATTCATACAGTCTCTGGAATCTTGCTAATGCGGAGAAGAAATCAAATTTTCGCTTACTGATAAGATCTAAGGTATGCATTTTAGAAGTGCAGCTCCTCTATAATTAGATTTAGTAAGTAAAGGTAATTGACTACAGTTTGATTGTTTGATATTAGTGGAATTCAAAAGTAGAAATTATATGTAATGGGCTAAAGTTCGAACTTTTTTTCATTTAACATAACAATTCAAATCTTTTAAAAAACACAAAAATAACTATCTAGCTTTTCTATTCTTTTTACATTACCTGTTTAAGTTTTTAAAAGCTGTACCTCGTAATGGCATTATTTTACTTGTTGCAATTTGAATATTACTGCATTATATTAAGGTTTTATAACATGAAAGTTTATATTTTCTACTTGCATTTAAAGGAATCCTTACATGACTTAGAATTATGTACTATGAAATATATTTCAATTAAATACGCAAGCATTATTACATAAGAAATATTTACAGAGAAGTTTATTAACATTGGTCTACCTACATAGTTTTTTTCTACATTCTGTAGCCGTGGGCTAACTTGGGATGTAGACCCATAACCTATTTGGTCGATTTCTCAAAGCATCTTGTCGTATTCGTACTTTCTTTGGTCGTTCAAAATGTGTTATTTGTTAACGTATTTGACATATTATTACTTGGAACTTAACTAGATTTCACGTTCTTCTAAAGTAAAGTGAAGTTTTCAGCGATATAGATTCCCCCTTTCCACACCCATTACCCCATTGAATGAACTTACCAATAAACGAGTTCCATGCTAGCAAGCTAAATTTTTCCCCTGTCATAATATCCACGTATATTCTACGTCAATTGTTAACGTAAAAAATTAACCCAAAGCACTCTTGTCATAAATCGTAATTTTTAGAGAAACTTTGATTCTTTTAGATAGCTGGTTTGTCGCCGTACTTCGGTGTAATATCGCCGAGTGTAAAGCTTGAATACCAGACTCACCTAGGGGCTGAACAGACCACTGTTTCTGAATGCTGTAGGGAGTGGTGTGATAATCTGCTCAGATCCTCCCTCACTGTTAGATACAGGTCAGCTATTCATTTTTAAGTAACAGTGGCGTGGCTAGTCTTTAATTAGAAATGTCAGTCAGACTGTAATGAACGGTATGGAGGAAATATAATTTTATCAGATGCTATTTGAGATAGGCTGTTGGAATTTTCGTTGAATATTCCCTATGCTTGGTGTTTCTGTCCGTTGGTCATTCTACAAATGACAGAAATGTATTACAATCAAATACAAAAGTTTATTGATTTTCTATTCCTCACCCTTTATTTTTACGATCACTTAAGTTTCCTATGAGAAATTCGAGTCAACATATGGAGAGGTCAGCTCCAACTCTCAACACCGTAGCTCAGTGTGCTTCCACTGAGCTACGACTATAGTATTCTGTACTCCTTATTATTCACTTTTTGAAAACTTTATTTTTTTGATTTAAGGATTGACCCAGAGAACGGAAAAATGTTGATGTCACAGAAGTTAACCCTAAAGCAGATAAAGGAGGAGGGAATGACGGAGCACCAGCAGACCCTGGGCGAGGAAACTGTCAGCACCGCCAAATTTGACCCCTCCCTCCAGCTGGCCAACTTGCACAATTTGGTGGCGGAGTTGAAGTCCCTAAGCGGAGGCACTTATCTTGTTTCTCACGATAAGAAGTCGGGCGCTTTTTGCAGGCTTTATAAGCCGGCCCAAGGTTAGTCATTATTAAGAATTACAACATTAGTAATTAGCGGGTTACTTTATTTCAACAACTGGTTCGTTTTTTTTACTGATATGCATGGTTATGGCTGTATCTTCAATTCATATTATCACTTGCACGAAAACGTCAAACACACCTATACTGTTTCATTATAGCAAATCGATAGATGCAGGGAAAAGGGAATGTGATTCTGAAAAATAATTATAAATGAAAATTTTCCCTCAACCCCCTTCCCTTTTTTCTCCCCCCCCCCTTCTTACCCACTTCCCTTTCAGCTACACCAAAAAAAACAAGTTTTACTCCAACAAAATATTTAATTTTCGGCAATTTTAAATGCAATAAATTGGCTGAATAGTAAAGCAGCCCCTGGAAAGATGGAGTTTTTTTATGTCATACTTATGCTTAATTGAATCCACACCTACACATTGGTTGTCTTTTTTTATTGGCCAGCTTTAAAAAATCACATCAAAATTACTATGAATATTGATTAACCTTTTATAGGTATGTCAACTTAACTAAGGGGGGGGGGGGGGTTTAATGCAACCATCTCGTAATCAATGTATAAATGGCACTTAGAATTCGAATTTCGATCTAAAATTGTGCATGAGTAATCCTTGGTAGGTCTATTTTCCCTAAATCGAACAAAAAAGTTGAAAAAGTAACGGCTAACGGCTCAGCCGTTTAGCCGTTTTTTTGGCTATTTTTAGGGCAAATCTGTCATAAATTACGTAGGAATCAACTTTTTGAAACATATTTTTGCTTTAAATCATGAGAAATGATACAAATACAACATTTTCAGATTTCTAGTACTAGCAACTACCGGCTAGAACCGTTTGAAAACATTTTGGAGCAGTAAATAGTATTATGTGGAGATAGGTTTCGTGATGATTTGCATTGAAAATAGCTCAAAAAATGGCTAAACTGCAGAGCCGCCAGCTGTTAGCCGTTATTTTTCCAACTTTTTGTTCGATTTAGGGAAAATAGACCTACCAAGGATTACTCATGCAAAATTTCAGATCGAAATTTGAATTCTAAGTGCCATTTATACATTGATTACGAGATGGTTGCATTAACCCCCCCCCCCCTTTACGGTCAATTCATCGGATAAAATCTGCTAAAAATCAATGTCATTTTTATTTTTATGCTTAGATGAAGGAGAATACGACCTACATGAAGCCTACACCAAACTGGATGGATCAACAGTAACACCGCACATCAAGATTCCCTGGAAGCAAATAGATTACAATCTGCTGACCCCCTGGCATGTCAAGAATGACCGTGTTCCAGGAACTTTTGAGCCCCCAAAGTTTTCCAGGAAACGATAGTATCAATATATTAATCAAGTCATTTTTGTACCTATTGTTGTTTTATTTGATAAAGGGAGAGGTCATTTTCTAGTAAATCCCGTAAAGGTGTGTGTTATAAGGCCTAAAAATAGTAGTAGAACGATAAGGTGCTCTAGATATATGTATTCCCTATTGAATAGAACAATAGGGAAATTTTTTTTTTTTTTTTGATAACCATACCTGGATTATCTAAAAAAAATACGAAATTTCTATCAAACGCTTTGTTTGGCTCAAACTGACAAAAATTTAAAAAAAATATAATTATAATAATAATGTTTTCTATAGGTACAAGGTAAAGGTTAAGAACAATCTATACCATTAAACAAAGGAAGAAGTCATTCTTTACAGGTTGATTTATTATAATTATATTTTTTTTTATTTGTGTCAGTTTGAGCCAAACAAAGCGTTTGATAGAAATTTCAGATATTCCAGGTACGGTTATCAAAAAAAAAAAAAAAAATTTCTTCCCTATTGTTCTATTCAATAGGAAATACAAATATATAGAGCAACTTATCGTTCTACTACTATTTTTAGGCCTTATAACACACACCTTTACGGGATTTACTAGAAAATTACCTCTCCCTTTCAGTGAATGGATTTGGCACCTGAAAATCATTTCGCCAAGTGCCAGATCCCTCCCCCTGTTTGAAATGGCTGTGTCTTTTACGCTTTTCATGTGACATTTGTCTACATTTTTGGAACATTTTGTTAATAGAAAATTTATATTTACTAATTTCAGATAAAAATGTTTTGGCCGATATTCACTGCGTTATTGGTCATTTTCATCATTTATTCTGTCAAGGTAGCCCTTTTTAGTTGAATTAACATAAGATTATTACCAACAAGAAAATCCTTATAAGAATATTTATTTATAGCGAAGCCATACTGAAAAAAATTCTGCCTCCTAGTTTTCTCCTTGCCTTTCAAAAATATTTTTTTTCGTAATTCCCTCTTAGTTTCTAAAAATGTTTGACTATGTATGGTTATTTTTTTCACGACTAATTTTATGGTTAATGACAAAGTTTTTTTTACCATGTGATATTTAATAACAATAATCTTGAAATACATTTTTTTTAGAAATCCATCCGGCCACGAGACTTTCCACCAGGCCCGCCTTGTTTTGGTGTCCTTGGCTCCCTCCCATACCTGGATGTTAGAAACCTGACCAGATCATTCAGCAAGCTGACCGCTAAGCATGGGGATGTCTTCTCCATTTTTATTGGGACCAAGCCGGTTGTTGTTCTCAACACACCGGAGGTGATCAAGGAGGCTTTTGAGAGGCCAGAGTTCTCTGGAAGACCAGGAATGATGGGATTTAGAAATACTTTAGCATGTTTATAATAGTAACACTTACCTAATTCTTTTGCAATAAGGATTTTAAAAGCAGTCGCTGAAAAAAGGGACCTTCTCGTTGGGTGTTACTGTTAGTTTGCTAATTAATTTAATTTTGGAATAGATAAAAAAGTTAGCATTGCGAGATTCCTCATAGCCAATTTTAAATCTCTTATTGAAAATAGGTAATTTTTCTGGCACATTTTTCCAGAAAGGGCGTACAGGAATCACCACAACCGAGGGTGCCCACTGGAAGAGCCAGCGCAGCTTCCTCAAGGAGTACATTGACAAGGTGACCAGCACATCTGCCCAGGGATTCCAGGATCTGGTCATGGACGAGGTCAACGACATGAAGACGGACCTGAGCAAGAAGCTGAACGAGCCCCTGGCTGTGAGCTACAAGCTGAATGTTTGTATTATCAATATCCTGTGGAATCTTGCATGTGGTCGCAGGCTCCATGCCCAGCAACAAGAGTTTCAGACTGTGTACGAGTGTGTTGATAAGATCACCCAATTTATGTCCAGGTAATGGTTTTATTATTTCTTTGGTCTTACACTAGATTATCGTGTACTCTAATAAAGTGAAACTCGTAGCTGGCTAAAATACTCCCCATACACCCACTTTACCCCATCCCCTCCCCTTCTACTGGATGAACTAACTGACCAATAAATAATGTCCATGTTTGCAACCTAAAATGACGACAATGTTTTCCCTGTCATAATATCCGCGTGTATATTTTATATCCATTATGTCATTGTCCAGGTAAAAGATATTGTTTCATTAAGGGGGATAGATTTCACTTTTGGGCAGAAATACATAATCATTCAGCTCTTATTTAAGTCTCAGGGGTTTCCATCTACACGCCTTTCTTCAACTTGATAAATCATTGAAGTAAATAGAATAAGAAAATTGATTTGTTAATTTAGACATATTAGCTTTAGTTACCTATTATTAATTTTTTCCTATTTAGAGCAGCAATCTTTTCTTTCCTGCCAATCCTGACCAAAGTGTTGCCCGAGAGTATTACCAAGATGGAGAAGGGACGCTACTACAGAAACAGGTTCCACGAGGTCTCCGAGAAGTGGATCCGTGAGCACAGACAGGACTACAGGGGCAACAGGACCGGTGACATGCAGGATACCTACCTAGAGAAGGTCAACAAGGGAGAGGTTTTCTTCACCGAGCAAGGATTGGCTGCTCTTTTGAGGTAAGATTATATTACAGTAATGGATTTATTATTGCTTGGATCTTACACCTGATTATCATGTACTCTAATAAAGTGAAACATGTAGCTGGCTGAAATAACGATCCACCCCATTTACCCCATCCCCACCCCTCTTACTGGATGAACGAACTAACCAATAAGTGTGTCCATGTTAGCAAGCTAAATTGACGACAATTTTTCCCCTGTCAAAATATCAATGTATTGTATATTCTATTATTAATTGATTTTATTTCCTTTCAAGTTTCCCTATTTTTGTTGGTTTGACTTTTTCATTTAGAAAAATATATTATCGTTGTGAAAAAGCTACCCACTCGAATTAAAGTAAATTGAATGCTGAATATCGCGAATTAGGTAATATCATTTCATGTCCAGTCTCAAATGAGGCCGGGTTGTCTGATTAAAATGTACATATGTTTAAATAGTTTATTTTTTTTTTGTAGAGAAATTTTCATCATCGGCTCCGAGTCTGAATCTGTGATGCTCCGCTGGGCTGTCCGTATTCTGTCATGCCACCCCGAGGTTCAGGACAAGGTTGGCAAGGAGTTGGACTCTGTGGTCGGCAGAGGCGTAGAGGTCACATGGGACAAGAGGACAGAATTGCCTTACACAATGGCTGTTATTAAGGTGAATTTTTGTTATAGACAAACTTTCGATTAATTGCGTCTTCAGATACCTTACATTATTTGTGATAAATAAGTTTATCTTTTTCATCAATATTTTTTTTTATGGAGTTTGTTATATATAGTTGATCTATCAATGTTATTGTTCATTTATTTATAATAGGAAGAAATAGAAGAAATTGTTCCATAGACGTTGCCTTTTGTGCGTACTACTTTTTTTCTTTAACCATACGTCATATTTAAATATTTTAAGCTATTGTTAATTTTTACCTATTGTTTCAATTAATTCAGGAGATTCAAAGATTTGCCGACATCGCACCGACCGCTCTGATGCACAAGACCGTGTGTGACACCAGCCTGCGCGGCTACAACCTGCCCGCCAACACTCTCATCATGGCCAACATCAGTGGGTGTCACAGGAGTCCCAAGCACTGGGAGAAACCTGAACAGTTTTATCCCGAACATTTTATTGAGGTGTGTTTAGTTACATAATAATGAGCAGGGATCTAAAGGGATAGGACAATTGCCGATAAATTGATGTAATTTTACGTCTCCAATGATGATATATTGATATATAAAGTAACCTCTTCTGTAAATTATAATAACTAGTTGAAACGTTTAAACACTTAACTTAATGAGCCAACCAATAAAAATTCAATATAATAAGTCTCCCAAAGTTGTCAAGCCAACGAATAAGAATCCGTTACTTTGGGGACTATTGTTATAAACATATCTCCTTGGAAATTTCTAAGAATACCCACAAAATATAAATAATGACTTTCTCTCAGGATGGAAAACTTGTGGAGGACAAGAAAGGATTTTTGCCCTATGGAGTTGGAGAGAGAGTGTGCCCCGGTGTTGAGCTTGCTAACATGGAGATGTTCCTCATACTAACCAATATTCTCGCTACATTCAGGTATTACTTTGAGTGTCACTTGTAATTCTTTCAATGGTATACAAACCAACAGAACTAAAGGGAAAATCTTAAGTGCCATAAAGTAAGACTTATTTTATGATTGATATTATATAAATAATGAAAATAAAGCAAAATCCCATTTTTTGCATAATTTTTTCTAATGTATCCCTTACTTAGCCTAAACTAGATTGTGCTAAAAGTAAACAAAGAAATTAAAAAAATCCATAAATTAAATGGTCTTCCTGCAGATTTAGAACAAGGTTGCATTTTGACCGTCTTTTTCATTGAAACTATGCTTTATATGTAGTCGTAGAAAGATTTATGATAATGGATTTATTATTACATGGATCTTACACCAGATTATCATTTACTCTTATAAAGTGAAACTTGTAGCGGGCTAAAATAACGCTTTCACTACATCCCCTTCCCTTCTACTGGATGGACGAATTGGCCAATAAATGACGTCGGCCTTAAATTGACTAAAATTTTCCCCCTGTCTAATTTACATGTACATTGTACACATATTCTACATCTATTTTTATGCATTAATTTTCTTCAAGGCTCTGTTTGGTTGATGGAGACGATGGTAAGATGGGAACCCAGTTCAAGTCTGGAACAGCTGTTCTCAGGAACCCCAAGCCATACAGGGTCATCTTCAAGGAGAGGGAGTAGATCTTGTCCCCTTCAATGACCAATCTCTCTTCATTCTGTAGTTATGGATATAACTGATACTCGTTTTAATCATTATTTATTAATATTATTGTGCCATTGGTTATGTATGAATGGAAGCGGAGTGATATATATTACGGTCAACTATGCACATGCACAATCTTCTTTTAAGTTGTTTTTAATTCCTGGTGTAAAAAAGTGATATTTTAATTTTTGAATAAAAGCAAGATCTGAATTTGATAAAATAAAAATCTCAAGAAATCGGTATTTGGTTTTATCAGCATTTAAAGTCAATATAATAAAAGATTTTTCAAATTCTAAGCAATATAAGACTTTGGGCATTTTAAAAAGGTTCCAGTACTTAATGTCCTATATAATATTATGATAAATAAATATTTTAATTTGATTGTGTCTTCTAAAAGTTTACCCTTTAATTTGAGATAAAAGACTTATATTTTGTTACTTTTAAAGACTTGTATATTATATGCAAATGCATTGAAAATTATAAAAAAAACTTATGTATTTATATTTATTTTAAACCGGTGTACTTTAAATTTTCTCAGCCAAAGATGAGGATCTTAAAATATTTTATTTTATGTTAATTTTATTCATAATGCTTAAATAAAAAAATATGTAAAATGTAATTTTATGTAAAACCCCTAAAACTCAGTGTGTTTTGCTGTGAACATATTTAAGTTTTATTAGAGCTTGATATTGTAACTTACTTTCAGAAATTATAACTACAAGTGTGATGAAATAAGATGTTTTTAACAAAGGTAAAATAATTCTATATTTTTTCTTATTTAAATGATTTCAGTATTAGATATGGGTGGGGGGGGGGGGGGATGCTAATATTTGTAACCAAACCTATAATTCAAAGGAACCCGAGCAAAGATATAAATCACAAAATTTCTACTATCTCTTCTAGCAAAACTTCAAAAATACGATCGACACCTAAAACAAAAATTAGTTTGATAGGAAATAAACCTCATAACATATATGGAGGAAAAATTATTTTGATAGAAGGTAATAAACCTCAGAACATATATGGAGAAGTTTATATTTTGCATATGGTACTGGACTAATTGGAGGGGGGGGGGTGAAAATATGTGGAGTGGGGGTTGGTGAGGGTGTAAAAACACATCTGAGCTTAGCTGAGCTTAATTGCATTCACAACTAAAACTAGGGGGGGGGGGGTTAATATTTTTGCAAACTATCTTGTGCAGAATATGCACCCCTGCATATAAGAGGACTCACACTAAGTATTAACTAATTGAACTGTTTAGGCATTAAACCTTAGTTGTACAGCTGTGCAGTGTGCCAAGAAAGCCAAAGCTGATCGCGTTGTCGTTCTCTGCAAATCCATTGTTTCCGGTCACGGCCGTTTAAAAGCCCGCAGCAGGCTGGGGGAGAAGCTGGAGTTTCTAGATCTTGATCCTATTGTAGGTAAGCTAAGTTTATTTCCAGGGATTACAAGGGTAAAGATAATGGACGATAAATTGATAAACATCCTCAATGATGATAAACAAAATAACTTCGGTAAGGGGGGGGGAGGGTTTAATGCAACCATCTCGTAATCAATGATTAAATGGCACTTAGAATTCGAATTTCAATCTGAAATTTTTCATGAGTAATCCTTGGTAGGTCTATTTTCCCTAAATCGAACAAAAAGTTGGAAAAGTAACGGCTGGCGGCTCAGCCGTTTAGCCGTTTTTTGCCTATTTTCAGGGCAAATTCATCATTAATTACGTTGGAATAAACTTTTTAAAACATATTTTTGGTTTAATTAATGTTAAATGATAGCAATAACCATTTTAAAATATAATAAACATATCCAAAGTTTATTGGCCAATGAAACTATAAAATATCATTATAAAACTTTGGGTATTAGTCTAATTTACAGTCATATGTCCCCTCTCTCCTTTGTTTATTTCATCAAGATGTGTACTTTAATCATCTCTTTATCGTTTAAAAATGTAGTAGGACATATGTGTTAATTTTACAATAAAACGACGTCATTTTACAAATGTGATTAAATGACGCTTAGATTTTGAAATTTGCTTGTTGGCTTTATTTAAATGCAAGGTTATTTTTTTTTTCTCCTGTGGTTAACACCTGATAGGAGCCCTGCGGGGCCTACACTTACGTACCCTTTATCTTTGTTGCTACCCAGTTCCTAATTTAACCTAACCTGGCCTAAAATAATAAACTAACTAAAAAATATTGTCTATTTTTATTTTCAATTTATTTTAAAATAAGGAGGGAAGGGTTCCTTGCACAACATGGCACTTTGAGGAAAAACGCCGGTTTTTTTGATAAATTCTTTTCTATCTAGGTCAAGCTGTATTATATAAAGAAGAAAAGAAAGTGAGATCTATCCGTGAACATCAAATTTCCAGAATCCCCCGAATTATCTACACTAACCAGATCGATTCAAAATGGCGGTCAATTTGTCCAGAGCCTCAATGATAATCTTAAACAAATGTAAATCCTTGCCATGGCATTCACCCAAAACTTATTCTAGTTTAATCCTAAAATCTAGTTCTCATGACGACAGTTATAAATGCAATAAACGTAGTTACAGTCAAGGAAACTTTATGGATTCAAGTGAAGATGTTGGTAGTGTCCTTGTCAAAACTACTAAACTTCTGGATGAATTGAGTGTACCTGAACCTGCAGCCTCCAGTAGATTTCTGGTCAGCCACGTCCTTGGCCTCAAAAATCATCAAGCTTGTCTTCAGCATCAAGATGAAAAACTAACAACAGAACAAGCAGAGCAATTAAACAGGCTGATTGCCTGTCGCATGGCCCGCATGCCTATCCAGTACATTATCGGCGATTGGGATTTTAGAGAAATACGTCTGCAAGTTAGACCGCCAGTATTTATACCCCGTCCTGAAACTGAACAACTAGTCCAGATTGTACTGGATGATATTCCAGCTGATAAAAAGTGTCACTTGCTGGAAATAGGACCAGGCAGTGGTAACATTTGCCTCTCTCTTTTACATGAAAATAAAAATATCCACATAACTGCTTTGGAACGATCTAGAATGGCAGCTCAGCTTACTGCAGAAAATGCCATAACTCTAGGCCTCGCAGATAGACTTAATATTTATGAGTGTAAAGAAGAAGGCAACACAGAACTGCCAGAAGATATTAAAATCCAAAAATTTGATGCCATTGTTTCAAATCCTCCCTATGTGTTGCGCAAGGATCTTTCCAATCTTGAGCCAGAAATATCCTTATATGAAGATTTAAGAGCTCTTGACGGGGGAGCACGAGGTCTTGACGTAATACTTGATATATTAAAACTTGCTGACATGATGCTGGTACCAGATGGACTCGTTTACCTGGAGGTTGACCCCTGTCATCCTCATATTCTTCCAGAACAACTTATTAAACTATGTATTCCGTTTAAAATTATTAAAGTTATTAAAGATTTTCAAGATAAGGAGAGATTTTTAGTTTTATCTAAAGATAAATATGCTTAATTATTTTTTTAGTTATACTTTGCTCAACCATATATTCATGCAGTTTTTATTATATTGCAGATAAAATATGTAGTGAATGAAAATATGTATTATTGTTATGAAACTGATCCTGGAAAACTTTGTAAAATTTGAAAACGAGTATGAACTATCTATGGCTGCCCACGCGACCTCTTGCTTTGTGTTTGATCGGCCGAAACTAAAAAATATTTTCGAAAACTCTCATAACTAAATTTAAAATGTGATCTGATACTGCAAAGTGAAAATTTTATTGGTAAACTGGAGGGAAAAGTCTCAATTTATTACTTGTATCCTACTCTGTGTTCAATTAACCAAAAAAAAACGAAATTTATTTTATATTTGTCTAATCTGTGATCTAAACTCTGTGTAGACTATTTACTAATCTTTTTATTATAATTTTGTATCCCTAAATTTTTGCTTGAAAATTACGCGTGATGATGCCAAAGAAACAATTGCAATTACTCATTCTTATCACAACAGGTAATTTTATTTTTAAGGTTTCACCTCCTTCAATATTTTGTTTCATTATAAGCGAATATTAAAAAAATATTTTTCCGCCCACGAAAAGGCTATCAATGCTTGTTTGGGGGGGGGGGGGGGTAATGCAACCACCTTGTAATCAGTGTGCAAATGACACTTAGAATCAGAATTTCGTTATGAAACTTGGTATTGTTCAATTTAGGGAAAATATACCTACAAAGGATTACGCATACCTACCAAGTTTCATAACAAAATTAGGATTCTTAGACCCTATTGCACACGGATTACAAGATAGTTGCATTAACCCTCCCCCCCCCCCCTTTATATCCTATATTCTCAGACTACATATTTCGATATCTCTACAATAGTTAGTATATACCACATTTACAATTAAAGTTGAATTGCTAGGAGTAACTGGAAATTCTTTCAACCCTCAATAAATTATTTTTTAGTTGGTGCCCTGTTTATCTTGCTGTACAGCGTACAACTGCGCTGGGATGGTTATGGAAACGACGCTCCCACAGCCACCCTACGGACACCAAGCACTCCGACAAATGGTCAGTATGGCAGACTCCGGGCCGCTGGAGGCCAAGGGGCAGGACAGGCTGCTGAACGGATGGACTATTGTCCTGCGACAGCTGTCTATTCGGCCGACATTGAGACTAGTCAGCTATTTCCCACCATGGAGCTGAACCCGTCTTGGATTACGAGGTAAAATCTATTGCAAACAACTTGTTAAAAACGTTAAAAACAGTTAGATTTTGTTTTTACAATTAAAGCTATCAATTGTTTTTCTATTGATTTCTTCTAATTAAAGAATGTCTTACTAGATAAAAAAAGAATTGTTTCATTAAGAAATGGTGCCTCATGTGTTGATTTTTCGTCCTTGTTTGGGAAACGGGATAGTTGGTACTCGTCCTTTTTATGAATATACTTCATAGAAATGAATGTAGTAGAATATACGTAGATATTATGACAGAAGCAAAATTGTCAATTAAGCTTTCTATTTCCCCTGTCATTTATTGGTCAATTCGTTTTACCAGTAGGAGAGGATAGGGTAGATCATTGTAGCCCAATAGAAGTTTCCCTTTATTAGAGAACATATATGAATCCGGTGTCAGATCCAAGTAATAATAAATCAATTCTTTTAGACGAGAATTTTGGAGTAATGCATACGAGGATAGGTATGCTAGAAGACGACAAATATGGCCCCAGCTTCCACTCAAGTTAGTAATATTTGTTAGTAGTAATATTATGTACGTCTGTCTGTTTGTCTGTAATATTCAGTTTCATGTTTTTGGTCCACTAATACTTACGTTAATTTGCAATCTAACTTAAGTAATTTTTAGAAATGCTTATAGTTTTTCATGTTTTATTCCTGTTTTATCTCTCGCTTTGTCATTGGTGTAATAACTATTTATTACATCATAGAAATTCAAGTTTGGTATGTAAATAATTTTTTTTTCACACCAAGCCAATCGTCTGTCCTAGTTAAAAATTATTGTCCTTCGTAGCATATTAAAGTTTTAAATACATCTCATATTAACTTTTGTGTTTAGGGTTATTTTGATGCCGCACTCTCATACAGATCCTGGCTGGCTAAAGACTGTTGAGGAATACTTTGCCACCTCGACCAAGTCCATCATCTCCAACGTGGTGAACAAGCTGACCCAGCACACCAACATGACCTTCATCCTATCCGAGGCTAGCTACGTATGGCGATGGTGGGAGCAAGCTGACACGCTCAGCAGGGACAAGATGCTGGCTCTGTTGGAGTCTGGTAGGCTTGAGATCACCACCGGAGGCTGGGTCATGACCGACGAGGCAAACGTGGACTTTTTTTCCATGGTTGACCAATTGGTTGAAGGTCACGAATTTATGCGACGGGAGCTTAATGTTCGTCCACGCAACAGCTGGTCTGTTGACAGTTTCGGCCATGGAGGCGCCTTCCCACATTTGTTGGCAAAGGCAAATGTGTACAATATGGTGATCATGCGGATTCATTACATCTGGAAGGAGTGGATGGCCAGGAATCAGAATGGAGACTTCCTGTGGAAGCAGAGCTGGGAGAAGGACGGAAGTATGGCGCCTCTGTGTCATAATTTCCCCTACGATATTTACAGTATCAAGCACAGCTGTGGTCCTGACCCTACCACGTGTCTAGGATTTGATTTTAGGTAGGATTTTTTTACGACATTGTATGCTTTTTATTATAAATAGTTACATTTGCTGCTTATCAATTTCATGACATTAAAGCCTGGAATCGATTCAAGATAGATATCATGACTACTTAGACATGCAAGATATTGATTAGTTATTAGTTAACATAATATTATATAAGCTTCTAAGATTCTATTTGTAATTCAAGTACATAAGAAATTTTAGCAGGTGTTAGAAAGGAACTGTAATGGTCGGTAAACAAATCTTCCTTGTAAATATATTGTTTGAATTGCTGCTATTGGTAGAAATTCTGATATTCTTGAAGTTATGGTTATACTAGAAGTTTTTTTTTGAAAGGCTCAACTTTTTCTTCCTAATTTTTTTGGACACTTGAAAGAGAAATGCGCTTCCAAGTTGGACATTTTAGAGATTTAACATTATATTTAGGCATGTTGATGGGGAATACAACGAATTTACAATGCACTACAACCCAATCCACTCTGGCAACATACAGACAAGAGCAGAGCTACTCCTGGACCAATATGGTAGAACCGGCTCCCTCCTACCACACAATGTTGTCCTTGTTCCGTTGGGGGATGATTTTCGGTATGAGAAGGATGTTGAGTTTGATCAGCAGTATAATAATTACATGCAGATTATGGAGTTTATCAACAGAGGAAACTATAATGCTGAGGTAAAAATATTTATTTCTTAATACAACGAACTTTTTTACGCTTATAATTCAGTGGAGTATATTTATTTTCCAACCTATTTGAATTTCTCTCTACCCACCCCTTGCTTATTTCTTTTCCAAATTATATAGTAGAAATACTGAATATTTCCTTATTTTGAATGCCCTTCCTTCCCCCTCCCCCTCATAGGGGGGGGGGGGGTGCAGAATTATGCGTTTAAAATTAAGAGCACAGAGGGGCAAGTAGCAGATAAATTTCTTCCTCCCTCCCCTTAATTCTTAGATAAATTTTGACATTTGTATCTGATATAATCATCAATACTAATACAAAAATATTTTTAGATAAGCTTCGGAACCCTGAAAGACTATTTCCGAGAGGTACGAAGTCGGATGGACAAATTTCCAACTCTGACCGGAGACTTCCATGTATATTCTGACATATTCAGCGAGGGGAGGCCTGCTTATTGGTCTGGGTATTATTTTACCAGACCATATGTCAAGCTTCTAGCTAGAGAGGTATTACAATTTTTATGATAGGGTAAATTCAATGAGAATCTAACCTAAACTAATAGTTTTAGTCTGAGAATTAACAAACAATGAGGTTATTTCTCTTTGGAGGGTGTTGGTACCATCCCCTAAATAGTTATAAATATATTAATAAATATATTTATACACACGCACACAAAGACATCCTTATACGTTTCTTATTTCTATAAGGATGATATATGAATTATTATCTGTTACAGGTGTCAAGTAAATTAAAGAAGACTGAGATATTGTACACGCTGTGTCTAGCCCGTGCTCACAAGGGGGAGGAGCACATGGCCCTGGCCTCCTTCACATCACTCTACTCCAAGCTGGTGGATTCCAGGAGAGCTCTGGCACTTTTCCAACATCATGATGCAATTACAGGTGAAAAATAAGGATAATTTCATGATGATAACTTGGAACAAAAGAAAGAGATCCAAGTACATTTTTGTCGTTAATCCACTTCTAGCATTTGCATTTTAATTACATCTACATAGCATAACACTAAAGCCCCTGATGAGCCTAAACCAAGGACTTCATTGGGGGAGTGTAAATGGGTATTAACCCCCTCACAATTTTAGAAATAAAATAAATAGAGGTTCCATAAGCAGTAATTTCAATTTTTTTTTTTGGGGGGGGGGGGGTTTGATACTACCCCAAAACACCTAAGACCCCACCCAAAAAAAAACGTGTAAGACTTATTCAGAATGAATATTTAGGAACAAGTAAGGCTGCAGTTATGGATGATTATGAGTATCGGCTCAACACCGCCATCAACAATATGAACCAGCTGGAGAGGTTGATAGTTCACTATTTAACAGCTCAAGACCCATCTCAAGTCAGAATCAACAATCCATTCAAACAAACAAATATTAGGTAAACTTGACATATTTAAAAGCTTTAGGTATTGTTTCCTTTAATTGAGAAAATTTTTTTTTTGGGGGGGGGGGTTGAGATTGAAATACTCCAGAATCCTAAATGGCAATGGAATTCCACCCCCCTCTCCCACTATTTATCTTCATAAAATTCTTAATGTTACGTAGGAAAACCATTAAAATCATTTATCCCTATAGGTATAACAGAACTCAAGTTTATCATCAAAAAAATACATTTCATCCCTGCTGGAATGTGCTTAACATCACTTGCTCTCGTTCGTACATAGTCTCCTTTGAAAGTTTCTCATATATGTTTCTAGAAATCCATATACCTATGAACTTGACTTTCTAGGGTGTTCTAAATGCACTAGAAATATAGATAGACATAATAATCATGTCCTTTTGTTTAGGAACAAAGGAGAATACGACGAGGATGCTCTTATCCTAAACATCGGATCCGCGGAGTCCAAGAAGTTTGTGTTGGTCAACTCCGAGGCGAGCATCGTGCAAAAGCTGGTGCACATCACCTCTCGCAGTCAAGATGTTTGCATCTATGACAGCACTAACACAAGTCTTGATCTGCAAGTATTTCCTATTCATAATACCACCGTACAGTCCAAAATTGATACTTCTCTCTTTAAGGTAAGATTGCTCGTAATAACAAGAAACAAAACTTTGCACTATCCTATATTATAAAGTAATAAGTTTTTTTTTTGTCTGAAGCTTAAGATTTTGTTGGCTTCTAAACCGATTCACATGTTAAAAATGAAACATTTCTTATGTTTTTACACAAATAGGTAGTGCAAGGCTGTAGACATTGATTTCTTGAATTAATAAATCATCCCTTGTACTGAACAGTTATTTTCTTTTTTTTCCACGAATAATGATAAATATAAAACATTTTAGGTGTATTTCATGGCTGTTTTACCACCTGTCTCAGTTTCTGTCTACCGCCTAGAGGGATGTATCCCTCGCCAGAGTGACCTGGAGGAATCGGATGGACGGTCAGCTCCCAGCAGCCCCATCACCAAGGTGTACTGCATGCGCTGCCCGGAGGGGGTCAAGACTCTGGGAGCAAGGGTGGAGATGACAAATATACCAGAGGGGGGAATTGTTTTGGAGAACAGAATTTATAAACTTTATTTTCATTCTGAGACTAAACTTTTACAGTCAGTAAAGAATAAGGTAAGATTAATTATAACTCCATTAAGGCCAATTCGTCGGATTAACAACTTTGGGGACTAAAGTGAATTCTGATTTGTTGGTTCTTTAGGTTCAGTGTCCAAACGTTTCAACAACTAAATGTAATCTAAAGAAGGGGTGAATTTGTGTATCGTCAATGGGGATGAACCATCGGCCATTGTCTTATCCCTTTAGATCCCTGTATTAAATCTAACTTATTATACTTAAGTAAAAATGCATGCCCCCTCAATTTCCTAAAAATCTTTTCATATTGTCTTCTAATAAAATTGTTATTCATAGTAGTAAATAAATAGATATAGAATATACAATATGGTTGCTAACATCGACATCATTGGTCAGTTCGTTCATACAGTAGTGGTGGGGGGGGGGGAGAGGGAGGGGTATCGTTATATTATCCAACAACGTGTTTAATTTTGATAGAGTACATGATAATCTGGTGTAACATCCAAGTAAAAATAAATCCATTGTTAAATTAATACAATTTCAGATCCAAGGCGACACACGTGAAGTCCAGCTTGAGTTTGGGGCCTACGTGTCCCAAATCTTCAGATCCGGAGCGTATCTATTCAGCGTGGAAAATGTTGATGGTATACCCACCGAGGATCCTATGGTAACTGCTGCCGATATTGATGATGTTATAATCATCTCCGGGCCTCTGTTCTCTGAGCTGCGGGTGGTCTGGCACGTGACTGGGAAGAAGGGCAAGTCTATGTTTGTGCACAGCGTCAGGCTGACGCATGACACGGGGCCACTCAGTGAGGCTGTTCATATTGAAAATCTTTTTGACTTTGGACCAAATCAGGTAAAAATCATTTTATCGTTAATCCATTTAGCTTAGTTTGCTTTAAAAAAAATTGCATTTAAGAAAAGTTACGAAGACTTTTGTGACACTTAATAAATTACCTGGGTTTAATTTACAACAAAATCTGATAAATCAACGAATTCATATACGTCTTTCTCAAAAAAAAGGAAAAAAGGAGAGAAACATCTAAAAAAATAATAGATTTTTTATTTTAGACCTTATTTTCCATAAATATCTTGTAATCTAATAACGAATTTGTTTTAGAATATGGATAAAGAAATGTTTATGAGATTCCGAACTGATATAAAGAATGGTGGAGAAACTAAGCGCCTGTACACTGACCAAGCAGGACTGGGAATGGTGGAGAGAATATATTCTGACCAAACTGGCATTCCAGGAAACTTGTTCCCTGTTACGGAATCTGTTTACATTGAAGATTCTAAATCAAGGTTAGTTTAAATTCTTCATGTAAATTTGTACTAAATTTGATATTATACTTTGTATAGGTACTAACACACAGTAGGTATGTTTTGTTTGCATTGATTGCCATTAAATTCCTGATTGATAAACCAATGCGCGTTGAAACTATCACTCTTTTAGTCATTGGTGATGTACTTCCAACGGAACCCAATTATTTTTCTTCTCACTCTTAAGCTGTAAAACAGAAGTTTGTAGATTTTATTATTGTACAAGTAGAGGTGTTTTTATCTTACCATAAAGTTGATTTAATTCCCTACTCCCCATTATCTTTTTTTTTTTGTCCCGTCTTTATATTATTAAGGAGGTAAATATATCCTGGCTTGAATTCATCCCACTTACTTATTGTTGTTATTTATGTTGTTTTAGGTTAAGTTTATTGGTTGACCATGCAACGGGAGCCAGCTCCTTAAAGGAAGGATGGTTGGAGGTGATGGTTGACAAACGTACTATGTACGACGATGCCAGAGGCATGGGAGAGGGTGTGTTGGACAGCCGTTTGACCAGGCACAGATACACTCTGCTGTTAGAGCCTAAAAAGCTGCAAGAACCTTTGGATGAAAATATGGAGAATCTGAAGTTTGGAGGCACTGACGCCAGTCATCCAGATGCATCGTCAATACTTCCATTCCTGTCAACTCTTGGATTAATATTGAGCAGATACCTGGAGCATCCTGTCCCAATTCTGGTCTACACTGATGGAGATGGAGCTCAGATTCTTGATGAAACAAGTTAGTTAATATTGTATGCCTTAAAGCGAAAGCGTCATCAATCCAAAACACAACCAATGGATAAAAATCGTTTGCATTAGTCAGTTCATGTCGCATGTCGCTAAAGATTTTTGCCTGATACTAGTCGATTTTATAATCTGAATCATTACATCTTAAACTAAAGCCATGGATTTTGACAAAACGATTTTCTACTATCAACAATCTTCATGTTTCTTAATCTAATATCTCAAGAAACTCAGATAATAGGACAATGAATGAAATAATAATATCGGCATCTTTTATGTGTAATAATCTGCCTCTGATAGCTTGCCAATTTTGTAGGTAAGTTAGGGTAGAAAGTTAACCTAATATCCAAGGAGGGAGGGGACATTGAGCTGTTTATTACACTAGTCCCCAAAGTTTTCTAATAATGTTGGCATTATAACTTTAGGGATTTTAATTAATTTTTTATTTGTTGGTTCATTCAGTGTCTAAATATTAACCACTAGTTGTAATCTACAGTGTAATTTTGTGTATTTTTCATTGCAGATTTACAACAATTTATTGGCCATTGTCTTATCCCCTTAGATCCCTTCAAATTTCTCTCTTCCTCATCGTTTAAACTAAACAGACTTATTTAATTTAGTCGAGTTGGCCACTGAACTGCCCTGTGGTTACGAGCTGGTGAATCTGCGTACCTGGGATCCCAGCAGACTTGTGCCACCGCACACCAGCACATCTGGCACCCCTGGAGCTCTCATGATCATCAGAAGGTTGGCTCCTGACTGTTCCTGGATATCTCTGACAACTGCGGATTGTTCAGAAGTTGGACTTGATCAGTTCCGCTTTAGGTAAATATTTAAGTTGTTGATACCCAAAATTAGGGCAAACAATTCATTACCTATAGATTTTTAGGTTCAAAGGGATAGTTCTACGAAGTGTATTTAAAGAGTCAAGGTACTTAGAGTAGTGAACTTTTATATGTCTTAGTAGAATATATTAGGCATTGGATAGATATGATTATATGTTAAAGAATTTTTAACATTGACCAGACCAAACTTTTTTTATTTGACAATATCTAAAAAAGTTAAAGTGATTTGCCACACAAATTACATGAGAATGGTCTATTTTTTCACAAATATGTATAGCCATAACACCAATATCAGAGAATCTTTTTCCACATATTTCACAAGAGTTATAAAAAAATTGAACAGGGGTTCCCCTTGGGACAAGTTACTTTAAAAACATAAAAAATAATGTCCGGTTCATAATAGGACAGGTTTTCTAAAGATACTTTTTAAAAAAATAAAGAAAACCGTCCGGTTTACTTACAATATACACATCTCACGCGGAAATACCAACTAACAATACAAAAGACCATTCTCATGTAATTTATGTTGCAAATCACTAACTTTTTGAGATATTTTCAAATAAAAAAGTTCGGTCAGGTCAATGTTAAAATTCTTTATCGCAATCATATCTATCCAATGCCTAATATATTCTACTAAGACATATTAAAAGATCACTACTCTTAGTACTATACTAAATATTTTATTGGTCATTCTTTGTTGTTATGTGTATTTTGTTGTATAAAAAGTTTGAAGTTCGATTAACTAATAAATGCTATCTAAAGTTGTATTTATGACAAAAAAGTTTTTGCCATATATAACATGCAACGAAGTTAAAAAAAAAAGGGAAAACTCATTTTTTAAGGAAAATCACTGGTCAAATCTTTTAATTTTAATCAATAACTTTATATTATGCATTACTACGTTATTTAAAATAGAAAAAACTTACAGTTCACTATTTTTTAAAATGCACTTCGTGAAACTATCCCTTTGAAAATAAGACGCTAATATTATCTTATATTAACAACGAAATTAATTCGGGGGGAAATCACGAAACCTAGACGTGTTTTCAGCTGTCGTTACATAGTCAAGTAGAATTAACGACCTTTACATCTGCCCCCCAAATATTAATTTAGATGTATTTCGCCTGTTGGTTAGGTAAACCTATTCCCAGGGGTGTATATTCTGCACAAGATTTATTTTTTTCCCCGGCTACAAAATTTGTTATTTTTTTCCCCCCCTAGTTTTTTCTCACCATGTAGGGGGGAAAATGGAAAAATATTTAAAGGACTCTATATTTTATTTATTTTATCCCTCCTAACACACATTTTTTTTTTTATTCACTAAGGAGGGGGGAAAATGGAAAAATGTTTTCAGTTTTCTTAATTTTTACATTTTTTTTCCCTCTAACCACTTATTTTTTATTTCCCCCCCCCCCCCCCCTGAGCCGGGGATCCCATGCAGAATATACACCCCTGCCTATTCCTGCACTAATATAATAAAAAGTAAAATGGTTTTGGAAAACCAAACTTTGGGTTAAATATTTTTACGGAGTTTTTGGATATCCAAGGTATTCGAATCGTTCTATGTAGTAGGTAAATTTAAAAAATATTTTTTACAGAAATTTGAATCCTGTCTTCCGCCCAGTCACACTGACTGGAAATTTTGAGGCCAAGCTGTCCTGGTCCTCGGCACCTGTCCTTCACCAGTCTCTTCCCACTCAACACTTCTCTCCTATGGAGATAGCCTCATTCAATGTCACCTTCCATCAAGCTCCTTAATTATACAAATTTACATATTATGTAATATAAAAAGGAGTACTTCCTCGAAGAAGATTTATACTACATCCAGAGGTGTATATTCTGCACAAGATTTTTTTTTTTTTTTTCCCTGCTACAAAAGATCTTTATTTTTCTTCCCCCCATCCCTAGTTTGTTCTCACCAAGTAGGGGGAAAATGGAAAAATATTTAAAGAACTCTAAATTTTATTTAATTTATCCCTCCTACCACACATTTTTAAAAGTTTTTTTTCACCAAGGAGGGAGGGGAATAGAAAAAATGTTTTCAGCTTTCTTTATTTTTACATTTTTTTTCCCTCCAACCACTTATTTTTTATTCCCCCCCCCCCCCCCCCCTGAGCAGGAGATCCCATGTAAAATATACACCCCTGACTACATCTTAATTTTATGCTAAGTAATTTTCATAATATCATTACTTGAAAATTACAATTTTGCGATGTACATTCTTTGGACCAAATCAGCATATCGAATTATTTTGGTCCCCTTTAAAAGTAACCTATACTTAGTAACTTAATTTTTTATATTACCATCTGAATTATCCAAACCATTAATTATTTTCTTCTTGGAACTATCCCTTTTTAAAATATTAAATGTGAAGAAATGATCTGCATCAGATTAGGCAATATTATTTATATATTTACATTTCTTAGGTAGCCAATAATTCTTTATTCTAATTCTAATAAATAGGGGGTAGTGGATATTTCTCAATATCTTGGTAAAATTCACTCTTTTGATTTGGAGACACTTTAATTATATGAACGGTAGCTGCAACGCCACTAGCATCTAGGGGCTCTGTATTCAAAGAGGTCGGAGTGGGGCAGAAAAATAGCCTTATACCATTCCATGACTTTTAATTTAAACTGAACTATTACCCTTCAAGGACCAATGTAAAGCTTCCGTAAAATTTAGAACTCAACCGTTAAACTTCTTTTCTTAGAACCAAGAATTTTTCGCTCAAAATATTTTGAACTTCTCTTATTTTGTCAACAATCATATGGGTAAAGTTTACAAAGACTACGAGAAAAATCGCCTCCTTGAAAATAGCTGTTTTTACTAACCTACATGTTAATGTAGAAAAATTTATAAATATTCTATTATTTTTTACCTTAACTATAATTTACATTGTTCTTTATGTAATACTTAGCCAAAGTTCTTAAACTATTTTATTAGCTGTTCAAAGATCTGTTGTTTTTTTATTACCATTTTAATGTATTTTGTTATTTGTTTTGGAAGCTTGTTGAAGTACCTATAAAAATGTCATGGCCTACCACTGGTCAATGTAACTGTATAATGCCCTGTCAGTGGAAATTTACTCTGTGAATTGTTCATTTGTATTGCATGACGTAATTTTCTTATAGGCACCATAAAGAGCTTCTCTGTTTTGTTAAAGCACTAATTGTCACAAAGAAGTATTTTTTATTACTCAAAAATGATTTTTTTGTTATTCACAAATTAAAGTTACAAAACTGCATATTTAAACATTTCTCATATTCCAATCATTTTCTCATTTTAGTTCATAATAATCATTATTCTAGTATGACTTTGAAACCGATTAATATCCGCTGGATTAGAACTGGTTCTCAGCCAGACTGTAAATTCATGTATAGAATCGAATGAAAGACAATTTTTCGCGATTAGGTATTAAAATAAAATCTTAAAATTTATACCATTTTTGTTAGATTAGGCCTTCGGCCCCTCAGGGCTGATAAAACCGGTAGGTATTAATCTTCTAATTGGCAGATTTACTATCTGCGGAAAACTGTCTATAATACTATACGATTCCATAATTTGTTAGCAAGCCTGATATTGTACACTAAGGGATGGTGTATGTCCCCACCATCCTGTATCAAAATGCTTTCACAAAATTTTGCCTGACATTTTAAAATTCGCCAAGTTTCTATTAAATCTTTAATATTATATATCCTTCTGAAATTCTATTATTCAAACTTAAGCTTTTTATAAAGTTTAATGTTCATTTCCATTTAGATATTTATAATATAATGATTGTAAGTTGAATTACAATTTTATCAAATTTTGCTTTAAAATCTATCATACCTATCCTGTTAATTTATTTGTCGAATTTCAAAAAAAAAATGTTAAGTTTATTTTGTAAGATTTGCAGAATTACTAAATATATTTTGAATTGTTGAATTTTAAAAGTTTCCCGAGATCTGCAATAAATTTCATTTTGTATGAATAATGAAATATATTTAGTTTTTTGTGAATCTTGTTTGTTTTCATTTTTGTTTTTTTCACTCATTTTATATTATATTTTATCACCTAATTTTAATAAATGTAAAAAATAAATACTCGATAGTTTTAATTATGTCTAAATAAAATATAAATTAGTGATTTTATGCGATTTTTAAAGTTTAACCCAAGTCGAGATCATTGACAAAGGATATCGAATCCGAATTTATGTGGTGTTTAAAATTTTCAATTTTAATACTAAATTTGGATAATGTGTTAAAAATGCACTCATAGTCGTGTATATCGAAGTTAATCGCATCATGATGAAACAGATTTCTAGTAAAAAAAATATATACATTATTCTTGATTCCTGAGGTGAATTCTTAAAAAAACTTTTGCCACTCTTAAATTTTAGTGAGGCAATTAATTATCCCCGTCTAATTTTTTAGTTTGTCTCACTTAATTTAGTGCGCAAAAGTTTTTAAAGAATTCACCTCTGTTTTGTTTGAGTAGAAGTAGCCGTTAAAATTCACCTAAGGAGTTCGCATTGCTACAACTGCCGAGCCTTCCATTAAGAATTACTTTCTGATTAGCTGAAAATCCGGTATTGTTATGGAAAGAGAGGGGGCAATTAGTTGTTTATTACACACTAATCCCCAAAGTTTTATAATAACCTTTTTTTGTTCGTTGGTTTAAAAACTTTGGAGACTTTAGTGAATTTTAATGTGTTGGTTTATTAAGTGTCCGAACGTTTCAAACAATAATTCAATTGTAATCTACAGATGAGGCAATTTTGCGTATCATCATTTAGGATGTACATCAATTTATCAGCCATTGTCTTGTCACTTTAGATCCTTGGGTACTGTTTAATAAGAAACGAAAAAAATCATGTCAAATTTATTTTTTTTAGAATGAGTAAAAAAAGAATGCACATTAAGGTAGAGGTTGATGATGAAGGCTGGGAGCCGGACAACTGGCGGATTGTATACAAAAATATACGCAAAATGCGCGAAGATAAATCTGCTATCTGTGACAGGAATAAATATAGACAGTCTAGATGATCAATCTCTTAATTGGACCAATAGTAAAATAGTGTAGGAGAAATCTGAAATTTTTTGCTCTGAAAATCATAATATAACGGGTACTTATTATTTCATCCATATAATAAGAGTTAAAGTTTCTTTAAAAGTATTGAAACCAGCTTATACCAATAACGAAATTAATTCTGAAAAAAAATCACAAACCCTATACATGTTTTTCAGCTGTCGTTGAGGGGCAACACATCGTAAAATTGACGACCTCTCCATTTGCCCCCCAAATATTATTTTAGATTTATTTCGCTTGTTGGTTATACCTTATTTCTGTATTGAAACATATTTGGTGACTAAATACAAACATATATCTTTAGAAATTTCTCAATAAGAAGGATTGGTCATCTAGGACAATACAATCATTATTACAGGGAATATAAATATAAAAAGAAGTATTCCGCGAAAGAGAAAAGGTTCCATGTGCTTATTGGCCTAATGTTATCCAGCAGAACCCAGGCACACATAAATTTTAGATAAAGTAGGACGGAAATAAAAATTCAAATTATAACTATGAGTCCTCTTTTAGTAGTTAAGGTCAGTTTTAAGTGATAATCTAAGATGTGGATATTATTACAGGGGAAAAATGTCGTCAATTTAGGACAGGTTGCTATTTCCCCCTTCATTCATTGGTCAGTTAGTTTATCTAGTAGGAGGGGTGGGGGGGGTCGTAATTTTACCCCGTCACAAATTTCACTTCAATAAGGAACATGAAGATCTGGTGTATGATCCAAGCAATAATATATCCATTTTTGCATAACACCAAGAAGTTAACCTAAATTTGATCGTGCTAAAGGACGAAACTAATCACGCAGCTATGGAGCGCCTCAAGGAGCATGGTCTCACTGTGGAAAATATTCTTAAGACCAGTGATAAAAAGCTGGGGGAACTCATCTATCCAGTTGGATTCTGGAGGACTAAGGTACACAAAATATAAAAGAGAATTGTCATCGGTGTCATTTTTGTAACGTTCTATTTAGACAGACATCGAATTCAACGTAATTGGTAAGGAAGCAAAACCAAAAGATTTGCAAAAACACTTGTACAAAAATGGGAATAACATTTCTCGTATTCATTCGAAACCGATTAATATCCGGTGGATTAGAACCGGTTCTCATTCATACGAAACAACTATGTCTAACATCGTATTATATCTAGTTTTCTAGGAATATAGAAATCTACAATCATTAGATTAAAGCCAGGGATTAAAACCATTTTTTTTACAATTTGTTTATAATTCTATGTGAGTAATAACTGTTAAAACTTTTAAAAGTAAACTAAGAAAAAAATTATCGATTTGCTCAAAAAGTTTTTAAGCATTTGATAGAATAAATTGCAAATATGCGAATGTCATATAGTCTTTTTTTTCCAACACAACATTCATATTGTAAAGGTGAAGTACATCAAAGAAACCTGCCAAGTTCTCAAGGACAAATACGACTGCGACATTCCGCGGACCGTGAAAGAGCTGCTCCAGTTGAAAGGTGTTGGCCCCAAGATGGCGTACCTCTGCATGTGCTCCGCCTGGGACGAATGCGTGGGCATTGGCGTGGACACACACGTGCACAGGATTGCTGGCAGGCTGGAGTGGACACAGCACCCCTGCAAAACGCCAGAGGATACTAGGAATGGATGTATTAATATTTGGATCTTACACCAGATTTCCTCTCCTTACCTACTGGATGAACGAATTAACCAATAAGAGAGTTCTATGTTAGCAACCTAAATTGACGACAATTTTTCCCCTGTCATAATATCCACGTATATTCTATATCCATAATACTAGGAAAGGTCTGGAGTCATGGCTGCCCAAGTCTAGATGGAAAGAGGTGAACATTATGCTGGTTGGGTTTGGCCAACAGATTTGCCTGCCTGTCAATCCTAAATGTGGGGAATGCTTGAACAGAGAGCTCTGTCCAGTCGGAAGAAAGTGGAAACCTGACAAAGAATAATCAAAAATGTTTAGTTTTGAACAAAAAAATTATTATTTAATTAAACCAGTATTTCTAAAAATTAGCCATTTACATTTTGAGCTATTGACTCTAATTGCATTCAAATTTTACTAATAAGCTTTTTTGTTGTTGTTAAAATAAAAGTGTTCCGTTTCTAATATTGATTTATTCAAATTAATTTGAACAATATCATATGTTTAAACAAAAAGTTATAAGTGGTGATATTTAATTTAAAAAGGTTAAATACAGAGGCATGCACAGGGTTTTTGTGAAATCTTTAGGGTATGCCTAATTAAAATATGGAGGTGTTTTTAACACCCTCCTTTCTAATCGCTTATAATTAAATCAATAAAAGATTAATGCAAAAGCTCCAATACAAATCCGCGAAAGAAATTAACCTAAAAATCACGAAACCTTTTGACCTTTCAGTAAAACAATATCTAGGTTCTTTAAAATTGATCTTCATTGTCCGTCATTAAAGCTTCGCTTTTATGAATGTTTGCATCCTTGTTCAACATTAAATGCTTAAATTTTTCATTTTTGTAAAGGGACGTCCAAGAGGGATGAGGATATATGGTTGTATCACCCCAAAACGAATTTGGTAGCACCTCAAACATTTTGTTGAGGGGCCATTCGCGAGCAATTATGCGCAAAGATGAATCATCCCTCTACCCCGATTTTTATCTACCCAAATAAAAAGCTTGGACCTTCTTGCCTGAATTAGTTTTAGTTTCTAAATTAATTCTCTTGTTTATCATGCAACTTAAAATATTATTAGGGTGTAAAATAGCTGGAAAAATGTTTCATGACAAGTTATGGGAAGCTCACCTTTTAAATTTGGTGTCAAGATCCCTTATTGTAAAAGCGGAGCACCTACATAAAATTTCCTAAATAGCTAAACAACAAACAAAATAAATTACAGGAAATCTTTATAAGCTAAATTTATACCCTAATAGATGGATGGATGGACAATATTATAGTATCTATAAAAAAATAACGTCTTAGTGGCCTTTCATTGGTCAATTAAAATGTATACTGGCCTGCCATTGGTAAATTATCTGTGTATTGGCCTATCATTGGTCATTTGTTTGTATGACGTCATTTTTTATAGGCACTATAAACAAAAAAGATTCCAGGAAATTTCAAAATAGAAAGACAAAGATATTTATATGCCCATTGGACAGATTAACCTTATCAACTAATATCAACCATCTTCTATCTCTAATAGCAGATTTAAATATATTTACCCTGTAGAGATTTTATGAACTCCAGAGTTAATACAACAGTTAAAAGTGAGTTCAAATTAGATGCATGCGCAGAGTAATTTCTTTACAAAAAACATCAGCCGCCTATATCTAATCAGGTAGTAAGGGAGGGGACAATGGATCGAATATTTAATTTTTAGGAGTCTCATACTTTGGGTACTGGCTTAAAGGGAATGTGCAAGAATTTAGCAGTTTCTGACTGAGTTTGGGTACTTGCGCATGAAATGCCGCTACTCGTTGTGTATGTTTTGAATATTGCAGACGGGGAGAAGGGATAAGGGAATTGGGGGCAAGGGAAATAACCACTCGTTGTTTTAGTTTGGAATATAGCAGACGGGGAGAAGGGAGGTGGGGGCAAGGGAAATAAACAGAATAAAAAGGGGCAGTCATATTCTTGCTAGCAGCTGGCCGGGTCCAATAATCTTGTAATATAAAAATCACACCATAAAACCTCAATATATTTCATCAAAAACAAGTTGTGATTTCACTTTACATGACGCTATGGAAATCTATTATTCAATTAACAATCCCTTTATAATTTCCTACAAATTTATTGGATTAAACTGGATTTTATGCCCTTTCTTTGATAACTCTTGTATTAAATTAATTGCCCATTGTCCCCTCCCTTACTCCCTGATATCTAATAGCAGCTGAATAAATCACATTTCCCCATATAGATGCTCATATAACGTTAGTTATAGAATAGCTTTGCTACTAAAAATGATTTAAAATGTGAAAGGAAAATAGAGAGATACACATAATATCATTAATTTTGACATATTTCTCATATTTCTTTCTTCACGACATATGAAAGAAAAAACGAACATTTAGGAAATGTCTTACAAGTATTTTGACAAGAATTCTCCCCTAGATAAAATATTTCTGCTCGCCCACCCCAGGATCGAAAGGGATAACACAATGTCCGATAAAATGATGTACATCCCCAATGATGATACATTCAATTACCCATTCTGTAGATTGCACTCAATTTAATAAACCAACTAATCAAAAATGAATAAGAGTCCCCAAAGTTGTAAAGCCAACTAATAAGAAAACCTAACTTTGGGGACTAGTGTAATAAACAGCTCAATGTCCACTCCCTTCCTGTCGCCCACCCCTATTTATTATTGCCTGGGTGTGCCATCACATACTCAAACTGTCATCACAAAAAAATTACTTCACTACTTTACCTCTATGTTTCTCGCATGTATTAAATTTGCATCCCAAACGAACTGTTTTAACTAAATATTAAGATAGGTTAGGTTAGTAAAGGTCTGTGAAATTTTGCAGGAATAGGGCCCCGCAGTGTTAAAACCTTTCCCCCACAACCCCAGGAGATAAAAAATAATCTTATTTTAAAAAAATAGAAGTAGGGGTTCAGTGGTTGGAGTGAAAGCACCAAATCCTTTGGAATGAATGCTACTGTGTCTTTGTGCGAATATGAAACAATGCGGAAGCGATGGGACACCCTGCTGCCCTGCCCTTCATATTGGAAACATATCAAAACATATCCTTGTGTTAAATAAAATTTTTAGGGGGATTATCTCGGATTTTCATGTCAGATCAGAGAGAAAAGCGAGAAATATTACCGTGGCAAGTTTTTTTTCGAAAGCGATGCTTTTCTAATATGTGTGTGTCCGTCCGTCGGTTAGAAACAATAAACGAAGGCAATCTAGAAACTTTGCATCGATTTTAAACCTTAAATATGAGCTTTTATATTAATAGGTTAAATATGTAAAAGCGTAGCAATTCTACAAATAGGCATTTTTAGAAGCATTTTAGGATTGTTCTATTGAAATAAATTAAAGAAATACATGACTTATATTGCCAATTGTTTGATTTATTTAGTTTCTGAATTTTGCCATGCCTTTCAAGCAGATTCTTACACCCCTTTAAGCCAGGGTGAAAAGATACCCTATAAGTCTGACGTGTTGGTCTGTCGGTCAGATATGCAATATTACAATGGTAAGAGCTAGTCAAAAGTAGTCGTGTTTCCGTCATATTGTAATGATTTTTTGAGAAGAAAACGTATTTTATAATTATTAAAAGTTATGTTGAGCTTAGCCTTATAAATGGATGTAGAATGTACATGGATATTATGACAGGGACAAAATTTACGTAAATTTTGGTTGCTATTTTTCCCTGTCATTTATTGGTCAGTTCGTTCATCCAGTAGGAGGGGAGGGAATGGTGGGATAGTTATTATAGTCCGCTACAAGTTTCGGTTTATTAGAGTACATGATAATCTGGCGTAAGATCCAAGTTATAAAAAAATCCATTGCCTTGTAAGACCCCGCAGAGTTGAAACTCCACTCAGGGCTAGAAATATAGTTTATATTTTTTTTAAGAATGGGGGGGGGGACAGTTGCCAAGAAATAGGTTTAGATACCGCACAACTTTTTTGTACCCTGTAAAATAAGGCAAAACAATCCTCTCTTAAGACTGTCCACATTAATCGTTAAACAGTTTTGATTCAACAAAAACTTCACAAGTGACAGATTGTCATTCTAATTGGGGATGTCTGTGTGTGTGTGCTTGAGTAAGTGTGTGCGCGAGTAAGTGTGTTTGTGTGAATGAGTGTGTGTGAGTATTTGTGTGAGTGTGTATGTGTGTGTATGAAGCAACTTTTTATATGCTTTTCTCTGTGTGCCCCAACTGTGAAATGTTAAAGCTTGACATATTTGGATAGATATCAACTTTTTTTTACATGCGTAGTAACTCCATAAATGTTCTTTTCCCTACCTGATTTAGACATGTTCAGGGCGACCACTGCATACTATATATACTATTTATACTATATAGGATGAATTTGGATACTATATCATACTATATGACTAAAATTTACTATATATACTATATATTATTACCTTTACTTGACCTAAATTTACTATATATACTATATAATATTACATTTATATGACAAAAACGAATATTGTCAGTTTTGTAACAACGCCCCTTAAGGAGCGTTTTGTCTTATTTTCACAGTATGTTTTCTCTTTTTCTCTCTCCGGATTTTCTATCTCATTTTCTGTGTGTGAAAGATAATGAGCCCAAACTGCGTGACTTTTTAAGTATGGGTATGACACATAACTGAGAGTTGGAATTTTTTGAATATCTCCATCCTGGCGGGCACAGGATGCCAGCAAACCTGGCAGGGTGATCCAGGTAAAGAGCAAAAATATTTTTTTTTGACTTAAACAAAGCATTTTATCTTATCAAAATACTAAAATATCCTCTAGTAGTACATTCTCATATGAAATACAGGTGTTAAAGTCAATTTCAGGTTCCAGATATGATCCTGCAGGTCCTGGTCCTCCAGGTCTCCAGAAATCTTGCAAAGGCTCCTGTGACCGCAATTTTTGACTTAGAGACTTCAAATTATAAACTTAAGCTTTCCTTACATGTCTACATAACATATTAAAATTTCATAAAGATCCGCTGCCGTTTTCCTGCCGACCACCGACTGCGGCGGCTTGCAGCTGCCAAGTACAGCTGCTACCGCTGAAATTTATATTTTGATATTTTTAATATAATATTTACATAAAGGTAAACATTTTCTGCAAAAAAAATTTCTTCTAGCTTCAAAAATAAGAAATTTAAAGCTGTTTGAAATTTTTAAGTAAAAAAGGACCTAAAAACAAAGGTTGTTAGAGGTCGATTTTAATTTTTTTCTTCAGTTATGTTAATAACATTCTAAAAGTTGACCTCAAACTCTTCAAATAAGAAATTTGAATTTTTTACCTGTCAAGAGTGGACCTGGAGGCCTGCCGGACAAGAACTTGGAGGCCGATTTTAATTCTTTCTTCAGATATGTTAATCATGGAGTAAGGGAGGGGACAATGGGCAATTAATTCAATTTGAGAGTTTTTGAAGAAAGGCCATGAAAACCAGAATAATCCCGAAAATATGGTGGAAATTGTAAAGTGATTGTTGATTAAATCTAGAAAACCATAAACTAAGAAAAAAGTTCCAAGAAAAAAAGCAATCATTTGAAAATAAGATTACCAGTATTACAGACTGACATAACCATTCTGTAATTAATTACTAGAAATATCTCCCTGGATCTCTTCAGATGACAGGGAAAGAGAAAAGAGATTTGGGGGCAAGTGATGTGAACACGGAAAAAAAGGGGCAGGCAGGCGTGTAGCTGGATGGGCAAGTATATTGTTGTTTATTGTTATTTTACTCTTAAGAACCCAAGTAGGGTCATAGTAAGAGGTCTGAATATCTAGGCCAAAGTCTGAATATGACTATCAAGTCTTTTCTTGAATGTAGATAAAGTCACGGCCTTTTTCACATGAACAGCGGACATGACCCGCACGCCTTCCTGCCCCTTTTTATCCTGTTTATTTTCCCCACATCCCTTCTCCATTTCCCTTTCTCGTCTACTTTTAAAAAGGAGGTGGGGATGAAGGGAGTGAAATATAGTATGGGAGGGGGGCTGTGTATTTATATTTGAACTACTCTCTGTCTGCAAAACTATATATATTCAAAACTAACATAGCGAGTAACGGCATTTCTTGCGCAAGTCCCCAAACTCAGTCAGAAACTGCTAAATTCTTGCACATTCCCTTTAAGCCAGTCCCCAAAGTCTGAGACTCCTAAAGATTGAATATTCGATCCATTGTTCCCTCCCTTACTCCCTGTATGTTAATAGCATTCAAAAAGATGCATATTCTGTTTTATTAGTTGGCTTCTTACTCTTCAAATAAAAAAATATCTACAACCTGTCCAGAGTGGACCTGGAGGCCTGCAAGACCAGAACTTGGAGGCCTATTTTAATTTTTTCTTCATTTATGTTAATAACATCCAAAAAGGTGCATATTTTGTTTTTTAAGTTGATCTATAACCCTTCTAACAGAATTTTTTTTTACTTGTCCAGAAACCACCTTCCATATAGCCTGCAGCACCTGAACCTGAGACCTATCCAAAAATGATTAAATATATATGTGAATACTAACCAAAAGTAAACTTTTATCCTAAATATCCTATAGTCTCACATTAAAACCCAGCCTAATAATCACAGAGTAAGATCATTATATGTGAAATTGCTTTGATAACAGCTATGCTTTGAGTTATTATTGATGATGTATATACTATGTATTACTAAAAAATTCTAAGTCCGATACTATATCATACTATATGAGTTTTAAAAAATATACTATATATACTATATGGATTTAAAAAATATACTATAAAAATACTATATTTTTTTTGTTTTGGAGTGGTCGCCCTGCATGTTAGAATTGTCCTATCGTTTTCAAACTTTGCATGATGATTCCCATAACAGTTAGGTAAATTTAGAAAGTGTAGTAACTCAAACAACAAATTTATATGCAATTTTGTTTAGACTTTCAAACTAATGTTCTGCTTACTAAGTTCTGACACTCTACAAGAGTTATAGTTCGTTTGTCCTTCCTACTGATTTTAGAGATTCGCGTAATATCTCCATAAACGTGCTTTTCCCTTACGATTCAGGCCCCTCTCTCATTCCTTAGATTATTTTGAAGACTTTTTCCAGATATTTGTAAACTAACCCATGAAGGATTAATATTCCTCTTTATTGTATGCTTTATCGTATGCGTCATCATTTGTTGGTTATTTCATTCATCCAGTAGGAGGGGAGAGGAGGAATTAGTGTAAGATCCATGTAATAATATATCCACTGTTACATTGCTTTTTATTTTGTCACTTTTTATAAAAAAAAAAAGAAGAATCACTTGTCCATTTTATAACATTTAAGATGTCTAACAAATGTAAATTTGGTAAGGTATAACAAGAACAAAAATGTACATTTGTAATGAGTAATCCAGCTACAATAAAACAAAATAATATTCTTAAGAAAAATACAAAATTCGTTTTGTTTTAAAGATATGTATTTCATAAAGAAAAGACATATACATACAGAATTACATATTATAGTACGAGACTTTTATTTACATCAACATAGCTTAGTAGCTGGAAATTAATCAGAAAAAACAGGAATCACTGTGTTATTAAAAACTCAAGAAAATCAGAGATAAAATTAGTTTCTTGCCCTGCATTTTGTAACAGTTTGAAGGAAAATTGGGTTAGGAGAATTGTATGGGCATGCAGGTTGTTTTTATTCCAATTTGAAATACAGTCTTCTTTGCTTAATTTGAGTGATTTGTCTTTTGCAGCTAAAATAAGATTGGATAGTTGAGTATATACATTTAACGAGAAATCATCATAATACATATTAAATAGGTAAAAGCTTTCTTTTAGAAAAATAAATTGAGGTTGTCCATTATTATACTTAATATCTAAAAAGACAGCTAGTTTATGAATAAAATAAGAAGGAAATAAACAAAAGAATAATGCATGATCTGTATTGCTTTCTGTATTACATTTGTTGCAAATATTTGAATCGACTAATTTGAATTTAAATAGTTTATTTTTGCTTGGTAGTGTGCGATTCAATTGTTCTAGATAAAAGTTTTTGAAATGTAATATAATTGGTAAATTAAAAAGTTTCTTAATAGTAAGTTCAAAAAGTTCCTTGTCAGGAAAGAACAGTTTGTCTCTTTTTCTTGTCATTATAGAAGGTAATTCTATGTCAATTTTAGATTTATACATTTGTTTGAAATGAAAAGAAAAGAGTTTCTTGTTCTTTACCAACAATGAACTAAGTGGGTTCAGGAACAGCTTGGATTTTTGCAGGCTGAAACTAGTAGCAGAGAAGCAGGGCTTGAACGCATCAACCACTTTTTGTAACTTGTTAATTAGAATTAGATCATGAATTAACTGTACTGCAAAATAATTTATTAATTAATGTGTATGCTAAGGTAATTTAATGGATTTATTATTACTTGGATTTTCCACCAGATTATCATGTATTCTATTTAATAGTGAAACGTGTACCAGGCAAAAATAACGACCCCCCACCCACACCATTCTATTCCCCTATCCCCTCCTATTGGATGAATCAACTGTCGAAAATATGATGTCTATGTCAGCAACCTAAATCAACGACAATTTTTCCCCTGTCACAATATCCACCTGTATTGTATATCCATTGGTAATTTTGACTTAAACATTAAGGTTTTGTGTTTCAGCAAAATTTAAAACACAAAAATATATACTTTTTATGCCAATATGGTAATTGCAAGGAAATCATTGATTTTAAGTTTGTTTGAATTTTAAAAATAGATAAGAAACCCTCTGCAAGACAAATCTGAAAATAATACCTCAATTTCCGAGGAATTTAAAGTGAACCCACTATTCCTTTAATTATTTCCTTGTTGTCATTAAAAATAAATCTGTCGATTTTTACATTAATGTGTATCTCGTTAACCATTTAAAATCAGTAAAAATTGGTGATAACTAAATTATTTTTGACTATTAATTAGTTTTCTATTAGTCTACTAATACAGGGATCCAAAGGGATAAGACAATGACCGATAAATTGATGCACATATAAAAGGGTGATACACAAAATTTACCCTTCTGTAAATTACAATTAGTAATTGAAACGTTTGAACACTCAAATTATTTCAATTATAGTCCCTAAAGTTGTTTAGCCAACGATTAAGGAAACGTTACAATAAAACTTTGGGGACCAGAGTCATAAACAGCCCAATGTCCATTCCTCCTGTTATTATTGGGTTACTTATATTACACTAGTCTCCAAAGTTTTATATCGACATTCCTAATCGTTGGCTCAACAACTTTTGGTACTATTCCTGAATTTTGATTAGTCTCAAAAGTTTTATAATTACGTCTTATTCGTTGGCTTAACAACTTTAGGGAATTTTAAAAATTTTATTTGTTAGTTCAATTAGTTGAGTGTTTAATCGTTACAACCACTAATTGTAATCTACATAAAGGATAATTTTATGTGTTATCATTGGGGTTGTATACCAATTCATCGGCCATTGTCTTATCCCTTTTGATACCTGCTTGTTACTGCTACTCTATTTATGGTTGGACATATTAACCCATGAAATAATTAATTACAGATTTTCTAGGATGGTCCAATTCAAAATTTTGTGAAAATTGATCTAAATCCCCTTGACCTTGGAATCTGCACGAACTATTCAAATATAGAAGAAAGGTCATAAATTTTATTCTCAATATTTTGCGTTTTTTTAACCGATCACATTGGAATTTTGAATATATATTGCGATTACGAATAGATTATTTTTGAAATCTTAAAACCAAATTGCAAGTCAAATATTTTAATTTGGGCCAATGAGTACTTGGAGCCCTTTAATTAGTTATGTATCGCATCGTATTATAGACAGCTTTCCGCGTATAGTAAAATATAAATTATAATGATTAATTCCACGCAGGGCAGAGCCAACTAAATTGGTTTTGATTTTATGACTTTTTATTTTACTATTCGTGAAAAATTGTCTGTAATATAATACGATGCATGGTTTTTCAGTATGTATCGTAATCGGCTCTAATCCATCGGACAATAATCGGTTTCTAAGGCATAGTGGAAAGTTATGTTATAGTATCTAATTAAAGTTTTTAAAAATTACTTTTGAAAGAAAAAGTTCGCTAAAGTAATTTTCAAATTAAAATTTATCAGTGAACGTTTAATATCATTACACAAAAAAACAACTAACGTAAGCTGCTTGGTCTGTCGGACGGACCCTGGTTATTTACTAAGTATATTTGCGATAACTTTTATTTAATGAAATCTTCCAATTTTTAACATGTACAAAACGGCCTGCTTAATTGCTTCAAGATCCATGTCAGATCTATATAGGAAATAAATGTCTATAAACGAGCTCAAGTTTTCCAAGGAATATTTGTTTAAAACTCATAGTGCTCCAATAATCCATAATAAAATCTCATTGCCCAGAACGATAAGACCCATTATTTTACTTTATTAAAAATAAATTCCTTTTTTTAATTTCATGTTGCTATTTACCTTATATCAATGTATTTAATTTCTAATCATAAAAAAGAAAATTTAAATTTATAATATAATAAATTTAAGAAAACTCTGTTTTAAAAGAATTCGATTGTGGCGACACTTTGTGTGTTCAAATATTAAACTAAAATTGTAATCATCATCATTAACCCTTTGGTGATGGTAATGTAAAGAAAAAAATATAATTTAAAAAATCTTTTTAAAATCATTTAGATTATTAAATATTTACTTTCTTTTAGATAGTAATGCCGGTCGAGGAAAATAGATTTATTGAGAAATAGATATGCATATAGAAAACTAGCCAATAGGGAGATAATTATATCGAGCCAACTCTAGTAGAATATATGTGCAAGTTAATCTTATTAGGTTCACCTTCCCCTCAGGAATGGAATGGACAATGGGCTGTTTATTACACTTGTCCCAAAAGTTTTTAAAATAACGTTTTTTTGAAGACGAAGAAAGTCCCTCAATGACGTCATAAAAATGAGGAGAGGAGGAGTGGGAAAGAAAACCTCTTAAAAAGAGATGGATAATTCCTCGTTTTTATGACGTAACATGCTGATTTTTTGAGGGACTTTCTTCGTCTTCGTTTTCTTATTTGTTGGCTCAATAACTTTGGGACTTTGAATCATTATTAGGTTAGTTCATTTAAAAGAGTGTCCAAACGTTTCAACCTGTAATTTTAATCCACAGAAGGGGTATTCAGTGAGTATGTGCAACAATTTATCGGACATTGTCCTATCCTTTTAGATCCCTGACTTCCCCTAATAAAGAGTTTTGCAGATGAGCTGAAAATGGATTGCCTATTTCTTCAATAATTTCCAAATGTGTACAGCAGGTAACCCAATTATTGGAAACGCCAAAAGGAAAAACGATTTATACATTATACATTCAAAATTTTAATTTTTCAAATTTTGATTTTTTTGGGAACACAGTAATAGTGTCTGACTGATTATGGCGTAACAAAAAAAAATAGCCAATGAGAGGCCGTTATTGACCAATGGTATAATTTATAGTGGCCTCTCATTGGCTAATTTTTTTTGTTACGTCATAATCAGTTAGACACTATTACTGTGTTCTTTTTTGGGGAAGTTTGAAGCTTTTTTAGCTAGTAGCAAATATTGAGATAGGACGCGGATGCTAAGTACACTTTCGGAAACTAAAATTCAGTTCATCGTTTTGCATGATGTAAAGTATATAATATATAATGTTAGAAATAATTGTTTTCATCTGGTTTTAATTTATGCTCCTGTCATATTTACAATCCATTTAATTACAACCAAAGTTTGCCAGCCGCATTTTTTAGCAGAAGCATATGGTTTTCTAAAATTAGAAAATCCTCAGGATGGATATATTATTACTTGGATCCTACAACAGATTTTCATATTCTCTAATAAATTGAAAATTGCAGCGGACTAAAATGGCGATTCTCTTATGATTTTTAATTTTAACAACCGCGTAAAGTTGTCTATAATTTTAATACGATGCGATCAATAACTAATCCATTGTTTTACCTTTTAGCTATTTCTTTTTTGTTGCAACAAATGAACATGTATTTTTTATTTGGTTAATTAAACATGTACAAATTACAACCCCTTTCTTACAACCTATTTAGCTGTGAAGATACTCTATAATTTACAAATTACAACCCCTTTCTTTTTAACCTAAGCTGCGAAGATACTCTATTATTTATAAATTCTACATATTAATATGCATGTCTGACAAAAAAGAACTGTTAACATTTTAGCAGTTTTAAGAAGTTTTTAAGCATGGTATTTATTCCACTAAAATTTTATGTTGTCTTTCTGATGCTAGATGCTGCGCTTTTGTCTTTACTTTTAGAGAAAGAACTTAAAATCTGACCAGTAATTCTAGAAAGCTTCCCTGATATGGAAAACTCATACAATTCAAAACATTCGTTGTCAAGATCTTACAAGCCGACAAAAAATGTAATACTTTATAAATATTATAGGATGATTAATTTTATTGTATCAACATAAAACAGATTTAGTCATTGTAATAACGTCAAAATATCGATAATATGTCACTCTTTATCACTAGTGTTCAATTCACGATTTACATTGAAAATAGGGCTCCTCAAAATGCTTTCTGACTCAACAGGGTTCTTAATTGCAAAGCTACTCTACATGTATTGGTTGATAATTTTTTTAATGCTTCGCTGTGTTTGTACGTAAACATTCTTGTATTATACATACAAACGTCTTTTTTCCTCCCCCTACTATTCATTAATTGTAACTTAATTATAATAAGAACTTTGCTTGGTATAATATGAGAAAATTAACCACTTTTTCTGATTATTTAAGACATAATTTATTAGACATAGTTTTCCTAGTAGTATCTTCCTCATAAGGGATTGTTTGCAGTGGTGTGCAGAATAGTGGTTGACAACATACCCTTAAACTATGAAATTTTAGGGCCAGCCCTCCACTTTTTTCACCCCCCAAAGACTTACACTCTGTTGTCAAATATCTGTTTACACCACTGGTTGATGGTTAACACATTTCCTTAGTAATTGCTCCTAATCATGATACAACATAATTTGTTTTAGTAAATATTTTAAATAATGTATTTACATATACACTCAACTTTAAAGCATTACAAAGATTATCACTATATATTCAGAAAAGCGAGGAATGTGACCCATATCAAATAGTTAGGACTTTGAAGGACTAGAAAACTAGAAACTATTATGTTTCAACGAAGTTTACCTCTTTAACACCACCCCCTAAGGTAAGTAAAGAATACCCTTCAAAATGAACATGCTACTTGTTCTGTAATAATATTAAACTAAGACGTTGTTGACCTATCGTTTAGGTTATCTTTATAGGCAAATGGTAACACAGATATAATAATGTATCTGTATCCTATAAAATTTACATCAGTTCCGTGCACAGCGATTCACCAGTGAAAAGTTGAAGGCAGGGTTTTTCATTTTTAATGGGCGTTGACACCCAACCACAGAATGCAACATATTGACATCTTATTCAAAATGACGTACTATTTTTTTTCTTCTCCAGAGTTGAAGTCCTTCAAAATCTTGACTGTGTAACAATTTTGTTTTGTCATGAGTGATGCATTGCACAAAAACAAATTCATTTCACTACAAAAAAAATCCCAGCTTTCTCTTTCTCTCACCTTGGACAAAGTCTTTCACAACAAGGACAAACTTATATTTGTGGGCAGATACACAAAAATACCCTAACAATTAATCAGTAGAATATACGTTACATTAATGGTTATAGAAAATACGTGGATATTATGACGGGAAACTTTGGCGTTAATTTAGGTTGCTGACATGGTCATCACTTATTGGTCAGTTTGCTCATCCTGTAGGAGGGGAAGGGATTGGGTAAATAGGGGTTTTTGTTATTTTAGCCAGCTACAAGTTTCACTTTATTGGACTACATGAAAATCTGGTGTAAGATCCAAGTAATAATAAATCCATTAATAATTACATAATAAAATTTTAATTGTTAAGTTTTAATTAAACAGCGTTTGCATCACTAATCGTCTTGTCGTTATTTAGGCATGTTATAATTGTCCTGTCGTTTTCAAACTTTTCTTGATGATCCCAGTAACTGTTAGGTACCTTTTAGAAATCGTGGCAACTCTTTAATCGGCACTAGAAAATCCAGTCATTTAAAACATGTTGATTTATTCAGTTTTGCCACAAATTTATGTAAATTTTGTTATAATTATGTATTATTCTGCCTATTAAGTTCTGACATTCCACAAGGGTTAAGGTTAATTAGTCCTTTTGTCCGATTTGAGAGTATCGCTATTATGGATGTTTTCATCCTTGTTTTATTAAAAATGAGTGTAAAACCTAGATGGTGTTAATAGAATGAAAATATGTTGATTAGTTTTCTCTGATTAGAAAGTTTGAGGACACGCAACATTATAGGGTGGATGGGATAACTTTTATATTATTAGAATGTATGTTTCACTGCGTGTTTCACTTCATTAGATAACAAGAAAATCTAATGTAAGATCCAAGTATTGATATATCCATTGATATTAAAGCCTTTTTACTATCTATTATTTATGTAAAAAAAAATTTTAAAAGAATATTTAAAATAACTTGTTCCACCCTAGTTTGGGTGTATTGGGAAATTTGTAAATGTTTAATTTGGACCCCGCATATTTTTTATTCCAAAATTTATTTACTAAGTATATTTGCGATAACTTTTATTTAATAGATTCTTCCAATTTTTAACATTTACAAAAGGGCCTGCTTTATTGCTTCAAGATCCATGACATATCTATATAGGAAATAAATGTCTATAAATGAGCTCAAATTTTCCAAGGAATAATCGTTTAAAACTCATAGTGCTCCCATAATCCATAATAAACTCTCATTGCCCAGAACGATAAGACCCATTATTTACTTTATTAAAAATAAATTCATTTTTTTCATTTCATGTTGCTATTTACATTATATTGATGTATTTAATTTATAATCATAAAAAAGAAAATCAAAATGTATAATATAATAAATTTAAGAAAAGTCTGTTTTAAAAGAATTCTATTGTGGCGACACTTCCCGTGTGTTCCAATATTGAAACTAAAATTTTAATCATATTAACCCTTTGATGATGGTAAACTGAAAAAAATATAATTGAAGAAATCTTAAAATCATTTAAATTATTAAATATTCACTACTTTCTTTTTGATAGTAATGGCGGGGGCGGAAAATTGATTTATTGAGAAATAGATATATACTTATAGAACACTAGCCAATAGCGAGAGAGTTATATCGAGCCAACTCTAGTAATCTATATGATTTATCTTACATAGTATTTATTTGATTCTAGGGAAAGTTGGGTGGAGGGGGGGGGGGGGGATATGGTTGTGAGGGAAAGCTACGGGCTTGCAGGGAGGGAGGGAACTTCGGGCTGTTTATTACACTAATCTCCAAAGTTTTTTAATAACGTTTTCTTATTCGTTGGCCTAACAACCTTTGGGAGAACCCGGTATTAGTGTCTTAGAAATTATCTTAGTGACGTAACTAAAAACGAGGGATTAGAGGGGAGGTGGGAAAGGTAACCCCTAAAAAAGAGATGGATAATAGAGGTGATTGATAATTGATAATTGATAAAGAAAATGTAGGAAATAATTTATACTCTCTGTACTTTCTACCATAGATTAATTAATTTGTATTTTCTAGACAAGGATGACAACATCCATAAAAACGAAGCACAAAAATCAGAAGGTAGAACAAACGCACAATAGCTAGAGTGTCAGAACTTAATAAGCAGAATATTAATTTTGAAGTCTAAATGAAATTGCACATAAATTTGTTGCAAAATTGCGTAAATATAGCATACAGTAAAAGGACATACTTCCGTGCAAAATTTGAAATCAATGGTATAATTCTAATATGTCTAATAAATGTTGTCAAAAGGTTGAAAAAAGTCCGCATATTTGATTAAATTTTTCTTAAAATCCGCATATTATGTTGATATAAACTATAATATATTATCACTAGCAGTAACATCACTAGAAGCTTTTAGGGTGGTAAGGGGGAAAGTTCATTCTTCCAATTTTCAATTTAAGTTTTAAAACAAAGAAGTAAAATTGCGGAGATGGTACTTTTTTTCTAGGTGTTATTTTTTTTGGAGAGCGGAGAGCCCTCTTCCTAAATAGTTATAAACTTTTCTATACCTATAATAAGCTTCACTGTAAAGAAGAACCCTTTAGGTTCAGCGGTTAACAAGATCCGTTGCTACAGTCAAAAAAAGCTTAGCTTACTAATTTATATAATAGGATATAATAAAGTAACAGGATGTCTGTTTGTCTGTCTCTTTGTTTGTTTGTTTGTCTTTTTCTTTTAAAATCTAGAAAAATAAATTGGTTTATTAAATTGGACTCTCTCCTCCTCAAGTGCCCCAAGAGGCCTCTAAGGCGTAGCCGCTAGTAATAGGATACAGTAACAAAATGCTAATCCTTATATCAAAGTAAAAGAATGTTTGTGTGTGTGTGTCTATTTATATGGAAGGATCTTCCTAACTAATATGCTTCTCCTTTGCAGGGACATAGGTCATAGGTCATGGGAAGGTTTTTAACTATTTTAGGATAGGGTACCTGCACCCTCACGCGCTTAGAAAAAAAACCACCAACATTTTTTAAATTTTTTTCTTTTAAAACTAAATTGTCCTTTTAAGTATATCTGTCAGACAGACAGACAATAAATATATGGAGCAGATCTGTATAAATATAAGGTATCTTGACTAAAACTTACAGCTGGCTATCTAAAAAAGCAGTCGTGAAAATAACATTTCTCCAACAATAAGGTTTTTTAAGCATGACCGACAGTCAGACAGACAAAATAATGTATAGAGTAGATGCAGGGGGGGGGGAAGGGGTCATTACTTGAGGGCACCCTCAAATTTTGGAAGTCGTTAAGTAGATGCACATATATCTTGGGTATAGTCCCTTTCATGACAATGCCTCTTAAGGGACGTTTCTTGGTATTTTCACAGTAGATTTTATCCTATTTCTAGCCACTGCGGGGGGGGGGGGGGCTCTATCCATGCGGGGCCATTTTCCTAACCCTGCAGGGCAATCACCTAACCTAACCTAAAATAATCCATCAAAAGCTACTGTAAAAAAAATACATTAAAACACCTCTTAAAAGACCTTTTCACTTAAAATTTCAGTTGTCTTTCTTCAATAGCAGCCAAAAAACACACAAAGCATGTTTTAAATGGACGTACTGACTTTCTGTTAACAATGATAGAGTTGCTTTCTAAATTATACCTAACTGTCATAGGAATCATCATGAAGAGTTTGAAATTGATAGGATAATTCTAACATGTCTTGTTTAATAATCTAAAATCAATTAATAATTTTATCTAATTTCAATTTCAATTTATCTATGAAATAAATGTAAAGCTGTACAGGTTAAGGCTACTATCTGACTCAATACATTTCTTTTTCTCCTCTTTTTAGCAACCGAATGAAAGTAATTCTTTTCAATTCCAGATAATTATAAGAATTGGTAACATTTGCTTAGATATTTATTTTATAAAAACATAGCAAAAAAAATAATAACCGTATTATAATACAGGTATTAAATATTTATATACAAACAATAAAATTGAATATGAATAAAAATTAAGAATAGATCAATCAAATAATAATTATGTACAGTGTCAAAGGACTAAACAATCTTGTGAGAGGTAATATAACTTATGCATTTTAAAAAGATATTTGTTAAATAGACTGATTATTTAAAGACATATTTGTTAAATATGTTGCTCTACTGGATATCATTACCCTTGTTAGAATGTACCATTCATAAAGAAGGTTATTTTTTAATGGCAAAACTGTTTAAGCTAGCTTTTTTAACAATTACGTTCAAATTCCGTTAAATTTATTGATATAAATAATCTAATAATTGATTGTTTTGTTTTTATTCGTAATTGTCTTTTTTATATATACATTATTATGCTTAATTAAAAATTTCTGATAAACATCTCATTATATTTAAAGAAAAATTAGCTGTCTCTAAATTTAATATAGAAATAAAATTATTATGGAAAATCAATTGAACAGGTATAAGTTATAAAATACAGACGAATTTATAGATGTAATCTTGAAAAGATAGCTTTAATTTAAAATGATAAATATGCGTTATTTTTACCAAAAACTAGACAAAACCCTTTTTTGTTGTTGTTGATAGCAATATCTTATTTCTTTACTCTCGTTTATATATAGTTTTAACCTAATATCTTTTGATTTAATTGTTATTGGTTTGAAATTTTGACTAAAAAGCTGGCTTAAAAAATAGCTCATATGTGATAAAATATATAGCATTTTGCGCTAACTTATGAGGTGTTTATACAATAAGTATAATTATAAAAGCAAATATTTGAAAATTATTTAAAATCATTCAATGTTTAATGTAAGATTAAGCCAATTATTAATCACGAAATTACATATAGGTTTTTTATTATTTTGCTAAATAATCTATAAAATATTTACACATTGTAAGTCAACTCTTGAGTTATGTAAGAAGTACAATATCAGCTGATAGATCTTATTTCAATTTTGAAAGATAATTTTATAAAAAAAAATAAAAAAAAGTTGATTTTGTTTTTTAAAAGTGAGCAAAAATAATGTAGAATTTTTAGAAATATTTTTAATATTTTTTAAAAGCACAAAAAATCTTGATTTCAGGCCTATATTAACAATTCTTAAAAATCCTAGTAGTATCGACACATCCTATTTTTTTGACGTCACTAAGATAATTTCTAAGACACTAATACCGGGTTCCCTTTGGGACTTTTATTGATTTTTGATTGGTTTTCAGCTACTAATTGTAATCAACAAAAGGAGTAATTTTGTTAATCATCATTGGAGACGTATATCAATTGGCCATTGTCTTATCCCTTCAGATCCCTGATTGGCTTGTGACAAAGTGAGAGAGTAGAGAAACTTTGGTCTTTATGTGAGCTACAGGAATACAAGGATAGCACAAAACATGATAATTAATCTTTATAAAAAATATAGTGTAGTTATTATAAACACAAGTAAGAAGTTATAGTGGCATCATACTATCAATATGTCGATGTTGTGTTAGCCACGACCACTTTTCACTGTCGACATAAACCCTTATTCTTCCTAAAATCATATGATTCAAAGTGATTTATTAGCTTGAAATTTTGTTGAAGAGCTAATAAATATAGTTTTGAAAATTTCTAAATAAATCACTATATTTATTGTATCACGAACCTATGAACAGCTTCTAATAAATAGCACAACCTGTGAAAGGTACAGTGAATAAAAATTTAACAAAAGTTTCAAAAGTTGTTAAGCCAACGAATAAGAAAACGTTATTATAATACTTTATGGAATAGTGTAATAACTAGCCTAATGTTCCCTCCCTACTGGAAATCACTCGTCCTTGTAAGTTAAATTTTTCATAAACACAGAGTCAGAATTTGTAATCTTTGAATTAAAAGGGGAAAGGGTATTTTATCTTCCAATGATAATCCTATATCCCTGACATTCTAGTGACTATAGCTTGATTTGTGTTGTCAAAATTCTTGCGAGATTGGTGCGATAATATTTACACGCCCTTATATATATGTGTGCAGTGGGGATTTTAAGTCAACTGCAGTCAATTTAAGCACATAATCTACAATAATTGATATGTTATTTCATAGATGTTGCACCAAATATTCAAGTACTCTGATAAAGGGATGCTCGCAGCTAGCTAAAATACCGATACTCCCCTTTACACCATCTCCTCCACTCCTACTGTATGAACGAACTGACCAATAAATGAGGTCCAAATTATCAAGCTAAATTGACGTCAAATTTTCCTCTGTCATAATATCCACGTACATCCTATATCCTTTTCTCCTGTTTAATTTGTTATAATAATAATAATTTTGTTCAAATACTTATGTTTTTTTGGCCCAAAAGTTCAAATAAATATGATTGACAATAGTATAACCGCGACCACCATAATTTGTTTTGTAATTTTTTAAAAGATTTTCAAAAATGCCAACAACAAACACTTTTATTTGAATTGCTAAAACATAGGATTGGTGATGTGATTACCCTGTTATCGTTTATATTTTACACCTCCGTATTACAACCATACAACTAAACAAATGCCTATTCATATTCTAGACTTTCATACTGTTGTATTCAGTGTTATTATCAACAATACATGATAAATAATAGATCAATAATAAGAATTTATAGAATGGCAAAATTTTGAAGCCCCGCATGAGAATTTTTTTCTTAAAATTTTTTACTTTTAACTCCTTATATTTTAGTTAAAAAATGTGTCTAAAACTGTAGGGTTTTTGGGACTATTTCTTTTTTAAGAAAAACTGTGAAGTTTTAGTGATAATACATGGCAAAAAGACAGACAAATATACATCTACTACTTTCTTTAAGAAAAAAAAAATAAAATGTTTAAAGGCCAATGCAGTTTTTCCTTCATTTTTTCACTAAAAAGTAAACATTTCTCTAAATCTTTATATCCTATTCTATGAAGCATATATAAATCAATCAATAAACAAATATGTTTATGGTTTGTTACAAATTTCACTTTTATTCAATTCTGTGAAGTTAAACCCATAAACTTTTCCATGCACTCAGGGGTAGCTATTCTAACAATCAATTCTACAAAAAAAAATCACGAAACCCTTTAAAGTAAAGTGGAAGTATATTTTTTTTATGTAATTGACGAGGGGTTAGTAAGAAGGGGAGGAAAAGGGGAAGGGGGTTGTGGGGAAATTTTCCTTTAGTATTGTTTGTCAGAATTACATTCCATTTTCCCTGCATGCACTGAGCCAGGCGCGTGCATGAACAAAGATACACCACTGAAATATGAGACTATATTTATGATTCACATTCGTTGGCTTTTAAAATTTTGGTACTTTTACTAAATCTTGATGATGCGTTTAAACTTTTCAACCGATAGTTTTAATGTACAAAAAAAATTATTTTTATTTATCATCATTGCTATTAAATTTTTCGTCCACTTTGTGGAATAAAAAAATATTTAATTTAATATTTTTTTTAATTTTTATATCTTTCAGTTTTAAACCTTGTAAAAGTGTATCTGTGTCTAAATTGAATATTTATGAAGTTTGAAATTTCAAATTTAATAAATGAAAACAATTCATGTATGAATTGAACAACACTTTGTTAAGCAGAAAATTATTTTTTTCCAGGCAGTAAATAAATCTTATTAGTTATGGATTAGAATTGTTTTTAGATTCATAAGCAGGAGTAAATTTTTTTAAAAACTAAATTGTTGTTAAGTCATAGAGATACTATTTGTAAAGCCTGGAAGGATTATCTTTTTATAAAAGTAACAGGATGTCTGTGTGCACTAAAGGATCTCGATAACCGCTGAAACGATATGATTCTCATTTACAGAGTAGCTTCTCATTATTACTATTTTTAAGGAGGTCACCACCACTCCCAAGAGAAATCGCCCCTGGAAATAAATGCCCCACTCCGAGAAAAAAACAAATTTAAAAAAAAACTAAGATTGAAAAAGGGGAAAGGTCGACACTCCCCCCCCCCCTCCGGCTCCGGGTCTTCATAACGTCAAAGGGGGAGTAGAATATAATTCTCCTGACAAACTATTTACTGTAGCTATAGAATAGCTGTGTTTCTAAAATATTCAATAAAAATTGTGTTTATATTTTTAATTTTAATTAAAATATTTGTGTTTAAACTCAGCAAAACTATTTGATTTAGATTCAGCAAATTTATTTTTTAAGAAGGGAGGCTACTCTTTATGTCACGCTTGTTGGTGTGTCTGTCGGTCTACACCGCAGTGAGCTTTACATTGTTGGTAATGCGTTTGGGGAAGCAGCGAAGCTTAATGGGGTGGGGGAGGTTGAGAGCTGTTTTTTTGTGTTTAATTTTTTCTTTCAATAACTTAAAATAGTTAAATTGTCATATAATTATGTTAATACGTCCTTTTTTCACAAAGAGCTTCGCTGGCATCGATGATGATTTTTCTTTTTGTTTTTAGCTCAAGGTCTTTGCATATAATTACAATTTTATTACAGAAATCAGAACTGAACTTAGTATTTTACAATTTTTAAAGGAAATGATTAAATTGTACAAATAATTAAAAAAAAACTTATTTACACATTTATGCTTATCAATATTATATATTTGCCAAGACTATTATCAGGCTTTCATAAAATAAACATATTCTGAAGAAAACCATTTATCTACACTGAAGAGCATTAAAAAAATGTTATTTTTACCAGGGGTCTAAAGGGATAAGACCATGGCTGATACATTGATATTCATCCCCAATGATAATGCATATATTACCCCTTCTGCATATTACAATTAGTGGTGAAACGTTTGGAGACTCAACTTAACGAATCAACCAATCAAAATTCAATCAAAGTCCCCAAAGTTGATAAACCACTGAACAAGAAAACATCATTTTAAAACTTTTGGGACTAGTGTAATAATGTTCCCTCTCTCCCTTTATTTTTAAACTTTTTGCACTGTGTTTATAAAAATGGCTTGGAGAATAATACAATTTTTTTGGTTAATCTTATTTGAAATCTGAATTTAATCCTGAGACTTATCAAAACTTGTCATAAGCAGTGTGCTATAACTTCTCCCATTTATCTATAAATTCCTTGTTTGGGGCGGAGTTCTCCTTCGATATCAAGTGATCAACAAGAGTAGAGAACCCAGAGCATTATCCGCTTGTACTTGGATACGATGTTCTAACGCCTTCTATATGATATTTAAGGTTAAGTAACAGACAACCAACCCTTTGATTGCACTTTCTTTGTCTGTAAGTCCATACCGTTCATAGTAATGAGTTGTATTGTAGTAATGGGCCAAGTCATTCAACCTACTCTGATGTGCCAGAAATAGCAGCAATAGGTACAATTTTAAAGTATCTAGTTTAACGCAATGTGTTTAAGACTCAAACCCGACAGCTAGCAGACACGCTATCATTTACGCTAATTCTGCAGATATAACTTTTGCCATACTGTTGTATTATTTCAAATCCTATTATATAAAAGGAACCATGCAAGAAATATACCACTTTAACTGCTGAAAGACTGCCACGAATAAACCCGATACCCAAAAAAGCCTCCAGCTTCAAAAACAAAAAAGTTATAGGCATTTCAAAATCATATTTTTAGTACAACAAAAAATTTGAAAGTTTTTCATTGCTCATAATAGAATAGGGGGTGAATAATTTGATTGAAGTATTTGGAAAGGGGTTAAAAATATGCGGTTATGATGGTTTCATGATGTGATAAACGTACGGAAACCAATTTACACCATTAAATGCGATGCATCAAACAAGATAAGGTCGATTTCTTTAACAATGTCTAAAGTTGTGATGGACGTAAGAACATACCATGATTATAGGGTATCGGCGTAACTAAGAAATGATGCAATGTCAGTTTTTGTTGTATTTAGCTACAAATGAAAATTTATTATAATTCGATCCGCATATCTCTCTATCTATCTATCTCTTTTTCCCTATCTTTCTATCTCTCATATAGCACAACGTTCTAAAATCTGCTGGCTGTACAAAAATATAAATTTTAATCAGATTGTTTTATTATTTTTTCTTATAAAGGTTTTATGCTATTTTTAGTGGTTCAGTTACAATACTACCAAGTCATGTTTATCTGTCTCTTAAAAAATATCTATGTTCAATTGGAAATATGAAGAACAAAATCAATTCCTAAAATCTAAATAGATATTTACTAGATTATTTTCAAAACCTATTTTTGTCATGCTCTTTCTGTACTATCCTATGAATAGACATACTATATCTAGATTACGCTTCTGATCCGAAATGAAAATACTGGTTTGAATTCGTTGTATTATTAAAGGAAACATTAATACTGTTTTGGGAGGGTTTTATGCTATTTTTGCCTCCAAAGGCTATGGGTGAAGCAACTTACTAAATAAATTGATTTTGTCTTTAAATCGCATTCATCGATCTTATTAGATTTTTTGTTATAACATTTTAAAAATCTTAACACAGACCATTGTGAGTTTTATTTTAATCCACTTTTTGGATTGTGGACTAAAAAGATGAAACAATGAAAATGTAAATAAAAAGTGGTCAGATCTATTATCAAAAGAAGAAGAAGAATAATATTAGTAATATCCCCTAAAATATTGGTTGTCCCCCCTCCCTCACGCCTCCTCTAGAAATTTTCAAAATAAGGTTTTTTCTATACCAAGTAGGTTCAAGGGGTTAAAATGTAATATCGACTCCTTCCCCCCAAAATATAAAAAAAAGTTAGATTTGACCTTCCCCTCCATAAATAGTTAACCACCAAGTTGGGATTCACTAGTATTACCCCCCTCCCCCACCCAAAAAAAAACATCTGAAACTTAAAAGCTTGGACGTCGTTGTTTTAGACATTTAAGGATAAGAGGATGAATACTCACCCCTTTTTCATGGTAAAATACTTCTTCCCCATCCCTAAATTTAGAAGCAGACGAAAATCAAAAGCCGCCCAGGGCTTTTTGTAAGTCAATCATAAATAATAATGTGAATAAAAAGAAAAGCGATATTTAGCAAACAGCCGTTGGCGGTCAGAATCAGCTGAATGTTCATTATAAAAAAAATTTCCCCCTTTTTAGAAATAGAAGGATTCATCTTTCATGAACAAATTTGTTTAAATAAAAATAAAATTTCTATGTAATTTTTAATTAAAACATTAAAACGAAAATATCTAATCTAATATTCTTGCCCTAAATATGGAAATAGTAAAAAGTAAAAAATATTTTTTTAAAATAATTTTTAATCCTCCCATTTGAAAAGTAGTGGAATAGCAATAAATTTTAGCGCGGCAACAGCGCTGAGTAGGCCTCTAGGCCCACTGCCTATTTTCGTCTTCTAGTTGCTTCGATTCCTCTCTTTTATTTTTTTCTCTATGCATTTTAAACTCAGTTGAATTTATTCTACCCATCCCCTATAAATACACAATTAGAGTGGTTCTCTTAAAACTAAGAAGATCTTTTATTTTTTGTATATAATGTATATATATATGTACCTTACAGCAAAACAAAAGTCAATCAAAATAACAACTTTTTCGGTATTATTTAATAACTTTTTATTTCAATATGTCTAAATTAGAACATTATTAGTATATCATGAAAAAAAAACATATAGAAAGAAAAATACCAAGGCGCTAAAACGATGATAAACAAAAATACCCCTTCTGTAGATTATAATTATTGGATTAGTGTAAAACAACAATTCAAGATTTTTGAAAAGTCTCAAATTTTTTAAGGCAACGAATGAGAGAGAGTGTTTACAAAACTTTGGGGACCTGATAAATTTAATTTATGGTTCAATGTCCCTTCCCTTTCTAAATTACTTGCAACTACGCCCCTAGAGGCCTCTAGGGACAAGTAAAATTGTTTCTTTTTAGCCTATTTTAAATACAGCTATTACCAAAAATATTTTTTTTCGCCAATAGATAGCGTTAAATATGTTTTAAGCAAATTGCAAAAATGTCCAAAGGGCGGCGTTTATTTTATTTATTTTTGTCGATTTCTCTGGGGAGGGTGGTGGTATCTTCCCCCAAAATAGTTTTAAACCTCCCCGGAAACTATGAGAAGCTACCCTGTTAAGGAGAACCCGATCGATTCAGCGGTTAGCGAGATCTTTCGGTACAAACAGACAAACATCGTCTTACTTTTTTATAAGGATTGGATTTTGAATAGCAGAATTAAATGAGGATTACACTTTTTCTGACAGAAAAACTGAAATAAGCGTAAGCTACGCTGAAATATTCCAAGGTATACCGCAACATTTGTTTAGGAGAATGAAATCAATCATTTATATCTAAGACTATTCACTATGTCAGGGATCTATAGGGATAAGACAATGCCCGATAAATTGATGTACATTCTAGTTACAATTAGTGGTTGAAACGTTTGAACACTCAGATTAATATACAAACCAATCATAATTCAATAACAGTCCCCAAAGTTGTAAAGCCAACGAGTAAGAAAACATTATTATAAAACTTTGGGGAATAGTGTAATAAGCAGCCCATTGTCCCCTCTCTTTCTGATTCACTACAAAGTACCTGTTATTTTAATAACAGGGTGGATACTAGAGAAATATCATACAGGGTGTTTTATTATTATGATAGCGGATGTGCCCCTTACCTCTCGAGGCTCCATAATGGATAAAATATACTAAAATCATACGTATTATCATTACCCTAAAATAGTTATAAACCATCCTCTGACAAATAAGAATCTTTACTAAAAAGCAGAACCATGCCATTCCAGTGGTTGGCGAGATTTTAAGCTTAAGACACACATTCTGCTACTTTTATGGAAGGATCACTACTACACTAGTATTTCTTGATGTAAACTACTTACCCTCGACACAAATTCTCAATATCTTATTTTCTTAATTGTCTTTGGGAGTTTTTTTATCAGAAAAAAACAGATTTTCAATAAATTATTAATCAAAAATTTATTTGTCCGAGTTGTCAATCTTTGAAATATTAATAGATAAAAATAGAATTATTGTTTAGACAAAAATCAACTTAATAAACTGTTATTGCAGAAACAGAATCTTTGTCCGTTAATCATCAGAATTCTACAAAAAAAATGCGGTAACCCTGTATTTTTGTCCCGACACCTTATATTCCCTCAGCTTGACATCACTTTGAATAAGAGTAGGGTAGTGCAGTGTAAAGCTGCCGTTAGAGGTAACATTTAAAAAAAAAAATAATAATAATGTTTATTTGGTGCTGCTAGGCTGTCATAAAACCTTTCTATATATGATTTATTTAAGGCTGAATTTCTGTGACCTTAGCAAAGCAATTGATAAAATGGCCATGAATCAACTCACTTCAGGAGTGATTTTATGAAGAACTTTATAAAAGCAAACTTGTTCAAAATTTTAGATAAATAATCTTAGCTTTTCTTGTCATGGTTATGCGATAACTCCTAGTGGGTGAAAATTTAACTTGAAATTTTCAAATCTAATTTTCTCAAAAACGGCTGCATTTTAGATTTGATTGAAAAGTGAAATAAAGTTACCTAACCTAGGGTAATGAAATGCACAATGTCCCAATTTAGGTTCTGACACTAAAGTCAAAGCACCTTTAAACGCACTGTGAGCTGTATTTTATCCATATTTCATATTCTAATATTTCAAGAGGTATGTATGACTTTTACCCTCCAAATATGAACACTACCTAACGGCATCCTGTATGTGTTATACCCATCCATCAATCACATGATTATCAGGCAAAAGTAATTCTTCTTTTGTCCCTTCATCACTTTTACTCTCCATACTGGGTTTTTAAGTAGCGTAGCTTATTTACAAGAGTATTCTAGGACAGCGGAAAGTGTCATGTGTGACGTCATAAGAATACGTCTAAAAAGGAAGGATGAGGGGAGAAATTGTAAAGGGAACCCATAAAAAAAGATATGGATAATAGACGTATTTTTTATGACGTCACACCTCACTCTTTCCACTGTCCCGAGCATTCTGTCTTTTGGGATTACATTATTTCAATGTTAACGTTTATGATACAGCCTTGTAACTGATTAAACTCGGAAATTACACTTATAAATATTGATTTGTTTGAGTTTTCTTTTCCTCGTTTCTATGAATGAAAGCATTTTTTGCAACTTTTTGCCTTAAAGTAACTTGGGGGGAAATGAAAATATGTATAATTTAATGTTATACATAAATCTTTAAAATCGTATTTTAAAATTTCTCCAAGATATTTGAACATGTTAAAAATTATGTTTCTTTAAGGCATATTTGTCTGAACAACTTTTTGTAAATAATATTCACTATAAAAAAAATATTTGAAAGTCCAGTTAGATCTAGTCACTGCAACCAACAGCTTGAAGAGTTAAAGTAAGAGAAATGTGGGGGGGGGGGGGGGGCAGTGGTTAAATAACTTTAAGTCCACAGGGTGGGGACCCTCTTCCGACTCAATTTGGTCTGTGAATATCAGCCAATCACTGCAAAAGACAATATGCTAACAGACGAAAAATCTCCCAAGCACTGGTATAATTTGTATGGGTTATACATCTATACTAATACATTATTCTTGATTAACATTGAACATAAATATTTCAACTCTGTTCAATAGTTTTTAGAGTGTATATAAGAAAGTGTCAAATTTTGGCGCCCTGAAGCAAGAAAAAGAAGTTCTTTTTTCTTGTTTAAAATTTGATTATTAAGTTTGTATAATGTATGTATTGTATGTCAGGGAGGGAGGGGACATTGGGCTGTTAATTACACTAAACCACAAAGTTTTTATAATAATTTTATTGGTTGGTTCATTTAGTTGAGTGTCCAACTGTTTTAACAAATAACAGTAATTGTTAAATCTTTACTTTGATTGATTGTTGGAATTTTTTTTGTAGGGGGGGGGGGGGTGGGTTGAGGGGAGAACTGTGTTCAAATAGAGATTGGGGATTTGAATGCCGCTAAACATACGGACAAGCTAAAAGTGTGAAAATCTAATATGACCTTTGGGGATTTTGCGAAATTCTCACCCCGTACTTCCTACATATTCGTTTACATCCCCAGTAATGATACACAGAATTTCTCCTTTTGTAGATAACAATTAGTGGTTGAAACGTTTGGACACTGAACTTAAAAAAACAACCAATCAAAAAATAAAAGACTCTAAAGGAAGTAAAACTTTGGGGACAGTGTAATAAACAGCCCAATGTCCCCTCCCTACCTGTGTTTTACCTCCCCAGTAAAAACTTTCCAGACAGTCACAAGAAAATATTTTACGTTAAATGGATGAAGATAAACAAACAAAGGATTTTAATAAAGCTGTAAAACATTTTCTCGTATTCATTCGGCACCTCGGGGCTAAAAAAAACTAGTTTTAATCTTATAATTGTACATTCTATATCCGCGGAAAGCCGTTTATAATACGATACGAGAAATAACTATTAAATTTTTCAGCTAATCTATTTAAAGAAAATTGTAAGGTAAATTTTTTTTTCAGAATTCCTGTAATTTAATTGAAAATTGTAATTTTTAACAACTTCCCTCAAAAGCTGAACTTGTAAAAGAACTTAAATTAATTCTTAAAAGCGAAGCTTTTCTATAATTAGAGGATGTTTGTACGAAAGGTTACGTCCTTTCGGTAATTTAGGCATATTAGAATTGTCTCATCGATTTCTAGCTTTGAATTATGATTCCTATAACGATTTTGAGAGCGTAGCAACTTTATAGCTGTTACCAAATGTCCGTATGTCCATTTAAAACATGCTGCTTTATAAAAAATTTTTTGATATGCTATAATTATCCTATTCATCTGATTCTTAGGACAACAATGTACAATATTTTGTAAAAATATTATGTTTTGAAACTCTACAAGTTTTCACGTTTGCTTTTATGGAAGTTGTAATTCTTTATTTATATTATTTACAGGCATTTAAATATCGCACTGCTTTATATCAATGATTAATCTTAGTAAACTCAGGGGAATTTCAAAACAGATTAGTTATTATCGCATCGTATTATAGACAGCTTTCTGCGGAAGTTAAAATATGATTTGGATATGAATATTTTATGCTTTTCATTTTAATATTTGTGGAAAATTGTCAGTAATACGATGCTATACATGATATTTCAGTATTGCTGAGATCCAGCGGATATTAATCGGTTTCGAAGCCATACTGGAATAGTTATTTCTCGTATCGTATTATAAACGGCTTTCCGCGGATATAGAATGTACAATTATAAGATTAAAACTAGTTTTTTTAGCCCCGAGGTGCCGGAGGCACCGGCTAAAAAAACTGGTTTTAATCTTTTGATTGTACATTTCTATATTCGTAGAAAACTGGATATAATACGATGCTAGACATAGTTTTTTCGTATTCATGAGAACCGGTTCCTATCCACCGGATTCAAATGAATACGAGAAAATGATTTATCTCTTATCTCAGAAACTTTATGTTTTATGTGAATTCTAAATGGAACACTTTTTATATGCGTTGCATCCCTGTAAGTGTCTTTGCACTCACCGATTGACTAACTGGTTGACTGATAAACCGAACTGAATGACCAACTTAAGTGTTGACTTCCTGATTGACTCACTTGCTGATTGATTGACTTACTTGTTGATTAATTGATTTAAGTTTCTACCGACTGACCGACTGGCTTAAGTTCTGACTGTCTGTTTGACTGAATGACCGCCAGACTCTTACTGCCTAAAAAACTGACTGGCTGACCGACCAAAAAACGGACTCTTAGATCTTACTTTCCCAACCATGTAGAAAAAATGTGTGGTGTTATTTACTAAGTATATTTGCGATAACTTTTATTTAATAGTTTCTTCCAATTTTTAACATTTACAAAACGGCTTGCTTTATTGCTTCAAGATCCATGTCAGATCTATATAGGAAATAAATGTCTATAAATGAGCTCAAGTTTTCCAAGGAATAAATGTTTTAAACTCATAGTGCTCCAATAATCCATAATAAACTCTCATTGGCCAGAACGATAAGACCCATTATTTTACTTTATTAAAAATAAATTCATTTTTTTATTTCATGTTGCTATTTACATTATATTGAAGTATTTAATTTCTAATTTAAAAAAAGAAAATTTTATTTTATAATATAGTAAATTTAAGAAAACTCTGTTTTAAAAGAATTCGATTGTGGCGACACCCTTTGTGTGTTCAAATATTAAAACTAAAATTTTAATCATATTAACCCTTTGGTGATGGTAATGTGAAAAAATTTAAGTTATTAAATATTTACTTCTTTCTTTTAGATAGTAATAGCGGGGGAGGAATATTGATTTATTGAGAAATATATAGATAGATATGTACTCATAGAAAACTAGCCAATAGCGAGATTGTTATATCGAGCCAACTCTAGTTGTATCAATATAGCCGAGAACAGTAATGGTCATTATAAGAGTTGCAGTTATGTACAAAATCAGCGCAGCAACTATTGAACAATAAACAGAGGGAGAAACATTTTTGTTTCTCTGTACAGTTATTAGTTCCTATAGCAAAAAATTACATTTATATTCTTACCAATCACCGATAGTTAGACGAAAGGACTAACTCTTTTTAAAGAGTAGCTGCAAAACAAAAAAAATTGACAACATCCAAAAGTATAAGTCAAAATCATGAAAGGACAAACATACAAAGTGAGTTAAGGAGCAGATTTTCAGTTCTCAAAAGAAAAAAAAGAAATGAAGATATTGTGCTTCAAAAAAATGCAGAACTTACAACACTTGACTTTAATACACATATGTATGTTATGTTAAATGTGAACTACTATGTACCAGGGATCTGCAGGAATAAGACATTGATGTACATCCCCAATGATGATATACAAAATTAACCCTTCTGTAGTTTACAATTAGTGGTTGAAATGTTTGGACACACAACTTAATAAACCAACCAATCAAAATTAAATAAAAGTCCCCAAAGTTATCAAGCCAACGAATAAGAACACGTTATCACAAAACTTTGGGGGCTAAAGTAATAAACAGCCCATTGTCCCCTCTCGCCCTGACTATATACATAGATTAGTTTAGAATTTCAAATTAAGGGTAAGATATTAATGCTAATGAGTAATTTAATCTCATTTATTCAAATTTATTTTATCCTTATGTACTCCCTCTTTTTTTTTAAATAGCTAAGCTACTTTACAATTCACTTTGTCTGTACGTCTGAGCGAAGCTACTTTATAATTCACTTTGTCAGTCCGGACGTACATAACGGCTGCTATTTAAGATAAATTTGATTTTTGGTTAAAGATACCCCTTATAAAAAAGATAAAAATTACTTGGGTCATCTATCTGTCGGTCATTGTACAAGAAGACATACATTTTAATTTTTATATTATTTATTTTTATTTTTTACAACCTCTGAACATTTGCTCTATGGCTCACTTTGTTCGTTTGGACATCCTTCAATTCTTGTGCTTCGCAACATATGGATGTTGTCATCGTAAAAAGTAAATCAACATACTCTTTTAAAAACAGTATTGAACGTCTGTAAGAATGTTTCCTTTTTTCAACAAGGTATGCATTTTTTACCTATTATCAGTGTTCGCCTGTCCATGTCAGTATGTTGAGCATCGCTTTTATGGATGTTGTCATCCTTTTCTTATAAAATATGTAGGGTCAACTCCTTACAACAAAGAGTTGGTAAATCATTCAGGGAGGGAGGGGGCATTGGACTGTTTATTACACTAGTCCCCAAAGTTTTATACTAACGTTTCCTTATTCGTTGGCTTTACAACTTTTGGGACTCTTGTAGAATTTTGATTAGTTAGGACATTAAGTTGGGTGCCCAAACGTTTCACACACTAATTGTAATCCAAAGAAGGGGTAATACTATGTATCACAATTGGAAATATAAATCAATTTATCGGCCATTGATTTATCCCTTTAGATCCCTGGTCAACTCGTTATGACAAAGAGTTTGTAGCTAAATTATTACACAAGTAGCGTCCCAGAGAAATATATCCGTTGTCAAACCTTTTACTACCTTCACAAATTAGGATTAATAGCTCCCTATTTTTCTTCTGATTGGGCACTTACTTTAGACTATCAGAGTTTTAGACCGATCAGGTACTTTTTTAGGACGCGTAGCAACTCTATAATCGGTAACAGAAAGACCGTATGTCCATTTAAAACATTCTGATTTTTAGTCTTTTGGCAACAAAATTTGTATGATAATATTATCTTGTTTATTTGATTGTTAGAATAATGATTCCTAGGACAATGAGGTACAATATTTTAGGCATTTCTATAATTAAATCCTAAAAATAAAGTATGAATTTCCCAATATTGCAACACATTTGTTTAAATTGTTTAATTAATATTTTGCTTATTGAGTTATGACACTCTACAACAGTTATTGTTCGTTTGACCTTCCTTCTGATTTTTGAGCTACACTTTTATGAATGTTGTCATCCTTGTTATTTGCTTGCCACCCTTCTAAGTGAAAATTTATAAATCTAACTAAAACTTGAATTTAATTCTATTATTTGCCATCACTAGATTGGACACTTTATTTTAATTCTATTATTTGCCATCTCTAGATTGGACACTCTATTTTAATTCTATTATTTGCCATCTCAAGATTAGACACTCTATTTTAATTCTATTATTTGCCATCTCTAGATTGGACACTCTATTTTAATTCTATTATCTGCCATCTCTAGATTGGACACTCTATTTTAATTCTATTATTTGCCATCTCTAGATTGGACACTCTATTTTAATTCTATTATTTGCCATCTCTAGATTGTACACTCTATTTTAAGTCTATTATTTGCCATCTCTAGATTGTACACTCTATTTTAAGTCTATTATTTGCCATCTCTAGATTGGACACTCTATTTTAATTATATTATTTTCCATCTCTAGATTGGACACTCTATATTAATTCTATTATTTGCTATCTCTAGATTGGACACTCTATTTTAATTCTATTATTTGCCATCTCTAGATTGGACACTCTATTTTAATTCTATTATTTGCCATCTCTAGATTGGACACTCTATTTTAATTCTATTATTTGCCATCTCTAGATTGGACACTCTATTTTAATTCTATTATTTGCCATCTCTAGATTGGACACTCTATTTTAATTCTATTATTTGCCATCTGTAGATTGGACACTCTATTTTAATTCTATTACTTGCCATCTCTAGATTGGACACTCTATTTTAATTCTATTACTTGCCATCTCTAGATTGGACACTCTATTTTAATTCTATTATTTGCCATCTCTAGATTGGACACTCTATTTTAATTCTATTATTTGCCATCTCTAGATTGGACACTCTATTTTAATTCTATTATTTGCCATCTCTAGATTGGACACTCTATTTTAATTCTATTATTTGCCATCTCTAGATTGGACACTCTATTTTAATTCTATTATTTGCCATCTCTAGATTGGACACTCTATTTTAATTCTATTATTTGCCATCTCTAGATTGGACACACTTATCAAGAAAATAAATTACTTTATTAATTATTTTCAAACAGAGATATCCAATATTACTCTAGTTATTTCAGGGATTATAAGTGATTGATCTTTTCTCCTTACCCCATCTAAAATAATGCCATAAGTCTTTGATAGCCATTAAATCTATGAGGGAAAGAAGGTTAATATATCGTATCGTATTATAGACAGCTTTCTACGGATATCAAAATGAAATATTAAAAGATTAAAACCAGTTTTGTTAGCCCCTAGTGGACGAAGTCTAACAAAACTAGTATTAATTTATGATTATTATTTTAATACTCGTGAAAAACTGTCTGTAATACGATGCTATACATGAGATTTCAGTATGGCTAACAACCGTTTCTAATCCAGCGGATATTAATCGTTTTGAAAGCCGTACTGGAAAATTAATCAGACTTATCCCCTATCTCCCTGAGTTAATTGGACAATGTGTGGGAGGTAAATGATATAATAATGTCAAGAAATAGTTCATTTTTATAATTAAAATGTATTATTTGAAAAATATTTACTGCAGTAATAATGATTTTAACAAATGTTTTAATTCGTTAAAATTTAATTTTTCAAGCTATTTTCTTTAGAGATTAAAGTAAAGGGATAGTTTTTTTGCCATTTGTCTGCCAATCCCTTCTGCTTTACATACGGAGTCCCTAGATGCTACAGGCGAAGCCGCTGGTACAATATTATCCTTTATAATATCATCCTATATCTGTATTCAGAGGTAGAAAGTGCCTGGAAAAATAGCTTAAAACTATCGCAAGACTTATATCTTAAAATATAATATCCTAAAACCTTCACGGGACCAATGTAAAGCTCCCCTATAAAAGAAAACACAATCAGTTCAGTAGTTATTGAGATCTCAAGATTCAGACAAAAAACCTTAATACTTTATATTATAGGATTGAATGTTGTATGTATATGTATCTTGTAATTACTCTACCCATAATTTTCTCACAACAATGCTCAAAATCAATAATAAACTCTATATTTATGTAGAATGTTTGTCACAAGGGGAATAAGTTCAATGGTATTGAAACAATCTACAAATAACGATTTTCAACATCGGTCTATAAATTATGAAAATAGACTTTATTATACTTGTACTTGACTAACTTATCAAATTTCAGATAATTACCTCTCGGGAGCGAGTTTCCGCTTTGGGTTCTCAGCCCTCTTCACGCACCTTGAAATTATTGGGTTGACCATTAGACAACCAACCCTTTAATTGCAAGACCTTTGTCTTGAAGTCCTAATTGTGCATGATAATAAGATGCACCCTTTTATGGGCCAAGGCATCAACATTACTTATACTATTGATTTACAGTAGGTAAATTTTATCGTCTCTAATATGACGCAGTGTAGTCCAGACTCGAACCCGACATCTCCCCGACAGCAAGCTGACACATTACCATTTAGATTTAGATAAGACAGACAAATGAATCTTAGGGTATTTTATCACTCTAAGTTATATTAAATCTATTAGAAATACCATTATTATATTGTTATTTGGTATCTATATACCATATTTATTTAGTGGCTACTACTATTATCTAGATTGGATACCTAAATCGGAAATGAGTAACCAATATCACGTGTCTCACAACTTATTCCCAGAGAAACAAAAATAACAGGGCTTGGCGTCTGTGTCCTTAGCTGTGGCTAAAATAATTAGACCTAAAATGTGGCCTTTTGTGGTTTTGGGGCAGCTTCTTTAGGTCGCATATTAAATTTAGTTTGTTTTTTTACTTTAGGTTAGGTTATATTAAGTTATCTCCTCAGGGTTAGGTCACAACGGTGGGTTAGGGCAGAAAGGGTTTAGACAGAAGAAATAGGTTTTATTGCTCGATAGGTACTTTGAGCGAAAAGACCATGTTACACTTCGCCCTAAGTTTTTTCTCTCTTATTTACATATTTACATAAAAAATCGGATTGTAGACTTCACTTATTGCAAATATTTAATATCATGAACTCATGTAAATTTGAGAATATTTTCTTTAAAAAAACATAAAAGATAACATCTTATCCATATATTTTTCCATCATTTAAGAAAATATTTCAGTTTATTTACCTTCTTTCAAAACATCAAATTATTTCAAACAAAGCAAACTTTGTTTATTTTTTTTTCTCTTAAAAATACAAATATGAAAATAAGAAGATAAAATGTAAAAGGGAATTTTTTATATTTTATTTGATTATTGAATATTTGTTCAAATAATTATTTACAAATCATTGTTTAGAGTTGTAATAACCTTACCAGTATTGCTATGAAACCGATTGATATTCGCTAGATTAGAACCGGTTTTCAGCCATACTGAAAAATCATGTACAGCAATGTATTACATACTTTTTTTTATGAATGTTAAAATAAAAATTATAATATTAATACCACTTTTGTTATCCCGGGGCTGTTTATATGCATAGACGTCCAAGGGGGGGGGGGGTAATGGGGCGATTACCCCCCCCCATTTAAAATTCACTCCTACCCTGGGGGTGCCGTAGGCACCCCCAACTATTTAGAAGGGGGTATTTACCCCCCCCCCAAACAATTTTGGGGGGGTAAATACCCCCCCAAAATAGAAAATCTCTAACAAAAAAAATTTTTGCGCGCTTCGCGTGCATTTTTAATACTAAATTTTTGATAAAATTTAAATTACCCCCCCCAAAAATTTTACCCCGGGGGTAAATTTTTGGGGGGGTAAACAAATTTTACCCCTGCCAATAGATTTCAGGGGGGTAATTACACCCCCCCCCCCCAAGCAAATTTTACCCCCTAGGTAAAAATTTTGGGGGGGGGTAAAAAAAATTAGCGGCGCGCTTCGCGCGCCATTTTACCCCCCCCCCAAAACCGAATTACCCCCCCCCCCTTAAAAAATTTTTACCCCCCCCCAAATTAAAAAGCTTGGACGCCCCTGTTTGTTTGGTTTTAATTTTTTTTATTTTTCATTTTAATATTCGAGGAAAGCTATCTGTAATACAATGCGATAAATAACTATTATATTTCATCTAATTTATTGTATTTCATCTACAAATTTTCTCAATATTTACATTGCACAAAAGATAATATGAAAATGAAAGATTAGTTATGTATCGCATCGTATTATGGACAGCATCCGCAGATAAAAGAATGAAAAATATTAAAATTAAAACCAGTTTTGTTAGCTTCGAGGGGTCGAAGGCCCGGGATTACAAAATTAGTATTAATTTAATGAATTTTTATTTTGATATTCATGGAAAATTGTCAGTATAGTAATACGATGATATGCATGACTTTTCAGTTTGGCTGTTCTAACACAGCGGATATCAATAGGTTTTGAGGCCATACAGGAAAAAATTAATCTCCCATTGTCCTGTCTGTATATCCCTAAGAAATTAAAGAGAAAATAAGTAAGGCTTCCCTGACAGATTTTACATAACAACACCCCTTAAATGAATCAAGATTTTCTTATATTAATTCATTCTTTTTGAAATTTTTCAAATAAAAGGGTATAAATGGGGGGGGGGGGGTAGCTTGAAGGTTATCATGCCCTCCCCTTCTCCCATCGATCTAAAAATTCTAAGAATTATTTAAATCTTACTGAAAACAAAAAAAAAGCAGCTACTATAAACTTAAAGAATAAGAAAATGTTGATTTTTGAAAGAAAAATTGTTGCAATTCAGAAATGTCTTGATAAAATTAAGGGAGAAAATATTTGAGTAAAATGTAGATGCTCAATAATGGAAATAGGATAAACATTGGATCCAGGGAGGAAGGGGACATGAAGTTGTTTATTACACTAGTCCCCAAAGTTGTATAATAATGTTTTCTCATTCGTTGGCTTAACAATTTTGGGGACTTTAAAAGAATTTCGCTTAGTTGGTTCATTAAGTTAAGATCCATACGTTTCAACCACAAATTGTAATCTACCAAAGGAGTAATTTGCTGTTTTATTATTGGGGATGTACATCAATTTATCGGCCATTGCCTTATCCCTTTTGATCCCTGCATTAGATCAATGAATAGCTCAGCAGGAACGTGTTTATGCAAGGGTTAGACAGTTCTATGCTAGGCTCATCTCCAATAGTTGGGGCGTAGTCACAACTTTTAATATCTTGTTGTAATTTCAATTTCATTAAGTTTTAATTTATGATGTTAATAATATGTATTAAGGATTTAATTCTAAATTATAATTACTTTAGAAAAATCTTATATAGTGTTGTTAAAAAGTACTGTAAAACAATAATAAACTGACATTATTTATGCATGGAAAAATAACTACAATGACTTAGAATAGTGTTAATAAAGAATAGTTATTTATAGCATCGTATTATTGACAGCTTTCCACGTATATAGAATGAAAAATTTTAAGAATAGTGCTAACAAAACTGGTGTTAATTTCATCTTATTTTTCATATTTGTGGAAAAATGTCTGTAATACGATACAATACATGTTTTTTTAATATAGCTGAGAACCGGTTCTGAGAAATTATGTAAAGAAAGAAAGAGGAAGATGAAGGATATTTTACACGTTTCGGCCCCTTCACCCTCCCCCATTAATCCTACCCTCTGTATACTCTAATATTGAGCAGTGATATTGTAAATGTATAAATATTGAGCTCCTGCTATTTGATTCCTGTCAAACTTCACACTGCCCCCGTAGAAGCCCCCTGCTGCCCCCCCCCCCCCCCTAGAAGCCCCCCTGGTTGCCCTACCGCCACAACATATCAGCCCCCCCTCGTTGCCCTTTTGCCCTAACTTTTTTTAGTTAAAATCTAAATTAACAGATATTATTAAAATTAATCTCAAATTATGAAATTTTTCATATAAAATAAATAGAATACCTAAGTTATCATAAAATATCTGGAGTTTATTTAAATTTCATGAAAAAAAATAACAATAATGATAAAATTTATTTTTTATACAAACCCTAAACAACATAAATTAAATAATTCAATTCATCTAAAACAATTGTATTAGTTTAATCATTATTATGTGCTTTGAGATCTCCTAAATGGCAAGACTGATATTCTTACAATTTTCAGGAAATTTTTCTGCTGTTTGGAAATATGTTAACCTTGAAAAAAGCCTATAGAGTCTAAAAGAGAAGCTACTCGTATCTTATAAAATAGTATTTCATAGGATTATTTTCTATGTTATTTTGTTTAAACCCTTCCCCCCACACACAAACACACAGACATACACACACAATATTGCACAGCATGCAGTATGCACCCTTTATATGTACATCTGTCCTAATTAACAATAAGCATATTCTTATATTTTACGCTTTTTCAGAAATAAACAGAAAAATAAATTAGTTAAAAATCAAAACAAAACAAATAGTTTCTTGGTTTCATCGAATTATAAGTAGTAAGTTTTTTTTGTGTGAAGCTTAAGATCTTAATAAATTCTGATCCGACTTTTTTTTTCTTATGTAAGCTTCACATAGGTCCTGCGACGTTTATGTTCTATTTTATTTTTAGTTTTATATCTTGGTATGGTTTTAAGTTTTTTTTTCTAGAAAAGCTCTAAATGCTAGGAGGCATATCCTCTAGTATTTAAAAAACTATTCAATATTTTATTTTATTTATTATGATAATTTCAGTCTAGAGAATTTGTAATTTTGTTTATCATCATAAATTTTTTGACCATTGTCTTATCCATTACGATTTCTGCAGAATTTACATTTTCTTACATTCCTGATAATAGCTAGAAATTCAATATTATCATAATGGAAGTTTATCAATTATTATTTAAATAAGTTTAACCTATAAATATTCATTTCAAATTGATAACTTTAGTAAAGTTTAACCCATTTACATTTTTATAAACGTTGATAATAGTTATTTCTCGTATCGTATTATAAACGGCTTTCCGCGGATATAGAATGTACAATTATAAGATTAAAACTAGTTTTAATCTTATGATTGTACATTTCTATATTCGTAGAAAACTGGATATAATACGATGCTAGACATACTTTTTTCGTATTCATGAGAACCAGTTCCTATCCACCGGATTCAAATGAATACGAGAAAAATAATTATATGATCCAATCTTTCCAGTACCTTTATCTTCGAAACCGATTAATATACCGTAGATTAGAACCGGTTCTCAGCCATACTGAAAAATCATGTATAATCGATGATATTTAGGTACAGTAATTTAAAAGCTTTAATGCTGTACTTACGTACTTACACCATATATACTTACATGGGAAAACATGTATAAAACTTTGCTTCCAGCCAATGTATTTATGATTAATTCATCGATTGGGGGTTTCATTATTGCCAGGGAGGAAGAGGTCAAATCAGTGAAAATTATACATGTACCCAAAGTTTAATAAACACCTTCTCTTATTTGTTGACTTAAAAACTCTGGCCACTTTATTAAATATTGATTACTTGGTACAAACTATCAATGTTCTGGATATTCGACCAATAATTTTAATTAGCAGAAAAGTTATTTTGCTTTGGGGGTTGTAAATCAATTCATCGCCCATTGTCTTATCCCTAAAGATTCCTGATTATTGCATATTCAAGATTTCACCCTCATTCTATCGCGTTGAAAACTTAATTAAAGGATGCTGTGACACACACACACATATACACATACACACACACAAAACCCTTCACACACAAATAAAATCACAAATTCCAGGATAAATTATGTACCCAGGATAAAAGAAATATTAAAATAGTTAAAATACTTGATTTTACTTTTTTGTATCAGAGAAAATTATATATATTTTATTTTCAATTAGTGGCATGCCATGCTCAGGGTTTAACATGGGGGTTGCGAATTTTGAGGGGGTTAAAAGGAAGGGCAGGACCTGCTAATTTAAATGATTTCCTATTTTCTATTCAGGGTTTTGTACTGTGTAGATCATCCCTATTTATTTTACTTGTTAACGTTTAGAATTTTTTGTGCAATCCTATAATATAAAGTAATAAGCTTTATTTGTCTGTAGCGAAGGATCTCGCTAACCGCTGAACCGATATGGTTCTTCTTTACAGTGAAGCCTCTTATAGGCTCTGAAGTGGTTTTAGTCTATTTGATTTTTTAAATTGGTTTTTATGTTTTTTTTTTACCCTTCGAATATATAGAGCCCCTAGATGCTAGGGGCGCAGCCGCTAGTAATCTTAAAGTACCTACCGTTGTATCTCTAAATACTTTGATGAATTTGTGAAAAATAATAAGAACACCGTAAAAGTGTCTGAATATGACGTCAGAAAAAATTAAAGATTAACCAATGAGAGGCCGCTATATATTTTACCATTGTGAATACTGGCTTCTCATTGGTTAATTGTTAATTTTTACTGACGTCATAGTCAGACACTTTTACGGTGTTCAATAATAACTATCTTGCATTCACTTATTCATGTATCCCTGGTTCTTTCATATGAGTTTGTTCTTCCATTTTCTTATACTTATAGCCCTGGTTATTCCACAAAAAATTATGGTTTTAACATATTGTTCAGGAATTTGTGTAAAATAATAATATATCTTCAATTGTGCCATTTAAGAATCCCTGTATGATCTAAACATATTCTCACACATAATTCACAGGGATAAGACAATGGCCGATAAAATTAGTGGATGAATCGTTTGACTCTCAACTAATTGAACCAACCGATCAAAATTCCGTAAAAGTCCTTAAAGATTTTAAGCCAACGATTAAGAAAATGTTTTTTAAAGACTTTGGGGACTAATAAACAGCCCATTGTCCCCTCCCTCCCTGCATAATTTAGCAATTTGTGACACGATTTCATGTGTAAATTATTGGTATTTACTCTTTCACACATCACACACACATACACACACACACTAACACATATACACAGTCTAACACACACACCAAAACCCTTACACACACACATACGAACAGACCTCATTTACATGACCGTATTTGTAGAAATATTATAATTGTATAGGAGAAACTATGGATGATTATGTTCCATTCAAGCAAAGCTATCAAAACTATTTGATCAAAGACAAATATACATAGAAATTTCTTTTCCAGTATGGCTTCGAAACCGATTAATATCCGCTGAATTAAAACTGGTTTCTAGCCATACTGAAAAATCAAGAATAGTTATCTATCGCATTGTATTACTGACATTTTGTTCACGAATTATAAACTAAAATCATTGAATTGATACCAGTTTTGCTAGCCCGGCCTTTGGATTAAAAAACTGGTTTATCCGCGGAACGCTGTCTATAATACGATGCGATAAATAAATATTCTTTAATTGCTGGATATGTTGATGTGAGCCAGACATCCAAGTCTTTTTTTTTTGGGGGGGGGGTAACACCCTTCCCCCCCCCCTTATAAATATTTCACCGATTTTACCAATTAAGTTAAAAATGTTGTAAAATATCAAAACTTTATATGTTGTTAAAAACCCCCCACGGCAAATTAAAAGATTAATACTTCAATTTTTATGATTAATAACATATTAAACATCTTAAAAATATGCATAATAAAGATATTTAACAAGGACAATAACATCCATAAGCAGCGAAGCACAAAAACTGCGGATGGACATACTGACAAAGTCAGTTATAGAGCAGATGATCAGTGTTATGAAGAATTAACATATGGAAAGAAAAGAATCATGAGCTATTTCTACATCTAAACATGGGGTAATTTTGTTTATAATAATTTAGTGTTTAAATCAATTTATTGTCGCTTTTCTTATTAACCTTTTAGATCCATGATCTATATATCATATCAGACCACTGTTTTTTTCTCTCTAAAATATAAGTTGCTGCGCTAGTTATGTTATAGGCATAGTTATACTTCCTCAGTAGTTATCTTAGGGGATAAGACAATGGACGATAAATTAATACACATCCACAATCATCAGAAACAATCTTGGTTGAAAGGTTTGGATGATGATAGTTTGACTTTAAACCACTGCCGTGCACAGGATTTTTCATTGGGGTGTACTAGGCTCACCCGAAAAATTTGACACCCCCGGCCCCAATACAATTTTTGATACATCCCCTTAAACTAAAACCCAGGAGGGGTATGTGAGCTTAGTGGCAGGGAGTAAGGAAGGGGACAATGGGCAATTAATTCAATTTAAGAGTTTTCAAAGAAAGGCCATGAAATCCAGATTAATCCAGAAAATTTGGAGAAAATTGTAAAGGGTGTGTTAATTAAATTTAGTAAACTATAAACTAAGAAAAAAGAAAAAAAGCAATCATTTGAAAATTAGATTACCAGTATACCAGACTGACGTAACCATTCTGGAATTAATTACTAGAAAAATCTCCCTGGAACTCTCCAGATGACAGGGAAATGGAAAAGAGAGGTGGAGGCAAGGGGCAAGAGATATAAACAGGAAAAAAGGGGTCCTTTTTATCATGTTTATTTCCCTTGCCAGTTGCCCCCACCTCCCTTCTCCCTTTCCCTATCGTCTGCTTTAAAAAAAGGGATGTGGAGGAGAGGGGAATGAAATAGAGTATGGGAGGGGGGCCGTGTATTCTTAACTTTTATATTTAAACTACTCTCTGTCTGCTATACTCAAAACTAACACAGCGAGTAGAGGCATTTTTACGCACTCAGTCAGAAACTGCTAAATTCTTGCACATTCCCTTTAAGCCAGTACCTAAAGTCTGAGACTCCTAAAAATTGAATATTCGATCCATTGTCCCCTCCCTTACTCCCTGGCTTAGTGGGGTGTATTTGAATGGAATTATTATTACTTGGATCTTACACAAGATTATCATTTCCTCTAAGAAAGTGAAACTTGTAGCTGACTAAAATAAAGATACTCACCATCCGACGCCTTTACCCCATCCCCTCCACTCATACTGGATGAACAAACTGAACAATAAATGACAAGGGAAATAGCAACCTAAATTGACGACAGATCTGAGCTTAAGAGTAAAAAAATTTGTAGGTGAGGAGCTGATAAATTTTTGTGTTATATACATTCTACTGTTTCCTTCCTCCCTGATTATTTTGCATTTGAATAAAAAGTTGTAAATAAATAGTACTGCATTGAAACAAACATAAATATATAAACCCGTAATATGCTTTTTTATTTAAGTTAAAAGCTAGTTTTTTTAAGATCTAACAATATATAAAATAACTGTACCTCCGTCAACAAACGGGGTTATTGGGATTGAGACACTTGAAATTGTGCCTAATCATTAAATTAGTTACAGGAATCTTCAAAATAAGTTCTTGATTTGGGATTATAAGAGGTAAGGACAGGTGTGAACACAGTAATAGTGTCTGACTGATTATGACGTAACAAAAAAAAATTAGCCAATGAGAGGCCGTTATTGACCAATGGTAAAATTTATAGTGGCCTCTCATTGGCTAATTTTTTTTGTTACGTCATAATCATTCAGACACTATTACTGTGTTCGACAGGTGTACTAACATCACTTTATATAGAAAAGCTACATGCCAAAAAATATTGTATGTTTTATAAATAGAGACATTAGACTTTGAATTACACTGGTATCTAAAGTTTTATAATAGGGTGGGTCGATTTTGGACATTTTTTTTCTGAGGCCAAAGCGGGGATCTGCAAATGATTTGTATGAGTATAATACACCTCTGGATGATTTAAAATTTATCCTAAGTCTTAAAACCGCTGACGACCAGACATTCAATTGTATAGCTATTAGTAAATGGGAGTCAATTTTTTTAAAAATCAGAACTATGGCTTCATGGTGCTCCCAGGAAAGGCATTGAGTAGTAGAATCAGAAACTTTTGACCGTTTCAAAAAATCTTGTTCCTAGCCTGAGAAAATCTAAAAAATCTCTACAAATTAGACATTTCTCAATAAACCTTAAAAAATTGTGTTTTTTTAGTGAATTCTAAGGCTAGGAACGAGATATTTTAAAACGGACAAAAGTTCCTGATTCAGCTCCTCTAGGACTTTCCAGAGAGCACTATGAAGCCATAGTTCTGATTCAAAAAATGTTTTGAATGTCGTCTTTGCATATTAATAAGTAATGAAATATATTTTTAAGTGGTCGCGTTCTAAAACTCAATTTTTTAGAATTCTTTTTCGGTCAGAAATGTTTTTATGGTTAATTTTATCTGTTGCATATCCCCTCTTTGTCTAATTCTGAAATGAACCCGCCCTATTTTATAACAACGTTATTCGTTGGCTAAAAAACTTTGGGTACTTATTAGATTTCTATTGGTTGGTTCCCAACTTGTGGTGTCTACCTTTCTCCACTATCAATTTTAAATAGCAGAAGGAGTAATTTTTTTTCATCATTGGGGATGTATACAAAATTTATCATTCATTGTCTTATCCCTCAAGATCCATGTATAGTACATATACAGGGTGGGGCACATAAATCCGGACTTTTTTTTAAACGGTCATAGCGTCAAAACTACTTAGTTTACTGTTAGATACATAAGCAAGACACTAGAAAAGACTAGAGCTCTCTATCTGAAATGGCTTGGCCGTAGTACTCCAGCAAAGTGAAACGTGGTAAATTTTGAGATGTCAAAAACGCCAAAAATTGTGAAAATTTCTCGGTTCTCGACTTCAGGGACCCATATGAAACTTTAAAACTCATTTTAGAGTATGGGTTGCGCTGACAACTCTAGCTGAAACTTCATGCAATTTCCAAAAGGGTAAAGAACTTCGTTCTAGCTCAACTGTGGTCCAAATAAGCCTCCGTGTCTAAGGGTAGCCTTAAAGTTGGGTGAATTTAGATCCTGCGGTTACTCACGTTTCTAAGGAAATGTGGCCTCCAGAACAGCCCGATCTTAATTCAATAGACTTTTGGGCCTGGGGCTACTAAAAGTACGGATTTATGTACCCCAACCTGTACATACTGTTTACATGATTATACAACTGAATATATTAAGCATAAAATTGTGCAAATTTTGTGAGCTGCTTCTATTTCGTTGCAAAATTTTGGCGGCTCTTTTGCATTTATGCAAAATTCATTAAAATAATCATTTTACAATAAATTTTAATATTATACAATTAGTTTTATCATTTAATAGTTACTGCGGCCCTAGATTAAGAGGCAGCTTAACACAAAAACCCTTGCTAACATTTTCGAGAGGGGGTTGAGGTGGTTAATTTTTGCAAAATAGCCTAAAACATGTCCAAATAAAAATGTTGATTATATTTTTCTTAAATAAAGTTACGCGCATTTTTACGCAAGATCTTGTTAGGATTGCGTCTTGAAATTTAAATCAAGCATAAATCAGAAAAAAGGGATATTGGAGCCAGGTAGAAATGATTTTTTTTTCTCGCTAAAAACATAAACATTGTTTTTGATGTCAATATGTATATTACAAGACTAGATGAGAACTTTGGTTATTCTTACGTTCAGGGATTTTAGGGGATTAGACAATTGACGATGAATGTATTTACATCCTCAATAAGGTTTTTAAAAATTGCCCTTTCTTTACATTAAAATTTCATAAAAACTTGAAACCAATTGATCAAAATTGAATAAAAGTTCCCATAGTTTTGGGGCAACCAAATAAGATATCGTGGTTACTTTGAGTACCAGTATTTTTTCCAATGTCCCCTCCCTTCTTGGGTATGCCTGATATTCCTGAGTAAAACAAACATTAAAACCCAACTTTATACCGCATGTAAAATAAAACATATAAAGTAGAAAACTACTTTAATTCAATATTTTAAATGTAAATAAACACTTCCTGAGAAAATCTATTTTATTTTGAGTTGATTGGGAACATGAAAGGCTTTTAATTAATTGGATATTTAATATTAATCTCTTACTTACATATAGACGGACTTAAAGACTCTTAAAGTAGGAGAGCTTCGCTTTTAAAATAGAAAACCCATTAAGAATTCCCAATAAGGTAATTTCTTTCAAGTCTGATGATGTTATTAATCAAGTCAACAATGAACAGTGAGGAAGATGAGTTCATGATAGTGTAATAGAGTGGATGATAAACAGTGAGGGTATTGAGTACATTACAGTCAAATAAAACAGATATTAAACAGTGAGGGTAGTAAGTTCATTACAGTGTAATAGATATCCCTGGTAATAGAGTGGATAATAAACAGTGAGGGTATTGATTTCATTGCAGTCAAATAGAGCAGATAATAAACAGTGAGTGTAGTTAGTTCATTGCAGTGTTATAGAGTTGATAATAAACAGTGACGATAGAGAGTTCATTACAGTGTTATAGAGTGGATAATAAACAGTGAGGTTAATGAGTTCATTGCAGTGTAATTTAGCAGGTAATAAACAGTGAGGGTAGTGAGTTCATTACAGTGTAATAGAGTTGATAATAAACAGTGAGGAGAGTGAGTTTTAATAGTTTAATAAAGTGAATAATAAACAGCGAAGTTTCTGAGTTCATTGCAGTGTAACAGAGTGGATAAAAACAGTCAGGGAAATAAATTAATTAATTTGTAATTGAGCAGATAATGAACAATGAGGGTTGTGAGTTCATGATAGTGCAATAGAGCAGAAAATCAAATAACCTGTATCCAAGTAAACAGATCAGAAAATGAGATCAATTTAACTGAAACTAGGGGTTGGACTATAAATAAGTTTAAAAACGAGTTTGTATTGCTTAACTTAGGTTGTGATGTATGTAAGCACCAAGTGTTAGACCCTCTTAATTGAAAGAACAAGAGCCTTGGTGCAGGTCATTTAAATTCAATTTCCGAATGTGTACTTAGTTTCCTCATTCTATCTCAATATTTACTACTAGCTAAAAAAGCTTCAAACTTTAAAAATTTAGATTTATTTTGGAAGTTTGAAGCTTTTTTAGCTAGTTGTAAATATTGGGATAGACAGACCTACACAAAGTGCAGGAGACAATTAATTTTAAAAATGCATAATAACAAGGTTGCTACATCCATAAAAGCGAAGTGTTTTCTGGTAACGATTATAGAGTTGCTACGCTTCCTAAATCGTACCTAACTGTTATAGGAATCATCGAAGCATGAAAAAGTGTCTCCACAGATTATGACGTCATACGTTAGAATAGCCAATGTGAAGCCAGTATACACCAATGGTAAAATTTATCCCGGCCTCTCATTGGTTATTCTATCGTATGACGTCATAATCTGTGGAGCCACTTTTTCTTGCTTCGAATCATCATGCAAAGTTTGAAATCGATATGATAATTCTAACATGTTTTAATCAAAGAAAAGTGCTAACCTTTCCGGACGGACGGACCTTAATTATATAAAAGCTTTGCTTTTAAAAATAAATACAAATTGGCAATAATCTGATCAACTGTAATAACTAGTTATAAAGTTGCTTGTAAAATTAAATGACTTTGTTTTATTTTTCATTTTATTCAAGTCATTTGATTATGACATAGATAAGATATAATCTATTATCTATGTATATATTTAATCCAAGAATAGTTTAACAAGTATAACATTGCACATAGGAAACTAGTCACGTGACATAATAAATTTAAAATAACAATAATTATGACAGGGGGGAAATTTAGCTTGCTTATATGGAACTCATTTATTGGTCAGTTCGTTCATCCACTAGGAGGAGGGGTATTGTTATCCAGGGGCGTCCAAGCTTTTTTTTTTGGGGGGGGTAAAAAATTTTAGGGGGGGGGGGGGTAATTCGTGTTTGGGGGGGGGGGGGGGTAAAATGGCGCGCGAAGCGTTTGGGGGTGCCAAATGGCCCATTACCCCCCCCCCCCTTGGACGCCTATGTTGTTATCTTAGCCTGCTGCATGTTACACTTTATCAAAGAACATGATAATCTGGTGTAAGATCCAATTGATAATATATTCTTTATTCTACAAATATTCCTGTTTCTCTGTATTTCTTTCTGTCTATCTATTTGTCTATCTATCTGTCTATCTATCTGTCTATCTATCTGTCTATCTATCTGTCTATCTATCTATCTATCTAACTGTTTGAACTCAGATTTTTCTAGATTTGCAAGTGTTTGCACGTTTCTATTTTTGGACGCAATCGTCCCCGATTTTTTTTGTCAGTGTTTCCCTCCTCCCGTCCTGTGTTGGAACAAAATCGATTTTCTTAGCTGCCATGTACAATAGACGTCTCATTTTTGTGCATAGATTCCCATAACAATGAGGTATATTAAAGGATAAAACAAATGAAATATCTTTACTACATACATGGTTAAACGTCTTTATCCATTGGAAGACCATCGTGCTACATATGTACTTATAGAATAGCTGTTCTACAACAATGCATTTATTTTATTAAAACTTTTTACAAAAGAAAACAAATTTCAATAATTATCAAACATTAAAACATAAATCATAAAGGATAACAACATCAATAAAAGCGAGGATGTAAAATCAGAAGGGAGGACAAACGAACAATAACTATTCTAAAGTGTCAGACGCAAAACATTAATTTGTAAGTCTAAACAAAATTGTACATAAATTTATTTCAGAATCGCGTAAATACAGTATAGTAAATACTTTCATTTGTAAGATTTGATTAGAGTACTCTACCTTGTTGTCCTAGGAATCATTATCACAAAAATAAGATGAAATGGTCAATTATCATACAACAGTTTGTTGTCAAATAAGTTAAAAACCAGCATGCACGGTTTCTGGTAACGATTAAAGAGTTGCTACGTTTTTTTAAATCGTAGTTATATGCCTTAGTTATAGAAAAGCTCTGCTTTCAAAAATAATGAAAATGTTTATATTTAAACATGAAATAAATCAAAATCAATGAAAATAATTCATTTGTTTTAATTGTCTGAAATTTTAAAGTCTGAGCAAATAATATTTGAATTACAGACATTTGAAAAAAAATCAAATAAATGAATATGGAAAAATTTCGTTAATTCCAGTTGCAAAGATGGACATCATTTATTGGTCACTTCGTTCATCCAGTAGGAGGGAAAGGGATAGAATAAAGGAGGTGGATAGAGTTATTTGATATTTTAGCCAGCTACAAGTTTATTAGAGTACATGACAAGGTGGTGTAAGATCCAAGTAATAATAAATCCATTATTAAACAGCATAATCAAATTGTTGTTTTTTATTGTTTATTGTTTTTATCGTGGATGGGGATGTTCCTAGCTGCAAACTACCAAAGTAGGACAAGTATAAAGCTTTCTTGTAAATCCCCCCATCCCTAACTATGAATTTTCTTCCTGATAGACGAACTAAATCCAAGTTCTGACTCCTAAAGTCTCTAGGGGCTTTTTAAAAGGATCGATGAACCCCAACAAATAGAATTAAATTTGGAGGTAGAGTAATATTTTGTTTATATGAACTATAATTTTTTGGGCGATTTTTTGAGCTTCTGTTCCTTAAAATGGATAAAATCTTACCAGGACCTACAAGAAGCTTCACGATATAAGAGTACAATAATGGTTTATCATTTAGCGAGATCTTTTAGCACAAACAGCAGCAGACATACATACTACTTTTTATTATTATCATGATATTCTATATTTTTATTTAAGGGTTTACTATGATTTATATAAAGTAAAAAATAAATTATTATACTATCCTTTTAATGTAAACATTTATTGAAAGAAATATAATTTTTACATGAGTGTTTTCACGGATTTTAGGGAAACTTGCATGATAAAGGCTTTTTGTTTGTCCATTATGATCTCGCTAATTATTGAGCGGAGTTCTTCGTGTTAGGTAAGTTCACATTGGTTTCTAGATGGTTTATTTCATCCTATTTTTAAATATTAGTCTTTTAGGCTATCATATCCTCTTCTCTTACGAAAAAGAAAGAGTAGAGGGCTTGTGTAATTTACCCCCTTAAAAGTAATTTTTGATTGGGAATCAATTTATTTTAAAGGAAAATCTTTTCTATCCGTTAGTGCTGTGTTTTTTGGAGTTGAATGCAGTTTCAACCAGGGATCTATAGGGATAAGACAATGGACGATAAATTTATGTACATCCCTAGTGATGATACACTAGATTTCCCCTTCCGAAGATTACAATTAGTGGTTGAAATGTTTGGACACTCACCTTCTAATCAAAAGACTCCAAATTTTTTATACAAACGAATATCATTATAAAACTTTGGGGACTAGTGTAATAAACAGCCCAATGTCCCCTTTCTCCCTGATTTTCAACTCATACATATCATGTGATTACATTTTTTATTTCATTGACTTTTAAGGGTTACAGGGAGTGTGAATGAAAGATAAAAAGAAGAGGGAGGTTGTCTTTCTCTATCTGCCGAAAGATCTTTCTAACTGTAAAACCGAATGGTTTCTCATTGAAAGTGAAGTTTAATATAGGTCCTGGGAAGTTTCGTTATCAATTTGGGAAAGGATAGCTCAAACCTCCCATAGAAAATTAGCTCTAGAAAAAATTAATAATTTGATAATTTACAAAACAGAGTTTCCTCGCTTTTGTTTAATACAATTCATTATTCCTTTTATAACCTTTGTTTTTATCTATTTAATTCCTTTTTAATAAGAATAACCTTTTTTTTAAGAATTTTAATTTATTTAAGGGAGTAATTCTATTCTTTCCATCTTCGCACAAATTACCCTTGTTTTTTTACAACCCCCCTCCTTCACATCCTCATTTAGATTGCACTTATCCTAAGCAGTAAAGTGATGAGTTGCTCACTGCTCAGGGACAGAGGGATATGGCAATAAAATAATATCCCGCCAAATGATTGTGTGAATTCTGTCTTTGGTAGTGCAATATTTCAAGAAGATTAGTTTAAGGACGTCCAACCTTTTTTTAATGAGGGGTTGCAAAGATTTAAAGAAGTAATCTAATGTATATTTAAAATTTTAATGGGGGTAAAATTAGGGGTTTGAAGGGGGTAAACACTACTTTACACCCCTATTAGTAATGTAATATATGACCAAGATTGGGGTAAGGAAGTCTTTACCAGTGTTACAAATGTTTGAGAGGTGTAATCTAATATATGCTTAAAATTTTGAGGTGGTAAATGAGTGGTTTTAAAGTTTAAAGGAGGTAAACACCACTTTACCCCACTCCCTGGACGTCTATGGATTGGGGTGTAAAATAATTTGCATGCTACTATCCTCTCCCTCCCTGTTAGTTGCTCCTGACCTTCAGAGGGTAAAAATATTTTGCAAATATTTTTCTGATTAAAATATTTTCTGTGTTGAAAGAGAAAGGAAAGTTATGAGTGAGGAAACAAGATTAGTTGTAAAGAAAACTTACGCATTTGTACGCATCTCTAACATCTGTAAAACTTGCGTAGTAAAGGAAAGAAAATTGTATTTTTTTTTTAAATTTAATCATTCAGTTTTTTGGGTATGTATCGAAATATAATTGAAATGGTTACATTTTTACTGTTCTCCTTGCATAGGGCTAAGCAAAGATCCTTTAACCTAATCAAAGAATATAATCTCTTTTTTGAAATCTGGGTGCAAAATCTGTTAACATGGACTAGGGTGTGGCAGCTGCGCGTCAGCCGCTCATTAGCCTAAAATTTAAATGCAAAAATTATTTCTTAACAGATGAACTGCCATATTTGAAACATGATTAAGTTCAGAACGACGTTTTAAGTTACATTCGATAAACAGTCAAAATTTCTTCTAAATATCAGAAATAGTGAAAACTTGTTTCTTCAGCAAATGCGCCATAAATCAAAACTAAAATGCACCTGGGATCTAAAACTCATAAAAAAAACTATTCTTAAAAAGCTTTGCAAATATTATTTCTAATTCCTTTGAAAGCATTTTTAAGATTTTAAATTTTAAAATGAAGTTCCTACTTTAAATTTGCATGTTGATCATCTTTATGTTGCACGCAGCTGCAACTTTTTTAATTCTGTAACTTTGGTAAACTGTACAAATTGCTGTTATTAAATCTACATATCTTTATGATATTAGCATGATTTCACGAAATTAGTTTAGGAGTGATCCTGTGTTGAATTTTATATATGTTTTATTATTGAGCTATGACCTCTTCAAACAAATAACAATTAGTCAACACGAACCTTTAGGGTCATATGTCAACCTTAAGCTACCTAGTACAACAGGGAAGTTGACCGCTGTGAGCGCACTGTTAGCTAGGGTTGACCGCTGTGAGCGCACAGCTAGCTAATATCTAGATGCAGCTGTTCATAATATACTTAGTGTTCATCCAATACAACCATTTTTCACTTTGAATTATTATTTACCACCTACTAGTTGTAATAGATTTAAATATAGATATAAAGTTATAAAAAAGGAAAATAGCTTTAAACCATCCTGGGACCTTTGCGAAGCTTTTCTAAAATGAAGAACTCAATCGGTTCAGGGGTTAGCTTGATTTTAACAAAAGCTCTAGGAGATTTCATAAAATTATTTAGAACCGGTTTTCTTCCATTGTAAAATAAATTTATAAAAATCAAAGATCTAATATTATTTTCCTTTGCTTTGTGATAACATACATAGAAGCAAAAACTAATTTAATTTTAATTTGCAAACTAAAAACACATTTGACCCTCTCAAAAGCTTCTCTTTGATTTACTTTAACTTTATATAAAAGATTTAAATTAAAATAATAATTTTAATAATTTAAATAATTTATTTTTTTATAAAATTAATAGGGGAGAAAGAAGGGAGATATAATAAATTACCACCCAAATTAAGAACAAATTTTATATTTTGAAGCTTGAAAATATAAAAAAAAATTGTAAAAAAAAATAAATTCCTACCCCTCAAAGTTTTTAAATACATTTTTATGTTAACTAGATAAAAAGCAATCTGTATATTTTTTGTTTTTTGATTTGTCATGATTATAATAACGATTTTATAGTAAAATCTAGCACATTAGTTTGTATTTATGGATGAATTAAAAACTAATTAAAATATTTTAGACAGCAGCTTATATTTTAAAAGCGAAGCTTTTCTATAATTAGGGTCGGTCCGAACGTCCGTCCAAGATAGATAGCTTTATTCGTTAATTTAGGCATGTTAGAATTGTCCTTTCAAACTTTGCATGGTGATTCCTTTAGTAGTTAGGTACGATTTAGAAAGCGTAGCAACTCTATAATCATTACAAGAATGTCCGTACGTCCATTTTAAACATGTTGATTTTTTAAAATAGTGACTTCGCTGCTTGTATCTTTTTTTGTGTATCATTAATGGGGATGTACATCAATTTAACGGCCATTTTCTTATCCCTTCAGATCCCTGGTTTTTTCGCCCTTTATACATTTTTATATTCTTGTTTTTTAATTAATTAGCATTTAAACAAAAAGAAAGCTTTTAAGACTTTTGTAATTGCTTTTTATTCTTTGCTCTAGAATAAAAAGACAAATAAACCTAATAAATATCATTTCAGAAAAATCGACACAAAATGAAAACTAGGGCTCGGCCTATGCCTAATATTTAAACATGCCTGTGTGCTAATTTTTTTTGTTTGTTGAAAAGATATATTTTCTGTTTTGGAACAGGTTTAGACAACCAGCTTAATTTTTAAGTTACAGTATAATACTATTTTCCAAAGGATGACACGCGGCCAACGCGGCTGCCGAGCCCATGATTGAAACATTACAAGGATGAAAATCTATAAGTGCAAAATTTAATTAAAAAGATAACGAGGTAGCGCTGCAAATCTTTAAAAAATTATCAATGGACGACAAGCTGCACTTTGACGTCAGGTATAAGTTGATAATGTTCTCTTTCTTTCATTTTTCTTCTTGCTAAAATAAGAAAAATCACCTTCTTTTTTAAAATTAAACAAGAAGTCAACACCCATAAAAGCGAAGCTCCAAAAATCAGAACATGAGACAAACGAACATTGTCAAATTTAAAGTGACTGCACATTCAATATCAATGAAACTAAATGTTACTTCGAATATGAGCAAAACTTTAATGTTATATTGTTGTTGTTAATTGGCTACAATGCAGGATTTTACTAACTTTTTAGCATTTATGCCCCACGCATTATATGGTGCCTAATCGCCATATGAATCACTATTCAATGCATATTGGTGAAGAACAACTACATCACGTAAAAAGTTGATTTCTAAATATTTTTAAAAATATTTCAGAAATCACCATGCCAAGTTTCATAATAATGGAACAGTTCTAACGTGCCTACCTTGAAAATAAAATTAATAAAAATAATAAGAAAATTTGAAAAAATAAAAATTAAATCAGACATTTGGGAATTCTAACCCTTATAGAACAAAGTGTTATAGTTAAACATATCAAATAATAAATATAAATAAATATATTATTACTTGGATGTTGCACCACATTTTCATTTTCATGATAAAGTGATGATCGCAGCAGCTGGCTAAAATACCCCATCCCCTACCCTCCTACTGGATGAACAAACTGACCAATAAATAAGGTCCATATAAGCAAGATTTATAGACGACAAATTTTTCCCCTGTCAATAAATCCACATATATCCTATATCCATTTAAATATATTATGTGTATGATAAATAATTGTATATTGTTGGCCAATGTTTTGTTAGATAAGAGTGCGGGTGTCAGATAACTTTGTTATACATTAAACCAGGTCAGTTGAATTTGAGTTGCCGATTGTGTACACAGTTTCCTCAGTGTTTCCTCATCGTATCTTAATATTTACTGCTAGCTAAAAAACTTCATATATTTCCCCAAATTTATTAGTAGCGAAGCTACTCTATAATTCACTTTGTCCGTCCATCAGTCAGTCCTCAGTCCGTAACGCTATGGGGGAAATGGGATTTACTCAGCTCCTATAAAAGATAGAATGCTGAAATTTTTGACAACATTCCCATCATTAAGGAGCACAATTGACTATAAAACATCATTGGCGTTCGGACCGATTTTTAGCAGGTTTTAGGCTATTTTTATATTTTTCACATTTTTCTCCTATCTTCAATGTTTATGGTCCGATTTTCAAAATTTTTTCAGTTACAGATATCAAAATTAAATTTCCCGTCGTTTAAAGGAACAACCATGAAGGCCAGACTGCCTTTTCAGCAGGTTTTAGGCTATTTTTATATTTTTCACATTTTTCTCCATATCTTCAGTGTTTATGGTCCGATTTTCAAAATTTTTTCAGTTATAGATATCAAAATTAAATTTCCCGTCTTTTAAAGAAAACAACCATGACGGCCAGACTGCCTTTTTAGCATGTTTTAGGCTGTTTTTTTTTATATATTTAACATTTTTCTCCATATCTTCAGTGTTTATAGTCCGATTTTCAAAATTTCAAATTCAGCTGACCTTAAACCATTGTAAACCAACTAGATGTATATGAGGAAGGATAGACAACCGCAGCAATGGATGTATTAATACTTGGATCTAACACCAGATTTCATGTTCTCTAATAAAGTGAAACAAGAAGAAGGCTATTATAACGATTCGTCCCTTACACACACTTTACGCCATGATTTTAGATAATAAAACTTTTTCAATAAACTTTTTTAAGGCCTAGTTGGACACTGATACTAAGACCCCAGCGGGGCTCTCCTCACTCTAGGAAGAATAATAGAAGAAAGATCGTTGAGCCTTTTCTTTTTAGTTTTAGATGCTTTCACTTAAAACCTATTTCTTGATCTATGAGTTTTGAAAAGAAAATTAACGAGGGGCTTTAACCCTTTAGGGCATTTTCTCTACTGAGTCTTATCTGGATTAAAGAGATTTGAGTGATAGCCTATAAAGCAAAAAACACTTTGAATCAGTGTATAATACAATACATATTACATAAATTGTTTAAAATTTAAATTTAATTTTCTATTTGCAAAGCAACTAAAATATTCCCCTGGATTGTTTATAAAACAAAAATAAATGTTTTTCCATTTTCAACTGTAATCCTTTAATACCTCTCCGAGTTCATACTATTATTCTTTTAAGGCTATCTTTAAAGTTTAAATCTTTTTTAAGGGCATTACTAAGTATGTTTTATGGGCGTGCGAAGGAATTTATTAGTGGGGATAATTGTAGTAGAGCAAATTGAGTCATGATAAAATTACCCTTTCGATTTCAAACCCTGTGTTAAGTTTTCTTTACTGATAAAGGGTAATCTAGGAATCGGGGTAACTCTATAATAATAATCTAAATGCTAATAATTTTAGGGGTACGTAATTATATCATAAAAATGGTGGCTTCCTCCCTAGACTAAAGTGACATGGACAAAAGATGTAGAATATACGTGGATATTATGTCAGGGGAAAAATTGTCGTCAATATATGTTGCTAACATGGAACTCGTTTATTGGTCAGTTCATTTATCCAGTAGAAGGGGATAGGATGGGACAAAGGGGGTGTAAGTGGGGAATCGTTATTTTAAACCACTGTGAGTTTTACTTTGTTAGAGAAATTATTAAGTAAAATAATCCTATTTTTATTGTAGAGTTACAGAGTAGGTTCTTTACTAAAATCAACTTAAAAAACAAGGATGTAAAAATGGAAAACGTCTGTTATTATTTTGGTTTATGATTATAAAAACAAGATATAAAATTGGATATGTGTAATAAAAATGAATGCTCAGTGTTTGTTGATTGCAGCGTTGCGGAGCCGTTTGATTTTGGTGCGGCTCCGGTTCCGGCTCCGCGGAGCCGTCAGTGATGATGGCGGCTCCGGCTCCGACCTAAAATCAAGAAAAACTCGACATATTTTTTTCCCACGTCTATTTTGACTTTTGAAAGTTTTAAAAGTTCAATTTTTGATAAAAATGGACTTGAAAAACTTAAAAAGGGCATTTGCACATGACAAAACAGAGTTACCAAATTATAATTTATCAAAAATCTCTTTGTTTATCTAGTCCGGAGCCGGAGCCGTTTTTCACGAAAATTACGGCTCCAGCAAAATATGGCGGCTCCACGGCTCCCGGCTCCGGCTCCGTAACAAAGGTTGATTGCATTACTTTTATTTAATTTTGTATTCTAAGAGTGCTCATATAAAAGTAACAGGATGTCTTTGTATCTTTTTGTTTGATGCTTGGAATCTCGCTAACCGCTGGACCGATATTGGTCTCCTTTACAGTGAAGCTTCTTATAGGTCTAGGGAAGGTTTATAACTACTTTAGGGGGGTTACCTTGACAATCCCAAGAGAAATCGAAACTTGTAAAAAAAACTCCCCCAAAAGATTTTTTCTTTATTTCTAAATCAAAATATAAATGACATGGTTGACTCTCCTACCCCTTCCCTCAAGTGTTCCTAGAGGCCTCCAGGGACGTAGCCGCTAAAATACATATAAAGAATTAAGTATTTACATATTTGCATAAGAACCACATTCCTCATGCGTCAACTACATATATACGCATAGTAATAGATATAGAATACCTGGATAATCTGACAGGCGAATTTTTATCGTCAATTTAGGTTGCTAATATAGTCCTCAGATATTGGTCAACACGTTCCTCCATAGTCAGGTAAGGGGTCAGGAAAGGGATAAAATTATTAGAGGGGGGGGATGGTATCGCTATATTAGCCAGCAGGGAGAAACATTTTGTCAGGGTATGCAAAAATCTTTAACAATATCCACGTATTTTATATCCATTTGAAAAATCTTATGTTATAGTGTGGTATACCACCTCTTTGATTTACTATTTAACAAATAAATGATTTCAAATAATGAATGTTGGGCACGTGTTAGGAGCATCATAATGTTTTCTGAGTGACACGTTCACCCATTCGTTGGCTTAAACCCGTTACAAAGTCCTTGAATAACCTATTTTTTTAAGAGGGGTTGCACATACATTTATCGTCCATTGTCTTATCTCTGATAATTCTTGGTTGTAAATCTGTGAATTTAAAATTGTTCTGTAGAGTTTTAACCTTATATGAAGATTACTTTATCAAATAGGCACAATCTTTTAACCATTTTAACATGCAGTGAATCCATTTTGAAATAATGTACTTGCTATTTTTACATCAATTTTATACTTAAAATATAGAATCGTGGAAAGAAAACGAATTAGCGGGTTTCATCGCAGTTTTACGGTAGCTTTTGATAGGTTATATTAATTTAGGTTAGGTATAAGTTAATGATTGCCCCGCAAGGTTAGAGTTACTGTGAAAATACGACAGAAGTAGCTAATTCGTTTTCTTTCCGTGATCCGAAATATAAAATATAAATTTATAGTTCTGGTAATTCTATTATTCGTTTGCACGATACTTAGATTTATTGAGCTCCGCATGGATGTTGTAATTCTTGTTTTTTTTGGTATGCATATTAGTTAAAATTAGCATTCGTAAAGAAACCATTGGGATTACATGGTCGGTATAGGAAAAAAAAGCAAATAGTTTTGTGGCCTTAGGGGTTAAGAATGTCATTTACATGAATAAAACTTGTCAGACATTGTGTGTGTGTGTGTGTGTATGTGTGTGTGGGTATGTGTGTAAAATGGTTGAAATAAGTCAAGTTGTCAGTTTTATCATGGTTACCATTCTAAAAGTTTGGGGTAAAGGGAGTGGGGGGTATAGTTATTTTAGCCAGCTACGAGTTTCACTTTATTAGAGTACATGATAATCTAGTGTGAGATACAAAAAAAACATTGCAAAAAAATTCATAGAAATAACAAAATGTGTGATTTTTATTTTATTCAAATCTACATAAATTATTTTCTTGCAAAAATTTATTTGGAGAAAAAAGTCGAAATTTAACTATAATACCCCAAAAAGTGAGCCAGTAGGGGGTGGCAAAGTGGAGAAACAAAAGACTGGGAAAAGTTTGGATCTAGTGCAGTTCTCGGTAAAATATAAACGGTAGGCCGGACGTACAGATTATGATAGCACAAAATTTTAACCGACAAAATAAAGCCGACAAATTATAATCTTTAATAGCAATTACCCAATAATGAACATTTATTTTGCAGTGCACATGAATGCGCGAAAAAAGATTATTTACGCGTTTTTTCTTCTGTGAAGCTTTACCCGTGCATCATTGAATCTTGGCTATTTCAGATTGTTTATAGGCCTTCTTATGCCACTTTATACATAGTGTTCGAGCATTACATGCACGCATAGCCATTTGGTACCTAGCCGCCTTTAAATTTCATAGATTCTTGGAAAATTATCGTTACCAGGGAGGAAGCTTTACAAAGTGTTCCAAAAAAATCAGCCATGTAACGTCATAAAAATGAGGGATGAGAGAAGAAGTGGAAAAGGAAACCCCTAAAAAAAGATGGTTAATCTGTCATTTTTATGACGTCACATGGCTGATTTTTTGACACACTTTGTAAAGCTTCTACATGAAACATTTTACCGCGAACTTCAATGGATCCAAAAGTTTTTTATAGTTGGTCAGGTCAAGGGGATCAGTAATATTTGACATAATATCATTTAACATAAATTCATTTCACATAAAACATTTGACATAAAATCACTTCACATAAAGGTACATTTGACATAAAAACATTTGCCATAAAGGTACATTTGCCATAAAGGTACACTTCACATAAAAACGTTTCACATAAAGATACATTTGACATAAAGGTACATATGATATAAAGGTACATTTGACATAAAGGTACGTTTGACATAAAGGTACACTTGGCATAAAGGTACATTTGACATAAAGGTACACTTGGCATAAAACGTTTCACATAAAGATACATTTCAAAGTCTACCCGAGGTTGTCATTTTTTTCCCCGAGCATGGCAACCGGTGAACAGAATCTCAGTTCTGCACCACAAGCCTCGCACGACTGAAGTTCCCATGTCTGTACAGTCATATTTATATGAAAATATTTTTAGAAGATTTTTGAATTTTTTTTTGAAGATTTTCCATTTTTTTTAAAGATTTTAGAAATTTTTATTTATTATTAAAAGAAAATCTTCAAAAAAATTCAAAAATCTTCTAAAAATATTTTCGTATAAATATGACTGTATAGACATGGAAACTTCAGTCGTGTGAGGCTTGTGGTGCAGAACTGAGATTCTGTTCACCGGTTGCCATGCTCGGGGTACCTTTATGTGAAATGTACCTTTATGTCAAGTGTACCTTTATGTGAAATGTACCTTTATGTCAAATGTACCCTTATGTCAAATGTACCTTTATGTCAAGTATACCTTTATATGAAATGTATCTTTATGCCAAATGTACCTTTATGCCAAATGAGTTTATGTGAAACGTTTTTATGTCAAATGTACCTTTATGTCAAATGAGTTTATGTCAAATGATACTTTATGTCAAATGTTTTATGTGAAATGAATTTATGTGAAGTGATTTTATGTCAAATATTACTGATCCAGGTCAAGGTGGTAAAAAAAGGCCAATGAACAGTTGGGTAGATTAGACATATTCTCCTTCATTAATTTAAAAAAAAATAGTAACCAATAGATGATTATCATTTTAAGATTTTGCATAACAGTTATTATAATGGACTTATCATTACTTGGATCTTACACCATATTATAATGTACTCTAATAAAGTGAAGCTTGTAACTGGCTAAATTAACGATCTCTCTTATTCCCTCCCCACATACTGGATGACAGCAACCAAAATTGATAACAATTTTTCTGTTGTCATAATATCCAAGTATATTCTATAATAATGGATAAAAATAAATTAAACAAAATGCATGTAAACTCAACAACCCAACTTAAAATTTTGTTGCTTAGTGATGGCTGAAAAGAAATGAAAGAAGTTAAAGTGGGTGGTCTCAGGGATCTTAAGGGATAAGACAATGGACGTTATATTTTTTCCATCCCCAATGATGATAAATAAGATTATTACTTCTGAAAATCAGGTTGAAAACTTAAAAGTTGCTTGGTGCTATGGGCGAGGACGTTCGAAACTGTTTTATAAATGATCTCTTTATCCATGTCTGTCTTTTATCTTGATGACATAACCTGGGACGATGTGCTGAAAATGGATTGCCTATTTCTTTCCTAATTTCCAAAGTTGTACAGCAGATAACCCAATTATTGCAAACGCTATTTTCAGCTACTCCGGTCTAAAGGAAAAGCAATATAATGTATAAACGATTTATACATTATACATACATTCAAAATTTTAATTTTTCAAAGAAGGTGTATCAACTTTTTTTTTATAGCTAGCCGGTTCTTTTAGTAAGTAGTAGATGTAAAATTTTTCATAGAATTCAGATATGCAATCGTTTTTTTTGTAGACCTCTTATTTTTTAAGTAATTTAAGTTTAAAAAAAAAAGATTAAGTCGATTTTAAGGTACTAAAACGCAACAAAAAAAAGGAAGAAAATGTCCATTATGTACAAAAATAGTAAGATCTTTAATTTGACACCTTACTTTTTGAATTTTGTCAGGTAATTATTGAAAAAATTGATTTTTTTAAACTCATGAGAATAAAAACTTTGAACTTAATTTTATCATTTCACAGGTAAAAAAAATATGGGTTCATATATACCTTTAGAATCAGAAAAATATTACAAATCCATTGTAAGCAAAATTGAAAAAAAGTAAAAAAATAAAAAATAAACAAATGGCCAATTATATTTTTTGTTCAGGCAACACTTTTGTCATCCCTTTTTTACCCCCTCTTTACCCCCTTCCCATTTTTATACTTAATTCAAGAATTAAGACGTTGCCTGTATAATATAATATGATATTTTCATATAATTCCTTTTATTGTAGTTTATATACACTTTTTTTTCAATTTTGCTTACAATGGATTCGTAATATTTTTCTGATTCTAAAGGTATATATGAACCCATATTTTTTTACCTGTGAAATGATAAAATTAAGTTCAAAGTTTTTATTCTCGTGGGTTTAAAAAAATTGATTTTTTCAATAATTACCTGACAGAATTGAAAAAGTAACGTGTCAAATTAAAGATCTTACTATTTTTGTTCATAATGGCCATTTTCTTTCTTTTTTTGTTGCATTTTAGTACCTTAAAATCGACTTAATTTTTTTTTTTTAAACTTAAATTACTTAAAAAATAAGAGGTCTACAAAAAAACCGATTGCATATCTGAATTCTATGAAAAATTTTACATCTACTACTTACTAAAAGAACCGGCTAGCTATAAAAAAAAAGTTGATACACCTTCTTTAGATTTTTTTGGGGAAGTTTGAAGCTTTTTTAGCAAGTAGCAAATATTGAGATAGGACACGGAAGCTAGGTACACTTTCGTAAACTAAAATTCAGTACATCCCTGGGACAAATAACACAGTCAGGGAGGAAAGGCACATTGTCCTCAAAGTTTCATAACAACGTTTTCTTATTTGGGGACTTTTATTGAATTAGTTGGTTCTTAAAGTTGAGCAAGGTAAAGAAACAATAAATTTTCCATAATTTTTCTTCAACTCCATTAATTTTGTTACTGAAAACATTTACAGCATGATAATGATTTTTTAGTTGAAAAAAGGATTAAATCAATATGTTTTTTTTCAAAATTAAACATGACCTAATAGCTAGATATTTCCATAGACACATTTGATTTTTTTTCTTCTATAGCCTGTGTGATATGATTTATCTCTCGTTGACCTATCCCTTGTCCCTGAGGAAAAAAACAACAATTAAAAACAATTTAAGCCACGCCAAGGGTGAAAAAAAGATTTGACTTTTGAGAAATGAGATGGGGTGTGACGATGGGGGGTTAATTTAGGGTTCGATTTTATATAGTACATTTCTATCTCGAGTTTTATTGTAATATTTTGAAGGGCTCTACTTAAACCCTAAATATATTAGATCTTTAACTAATTCTCGGTCTACCTGGTATCTGTTATCAATGTGTCACTATAATCTTTTTTTTTATAATAAAGTACAAAGTTTCTGCTAGTTGTTGAGAAGTTTTTTAGTTTAAGTCTGTGTCATATGAAAGACATTAACAATTGTATACATCCCATATAGTAAGATTTTTTCTGGAACGAAGGAACTCGCGAACTGCTGAACAGATATGGTTCTCCTTTACAACAAACTTCTAATAGGTTCAGGGAAGAATTAAAATTTTTTTGGTGCTTCAATTTATGGAAGCTTCACAAAAACTCCAGAGTTTTTTTTATAGGCTATTCAATTCTAAATTTAAGTCTTGGGATGTATTAGGCTATTTATTCAATCACTAAATACAGAGCCTCTAGATGCTAAGGGTGCAGTCACTAGTATGAACATATATAAGGAAGCCTGTATTTGGCCATCTATTTTTTTGATGATAGAATTGATTTTACAAAAATATGGTAATTGATGATAATTTATAAAAGTGCTAGTATAAGAGCATTGTTTCTAAAGGATTGAGAGGAAAATTGGATGTTTTTATTACACAAGTCCCCAAAGTTTTATATTTACGTTTTCTTATTTGTTGGCTTAACCACTTTGGGAACTTTATTGAATTTTGATTGGTTGTTCCATTAAGTTGAGTGCCCTTATGTTTCAACCATTTATTATAATCAACTGAAGGTGTAGTTTTGTTTATCATTATTGGTTATGTACATCAATTTATAGGCCATTGTCTTATCCCTTTATATCCCTGGTTGTTTTTACACCGCCCGTAATCCATAACATAATTCTTACCAATTTAAAATATAAATACAACAAATGATAAAAAATAGTTATTTCTCGCATCATATTATAAACGGCTTTCCGCGGATATAGAATGTACAATTAGTTTTTTTAGCCCCGAGGTGCCGAAGGCACCGGCTAAAAAAACAGAGGTGGGTTCTTAAAAAACCTTACCCCACTGAACTTTGGAACACTCGTTTGGAACACTCAATTGCTCCCTTGTTTTCCCATTTTTTTGGAACATGAAATGGGGTAAATGTGATTCTCATTCTTGAAAAAAAATCAATTGAGAAAAAAAGTGGGGCAAAATAATGTTCCAAAGAGTGTTCCCTAGTTCAGTGGATTAAGTTGGGTAGCCATAATTAAATTTCGAATATTTTTTTTTAATTCAGAGATTTTTCAAAATTTCAAATATCTAAATTAAGCATAAAAAACATGTCTAAAAAAACAAATACTAACAAAGACAAACAAATTTTTAATTCAAATAAAACTTGGCACCCCATTTTGTCGCCATTTTGTATAGGCAAATACCTAAAATGAGAAGACAATTTTTCTCAGCAATTTGTTCCCTTTTTAATAGCAATTTTTTTGGAGTCAATTGTAAGCAGATAATTCCTTTTACTTTGATTTATTAGTTTTAATTTTTAAAAAAATTACAATGTGAAGCTGTTGGGATTTTTTGTCAAGTAATTTTTTGTCCCAAAAAAACTGGTCAAGGGAGGATAATTTATCCTCACTCAAAAAATCATTTTGGAATATTATAACCAGCGGGTTAAAAGTTTTTTAAGAATCAATATTACCAAATTTTTTATTTGCCCAACTGGTTATAATGTTCCAAACTGATTTTAGTGGGGTAAATGTTTTTTAAGAACCCACCTCTGGTTTTAATCTTATGATTGTACATTTTTATATTCGTAGAATGCTGGATATAATTCGGTGCAAGACATAGTTTTATCGTATGGATGAGAACCGGTTCCTATCCACCGGATTCGCATGAATTACGAGAAAATATCTTTAAAATCTAAAACTGGTGTTGTTAATACAAGCATAATTAAAGTAAAGTGTATGTTAATATTTTACCCCCCATTTTTGGCAATGGTGTAAATTTGCACTAGTGTAAAAAACGAACACACCCAAAGTTTGCAGATTTTGTTTAACCCCGACACATAAGAGAGAACAAAAACATTAATAAGGATGAAAACATCCAAAAGAAAAACAATATAGGGACAAGGGGTTAAATAACTGTATGTCCCCACCCCCGAAGACCCTGTGCCGACTATAAATTGGGTTTTTGAACATCAGCCAATGGTGTCGTGAATATTTACACAGCCAAGTCGATACAAAAGAGCAAAAAGCCACTTGCTAGCAGACGAAAAGGTCCCCAACAGGCGGATCCAGGTAGTTGTCTGGTTATACATCTATATTTATAGATTTATTAAAAGAATCACTGTAAATTTAACTTGTAAATATCCTCTTAAAGGCTACTATCGATTCTGTCGATTTTTTAGCATTAAATAAAAGTGGTCAGGGCTGACATATCAACTACATGTTGTTATTCTAATATATTATTAATATCGGCAGCCGAGCGTCAGCCACAACTAAGCCTCAAATTTAAACCATTTTGGATGCTTTGGATATTTTTAAGAAAAGAGGGATTGCCATTTTTGTGTCGGATTTAGACTTCCAATTGTAAAATGTTGATTTCCCTGAGGCTTACTTGGGGCCTACCCGCGACTGTCGAGCCCTAATTAATATAAACCTTTAAAAAAAGCTATTGGCCATGCATTGGTTGTTGGGCTGTTTACTTCTATGGTCCCTAAAGGCTTATATTGGAATTTTCATATTGGCTGGCTTAACAACCTTTAGAACTTTTTGATTGGTTGGTTTATTTAGTTGATTGTGCAAATGTTTTGATCACTAATTGTAATCTAAAGAAGGGTAATTTTGTGTATCATCATTTGGGATTTACATCAGTTTATCAGCCACTGTCTTATCCCTTTAGATCCCTGAAATAGCCACACTAATTTATTTGTAGAAAAGGTGCATTCCTAATAAAATGGTTGATTTTATCACAAAGCAATTTAAGAATTAATTTTCCCATTTTGGTATCAAGTAAAAAAATTCATGGTTGAGATTAGAAGTGCATCCTACCAAGTTTTTTTGTTTAATCGAAGCTACTCTAGGATTAACTAAATAATTCCGTTAGAAGCAAGGTTCACTTCGGCTTTAAATGATTGTTCAATGACTTTATGACATCGACCAAGAAGTGTTACTTTATCGCCCGAGGATACTGAATTAAACAATTTCCAACAGACACCAAACACCTTGGTTGCACGACCTCTAAAACTATTTTTATCTCTGAGCTTCGCTGCTTTGTATGTTATCATCATTGTTTACTTCATAACAAGAAATAAAATGTAAAAGGCGTAAAAATGGACAAAGGAGGGTATATTTCTTGAGATAAAAATCCATTTGACCCAAACTTTATTAGAAGTATTGATTACTAAACAACAACAAAAAAACAATGATAACTTCAAAGTTTGTTTGATTTTATTGTAATATATCCTGTTTTTTAAAGTAGTAAGGTTTTTTTTGTCTGAAGCTTAAGATCTCAACAACTAATAAACTGATTTGGTTCTCAATTTCATGTATTTATTATGTAGGTCCCGTGATGGTTTTAGGCTATTTCATTTTCAGATTTAAGTCTAAAGATGGTTTAAAGCTATTTTTCTAGCAGCCCCTTTTTGCTCTTTTCAATACAGAGCCCCTAGCAGCTTGTATATACACACAAAAGGAAAAATTTAACCTTCTCTACTACTCCAGATTTGCATGTACTCTAATAAATTAAAACTTGTAGCTAGGTAGAATAACGATGCCTCCAACCACCTCTTTACCTTAACACTTTACTTTCTACTGAATAAACGAATTTACCAGTAAAGGATCTCCATGTTGGGAAGCTAAATTTATGATAATTTTTCCCCTGCCATAATATCCACATATGTTATATTTACAACACATTCATTTTTATTTAATTAATAGAAAATTCATTAATATTAATGTAAAAGCAAATATTTAATACCCACCCCTCTACAGCTACTTAAATAAATATAATGGACTTTATTTTTTTGTGTAAATCTAAAAATTTGCTTTGTGTATAAGTAGGATGAGAGATAAACAAACATTAACACCAATCTAGCTAAGTGCCTGCACTGGAAAAATTATTTTTTTCTAGAGATTAATTTTGTGCTAGCGGGTACGCTTCGCCCCTTTAGGGGCATTTAAAGGGGGGAGGGGGAGTTGATCTCTCCCGAATATCAATTTTAGGTTTTAACAGAAAAAGATTTTTGGGGGGAGGGTAATTTTTTAGGGTGATTTCTAATAAGAGAGTAGTGGTACTTTCCCAGAACTTATGAGATACTTTATTGTAAAAAAGAACCATATCGGTTTTGCAGTTATCGAGAATCCTCGGTATAAACAGACAGACAGACACACACACACGCACATAGCAAAGAAGACATCCTGTTACTTTGATATAAGGATTGTTTGTTTAATGGGTTGAGAGGGTTCTATCAAGATTTACATCCCTCACTCTGTCTTTATGTATGTATACAAAAAGTTTGATCATTTGGAAAGAAAACGAAGTAGCGAATTTGTCCTATTTAGACAGTACCTTTTTCTCCTTTTTCTTGCTCCTGCGGGGCAATCATTAAGTTTTACCTAACCTAGAATAACCTATCAAAAGCTATTCATTTTCTTTCCATGATCCAAAATGTTTTACTTGAAAATAAACTAATTCATAATTCATAACTTGACATTAAAGGTTTGGAATGTAGTAATACCAAATTGTAAAAGTTTTTATAGTGTGAGAATATATTTTATTTTTAGGCACTGAAGAATATTTAACAAAAGAGACATATACAAAATTTTGATTAATTTATAGAAGCAAGACTATATAAGAGAAAGATAGGTTGAAGAGTATTAGATTGATAGATAAAGAGATATTATAAGGAATGGAAGGAGATTTTCTGTTAAAATATAGAAAATGGGATTATTAGATAAAATATAAATAAAACAGTGAAAGCTACAGAGAGAAAAATGAAAATAAGAATTTTAAAGCAAAAATTAGATAATAAGATAGACCAGATTGAAAGATATGTATGTTACAAAAAGATAGATCGAAATAAAATGAAATTAGGTATTAGGAAAGATAGATAGATTATAACTGAAAAATAGAGAGAGATGGGTAGATAGATAGAAAGATATTTGAGTGAGAGTTGTATTAAAGTGGTTAGGACAATATTTACCCAACTTTATATTTTGTTTGATCAGAGCAGTTATAGTAGGCGTTCCATCAGAGGTTAGGGACATTTATTCTTAAAATAGATTTATTATTACTTATATTTTGTTTGATCAGAGCAGTTATAGTTGGCATTTCCATCAGAGGTTAGGGACATTTATTCTTAAAATAGATTTATTATTACTTATATTTTGTTTGATCAGAGCAGTTATAGTAGGCGTTCCATCAGAGGTTAGGGACATTTATTCTTAAAATAGATTTATTATTACTTATATTTTGTTTGATCAGAGTAGTTATAGTAGGCGTTCCATCAGAGGCTAGGGACATTTATTCTCTAAATAGATTTATTATTACTTATATTTTGTTTGATCAGAGCAGTTACAGTAGGCGTTCCATCAGAGGTTAGGGACATTTATTCTCAAAATAGATTTATTATTACTTATATTATGTTTGATCAGAGCAGTTATAGTAGGCGTTCCATCAGAGATTAGGGACATTTATTATCAAAATGGATTTATTATTACTTGGATCTTACACCAGATTATCTTGAACTTATGAACAATGTATAACTTGTAGCTGGCGAAAATAACGACCCCCTCCCTAACCACCTCCATTTCCGATCCTCTCGCCTTCTACTGGATGAATGAACTGAACAATGAATGATGTCTATGTTAGCAACCTAAGTTGACGACACTTTTTCCCCTGTCATAGCATTCACACATGTTCTAAATCCATTTTATCAAGAACAATATAAACCCCCTGAAGTGCAGCAAGGATGAAAAATAAATTACAAGTTTCTTGTTGTGACAACCTATGATGACAAGTAGATAAGTAGATGTATGAGTAGTAGAGTAACAAAACATTATAACATAGAAATAGTTAAACAACCAATGTTGTTTAATGACTTATAAGTAAATCTATCTTTCCTAGCAGCTAAGTAAATGACGGTCATTAATGACCTACATGTATAGAAGGTGGATTTTAATACAATTTCATGGGTAGTTTAAGACATGACAAAACCACATTAAAAGAGTTTTTTAAACCCCCATTAATATATTGAACTACTTAGATGTGCTGAAAATGGATTGCCTATTTCTTCAATAATTTCCAAATGTGTACAGCAGATAACCCAATTATTGCAAATGCTATTTTCAGCTACTCCGGTCAAAGGGAAAAGCGATATAATGTACATGTTCTCTATAATTTTCTACATCAAAGGATATCAAAATATTTTTTTTACATCAATTAACAGCTGAGATTTTTAAAGCCAAAGTTTAGAAAAAGTGCTTGAGAAACTGGATATTGCTAAATATTTCTTAGTTTTTTATTAGTATATTACTTTTTATCAACCAGTTAAAAAACAAATAAGAAAGAAGAGCAAGTTTACAATTGATACCTTTTTTATTGCATTAAAAAATGTTGGTTTTACATTTAAAAAAATACTTTTAAATTTTATTGAATGCATTTTTTCTAATAACCATTTACCCATAAACCTTATAATATCCCCTTCTTAACCTTAAATGAACCCCTCCCCAATTTATCCTTATGACCGGAAAGGATTAGCGCAAATTTGACCTAATAAATTAACACCCACTTATACAAACTACTTAAAGACACATAAAAATCATTTAAATTGTGAAATGTTTAATAAAAGTTTGTAGCTGTAACTTTTTGGTTTTTAACTTATTTTAATAAAATAAAAAGTGTCTGATTTCTGTTTATGTAAACTTTTTATTTGCTACTATTTTTTATAGGATTTCTTTCTGTAAGGGTGTTTTTGCAATTTACACTAATCTAAAAATGCCTTTTAGAGCAAGTGAAAAAAGTGCTTTCAGCATGAAATAAATTTCTTGGAAACATCTTAAGTTTTATAAAAAGTATTGAAATTATGAGGAAAACACATCATTTCACTTAAAAAAAACATTTTTCTTGAAAAGTTACTTTTTCCTCAGCCACTTTTTCAAAACTTTGGCTTTAAAAATCTCGGCTGTTAATTAATGTAAAAAAAATATTTTGATATCCTTTGATGTAGAAAATTATAGAGAACAAGTACATATGAATCTTTTAATATTTTATTGAGAAATATAGACTGCAGATGCTTAAAAAAACTTTTTCGAGGGTCATGCTGTATAAACGATTATATCTTATACATTCAAAATTCTAATTTTTAAATTTTGTTTTTTGTTTAAAGCTTTTTTAGCTAGTAGTAAATATTGAGATAAGACGCGGATGCTCGGTACACTTTCGGAAACTAAATTTCAGTACATCATTACTTAACTTATGGTTATACCATTTAACTTATGGTTATTTCATAAAACTGCTTAAATTTTTGTCTACTCTGTCATATTTAAAAACAAAAGTATTTTTATAAATAAATGTCTGTGTGTGTGTGTATTGTGTGTGTGTGTGTGTGAGTGTGTGTGTAACCGTGAATGATAATGACATGGCACTAAATTAAAAGACCGCTTCTCAAATATCTGACACAGGATGTCCACAAAATATATACTATTCCATAAAGTAGCTTGTTTTGTCTGTTGGGAAGGATCTCGCTATCCTCTGAACCTGTATAGATCTCCTTCACAGTGTAGCTTCTTATAGGTCCTGATATGGTTTTGGGCTATTTTGTTTTTATAAATAAATATGTTTATGGTTTTAGGCTATTTTTCGAATTTAGAGCTCTTAAATGCTATGGGCGTAGTCGCTAGTTGGTCTAAAAATTACTTAAGGGGCTTTTTAAATGTAAATCACGCTTTAATATTCTGGCCAAACAAAATATCAAACCTTGAGCTGTATACTAAGACCAAGTGCAATAGTATTGAAGCAGAAGTGAAATATAAAAGACTAAGGTGCCTAGGACATTTGTTCAGAATGGAACAAAATAGGTTTCAAAAAAAGTGCTTAAAATGGAACCCCACCACTGGTAAACGTAAACAGGGACGACCAAAAATGACCTGGAGGCAGAGCACTGAAAAAGACCTAATTAATCAAAGAAGATAAAATATAGAATAGAATCCAGGTAGAAGATTCTGCCTGGCTAGCCTGAATTAAAATTGGAACATTTGAAAGACCAAAACGGCTATGAGGCTGTTAGTAAATCACATGATTTAAATTATTATTCTGAAAAAATATTCAAAATAAATTCCTTTTGCATTAATTTACTAAATCGAATTTTATGTGCAAAGCCTTAAAAATTTTGATTAAGTAAGCAACTTACTTTTCAAAAAAATGAAAATGTTTTCAAACAGCTGATTATACATACTAGCAACTACATCCATACATGAACTTGAGGTAGAGGAGGGGGGGAGGGAGGGGTTGTACCCATTTAGCTGACCCTTAAAAATTATAAACGTGGTCAATCATACTTATCAAAACAAGGTGTACATCAAAAGTAACTTTTCATCTTTGTCTAAAACAACCAAGCATCTAAAGCTGGAAGGTGTGTTACAGTGGTGATTTTCTTAGTATGACACCAATAATTTAAAGGGTTAAAGAGTACCTACTATCCACAGTAAATGATAGCAATTTGTTCAAAGACAAATATTACAAAACACAGTATAAAACTAAATTTTAAAGGCTTAAACAAATATTTAACAGTATCTATTAGATTTTGATACAAATTAAACTTTTTTAATTTTGTCCAACTAGTCAGTGTGACTTGTACTTTAGCATTATTGTCTTTACTGCGCAAGTCAAAGATTCCTTCAAATTTCCCAGAAATATTTAGGGTTTTCACTTCTATTCCTCCTTATTCTATGTAATTAATTCAAAATTAACACGGGGAGAAGCTGAGAAACTTGCCAAAGACTGGAATTCATGGAGGAACAAGGTGTCTGTATTCTCTGGCCTTCACAGTCAAAATGAGAGATGCGCCTGATGATGATGACTGAAGGGAAAAAAATCATTAAAAATACCCCAAACTATCAGATTTAAACATATCAATATAGACTTTATTAAAGATACATACATTGTTGAAATAATCAGAAACTGAGGGATCTCAAGGGATAAGATAATGGATGATAAATTGGTGCACATCCTCAATTATAAACAAAATTATAATTTTATTACATTAAGCTATTTGTTGTAAAGAAATAAATTAAGAACAATCACAACTAAAGACTTTAAAAATGGTTCCTACTGCTGCTATGTCAGGTACACGACATAAATAGCTAGAGTAGGGGGATTGCCTCTGTCCTAACAGGCGCAACTCATTACTCTGCAAAGTAAGGCCAAAGGTTATGCGGTCAAAAAGATGGTTGTCGATTAGGTTTACCTCAACTAATACCCTGGGTGATTGAGAACACTCCAATTCTAATGAAGAGTATGTTCAAGGTGTCGTGGAGAGCTCTTGTACGCAAAGCGTCACCGAGCCCCCAAGAGGTCATCATCATTTATCATATCCTAAAATAAACTTTAAAAAATATTTTTTGAAAAGTTTTATATATAGTTCATATGCAATAGGAGGAAAATTGTTCTTTTTCCTTGGACACTCTGTGTATTACTCAGCCAATTTTTAGTCCAACCAAGTCCTGCTAAAAAACAATAGGATGAAAATAATTAACTGATTATTAATTTTACTGGTTAAATTCAGTTTTATTTTTCTTCCCTTTAACCGTTGCTTTTACATCAAAATTTCTTTTTAATATTAAGTGCATGTACTTTTAGTAAAAACATATGTAAATAAATTATAATTTCCTAAAAGGCTGGCAAATATATTCAAACATTGACAACCACAAAAAGGAGCATGTCTGGTTTTTAACCTAATTAAAGGCGAAGCTTTTTATAATAAGGGCCCGTAACAAGAGTACAAGAGTAAATGTTCGTTTGTCCTACCGTTTTAGAGCTTCGCTTTTATGGATGTTGTTGTCCTTATTCATTTTAATATCCACGGGAAATACGATGCGATGAATAACTGTAATTTGTTAATGGTTGTTCGTCTAACTCTTTAATATGTTTGGCATCGCTTTTATGGGTGTTATCAGATCTTTGCTTTTATTAAGCTTTGACTTCTTTCAGTTAAAAAAATTTTCCGCGACCATGGCTCAACACGTAGCGCATCCACTCGTCGTTCGGGAGATTATTGATTGGAATCTCGGCGTAACACCGTGTCATTACTAAAGACATTTAAAATGGTTCCTTATGATGCCACATTAATAACAGTAAGAGTAGAGGGAATGCCTTGGCTCGAAAAAGGCGCAACAGATTACCATGCATATAGTAAGGACTTGCAGGCAAAGGTCGTGAAATCAAAGAGTTGGTTGACTGTTGTTACTTATACTAATACCCCGGCTGTTTGGGAAAAAAAGAGAGATATGGCTCCCCATATTCATCCTGACTTGTTGGACTTGACGTTATAGTGTCATGTACAGCAGCATTGCCCGTGTATGAGGTCATTGATAACAATTCTAAATTGCAAATCTAAAGAATATTTACAAGAATCCTTGTGTGAAATATCTGTGCACACCCTTAAATAGATCCCTTCTGTTTCTCAGAGTAGCATTACTCAGGGATCTAATAAGATAAGACAAGGGCCGATAAATTGATGAACATTCCCAATAATGATGCACAAAATTATCCTTTTTGTGGATTGTAAATTAAAGGTTGACACTTAATATGAACCAAACAAATAAAATTCAATAAAAGTCTCCAAAGTTGGTAAGTCAACGAATAAAAATACCATATTTAAAAACTTTGGGGACTTTTGTAATAAACAGCCCAACGTCCCATCCCTTCCTGAGCATAACTACCCTCTCAATTTTTCAATCTTTTTATCTCCCAAAACAAAAAGTAGACAAATTGAATTGAATTGAAAGAGTGAGCTTTTACTAAGTTGGAAACAGTTTTTAAAATAAAAAAATTTAACATGTCATAATATAAAAATATAGGATGTATGTAGATATGCTTTTAGTCGGTTAAAAAGCTTCCTTTTTTACTAAAAAAATAACTTTTCAACTCTTGGTTCTCACCCCATACCTGTAGTACAGTACAAAGCGGACAACCAACACTTTGATTGTATGATTTTTGTCAAGACTGAGCAATGGTGATGAATTGTGCTATTGCATTTCACTTACTCTTAATTTTTATTGTCTTATGCCGAACGAGGCAATTAGTTACCATTTTTAACATCTTTGGTATTACGCGTACTGGCGGATTAGATAGATGATAAAAGTTTTTGTATAAGTTTTATTTTGAGTTGTCTGTAAATCTGAGAAAAAGGTTCTAATCTCAACAAAAACTAAATTATGACAAAATTTTTTTTTAAATTTTCCTATTTCTGCGTCTATTTCTATATTAATAGAATATGCTAAGGATTGCTTTTGAGTGTAAAAAGATACTTAAAATTGCAGTTGTACATATTAAACATCAGGACAAAAGTTTTTTAATTAAAGTGTAAGCTTGTCATCATTTCATGCAATTTAATTTCAGAATGTAAAATCTACACCGTAAAAACATATTACTTTAAGAATTCGCTTTTTTAGCAGCCGACTGCAAAAAAAGAGCTGATTTGAAGCCGGCTGCCGAATTCATATTGTTATACTTTTATATTTTTATAAAATATTTCTTTAAAAACTATGCTTATGAATTATAGTGTGTATATGTGAATAAGTTGGGGTGTGTGTGTGTGTGTGTGTGTGTATGTGTATGTGTGTGAATAAGTGTTTGTGTCTTTGTATGTGAAATAGTGTGTATGTGTGAATAAATGTTAGGGTGTGTGTGTGTGTATCTTTGTCTGTGTGTGTGTGTGTGTGTATGTGTGAATTAGTGTGTGTATGTGTATGTGTGTGTGAGTATGTTTGTGTGTGTGTGTTTGTGTGTCTAAATATGAATTATTCTGTGTATAACTTGTCTATAAAAACGCCCATGCTATAGATAATTTAAGATTACTCTATTTGTCTATTTTTGAGAGGCTAACAAGGATGGAAGATTATCGAGTGGAAGAAATAAACAGAGAATAGTATAAATAAGATATTCAGAATATAAAAATGACTTAAGGATTTAATATCTAGCAATTATGCCATTAGAGGTAGGGATCTATAGGAATCAGACAATTTACATCCCCAATGACGATACACAAAGTTACCTCTTCTGTAGATTACAATTAGTGGTTGCAACGTTTGACACTCATCTTAATGAACCATCCAATCAAAATTCTATAAAAGTCACCAAAGTTGTTAAGCTAATTAATAAGAAAACGTTATTATAAAACTTTGGGGGTCTAATATAGGGGCCCCTCTAATGAGGGTGGGCAACAGTCAACAAACTTTCTGTTTGCTTGGAGAGATTGGGTTTGGTTTTCCCGGGCATTTTTTCTAAATCATCTCTAAATAGTAAAGGAATCATCATGCAAAGTTTGAAATTGATAGTACAATTTACCATGTCTAAATTAACGAAAAGAGCTAACCGTTACGGACGGACGGATCTACCATAATTATAGAAAAGCTTTGCTTTTAAAAGAATATAAAACTGTTGTTTCCCCATGTCTTGGAGGGTTCCATTGGAATTCAGCCCACACGGGATTCAACCCACGGAATTCAGCCCAGCGGGATTCAGCCCAACGGTATTCAGCCCACACGGGATTCAACCCACGGTATTCAGCCCACACAGGATTCAACCCACGGTATTCAGTCCATACGGGACTCAACCCACAGAATTCAGTCCTTACGGGACTCAACCCACGGAATTCAGTCCATACGGGACTCAACCCACGGAATTCAGTCCATACGGGACTCAACCTATGGAATTCAGTCTACACGGGATTCAACCCATTATATATGTAAAATTACCAGTTTGAAAAAAAATATTTTTTTTTTAAATTTGAGAACAAAATTTTTAGAAATTTTTTTAAAAAAGTTTTGAAAAAAGTTTATGTAAATTTTTTTATTGTAGAAATTTTTTTATAAAATATGCTTTATAAAAAAATTTGAGAAAAAAGAATTATTTTCTAAAAATTTGTTTCTCAAATTTGAAAAAAAATTATTTGTTTTTAAAACTGAGAATTTTATATATAAATTGGGTTGAATTCCGTGTGGACTGAATTCTCAGCTTTAAAAACAAATAATTTTTTTTTTCTAATTTGAGAAATAAATTTTTAGAAAATAATTCTTTTTTTCTCAAATTTTTTTATAAAGCATATTTTATAAAATAATTTCTACAGTAAAAAAAATTTACATAAACTTTTTTAAAAACTTTTTTTTTAATTTTCTAAAAATTTAGTTCTCAAATTTAAAAAAAAATATTTTTGAAAACTGGTAATTTTAGTTATATAATGGGTTGAATCCTGTGTGGACTGAATTCCATGGGTTGAGTCCCGTATGGACTGAATTCCGTGGGTTGAGTCCCGTATGGACTGAATTCCGTGGGTTGAGTCCCATATGGACTGAATTCCGTGGGTTGAGTCCCATATGGACTGAATTCCGTGGGTTGAGTCCCATGTGGGCTGAATTCCAGGTGGGCTGAATCCAGTGTGGGTTGAATCCCGTGTGGGCTGAATACCGTTGGGTTGAATCCCGCTGGGCTGAATTCCATGGGTTGAATCCCATGTGGACTGAATTCCAATGGAACCGTCTTGGAGCTATGAAATAAAGTTATAGTGTAATAGTGTAATTAAACCAAAATTTTTCAGCATATGGTTTGTGGTTTTAAAAACTATAACCAATACATTCAAATAGGTGAAGCCAATTTTTTAAAATTCATTATTTTCTGTGAAGCATTTTAAAAGGTCTAAAGAAAAAACAACCTTCTTTTGTTATTTTTTAAGTAATTTGAAAATAGGAGGAAGGGGTAGTTTTTTTTATTTGTTATTTATTATGGCGGGTTATGATAGGTTATACTGGGTTCTGATTAGCCCCGCAGGGCTAGGTATTAGCAGGAATAGGGCCTACTGCAGGGGTAAAGCATTGGAAAATTTACAATTTTTTTAGTGGTGTGAAAGAACCAAAACAAGGATGTCCAAGGGGGGGAGGGGGTAAAGGGGTGATTAGCCCCCCTAAAACGAATTTGGGGATTTTCATTTTACCCCCCCCCATTTAAAATTTACCCCTACCTTAGGGATGCCGTAGGCACCCTCAACCATTTAGGAGTGGGTATTTACCCCCCCCCCCACAAACAATTTGGGGGGGTTAATACCCCCCCCCTTCCCCCCAAAAAATAAATAATTCGTAATAAAAAATTTTTTGGCACGCTTCGCGCGCATTTTTACTGCTTAATATTTAATAGTATTTCATTATTAGATAGGTACCTTTTTACATTATCAAATTACCCCCCCCACAAAATTTTACAAAGGTGGTAATCTTTTTTTTTTTTGGGGGGGGGGTAAAAAAATTTACCTCTGCCAACAGATTACCAACCCCCTCCCTGTTGTAAGATCATAAAAGACCTGTAGTTTTAATGTTGCGTGATCTAGTGAATGCGAATATGCAATTTATAGTAAAACACTAAACAATTAAGAAAAATAAAACCAATTCAAAATTTAGATAATTTATTACAGCATAAACATATGAAATCACAAAATAAAATAGTAGAATAAAAGTATAAATATAGATAGAATAATGAAGATAAAAATTCCCCTTCCAGGACTGGTTTTGAACTCCAGGTGTGTTAAAACTAAAAATAAACCAATTAAAATGCTAAAATAATGACTATTGTGATAAAATATAAAACATTGACCAGTAAAATCTATAGGATAAAACCATAAAATAAGATAAAAACTGGACTAAAACTGGCATAAGACTTAAACATGCTTAATGACCAAAAAATAATAAAATATCACTAAAAAGATACGTCAGAATAGCAAATAAAATATGGTTAAAATTAGATAAAATCAAATAAAAGTCAAAATCAAAATCTGCTATAATTGGAACAAGATCCTACCTACAGATGCCTGATTTGGGTAAAAGAAACACTAGACCACTAGACTTGGACTGCACTACAAATCTCAGGAATGGCAAATACACTAAGCCTAGGTAGCTAATATAAAAGGGTAAAATTGTTCTAGATTATTCTATGTATTTAATATAAAAGAAAGATAAATAAAAATACATTAAACAATCAAATCCATTTAATTACAACGAATATTGAATGTTTAATGCATATAAAAGAGATAAAATGATTAAAGTACATAAAATAACTAAAACTTTAAAATAAGAGTAAAATAAAAAATGTTATAATTAAAATAAGATTAAAAGAGTAAAAGGAATAAAAACTTGATCTCAATTGAAATTGATCAAGAAATAAAATGAAATGAATAAAAATAATAATCAAAATGACATGATATAGTCAAGTGATTAAAATGATAAAAGGAGAAGTGATCAAAATGACCAAGAATGATCAAGTGATTAAAAGCAAGTAAATCAAATAAAAGAAGTGATCAAATTGACCAAGAATGATCAACTGATAATGTATTCAAAGATACATTGCTATTTATAGGCAAAACTATTGTTATTGTTTTGATTTTAAAACCAGTTTTGATAATTAAGATATTTACTGTACATGTGTACAGCGATTTTTTAAAGTTAAATTGAAATAATAAAATGATAAAAAATGATTAAAATATAATTAAAATAACCTAGTGAAATAGATAAAAAAGCATTGGCATTTTAAATATAATAATATAAAGAAAATAAAAGTATAATATAAAAAGATTGACGAACTCTTTGTAACTTTTATCATAAGTTGAGCTCTTTGTATGATTTTTATAAAAAGAACAAGAAATAAGGCATTTCGGCAAAATATAAAGACTATAGAATTTAATTAAAATAAAATAATAAAACTAAGCATTATTTATTTTGCATATTTGATTTTTTCACACAACACTCCCCCCAAGCAAATTTTATCCCCGCTGTAAAAAAAATTTGCGGTAGGCTTCACGTGCCATTTTACCCCCTCCCAAATACAAATTACCCACCCTTAAAAAATTTTGCCCACCCCCCCCCCCCCACCAAATAAAAAAGCTTGGACGTCTCTGATTACCAAAAATTTTAGTTGCCTAATTTACAGAGAATTTTTTTTAGCTAAGGCACTTGAGCATTTCATATACTGGCCAGGACGTCTGCATCATGACTGCTTTTGTATTTGTTGCACATGTAAAGTAGCTGCCGTACTAAAACTCGTGTAAAAAAACATATGAAAAAAAAATAACATGTACTACCGCCTGAACACACTTTTTGTCTCTGTGGTTAAAGCGAGAACATAAGTTTTTTTTTATGGTAAAAATAAATTATTTTTTAACAAAAACATTATCTATATAATATTGGTCTTGAATATTCTACTGAACATAAAAAATAATATGCTGTTAAAATTGTATGAGTTATTTAACGCAGCGTATTATAGACAGCTTTCCGCGGATATTATCATGAAAATTATAAGATTGAAAACAGTTTTGTTAGACCAGAGGGGCTGTATTATGGTATTCGAATCATGACTTTTATTTTGATATTCATAGAAAACTGGATGTAATACGATACGATACATGATGTTGCAGAATGAATTTTTATCGTAATTTTAGCCAGCTGCGAGCATTACTTTATCAAAGTACATGAAAATCCTATGCAACATCCAAGTAATAATATATCGTTTGTTAAAATAATACAAGCATCAAAGTTTAGCTTGGGCTAGCCAGCTACAATGCAATCTCGGTCAGCCTGTTAAATAAAATGTTTTGTCTTTTCATGACATTACGACAACAAAAACTAATTCTGCCATTAAAACAGAGAGTTAGGAGACAATGAGCTGTTTATTACAATAGTCCAAAAAAATTTATAATGACATTTTCTTATTCGTTGGCTTAACAACTTTTGGGACTTTTAATTGGTTGATACATTAAGTTGAGTGTTTAAACGTTTCAACCACTTATTGTAATCTACAGAAAGGGTTAATTTTGTGTATCATCATTATGGATTTACATCAATTTATCGGTCATTGTCTTATCCCTTTAGATCCCTGAATAAAAAAGTGTCACCTTAGCACAAGATAAAGGCATCTATACAATAAATATAGAACATCTAGAAACCTACTCAGTAAATTGGGCCTATAGGAAAACAGTGGAATGGCAATCTGGTAATATGATTGGTTAGGAAGTGTATAGATTCATATAAAATTACCTCTTCTGTAGATCACAATCAATGGTTGAAAAGTTTGGACACTCAACTTAATGATCCAACCATTCAGAATTCACTGTAAATCCCCAATGTTGTTAAGTCAACGAATATGAAAACTATGTTATAAAATTTTGGGCTAGTGTAATAAACAGACCATTGTTTCCTCTCTCTGCTCAAATCCCTTTATAAGAGTCACAATGGTCTAAGGCCAGACATTTCGCCATTGGAATTCCTCTAATTTAATAATTTATTTTAAAAATATACACCCTATCTCATATAAAACCAAAGAAATTTTGACTTTTCAACTACTGGTTGATGAATTATGAACTTTGAAACTTGAAGGTTAAGGATTATTTTCACGTCATGAATTTTACCGTTGAATTTTCACCATCTCTGGAAAAAATAATTTTTTTCAGTCTTACATTGATACAATGAAGTTTCTCACCTATTTACATTCATAATATTACATGATTTATTAGGAAACTTGGTTTTTAGAATTTCTTTTACTTTTTTCATCCATTTTAATGTTGTTTTTGAAAATTTTTCATGTCATTTCCTAAATATTTTTGCATAAAATTTTATAAATAATTTTCAGTTTTTTAGGTTTTTCACAAAAAACTGGGCTCCGCAACCATATATTATTCTTAATATACAGGTATAATGCCATAGTTTGATGTTTAGTTTTGATTGTTGCAGGGTCCTGTTTCTTAAAAATATTAACTTTAACTATAGGGGGTAAACTCTAAAATTGCAATAAAAGAAATTTTTTTTCTTTTCTTTGTTAATTTTAATTTCTACTGCATTTTAACTGCCCACAAAGAGCATACAACCAATAAAGAGACTATAGAAAATTTAAAATTAGTGTTTTATACTTTGAAAAAATCCTAGATTAAAAAAGAAATTTTTTTGGCAGTATGTTAATCTTAAACATCTTGTAGAGTAATTAAAGGATGCCTGCAAGAAATACCACACTTCAACTGCTGAAAGACTGCCACAAGTAGACCCAATACCCCAAATTTAAAGCCTTCAGCTTCAATAACAAAAAAGTTCTAGGCATTTCAAAATAGCATTTTATGTACAATGAAATATTTGAAAGATTTCCAATGTTTATAAAAACAATATTAAATTACGTCGCCTAGGCACAAAATTATATCCTTATCTTTGTCAGAAACTTAGATTGCCAGTAACTGATTACATTTTTACAAAAAAAAAACACAACATTTCATGGACAAAATCTATGAAAAAAATGGATTTAAATTGCATTTTTAAACGAAAATCATAGCGGAAACAAAGGGCGAAACTATTACAAGCTCAGCTGTGATTGGTTGTTAAGCTGATTCAGCCTTCTGATTGGCTACAGTACACTCTGTACAACACAAGTAAAACTTAATTTTTTAAAATGATTTTGACTATAAAAATGGGTATTTTTATTGTAAAAATATAATTAGTCACTGGAAACCTAAATTTATGACAAAAATAAGCTTTTAATTTTGTTTCTAGGCCACGTAGTTTAATTTCAAAGTTTTCAACATGAGCATTGCAATTCTTTCAAAATTTTCATTGTACATAAAATGTCATTTTAAAATGCCTAGAACTTTTTTGTTATAGAAGCTGAAGGCTTCAAATTTGGGGTATTTGGTCTACCTGTGGCAGTCTTTCAGCCATGAAAGCGTGGCATTTCTTGCAGGCTTCCTTTAAGGTAGTTTTAAAAGTAGTTTATAATAAAATTAAATAAAATATATTGCTGTACACTTTAAAGTACACAAAGTATTTACTTATTACATAAAAGATAATTTTTTATCACTTACAATCATGTCTCTTTTAGAGAAGGATATATCCAGGGTTATTTTTCAAAACAAATTAACTAGTTATTAACAATTGATAGATCATTTTTCTAATATTTGTAGTAATGATTCTGATAAAAAAAATTCTGATTGCTATTTACACAAAAGTGCGAGGTCTACAAAGCAAGGAACTTTTAAAAAACAAAGACTGAAAGTGGATGAATCTTTAATGGTGAACCTTGGCTCTGATGCTATTGTTTAAACATAGAAGAGGAATTAGTTCAGGTAAAATATATTGTGATAAAAAATGTAATACTTACTGTAGAAATTTAGAAAAATTAAAGAATAATATTTAAGGTTTCAAATTGAAAGAAACAACAACAAGTACTTTAAGATATAAAAACAGATATAACTTTGAGTAAAGATTTTAGTTTTTAGGCTCTTCTAGGTAGTTAAAGCATATTGATGTTGAAATATTAAGGAGACTTAATTTTTGGTGTTGCAATTTTAAGGGAATAGGTATTTTTAACAAAACATTTATATATATTACTATGCATCAACAAACATTTACATGTAGATTAAAGTAATTGTTGAATCTAATCAACATTCACTATTTAGGAGCTTCCTGGAGTAGTAGATCATGATGACAATGGAGAGGTTGACCCTGGGCGCACCCACAACAAACACTGGCATGAAATATCAAGGAAGCAGCAAAAACGCAGAAGTGAAGTATTGTGGTCCCTAAATTTTGGAGTTTGCGGAATAAGGTTAGGTTTTTAAGAAAGAAAAAAGTGAGAGGTATAGCAAATGAAAAAATTATTGTTTATCAAATATAATTAGTTAAGTTAAGTCAAATGTATCTTACTTTAAATTGATATGTTCTGTTTATGAAATATGATTTAGTTTATTGCTAATCTTGGTATAGCTCAACATACAATACATCTATAATACAAAGTAGAATGATGTCTGTCCATCTGAACTGATTGGGATCTTCTCTTCAGGGAATATACCTTGGTCCTGTGGTGGTTTTAGGCTATTTTCTAGGCAAAGCCCCTAGAGGCTAGAGGTGAAGCCACTAGTTTAACATAAAAATCAAAACTTTTCAAATTAAAACTGTGTCAGTAGGATACATGCAAAGAAAACTAAACAAGTGAAAAAAAGTTTTATCAAATGATTTTTTTTAGACATTGAAGTGAATAAAGTCCTTTGGTCACTGCCTCTGCTGTTGTTCAAACCTGTAATCTTGGCCAAAGAACTTACTCACAGATCTGTACAATGCTGAAATCCACTGACATTGAAGTTTTGCCATCTTAGGGTCTTGTGCAAAACTTTCATGTTTCAATTTTACCATCTTTGCAAGGTCTTCCTGAACCACACAAAGGAATGTTTTGTTCATTGATGGAAGCTTTAAAATTGACACTGCAACAAATTGTGGAGAATGAGAAAATCAGTGCTACAGCTTTAAAATGTAACATTAAACTTGGTCTTGATGGTTCTGGCGGACACTCAATGTTAAAGAACTCTGTTATGGAAACAAATAATATTATCTTAACTATGTTTTGATGTTTGGAGCTGTGGGAGAATGATTTGTTAATTTGCCGCTAGATTCTCCAAATTCAGAGTTCAAAGAGAGGCCAGTAATGCTCTAGCTAGGCAAAGAGTCAACAGAAAGTTTCCAGTCACAGAAGTTGTTTGATGATCATATTAAAGAGATGAAAGGTTCAGGTATACAGTTGACAGAGAATCTGGTCTGTCAAGTTCATGTTGTTGCCCACTGCATGGACTAAAAGGCATCTAATCTTCTACTTGGCATTGGTGGAGCTTATTGTGATCTTTGTTCAGTAAGTAAGTCTGGCTGTCACTGTATATCTATTGTTGAATCAGGATTTCTCATCACAAGGGATATAAATTCTATTCAAGAAATATTTGAGGACCTCTATGACCCAGATGTTGATGCCATAAAAGAATTGCCAGATGACTATGATGTACAAGCTGGACAAACACATAAACCTATTCCAGAAGTTAAAGTACACCCTGTACAAGTTCTGCATGCCCTCCTCAGATGTTTTAAGCACTGAATTAAAGTAATTTATCATTTCATTGCTGGTATTAAAAGATGGACTGAGTCAAAATATGAAAAGGAAACCAATTCATCAAACTTGCCAAACATCAGCTACAGAGCAAAATTCAGTCAGCAACAGGAGAGTGTTCGGATTTTGTTGATAGCACAGGGCATGGTGGGAGCTCTACCACTGGTAATGTTGCCAGAAATCTTTCAAAAATTGAGCCAAATTGCAATATTATCTGTGATGAGATTATAAACACACACACAACAGAGCAGTAGATAAAGAATATGGCTCCATATTGGTGCAAATAATTTTAATTGTAAGCTCAGATAAAAAAATTTAAATTGAAGAGTTTAAAGCTGTATGCTTGAATTTGTATGTTTTTTTTGTTAGAAGAGCCTCAATGGGTATCAATAATGCCTAGCTTACACAAGCTTTAGGTTTTAGGTTTGAAAGCTTGGAGCAAGGAGGGGCTTTAGGCCAAGAACAAAACCCTCAGACTCATCAGAGCATGACTGTCCCGTAAATCCAATCAACTGGTCAACCTGGAGGACTGCTTCGAACTTCTCTGGATTTGGTTAGATCTACTGGTTGTTTCTGAACAGGAAAAGGGTAAAGGATCCTGCACCTTGTGTTCGTTGTTTGGACACAGAAAAATATCATGTCCAAACAACCCTAGAAGAGTTGCCATTGAAGGATCTCCAACAAATACACGGTGTTTTAGAATAAACTGCGTTTTCCGTTTTTCTGACACAACCAGAAGCAATACAGAAAAACAATTATTTGTCCTTATTCTCTGTAAAAAAAGTACATCAAATTTATAACAGGTGTTTTTCATTATCTCTAAAAATACGGCCTCTATGATAGGTACATAGTTTCCAAAAATGCTTTATGTGAAAAATGTTGAGCAAAAAAAATTTAAATAAATCTTTTATTATGTATAAAAAAATCGTAGAATTTCAATATTAATTTAGAAAAAGATATAAGAAAAGTACTTTAATGAGTTTTAAAGGTGAAATGCTTTTTAGCTCCTCACAAAAGCATTTTTATAAAACTGCAAATTGTCATTTTTTCATATTTCTTGATTGTGATGCATTTGCAGTAAAAGAATCTTCTTTAATAACGTAGGTTATAGTAAAAAGAAATAAAACTCCTTTTTATTTGATAAAAAAATCTCTAAAGAAAAAAAAGTTATTGAAGGTTGAATTTTTTTTATTAAAGCATTTAATTACAAATTATGGATAAATTATGAGTTAATATCTCAACCTGTCAATCAAATTAAAGGATTATAGGAATAAATGAGGGGTGGGGTTTTACGAACATGAGCAATTTTTAAGGTCATGTTTCTTAAGTATACAAAAAGAAAAACTGAATATTTGTTTTCAGTGAGGGAATTTTAAATGAAATTTTTAGTGTAATTGGTAGAAAATTGTATTGGCCGTATTAAGATGTTGTTTTCAAGTGAATAAATTTTTGAAAACCAACCTTAAGGCACAAAATTCTACCAGAAAAAGCATCATAGGCATCTTTTGAAATAATTATGCTTTAAAATGCGCCATTATTTTCAGAGATATTAAAAAACACCTGTAACAATTTCGATGCATATTTTTATAGAGAATATTGAAATATAATTATTTTTTTTGTACTCCTAATGGTTGTTTCCCTAATTTGGAAAACGCAGTTTTTTTAAAAACGCCCTGTATATCTTATTTTTTTGAATACTTTTTTTTAATAAAATAATTATTTGCCAGTAACCTATCCTTATTTTTTATTACTAGATTACATTAAGTATTATTATTTATCAAAGAGAAAATAACTTTGTAAAAAAAAGGGTGAAGAAACTTCAATTAGTTGTATCAAATGTATATCACACAAAGTTTGGTGATGGGGCATTTACCTTTATATATCATTTCTATAGTAATATTTATCAATGCTGCAAGGTTTATAAACATTTTTTTGCTTTAAAACATCGAATTTAGGCTCTCTACGACTTATGAAAAAATTATGAAAATATTTTCAAAGTATTTTCTAGACCAGTTGGCTTTTGTTTTTCTTCTCTATATGCACATACAAGTTGTATTGGGTAATAATAAGGCGCATGCTTTTTAATTTGAACGATTCTTTCAACTGCAAGCTGTGAAATTTGACTTTAAGTAGAGGTAGGTGAAATGTCCACCAAAAGGCCAAAATAGACCACTGTGAGGGTAACGGATTATTGTGTATTTATGATGGTTCGTCTATGGTTATAGATCTATTGGATGATACAGTGTCGGCAGCAAGGTAGCCCAGATATGAAAATCCAAAATAATTAAGTTGACCCATCCACAAACAAACAAACCTCCTTTTAATATTTCTAAGATATTAAAAAGATTTTTTACAAGACCATGTACTCATTGGTTACCCAGAAGTCTTATTTATATTTTTTTTTAACTTAAAAACTTAACAAGTTGACTTTATTCTTAGGAATTTAGTTCCAACTAGCAAATTTTGCAATAGTTTGGATGTTACACAAGATTTTCCTTTCTATAAAGAAGTAAAACACGCAGAAGGCTAAAATAACGATTACCCCCTCCACCCTCATGTACCCCCACCCCTGTGGGTCAACTTTACAAATAAGATTAATGGGAAATTGCATGCAAATCCTCTAAAATTGTGCAAATTGAAAAATTTGCCCGGAGACAAAAGTTTAGCATGCATCTTTTACAAACAATTTTGCAAGCATTTCAGCAACAAAATTGCGCGAATATTTGGTTTACATATAAAACTTATTTGTTAGTACTAAAACATTTGCAATTTAGTTCATAAGGAACGCAGGTTAATAACAATTAAGATAAAAAAAACGCAGCAAAATATCCCTTATAAAATATCTTGAAGAGCTGTAGCATATATTATTAAAAGCGAAGCTTTTCTATAATTAGGGTCGTTCTGTCCGTACATCCGTCCGTACGTCACAGTTAGTTATTTTCGTTAATTTAAATGGGTTAGAATTGTCCTATCGATTCCAAACTTTTCATTGTGATTTCTGTAGTAGCTTAGTACGATTTAGAAAGCGTAGCAACTCTATAATCGTTACCAGAATGTCCGTACGTCCATTTTAAACATGATGGTTTTTTTTACTTTTTTAACGACAATTTTTTATATGATAAAATTATCCGATTGATCTGATTTTTGGAATAAAGATTCCTAGGACAACAAAGTACAATATTAATAGCGAAGCATCTCTAAAATTAAGTCCTTAAAAGGTAAGTATGTCCTTTAACAATATCCTGAATTTTAGCAGTTTTTCAACAGATTTACTTACAATTTGTTTCGCTTTTTATACATTTATATTCTGATTATTCAGTTCTGAAACTCTATACGTGTTAACGTTTAAAAAAACCTTAAATATACCCTGTCAATTAAAAAAAATATTTTAATTTTATTGAAGCATTGGTATATTATATTTTTATGTCAAAGAAAGTTTCAGGATTAATACTTAAGAAAAACTTTGGTAGTTAAAATGATATTGTTAGAATAAAGAAAACTTGGAAAATAAAGGTAGGCTGGCAAATTGGAGAATATAGGAATTTTTACAAAATTAAATGTAAAAAAAAACTTTTATTGAACTATCAACTCTTATTTCATAAAACGATAGACGACTAATTATTTTTAGTGGTGATTCTTCCGACCAATTCGCTTCCATCGAATAACTTTTTGGTTCATTATTGGTTTGTTTTTCCTAATAAATAAGCATCTTCTTTATCTACTTTAGATTTTTAGGCTTTTATGTTATTTTAAGATTAAAGTATGAGTTAAATAACTGTAACTGTGGAGACCCTGTGTCGACTTTCCATTGCGTCTTTGATTATTAGCCCAATAGCATCGTTTACATTGACACAGCCAAGGCGCTACAAAAGAGCAGAAAGCTAGGAGACGAATAAGGTCCCCACCACTGGAACCGGGTAGTTATACATCTATACTTGTACATTTATTATTGTAAGATTATTTTAGACTTGTCGTTCGATGGTGTAATCAACTTGACTGACATATTGCATGAAGGTCTAACCAACCGACAAACATACTTTTTATAATAATAAACATTTTTTTGAAAAAAATATGCTAATTCATGCCCTCAGCTAATTTGTATATATTTATATAAAACAAGAACAAAATATTATTGAAAGTAAAATTACACGTCAAGATGTTGTTGAGTGTAAACAACTTTCATGTAACGATTATAGAGTTGCTACGCATCTTAAATCGTAACTAACTGCTATAAGAATCATCATGCAAAGTTTGAAATCGATAGGAGAATTCTTATATGTCTAAATTAACCCAAAAAGCCAAAAGTTACGGACAGACCGATCCTAATTATAGGAAAGCTTTGCTTTTAAAGTAATTTAATTGTCTATCCTTTCATAGGGAAGAGGACCCAAAAAAAATAAAAGCCGAATATGGATAGCCTAAAACCACCCGGAGAAGTATGTGAAGCTTAAATAAAATAGCGAACTCAATCGGTTCAGTATTAAGATCTTAAGCTTCAAACAAATAACCTTAATACTTTTTATGATAAAATAGATGTTGTTCCAGGAATCATTAATCTAAATATAAGATGAATCGGACAATATAATTGTGGAAAACCGATCCTAATTATTTTTTCAAAATGTTTGCTCCGCAGCCCTGTCAAGATGATAGCACTGATAATAATATTAAATGCATAATTACTGAAACCCAGGGCTCGGCAGCCGCGGGTCAGCTACCTTAAACTGACCTTAAAGCCTTAGAAAATAAATAAAAAAATAAAAAAATAACCTGGGTGTCGAAGATGATTAAAGTCCCTCAACAGATTATGACGTCATACGATAGAATAGCCAATGAGAGGCCAGTATACACTGTAATTGACCAATGGTAAAATTTATGCTGGCCTCTCATTAGTTATTTTATCGTAAGACGTCATAATCTGTTGAGGGACTTTTATCATCTTCCTGGATGTCTTAACCTTTTTTTAATATGGCAAACTGACTTTAGTGTCAGAACCTAAATTGGGACATAGTGCATTTCATTACCATAGGTTAGGTAACTTCATTTCACTTTTCAATAAAATCTAAAATGCAGCGGTTTTTGAGAAAATTATATTTGAATTTTCAATTTTCACCCACTAGGAGTTACCGCATAACCATGACAAGAAAAGCGAAGATTATTTATTTAAAATTTTGAACAACTTTGCTTTTATAAAGTCAGTCATAAAACCTCTCTATATATGATTTATTCAAGGTTGAATTTTCGTGACCTTAGCAAAGCAATTGATAAAAATGGCCATTAATTAACTCACTTCAGGAGTGGTTTTATGAAGAACATTATAAAAGCAAACTTGTTCAAAATTTAAATTAATAATCTTTGCTTTTCTTGTCATGATTATGCGGTAACTCCTAATGGGTGAAAATTGAACTTAAAATTTTGTAATCTAATTCTCTCAAAAACCGCTGCATTTTAGATTCTAAGTTAAATGAAGTTACCTAACCTTGGGTAATAAAATGCACTATGTCCCAATTTAGGTTCTGACACTTAAGTCAAAGCACCTTCGAAGGCACTGTGGCCTATTCAATAATTTCCTTTAAGCAGAAGAGTGGGTTTAAAGATTAGTCTGAAACCCTTCACAAAGATTTCTATCTATAAACAAGAATATTCGCAAGTTTGGGTCAGATTTTATCTGATTTTTATCAGAGCGAATCTTTTCTATGTTTAGTGTCTGCCAGTCCATAGTTTATTTAGGCATATTGGAATTAACCTATCGACTTCAAACTTTATATGAATATTCCTGTACCATAGTCTAGCTTTCTAATTGCCTAAAAAGATTTATTTTTATTAATGGGGGGTTAGCAATTAAGTTCTAAAAGTCTTTTTAACTTCTTTTATACTAATACAAATATTTGATTTGTAAGCTGAGGTTTTATATTTTCTTTAACTTGTTCTCCATATTTTTATAGAATTACTAATCAGGGTAGAATTGAAAAATAATAAAAATATTTTTATACATATCATTCAAGCTAGAAAATGGAGATTTATAATATGGTAAATTTTCGGCCATTATACTACTCTGGTACTTGTATATTGTATGCATGATGTCAGATAAAAATAAATTATGTTATGCTCACACAAATTTAACAAAATAACTATGAATATATTATCCTATCCTGTATCCCTGGTATTTGTATATTGTATGCATGATGTCAGATAAAAATAAATTATGTTATGCTCACACAAATTTAACAAAATAACTATGAATATATTATCCTATCCTGTATCCCTGGTATTTGTATATTGTATGCATGATGTCAGATAAAAATAAATTATGTTATGCTCACACAAATTTAACAAAATAACTATGAATATATTATCCTATCCTGTATCCCTGGTACTTGTATATTGTATGCATGATGTCAGATAAAAATAAATTATGTTATGCTCATACAAATTTAACAAAATAACTATGAATATATTATCCTATCCTGTATCCCTGGTACTTGTATATTGTATGCATGATGTCAGATAAAAATAAATTATGTTATGCTCACACAAATTAAACAAACTAACTATGCATATATTATCCTATCCTGTATCCCTGGTATTTGTATATTGTATGCATGATGTCAGATAAAAATAAATTATGTTATGCTCACACAAATTTAACAAAATAACTATGAATATATTATCCTATCCTGTATCCCTGGTATTTGTATATTGTATGCATGATGTCAGATAAAAATAAATTATGTTATGCTCATACAAATATAACAAACAAACAATGAATAAAATGTACTAAACAGCGGAGCACATTTATCAAAGAGAATTCTTATGAAATAAACTTTTGTATTCTAAAAGAAATTTCCACCCCCCCCCTCATTAGTCATGTTTCTCTGCAAATACCAGTCAGGAAGGGAACATTGAATTCAAATTATACTAGTCCCCAATGGTTTAAAAACCCGTTCTTTCATTCGTTGGTTTGAAAACTTTTGGAAGATTTATCAAATTTGAATGGGTTGTAAAAATTTTACATTTTCCACCAATAATATTAATTGCAGAAGGGATAATTTTGTCTATTACAATTGGGGATGTATAATATCAAGAATTTATCCTTTCGCACCATAAAATTTCTTGTTTGTATTGATGAATTGTAGAGTAGCTGCGATACCCCAAACTGTATGTATTAATATTTTTCTGTATTACAATCATGATTTCAAGTGTGGGCGTGGGTGCGCTAGTTTCATACACTTTTCCACGGATATAAAGGGATAAGACATAAGCCGATAGATTGGTGTACATCCCCAATGATGATACACTAAATTACCCTATATGTATATTACATCTTGAAACGTTTAGACACTAAATTTCATGACCCAACATATCAAAATTTAATAAAAGTTCCCAAAGTTGTTAAGTCAACAAATAAGATGTTATAACTTTGGGGACTAGCGTAATAAATATCTCAATGAACCCTCCCTCCCTGACAGTTTCCCTATGAAACTATTATGTCGACATTTAATTCTAGTATTTTATGTCAATTGCTAGCGGTTGCGCTCTAGAATTGTTAAAAGAAAGGGTAATAATAGTTATTTCTCGTATCGTATTATAAACGGCTTTCCGCGGATATAGAATGTACAATTATGAGATTAAAACTAGTTTTTTTTAGCCCCGAGGTGACGAAGTCACCGGCTAAAAAAACTAGTTTTAATCTTATGATTGTACATTTCTATATTCGTAGAAAGCTGGATATAATACGATGCTAGACATAGTTTTTTCGTATGGATGAGAACCGGTTCCTATCCACTGGATTCGAATGAATACGAGAAAATAGCTTTATACCATTCCAATACATAAATTTTGAAACGAAAAAGTCTATCAATATAACATTAAAATAATGATATCCTATTATATAAAGTAGTAAGGTTTTTTTCGTATGTGGCTTAGGATTTTTTCTTAACTACTGAACTGAATAAGTTCTTCATATTATAAAAACTTTACATAAGCTATAATGCCTTTTTTGTCTCCTTCTTACCCCTTTGAATATAGAGCCTTAGATTCTAGTGGCGCAGCTACTGACGTCATTTTAAAAACTTGTCCTTGTTAAAACTAAAGTATGATGTTGATATAATAACAACATAAAGGTTTAACATGGTTGTACTGGTAAACTTTAATATTTTATGAATATTGCAGCACATAAAGTATTACTACAGCTTACATGTACATATATACATAAATAAAGTGGAGATTTTTGGATTTGGTAGGCTAGGGTTTACTTGCGCGGATTTTAATTCGCGTGGTGAAGGGGGTGTCTTAAAATCGTGCACGCCACTGAATACAAGGTACCTTTCCAAAAAATAATTTTTAAACACTAAAATATGAGAGAAAAATTTTGATGGTCTATTAAAATTTCAAATTTAATGTTCAAAATACAATTTAATCAATTGTTCACATAAATTGTCTTATTTAGAATATTAATAATTGCAATAATTAATTAATATTTAAGCTGATTTAATGTTTTTTATGCTTAATGTTTTAGATTTTGTAGATAGAGAAGGTAGAAGAGGATAATTTGTAAGAAGCTGCGATTTAAAATATATGTTATCTACATAGTTATGGGTTAAAACAAAGAAGGCAAAATAAAGATTTATTGATAGGTAAATTTATTAAACCTAGGGATATAATGGATAAGATAATAAATGTTAAATGAATGTAAATTCCCAATGATTAAAAACAAAATTATTCCTTTTTTAGATTTAACTTATTGGTTTTAACCCAAGATTCATCCATACAATCATGGTGTAATAAAATTACCCAAAGTTTTTAATCCATTGATTGAGAGTATTTTGGGGTCCTAGAATAATTTACAGTCCAATGTCCCTGACCTATTCCTCCCTAAATAAAACAACTTCGAGCCAATATACCAATTACAATGAAATAAGCATTCAATTGAAAACCAATATTCTTAAATTGTCCGCAATTCATATTGGAGTAATTTTAAAGTTAAGAAGAGCATTGGAAAGCACACATTTTAGTCTATAAAACAAATTTGTAAAACGTATTGTTAAAAAAGCAGCTTCATTACGGATGAAATTTGTAAGAAATAAGGGTCGCCTATAGAATTATAATCTGTAGGAGGGTTATCTCACCCAACCCCTCAGTCTTCAAAATATTGTTAAAAAAAACAGGGCAGTTTAAAGCTTTATTAATAAGTAAAAAGCAATCGGTTCATAATTTTTTTTTTAGATTTGATAAAATGTTAGAAATCGTTGTAGTTACTCCATATGAATTCTATTAAAATTGTGTGAAATATATTAAAATTTGTATGGAATGATTATAGTTGTATGTCACTCTATAATAACTCTACTAAAGTGTATGTGAATTATATTAAAAATTTGTATGGAATAGCCATGGTAGTAGGTCACTCTATAAAAACTCTACTAAAGTGTATGTGAAATATATTATATTTGTATGGAATATTACATGGTAGCAAGTCATTCTATAATAACTCTAATAAAGATATATATTGAAATTTGTATGGAATAACCAAGGTCGTCACTCTATTTTAACTCTAATAAAGTGTATGTGAAATATATTGAAATTTGTATGGAATGATTATAGTTGTATGTCACTCTATAATAACTCAACCAAAGTGTATGTGAAATATATTGAAATTTGTATGGAATAGCCATTGTAGTAGGTCACTCTATTCTAACTCTACTAAAGTGTATGTGAAACATATTGAAATTTGTATGAAATATTACATGGTAGCAAGTCATTCTATAATAACTCTAATATAGAAATATATTGAAATTTGTATGGAATAGCCATGGTAGTAGGTCACTCTATAAAAACTCTACCAAAGTGTATGTGAAATATATTGAAATTTGTATGGAATAGCCATTGTAGTAGGTCACTCTATTCTAACTCTACTAAAGTGTATGTGAAACATATTGAAATTTGTATGAAATATTACATGGTAGCAAGTCATTCTATAATAACTCTAATATAGAAATATATTGAAATTTGTATGGAATAGCCAAGGTCGTATGTCACTCTTTTTTAACTCTACTAAAGTGTATGTGAAACATATTGAAATTTGTATGGAATATTACATGGTAGCAAGTCATTCTATAATAACTCTAATAAAAGTATATACTGAAATTTGTAGGAATAACCAAGGACGTATGTCACTCTATACTAACTCTAATAAAGTGTATGTGAAATAAATTAAAATTTGTATGGAATGATTATAGTTGTATGTCACTCTATATTCTATAACAACTCTACTAAAGTGTATGTGAAACATTTTGAAATTTGTATGGAATATTACATGGTAGCAAGTCATTCAATAATAACTCTAAAAAAGATATATATTGAAATTTGTATGGAATAACCAAGGTCGTATGTCGCTCTATTTTAACTCTACTAAAGTGTATGTGAAATATATTGAAATTTGTATGGAATGGACGCTTAAACATTAAATGACCATTTATCAGACTTGAATCTAAATTCTTTATCTGTAATATTTCTAATCAATTCCTTCTAAATAAAGTATTTGTTTAAAGGATCATGTTACTTGTAGATGCAGCGCTGCACTTACAAGTAACATGTTTAACTTTGCTAAACCTACAAGTAACATGTTAAATGGAGATAAAAAAAAAGGAGATAGGCAGACAATGTTAGTTATATTTTTATTGAAAATAAGCTTTTTAGTCATTTCTAAAGAACTTCAAAACCCCAAACAACTTCCTTCATCTTGAACCAAATTAAACCAGGAAAAACCTTCTTACAAAGTTATATGGATGAATACATGTGGAGGGATCGCTATAATGATAATGCATTTTACAATTTGTGCAACCAGATTGCTATTCAATATCATGTGTAATTGTTTAATAATATTGCATATATTCAAAACCATTACTAATAAACGTTTAGCTAACGAATTAATCTTAATTGTTTCTATTTATAATCATATTAGTATCTCTATAGGGAATGGAGGGGGGATATTGCTGCACCTACAAGTAATATGTATGAGTTTGCTGCACCTACCTACAAGTAACATGTGATAAGCGCTGCATCTACAAGTAACATGATCCTGTTTAAGAAACAAGTCGCTCTATTAGGCTTGCCTGTTCGTTTGTTTGTCTTTAGTAAGCGCAGCTTCACTATAATTACGTTGAGTTTGACCGTTTGTTGACTTTGTTTTACCATGGATTGAAAGGCCATTGGACTGGTCTCCAATGCAATAAAAACGCATCCACTCAATAGTTGACTAAAACTTAAGGAAATTTAAATAAATCTTGATCTGGTTGTACTACTACCACCTCTTTTACCCATTAATATAATCTACAAAAGGTTTTTTTTACTGAATCTTAATATTTTTTTGGCAACGACCAAAGTTTTTTTTATAAATCATTGATAACGTATAATTTGTACCTAATATTTAATGTTATTTAAAGTATTTCCTAAAATCCTCCTAGAAATTTATCTATAAATCTGTAAATGAAACAAGGATGACAACATCCATAAAAGCGAAGCACTGAAACGATAGGACAAACGAACATTAACACTGTATAGCGTCTGAACTGAATAATCAGAATATAAAAGTATAAGAGTCGAAGCAAAATTGTAAGTAAATTTGTTGAAAAAACTGCTTGATACAGGGTAATGTTTATGGACATACTTACATATTTAGGACTTGATTATAGAGTTGCTTCGCTTATGATATTGTACGTTGTTGTCCCAGGAATCAATATACCAAAAATCAGATCAAACGGATAATTATATCACATAAAAATTTGTTGTGAAAAAAGTAGAAAAATCAACATGTTTAAAATGAACGTACGGACATTCTGGTAATTATTATAGAGTTGCTACGCTTTCTAAATTGTACCTAACTACTACAGGAATCATCATGCAAAGTTTGAAATTGATAGGACAATTCTAACATGCCTAAATTAACAAATAAACGCTATCTATCTCGGACGGACATACGGACGGACGGACCGACCCTAGTTGGAGTGAATTTTGAAATAAATTTTATCCTTTCATTTCAAATTAAATTCAAATATTTATTGGGACAAAACTACATATTTAATACCAACATTTATAAATAATAATTACTTTGCATTAAAAATTTATCAATAAATCTGGCAATGAAAGAAAGGGCTCCGTAACCCTTTGCGGAAAATTCACGCCCTTTTACACCCCCTTTAAATATTGACCGCCCATTTCAAATTCCTTATCGAGACGTGGGTTTTAAAGTATATTTTATCCTTTCTTTGGTCGCTGCAAAGCATTGTTGATTGTAGAAATGATTATAGGCACTATAAAGAGCTTCAGGTTGGATAAAAAGCACGATATAGAAATGTTTGTTAGTTGGGCACTACATATCAACCCACTAAAAAAATTTCATGATAAAGATAATGGTTTTTAGAGACAATTGACTTCATTGACGTTTCCGTGGACAATATCCCTGAGAAAAAAATGGAAGTTACGATTTCTGGTTCAGATCGGTTTATATAAATGAGATATAGATATTGATTTATTTTTAAAAATGGAACTTAACACAAATATATCATTTCCTGCTCTTTAATAAAACCCCCATTATTTGAAATTCCACCCCCCCCCCCCCTACATCCAACACCCCCCTATTTACTGATAGCTTCTCTAAAATATCTGAAAATAGAAATTACGCGAAAATGACGCAAATGACGTTTTTTAAAAATGAAATTTATTTTTATAATAATAGCTAATAAAACAATTTTCAAGCATAACTTTTATCCTACTAAAAATTTCCAGTATGGCTTCAGAACCGATTAAGATCCCCGGGATTGGAACCAGTTCTCAACAATACTGAAAAATCATGTATAGCATCGTATTATAGACAATTTTCGCGAATTTTATAATAAAAATCATAAAATTAATACCTACCAGTTTTGTTAGCCCGGGGCTTAGAGAAGCTATCTATAATACTAATCGAAAATTACTATTATCCTTATCCATTTATATAAAGTAGTATAGTTTTTTGTTTTTATTTACTTCTGGCTGTACGTTGTTACATATTTAATAGTTATATAAGCTAGTAATTAACAATAAATTAGTAACGGCAATTTACAATTTAAATTTGTTGAACTGTAGCAACATATTGAAAGAGCTTTGAAGGGGTGTATCCAGAAATTTCTGGTTCATGTACAATGAAAATAGGGGAGGGGTAAACGGGTTTGAAAAGATCCTTAATATCTGAGATCGAGATCTTCCTTCATCCTATTTACTACATCCAACAAAATAACCCTTTTCTAAGCTTGTGCCTATTATGTTATTGAAAGTTAAATTTAGTAGAAAACAGCAAAATTTTGAAAATAGCGATTTCTTAAATATTTTGAAAAACTTTGTCTTTTTGTCCGTCCTCCAGTTTATCTGCTAACCAGTCATTTAAGATCTCACTAACTTTTTGGGTTCTGCTTTACAGGAATCATACTAATGCGGTTTGCACAGGGAGGGAGGGGGCATTGCGCTGTTTATTACACTGGTTCCCAAAATTATATAATAACGTTTTCTTATTTGTTGGCTAAACAACTTTTGGTACTTTCATTAATATTTGATTGGATGGTTCATTAATGTTTCAACCAAAGGGGTTCTATTGTGTATTATTCTTGAGAATGTATATTAATTTATCGGCCATTGCCTTATCCCTTTATTGAACAGGACAGACGGACTGTTAGACATAGTTCTTCTTTGTATTATAGATTGTTAATAGCTGATGCTATAATAAAAGATTTTTCACAATTTTTTGTAAACATATTTATCGACTGGTGTCCCAAACTAATTGTGCATTAACAGTGTGATACATATCAGGAAATGAATATCGGCAAGATCCCAGATTTTTTAAGTGAACCCCTTTCTCTCTCCCTTCCTCCCTCCCTCACAAACTTGACAAATCTTTGCTTAGCCCCAAAATCGGGGAGGGAGAAGACATTGGCCTGCTTATTCCACCAGTCCCCAAAGCTTTATAATTGCGTTTTCTTAAAAACTTTGAGGACCTTTTTAAAGATTTGATTGGTTGGTTCATTATGTTCAGTGTCTAAACGTTTCAATCACAAAATGTAATCTACAGAAGGGGTTATTTTGTGTATCATCATTGGGGATGTACATTGATTTATCGGCCATTGTCCTATCTCTTTTAATCTCTGTCTAAAATGCTCTAAATCGTATTCTTAATAATATGGTCATTTTTTGTATTATTGTGTGTGAGCTAAAAGGGGTTGTTAAATGGCCCACTAGTACTTTAATGGATGCTGCCTAAATATTATTCATTTTACAAATACTAGAAGTGAGAGTTTTAAAGTGGTCACACAATCATGCAGATTTTTATTTTAAGAAAAAAATAAACTACATATAAATTTTAATAAATGAGTAAGCAAAATTTTTAAAATCTCAATAAATTTTTCTCAAAGTAGGGGTTGATTTGTGATACAGAAAATAGCCAAAATCTTAAAAGACTTCTCTAAAAAATTAAGAATTATTGAATTCCATATATGAAATAAAACAAAATTAGCTATTTTTGATATACTAGTGGCTTCGCCTCTAGAAGCCTCTAGGGTTACTTAAGGTGGTAGGAAGAAAGTTGACACCCTCCCAATTTCCAATTTGAGTTTTAAAAAGAAAAAAGATATTTTTTGGGGGGGTGAGGTCATTTTTTAGGGAGAGTGAGGTTACCCTCCCCTAAAATAGTGTCTGTAAAGGAGAACCAGGCTCACATGAAGAAGACTAGCACCGAAATCGAAGAATGAAGAAATCTAGCACCAAATGTCTTAAAGTGAAGAAAGCTAGCACCTAATGTTTTGACCCTTCTTAATTGTATTATGTTTTAATCCTATTATATAAAGTAGTAAGCGTTTTTGTCTTTCCCGAAGGATCTCACTAACCGCTGAACCGATATTGTTCTACTTTACATTGAAGCTTCTTATAGGTCCTGGGAAGGTTTTAAACTATTTTTCGAGATGGTGTCTTAACCCCCCTCTCCCCCAAAAAATAATTTTGAAAACTCAAATTTAAAATAGGATGAGGTCGACTTTTCCTTCTCCTACCAGTGCAGTGCCCCTAGAGGCTTCTAGGGGGCGTATCCGCTAGTAATAAATAAATTGCTCCTCCCTCTTTCTCACACAAAATATGTCCCGGCCCTTTTACACCTTTTTAGGATGAAGAAGCCTAGCACCAAATGGTGTAGAATGAAGGAGACTAGCACCGTTGCTAGTCTCCTTCATGTGAGCCGAGAACCATATATCATCAGTTAGCGAGATCCTTAGTTACGTACAAAAAAAGCTTACTACTTTATATAAAAGGATTGCTAATTTGTGTGAATACTGATCGAATGTTATAAACACATAAATACGCCTATTCAATCTGAAATTTATGATAAAAATCTGGGCTAGGTGTAGAATTCAATTTCCAGAATGGCTTCGAAACCGATTAATATCCGCTGGATTAGAACCGGGTCTCATCTCAGCTATACTAAAAATCAAGTATAGCATCGTAGTATATTATAATAAAGAATCTTTAAATTACTACCAGTTTTGTTAGACCGGAAATTCGGTCCCTTTAATTTTATAATTTTCTTTCAAGTTCCGCGGAAAGTTGTCTACAAAACGATGCGCTAAATAACTATTTTACTGGCTTACCATTATTTTCTGTGCAGATTATATTTTTATGGTTATTATATCTGACCATAATATACTTTTAGAATAATTTTTTTTTAAATGTCACAAGGCACTCGGCTCCAAGAGTTGAGGTCAAGCCGGTTACACACATGGAAAAAAAATCACCTTTGCCCATGTTCACAAACAACTTTTAGAGGTCGACCGACATATTTGAAATATTATCTTTAAGCAGTTTGCAATTACTTCCTACCAAAGTTTAGATTAAATGCCATAAACGCGATAACAAAATATACCTTCATAAAATATTAGGTTTAGTTATTGCTTTGTTTTGTGACAGAATTGTTTGTTAAATATAAACTTACTGAGCTTTTTTGTATTGGTTTATGATCAATGTTCAAGTTGACTTTGAGTATATGAATAAAATTCTCATCTAGGTGTTCAATCGATCCCACAAAAATACTTGTTCTTTACAATACTAAAACACAAAATATAAAGAATTGTATAAATAGTGTTCAAAGAAATCAAATTGAAACAAAAATAATTAAATAATAAGTGTAAACCATGGATGTTATCATAAGAGAATCATGTCTTTTAAGGCATGACCAACAGACAGACGGACAAAACAGTGTATAGACTAGATGCACATATGTCAAAGGAATTTTAATTAAAAATTTCAGCCTTCCATCTTCAATAGCAGCAGAGAAAATCACATTAACCTTGTATGTTTGCAATTAAGCGAATATAGCACAAAGTTCCACCTTTGATTTTTTTTATAAGAATCCTTAATTAATGCAATAAAATTTTCGCGTATTTGAGTGAACATCTTTGAACTACTTTAAGGCTTAATAATAGAAACAGCTGCAGTTAATCTAAATCCAATAAAGCCTTTATTATGCTTGGCCATTCAAAAAAAAATCGCATATGCTATAACTCTAGCACTAGTTCCTTCGCCCCTAGACTCTACTGGTTACGTCCCAATACGGGGCTAAAGAGAACATCTACACTGTTAAAAATAATTTTTTCATTTAGTATCAATTGATACTCTGGAAAGTATTGGAACCGTAAGTACGCTACAACTATATAATTAATATATAACACTATGTAATACTATATAACACAATAATTATTACTATACAGAACCCATACATTTTTTTAGTATCGATTGATACGCTCTTGAATACTGGAAAATACGGTACAGAAATGTTTATTAAAATAGTACTATTTGATAGACTCTAGTGTACTGGAAAATACGCTGTAGAAATGTTTTTTAATTTAGTACTATTTCATACGCTGTACACTGTTAAAAATAATTTTTTTTTTTAGCATCAGGTAATACTATATATTCTTCACATTAATGTATAGTATCAATCCGTACGTACTAGGAAAAAAACCTCATTACGATACAAGGAAGTTTTCAATGCTGTATTGAGTATTAGGTAATGTTCTGTGAAGTAACATGTAGTACTAAATAATGTATTTGTCTGTAGAGTATTATCCAATACGCTCTTGGGAATAAAATTCAGTACGGTAGAAGTAATTTTTCATTACCCTCCTTCGCAATTGTTGTTACCCTCTATCATAATTTTTGATACTTTATAGAGTATGAAACTGTTTTACTTTGTATGAAAGATCAGTTTATAATATATGATTATTATATGTTCATATACATTTTGTTATATCAACAAACATACCAAGCAGAGCCATAAAACATTAATTTAAATGTAAATTAAGTAAAAAAATTACTTTAAAGATGTTTAGGACTAAACATTATCCTTAAAAATGAAAAATATGGTCAGTCATAATTACAAAAAACAAAATTATAGATCTGAGCATAAATAGTAACATTTCATCTTTGTCTAAAACGACCAAGCAGAAACACTTCCATGAGAGGTATGCACGAATGGTGTCTGTTTCAATTATTCTTTACAGTACAGATTCGTACCCTAGAACGTATGAATAGTTACTATTTTCATAAACCATTCTCTTGCGTATTGTCTGATACGCTACAGCGTATGAAATAGTACTAAATCAAGAAACATTTCTACAGCGTATTTTCCAATACCCTACAACGTATAAAATATTACTATTTTTATAAACTTTTCTACAGCGTATTCTATCGTACCCTAGAGCGTATCAATCGATACTAAAAAAATGTATGGGTTCTGTATAGTAATAATTATTGTGTTATATAGTATTACATAGTGTTATATATTAATTATATAGTTGTAGCGTACTTACGGGTCCAATACTCTCCAGAGTATCAATTGATACTAAATAAAAAAATTATTTTTAACAGTGTAGCGTATCAGACAATACGCAAGAAAATGGTTAATTAAAATAGTAACTATTCATACGTTCTAGGGTATGAATCCGTACTGTAAAGAATAATTGAAACAGACACCATTAGTGCATACCTCTCATGGAAGTGTTTCTGCTTGGTCGTTTTAGACAAAGATGAAATGTTACTATTTTTGCTCAGATTTATAGTTTTGATTTTTGTAATTATGACTGACCATAGTTTTTATTTTTAAGGATCATGTTTAGTCCTAAACATCTTTAAAGTCATTTTTTTTTACTAAATTTACATTTAAATTAATGTTTTATTGCTCTGCTTGGTATGTTTGTTGATATAACAAAATGTATAAGTACATATAATAATCATATATTATAAACTGATCTTTCATCCAAAGTAAAACAGTTTCATACTCTACAAAGTATCAAAAATTATGATAGAGGATATCAAAAATTGCAAAGGAGAGTATTAAAAACTTACTTCTACCGTATTGAATATTATTCCAAAGAGCATATTGGATAATACTATACAGACAAATACATTATTTAGTACTACATGTTACTCCATAGAACACTAAGTATTGCTCAATACAGTATTGGAATCTTCCTTGTATTGTAATAAGGTTTTTTTCCTATAACGTACAGATTGATACTATACATTAATGTGAAGAATATATAGTATTATCTGATGCTAAAAAAAAAAAATTATTTTTAACAGTTTATTTTTATTTTATAGAAAAGAAGAAGTGGGGTCGCAGTAATGAGAATATTCCCTGAAAAGAGTGGAACGATTGGTCCAGTCGTTTACGAGATCTTAGTGGACAGATAGACACCGTATTACTTTAGTAAAAAATTATGTGTTTTCCTATAGGAAGCCTAAGTTTTTTTTCATACTGATAATCCGAAATAAATGAAATATAATTCTTTTTTCCTTGTTTTATACTAAGTAAAATATTTTAAAAGTTTCATTGAAGTTTCAATCTTGTAAAAAACGTATATGGCATAAAAGTTTTTCAATACAATATATTTTTGTGTATGGTTTGATGTAATATCATCATTATCGTATTGCAAAGCTTGTAACAATGGATCTATTATTACTTGGATCTTACACCAGATTTCCCTGTTCTCTAAAAGTGAAACTTATAGCGTGCTAAAGTAACAATACACCTTATCAACGAACTTAACCCCAGCCTCCTCCATCCTACTAGATGAACCAACTGACCAATAAGAAACTTCCATGTTAGCAACCTAAATTGACAATAATATCAACGTATATTCTATTTCTATAATGGTGGAAACTAGGAAATAATTTTGAACATACGATAAATTCTTTTCCCTAGCTGACGAAACCTAGATCAAAATTATTAAATTTATTTGATCTAGTGTTACAGAACATTTAGTTTTATGAATCTTTTATCTCTTTTATGTGTTCTATTCAATCATGATATTTCGGGAATAGTCCCTTTCGTAACATCGCCCCATAATGGGCGATTCGTCGTATTTTTAAAATGGCTTTTTATAGGTTATTTTAGGTTAGGTTAGGTGATTGCCTTACAGGGTTTGGTAATTGGCCCCGCAGGGTTAAAGCCCCCCGCAGGGGCTAGAAATAGGAGAAAAGCTACTGTGAAAAATACGAAGAATCGCCCCATAAGGTGCGATGTTTCGAAAGGGACTATACCCGATATTTCTTCTTTTGATATCAGTTTACATTATCAGGGAGAGAGGGGACACAGGGCTGTAATGTTTTCTTATTCGTTGGCTGAATAACTTTGGGGACTTTTATTGAATTGTGATTGGTTGGTTCATTAAATTGAGTGTCCAAACGGAAGTCCCTCCACACATTATGATGGCATACGATAGAATAGCCAATGAGAGGCTAGTATACTGTCTAATTGACCAATGGAAAATTTATGCTGGCCTCTCATTGGTTATTCTATTGTATGACGTCATAATCTGTGGAGGGACTTTAATCATCTTCTCCAAATGTTAAAATCACTAATTTTAATATGCAGAAGGGGAAGTTTTGTTTATCATTATTGAGGATGTACATGAATTTATCAGCCATTGTCTTATCCCTTTAGTTCACTGTTACATTACACAGTTTAAGATTATATTCCCAAACAAGGATTTCTAGGGGAGGTTGATACCTCTCAAAATAGTAAAACCAATATAGATTTATGTAGATTTTCTTTCCATCTTAGAAACAATTTTGAAGTAAAATTTTAAAGAACTTAGAAGGAAGCTACATTAAATCAAAAAGGAAAACTTAAATATGAAAGATTTATTTATATATACATTTATATAAGTAATATTAAAGATAAAAGATACTCAGGGATAAGACAGTGGCTGATAATTGATGGACCTCCCCAATGATGATACACAAAAATACCCCTTCTGTAGATTACAATCGCTTGGACATTCAACTAAATGAAACAATCAATCAAAATTCAATAAAAGTCCCCCCAGATTGTTAAGCCAACGAATATGAAAACGTTATTATATGAATTTTGGGACTAGTGTAATAAACAGCCTACACTCCCCTCCCTGAATTATAGATCCTACAGACATGTTTAATCAACCTTCAGTTATCTAAACAGCCAATTTTACTAATGGAACTAATGGAATTTTATGCACTTTTTCTACATCTTTAAATTCTAGAGCATGCCGGAAAAAGCAAAGGTTATCTACATGTAGAAAGTCCGTAGTTCTGATCTTTCTTAAAGCATTTGAAAAAAAACTGGTTTTAATCTTATGATTGTACATTTTTGTATTCGTAGAAAGCTGGATATAATACGATGCTAGACATAGTTTTTTCGTATGGATGAGAACCGGTTCCTATCCACCGGATTCGAATGAATACGAGAAAAATGGATATATTATTACTTGGATGGTACAACCTATTTTGATGTTCTCTAATAAAGTGAAACTCGCAGGGGGCTAAAATGACGATACCCTTATCCACTTACCTCTTACTGGATGAACAAACTAGCCAAAAATTGAGGTACAACCTAATTATACAACAATTTTTCCCCTGTCATAATAACCACGTATATTATATATCCATTACGATAAGAGACATCGCCTTCAGCGAGTTTTTTTCCTCTGCCCATTTATCTTAAAATACATTTAATTGTTTTGCTATTTCAATTTTAGAAAAGGTGGCAGCGCCCCTTCCTGGCCCTGGCATCAGCAATTAATTATTCTTTTTGGGAGAGCAATCGAGTAATATCTCGTATTTCATGATTTTAAAGAACGGAACTATCATATATTTAGGGCTTGTCCGTCTGCCCATATGGTCGGACGGGTAGCTGTGATTTTTTCATATAAGAGGTGTCCTATTGCTTTTAAATCGTATATGATGATTCCTGTAACAACAAAGAATTAAACTAGGAAGTTTTGATATTAAATTATTACAATGCTCAAGAATTTTGGATATAGAATATACGTGGATATTATGACAGGGTAAATACTGTCGCCATTTTAGCTCAGTCAGTTCGTTCATCCAGAATGAGGAAAGGGATTTGGTTAAAGGGGTGAAAGGGGGGAACGTTACTTTAATTTTTAGCTCACTGTGTGTTTCACTTTATTAGAGAACATGAAATTCTGGTGTAAATTCCAAGTAATAATATATTCATTTTAAGAATATAGATTTAGAAATAGAATTGTATGGTGTAGATAAAACTTTAAGCTAGAATTGCTTGAGGACATAACTAAATATCTGATAAGATATCAAAATTTTAATATTGAAACAAAAAATTCTGCAAGAAATAAAATGAAGATATTTTAAGGTATTTTTGTCTTTAAGTAGCACAGCAAATTCAATTTAACAGCATTTTCTATTAAAAGGAACAGTTGAACAGGTAAAATGCTTCACTTAGAAAATTATACCGTTTTGTAAATGTCAAAAAATAGAAAAATCTGCATGTTTTAAATGGTTATATGGACTTTCGGGTAACGATTATAGAGTTGCTACGCTTCCTAGATCGTACCTGACTGTTGTAGGAATCATCATGCAAAGTTTGAATTCGATAGGACAATTATGATGTGTATATATTAATGAAAAGACCTAACTGATACGGACCGACCCTATTTATAGAAAAGCTTTGCTTATAATAGAAGCGATCTACAAAGAGATATGGAAAATTAAGAAAGAGAGAGTGAAAGAAATCAAAGAGAGAAGGGACATTGGACTGTTTATTACACTAGTCTCTTAAGTTTTCTTATTCGTTGAATTTACAACTTTGGGGACTTTTATAAAATTTTGATTGGTTAGTTCATTAAGTTGAGTGTCAACCGCTAAATGTAATCTGCAGAAGGGGTAATTTTGTGTATCATCATTGGTGACGTTCATCATTTAATCAGTAATTGTCTTATACCTTTAGATCCCTGAACAGAAATGGAGTCACTGTCAGTGTTTGTGTCAGTAATTAAGTTCCTTACTAAATTAATGACCTTCTTAATGGAAAAATAATGATGGTTTAAACTTCAATTTGTTATGCATTTCCGAGACCTAAAAACTCCTAATTGATTTGCTATAACATTAAACATAATTTACGATGTGTTAAAATATAAAGTATATATATTATGTACATAATACAACAATTAATTTCAGGGCTCGGCAGCCGTGCATCAGCCGCCTTTTTGAAATTAACCTTTTACAATTTTAAAAATCAGCTGAAAGTCTAAACCTAACCTAATATGGCATCATTAATAATTTCATTATTAATTTTTTTTAAATTGAAGCATTGAAACGGGTTATAATTTGAGGCTTAGTCGCGGATGATGCACGAATGCCGAGCCCTGAGGTGGATTCTTTAAAAAAATTTGCCCCACTAATCGCTTAGCTGTGTGTGGCAAAATTGTTTTCGTGAAAGATCCTCCAAAATCACATAAAAAATCTACAAAAATTAAATAAAATCTTATATTAATAACCCTTCTATGATTTTGTTTAATTTTTTGTAGATTTTTAATGTGATTTTGGTGGATTTTTCACGAAAACAATTTTGCCCCACCAAGCGATTAGTGGGACAAATTTTTTTAAAGAATCCACCTCTGATTAATTCTTTTCGTTGCAAGAGGTTACTATAAAATTAACCACCCCAGTCTGCCTGCATATAATCTCAGCTTTTTATTTTTACACGTTTGTACCTCATTTATTGGTCAGTTAGTTCATCCAGTAGGAGGGAAGCGGATGGATTAAAGGGAGTTGATGATGGGTTTCGTAATTCCAGCCAGATGCGAGCATCACTTTATCGGAGTTCATGAAAATCTGGTGCTACATCCAAGTAATAGTATATCGGTTGATATCCAATTTTATCTATTTTAGCCATATGGTTAGCCTATAGGGAACAGGATACATCACTAGATCTCTGAACCAAATATAGCTTAATGATTATAGGGTCAAACACCCTTCAGACAACCTACCCTTTGATTTCATGACCTTTTTCTGAACAAAATCTTGACTATTTATGTGCATGATTATATGATCAAACGTTCTTCAGATTACCCTTTGATTGCATAACATTTATCTAGAAGACCTAACTTTATATAGTATTGAGCTGTTTTTCGCCAAGGCATACCCCATGCTTTAAATATGCAGCAGTTGGAATTTTTAATTTCTTTAGGGCCAAGATGCAAACACTGGTCGCCGGAAGGAAAAAGCAGTTTTTTGAAACAGGCTCTCTGAGATTATTACAGATTCTGATATATACATATATAGACTAATGAAAAATGCGAAAAACGAAATCAAAAGCGTTCCTTCTTGGGAGAAAATGCGGGAAAAAGATTTTAGCTATTTTTAACCTAAAATTCACATTGGGAAGCCTGTAAAATAAATATATACACATTTTAAACATGTCATTGCTCAGCACCTAGAAGTGGTAGAAAAATGCTACACATACCATTGTAAAGCTCATAACCTCTAGTTTTCATATTGGTATATAACCTTTTTTGTACTATTATTAGTTTTTGAGCTATCCTCTGAAGTATACACAAGTTTTAAAAATGCTGTTTTTTCTTGAAAATTTTAAGTTTGATACTTGATACACAAACCTTTTTCAAATTTCATTACTTAGCACATGGGAGTTACAATTATTATTAGTTATATAATTATTTTATATAGGTAAAATTGTATATTTTGGGTACTTTCAATTTTAGCTTAATTAAAAATTGTCTTTACAATGTGTATAGTTTGTAGTAAGAACCAAGGAGGGAGTGGGTGTGTTTATACACTTATAGGAAATGAAATTCAGTATAAATTTTTGCCCTGTATGTTTTTGGGCTTGTTGTTATACTTTAAAAATTAAATTTTGGCACTTTTCTTCTAGGGGCTAGTGGATTAAAACAGCCACCAAAACACTAAAATCTAAGGTCTGAGCATTTTTTTGAGATATCAAGCCAATTTTTAATGTAAACCTTTTTTTTACCTAATTAAGCTAAGTAGTCACTAAAGATTTCATTTTGTCACTTTCCTTCTTGCGGTTAGTGGGATATAACACCCCCAAAAACACTAAAATTTAAGGCTTGAGCTTATTTTTAGAGATATCAAGATGATTTTTAAATTTAACATTTATTCTCATAATTGAGATTTCATTTTGGCACTTTCCTTCTTGGGCTAGTGAGGGGATAAAACAACCCCTTAAACATTAAAATTATATCTCAGTATCATATTTTGCCCTGGCTGTTTGGACTTGTTGTTATAGTTATCAAATGATTCTTTTTTTATATTTTCTTATATGATTGGATCTAATTGTAAGTAATGAGATTATTATTAAAGATATCAAGCTAATTTTTTAATGTAAACATTTTTCACATAATTGAACTAAGTAGTCACTAAAGATTTCATTCTGGCACTATCCTTCTAGAGTCTAGTAGGGTAAAACACCCCCCAAAATATTATGAGTTTTGAGCTTATTTTCAAAGATATCATGTTGAATTTTAATGAAAACTAATTTCACATAATGAAAAAAAATAATTTAGTCATTGAAAGAGAGTGCCTAATTGAAATCTATAGTGATTTGAAGAAAGAAAAAATATTCATTAACAAAATCAGCCCAATATTTTTAAAAATAAGCTCAGAACTTAAAGTTTTAGTAGTTTTGGGGGCAGTTTTACCCCACTAGTCCATAGAAGGAAAGTGCCAAACTTAAGTTTTACTGGTAGATTTGATCATATAAGAGATTTATTAATGATCAGGTTTATAACTTTAACAACAAGCCCAAACATTCAGAGCAAAATTTTATACTGAATTTCATTGTCTTTAAGTGTATAAACTCTCTTTCTCACCTAGGATCTTATAAGTTTACAAGTTGTTTCAACCCACTATCCCATAGAAAGAAAGTGTTAAATGAAATCTTTAGTTGCTACTTAGCTCAATTATGTGAAAAAGTTTACATTAAAAATCAGCTTGTTATCTCTAAAAATAAGCTCAAGCCTTTAATTTTAGTGTTTTGGGGGGTGCTATACCCCACTAACTCCAAGAAGGGAAGTGCCAAAATAAAATCTTTAGTGGCTACTTAGCTCTATTATGCAAAAAAAAGTTTACATTAAAAATATTGGCTTGTTATATCTAAAAATAAGCTCAGACCTTAGATTTTAGTGTTTTGGGGGCTGTTTTAACCCACTAGCCCCCTAGAAGAAAAGTGCCAAAATTCAATTTTTTAAGTTTTACAGGTAGATTTAATCATATAAGAGATTTTGCAAAAAGGTTAATAACTATAACAACAAGCCCAAAAACATACAGAGCAAAAATTTATACTGAATTTCATTTCCTCCCCCACTCCCTCCTTACTACAAACTATACACATTTTAAAGACAATTTTTAATTAAGCTAAAATGGAAAATACCCAAAATATACAATTTTACCTATATAAAATAATTATATAACTAATAATAATTATAACTCCTATGTGCTTAGTAATGTAATTTGAAAAAGGTTTGTGTGTAACAATTGACAAACTTAAAATTCAAGAAAAAACTGCATTTTTAAAACTTGTGTATACTTCAGAGGATAGCTCAAAAACTAATAATAGTACAAAAACGTTATATACCAATATGAAAACTAGAGGTTATGAGCTTTACAATAGTATGTGTAGCATTTTTCTACCACTTCTAGGTGCTGAGCAATGACATGTTTAAAATGTGTGTATATTTATTTTACAGGCTTGCCAATGTGAATTTTAGGTTAAAAATAGCTAAAATCTTTTTCCCGCATTTTCTCCCAAGAAGGAACGCTTTTGATTTCGTTTTTTGCATTTTTTATTAGTCTATATATGTATATATCAGAATCTGCAATAATCTCAGAGAGCCTGTTTCAAAAAACTGCTTTTCCCTCCCGGCGACCAGTGCAAACATATAACCTTTCAGACAACAAGCGGATGTACTACGAGTTACGCCACATATTTTTTTTCTTTGCTGTTATTTAACGTTCTCGTTGTTGTTACGTACTTTTAATATCAGAAAATATTTCACAAAATTTATTTCTACTTAGAAAGTTTTTTGACACATTTGCTGCAAAAACAAAAAAGAAAGTTTGTCCTTTAAAAAGTTGGAAAATATCCAAGCCTGCGAAATTTTTTTTGCAAATCTTTGCTGACCCTATACTGAAACACATACTAACACAGAAAGTAATACACATACACAGAAACCCACCTACCTACACATACATACACATATACACCCACACACATACACCTACACATAATACACAAAAACACTCCCACATACACATACATACACAGAAACACACACACACCTACACATACATACACTCATACACCCACACACAACTACACACATATACACAGAAACACAAATCCCTACACACACATACATAGAGCAACTCCCACCTACACACACATACACAGAAACACATCCACCCACATACATAGAAACACACACACCTACATACATAGAAACACACCTATATACACACACATGCATAGAAACACACCTTATTACACACACATACATACACAGAAACACACCCATATTCGCAATGAACTTAATTCTCATACATAATAGAAAAAAATCTGCTTTAGTAGAACAGCTACTTTACATGTGAGGTCTGTCTGTCAGCTGTTCTTCTAATTATATCGAATTCTATGAAAATTATGGCAACTTTATCAATAATAGGATAGAAAAGAAAAAAAAACTTGATGGGAGTTTTTATGTATCAAATAAATAAAAATCTTGGCAAATTTATTATAGGGATTATTTTAGCACAGAATTAAAATTCAAAAAGGATGACAACATCCATAAAAGCGAAGCACTGAAACGGTATGACAAACGGACAGTAACACTTGTATAGTGTTAGAACTTATCATAATATAAATTTATAAGAGTCAAATTAAAATTGTAAGTAAATTTGTTGAAAAACTGCTAGATACAGGTTAATTTTTATGGACATACTTACATTTTTAGGACTTGCTTATAGAGTTGCTTCGCTTATTACATTATACTTTGTTGTCCCAGGAATCAATATACCAAAAATCAGATCAATCCGACGCGATGATTAGATCACATAAAAATTTGTTGTTAAAAAAGTAAAAAAATCAACATGTTTAAAATGGACGTACGGATATTTTGGTAATGATTATAGAGTTGCTACGCTTTTTAAATCGTACCTAACTACTAAAGGAATCACAATGCAAAATTTGAAGTCGATAGGACAATTCTAACATGCCTAAATTAAAGGAAAAAGCTATCCGTTACGGACGTACGATCAAAAGTGTTAAAAAATATATGATGTCATAATTTAGATTTAACAAAAATTCCAAAAGGCTTTCGTTGTTTCTTATAATCAAGGTTCGACAGCTCTGTCTTCGAGTGTTGATTGTAGATGCTGCGGCTTATGGCGGCCAGAATAAGTAACGCTGAAATAACCGTATTAAAATTTGGTGGCTTCTTCGGCGACCTTATTCGTAAAACTGCTACAAATTTCTAAAAATTATTTGGACCTTTAACAAAAAAAGTTGTGCAAAAATGTTTGTACACAATGCATATATCTATAATACAAAGTAGAACGATGTCTATCTGTTTGTTTGTTTGTCTGTCTGTCTGTTTGTTTGTAGCGAAGGATCTCGCTAACCTCTGAACCGATCGGGTTCTCCTTTACAGGGTAGCTTCTCATAGGTCCCGGGAAGGTTTATAACTATTTTCTTGGAGGGTGGGACACCCCCCATCGAAAAAATAAAAATACCCCCCCCCCCCCAAAAAAAAATATTTTTTTTTTTAAACTAAAATTTAAATAGTGGGGTCGACTAGCCCCCCCCAAAAAAAAATTTCTCCCCCCCAAAATTTTTTTAAAAATTTTCCTTTAAATCTTAAATACGAAAAATTGGTTTGATCAAACCTCTTGGGGCAAAGCCCCTAGAGGCTAGGGGCGAAGCCGCTAGTCTATAATACAAAGTAGAACGATGTCTGTCTGTCTGTTTGTGTGTTTGTGTGTTTGTGTGTTTGTCTGTTTGTTTGTAGCGAAGGATCTCGCTAACCGCTGAACCGATCGGGTTCTCCTTTACAGGGTAGCTTCTCATAGTTCCCGGGAAGGTTTTTAACTATTTTCTTGGGGGGTGGGACACCCCTAACCCCCCCAAAAATGAAAAATACCCCCCCCCCCCCAAAAAAAAAAAAAAATTTTTTTTTTTTAAAACTAAAATTAAAATAGTGGGGTCGACTACCCCCCCCCCAAAAAATTTTTTTTTTCTTTTTTATTTTAAATCTAAAATACGAAAAATTGGTTTAATCAAACCTCTTGGGGCAAAGCCCCTAGAGGCTAGGGGCGAAGCCGCTAGTATGTATATATAGACACACATTAACTCACTTTGCTAAATTCCAGTTTCAATGATTTACACACATTTTGTCCGCTTTTTATGCAAAACATATGGCGCAGCTTTTTTTAAAAGCGAAGCTTTTCTATAATTATTAAAAGCGAAGCTTTTCTATAATTAGGGTCGGTCCGTCCGTACGTCCGTCCGTAACGGATAGCTCTTTTGATTAATTTAGACATGTTAGAATTGTCCTATCGATTTCAAATATTGCATGATGATTCCTTTAGTAGTTAGGTACGATTTAGAAAGCGTAGCAACTCTTTAATCGTTACCAGAATGCCTGTACGTCCATTTTAAATATGTTGATTTTTTACTTTTTTAACAACAGATTTTTATGTGATCTAATAATCCGAATGATCTGAATTTTGGTATATTGATTCCTGGGACAACAAAGTATAATGTTATTAGCGAAGCAACTCTATAATCAAGTCCTAAAAATGTAAGTATGTCCATAAACATCATTCTGTATCAAGCAGTTTTTCAACAATTTTTTTTTACAATTTTACTTCGACATTTATACATTTATATTCTGATTATTCAGTTCTGACAATATACAAATGTTAATGTCCGTTTGTCCTACCGTTTCAGTGCTTCGCTTTTATGGATGTTGTCATCCTTGTTTTATCTAATTTTATGCTCTTTGTATTTGTTCGTATGGTGGCTATTCTATAATTCTCTTCATTCTGAGCTGGATCTTTTAATCATTTTAGTGGTGAGCCAGATCGGGGTGAGCCAACTTTCCACCAATGAGAGCACAGCATTTTATGAAATGCCGCGCTGTGATTGGCTGGCAGTTTAGACATGTTAGAACCAGGGAGTAAGGGAGGGGACAATGGATCGAATATTCAATTTTTAGGAGTCTCAGACTTTGGGGACTGGCTTAAAGGGAATGTGCAAGAATTTAGCAGTTTCTGAATGAGTTTGGGGACTTGCGCATAGAATGCCGCTACTCGTTATGTATGTTTTGAATATTGCAGACGGGGAGAAGGGATAAGGGAAGTGGGGGGAAGGGAAATAAACACTCGTTGTGTTAGTTTGGAATGTAGCAGACGGGGAGAAAGGAGAAGGGAGGTGGGGGAAAGGGGCAAGGGAAATAAACAGAATAAAAAGGGGCAGTCATATTCTTGCTAGCAGCTGGCCGGGTCCAATAATCTTTTAATATAAAAATCACACCAAAAAACCTCAATATATTTCATCAAAAACAAGTTGTGATTTCACTTTACATGACGCTATGGAAATCTATTATTCAATTAACAATCCCTTTATAATTTCCTACAAATTTATTGGATTAAACTGGATTTCATGCCCTTTCTTTGATAACTCTTATATTGAATTAATTGCCCATTGTCCCCTCCCTTACTCCCTGTGTTAGAACTGTCCTATCGATTTCAAACTTAGCGTGATTATTCCTATAACAGTTAGTGATTTAGAAAGCGCAGCAACTCTTTAATCGTTACCAGAATGTCCATACGTTAATAACAATATTATAAGCGAAGCATTTTTATAGTCCTTAAAAATGTAAGTATGTCCTTTACAGTATCCTGTATTCAACAGTTTTGCAACAAATTTACGTACAATTTTGTCAAAACTTGTACATCTCTATTTGCTTTTTAAAATCAAGACAGAGGTACTGTTTGTTTGTCTTACCGTTTAGAGCTTCACTTTTAAGGCTGTTGTAATCCTCAGGGAGTAAGGGAGGGGGCAATGGGCAGTTAATTCAATTTTATAGTTGTGACCCTTTATGGTTGAAAACCCAGATATTTCCAGATAAAACAAGTATTTGCAATATAGCAACCTTTAGTGGAAATTTTTGACTTTTTGAATTGTTTTTAATTCGAAATGCACCATCCTTAAACTGATGCTTTACTACAAGCCTTTGATTCTAGAGATCAAGACCCTTGGTTACAATTCATTTCCATAATTGTTATTATTTAAACTTCGGAAAATTAAGGAAACATACCATTTTACTTTTACAACATCTTTTACCCAAATTTTTTTATTGTATTTATTAAAAAGCTTAGACATGAAAAAGCCTTTAAATAATTATATTACAAAACTTACTAAAACAATTACTTTCCTACAGAACTTTTAACTCAAGTTATTTCATTTAACAAAATAAAAATGAGATACCTTGCGTCAAAATTTCATACTACATAAATAAAATAGTTGAGAACTTAAGTACATCTTAATTTTAAAGATCTTAAGGTTTAAGTAACATATCTTAGGATAACTGGTAGCTGCGCTCCCAGCATCCAGGACAGAAAAATAAAATAACACCATCTTGAGATTTTAATGATAAACAACCCTTGAACAACTCCGGACTTCGTGAATTTTCCCTAAAATTTTGAAATTAATCGGATCATTACTTACAGAAATATTAAGCTAAAGACAAAAAACTTTTGCCTTTACATTAAATCAATAAGAAACATCTAACATGTCTAAAGTAACGAAAAGAGCTAACCGTTACGGACGTACAAATGTGCGGGACCTAATTATAGGAAGGCTTTGCTCATAATAACTAATAATCTTATTATAATTTCTTTCTACAACGCACTAATCGGAATGAATTAACATTAAACAAGAATTAGATATAAATAATGTAATGATTCAATTTACAAAATAATTTTCAAAATCAAAATATTCTGTCTGCTTGTTATTGTTTATTATTTTGTTGACGCGCTAGTTTGCCGCGAGATTATGCATGATTTTGCGTGACGTCATTCATAATTGGTCCCCAAGATTGGTTAGAAACTGCTAAATTCTTGCATGTTCCCTTTAAGCCAGTCCCCAAAGTCTGAGACTCCTAAAAATTGAATATTCGATCCATTGTCCCCTCCCTTACTCCCTGTGTAATCCTTGTTTATTTGTGGTTTTTACAATTTGACTCAACAAATTAGGAATATTGATTCTGATAGGTCTGTCTGCAGCTAAGTAACCACAAAATACATTTTTGTTTAAATGCCTATTACGTTCAACCTTTTATTGTTTTGTTTAACTAATAAAGCTTTTAAAAAATTTAAATTCTTGAATATATACAGGGATCCTAAGGGATAAGGCATTGAACGACAAATTAATGTACATCTCAAATGATGAAAAACAAATTCACCACTTTTTTAGATTAAAATTATTGGTTGACAAGCTTAAACACTGCAATTCTGAACCAACCAATCAAAATATAATAAGAATACAAAAAGTTTGGGTACCATTATGATTTACAGTCCAATGTCCCCTGCCTCCCTGAATTAATGATTAATTCATTTTCTGAATTTCTAGGAGTGGTGGCGCAAATAATTCACAAAAAACTTTTTTTTAATGATTAAATATTCAAAATGTCAGGCTGGTTTTTCAAGAACTGATGAATATATTTTTTTTCTGTGAACTATGCAATTCCATATTTTAAATAATGATAATTGCTATTTTGTCCAGGGATCTAAAGGGATAAGACATTGGTCAATAAATTGATGTATATCTCAAATGATGATACTCGAAATTATCCCTACTGTAGGTTACAATTAGTGGTTGAAATGTTTAGACACTCAGATTAATGAACCAACCGATCAAAATTCAATGAAAGTCCTCAAGGTTGTCCAGCTAGACTTTGGGGACTAGTGTAATAAACAGCCCAATGTCTCTTCCCACCCTGAAATTTTAGTTGGTTTTTCTGTTTTCATGGTTTTACCTAGTAGTCATACACGTTTTTAGTAATTCTGTAACTAGAACCTAGTAAAAGTGTCTGGCTCTGATTATGACGTAAAAAAAATTATAATCATAATCTGAGTCAGCCACTTTTACTAGGTTCCTGTAACTAGTAACATAATACCATGAGAAATAGTTTTACATTATTTAAACATAATTTACATTTTAATAGTACTTAAGTAAAATAGAGCGAAATAAATGCAGTAATGTGTTAAACAGACAGTCAAAGACAAATTGAAGTATAGCTTTGTTCAGCTAGTTTTCTTTATTCAAGTGTTTTTCAAGGTTAAACTACTTAGAAGCAGTATTGAAAGTCAGAGATCTAAAGGGATAAGACAATGGCCAATAAATTTATGTACATACCCAGTATTGATACAAATATTTCCTCTTCTATTTATCACAATTATTGGTTGAAACGTTTAGACGCTTAACTTAAAGAATCAACCAATCAAAATTCAAAGTCCCCAAAGTTGTTAAGCCAGGAAATAAGAAAACTTTGGGGACTAGTGTAATAAACAGCATATTGGGGGAGGGGGTATTTAGGCATGTTAGAGTTGACCTATCGATTTCAAACTTGGAATGACAATTGTAGCAGTAGGTTACAAATTAGAAAGCGTTGCAATTCTGTAATCACTACCAAAATATCTGTATGTCCATGTCCACCATCCATATTGAACATGCCTTTTAGAATTATTAACAGGGTTTCGTCTTTTATGATTTGTATCATTTACATGATTTTATAAATAGTGATTCCAAGGGCACAATATCATAAGCGAAGGAAATAAATAATCCTGTATTTACGCAATTTCGGGCTAGATTTATTTTTTAGAATATTAGTTCAGCTTCTACATAAATAATGTTGAATTTTCAATTAGTTTTTAAACTGTATTTCCTAATGTTCGTTTGTCTAGCGTTTGTGAGCTACGCAATTTTGGATGTTGTCATCCTTATTAACTATTGGGGCACGGCAGCCGTGCCTCAGCCGCTTTCAAACCTCAGTTAAATCGTCAAATCCGAAACTGAAAATTAAGCTGGATGTCTAGAACCTGTTCCTTAACAGACAATCCATCTTTTTGAAATTTTTGTTTTGCCCACAAGCGGCTTGAAATTTGAGGCTTGTGTGCGACTGAGGCGCGGCTGTCGATCCCTGTCAACTATTACTGCACAATGTTTGTGTTACTTCAAAATGAAAGACTAGATGTCACAGCTAAGAATAAACATTTATTTTATAAATGACATGATAATTGACAATTAATAGTAAAATAATAATACAAAAAAATCTGGTTTAACTTGCGCAAAAAAAACTGTTTAAGTAATTTAATATAAAGAAAATTTTGACTGAATTATGTGAGGTTAGCTTAAAGCTGTCAAAAAACCTTCCTTCGTATTTCCAACTTCATCCGAAAATTTTATTTCAAAGATTTTTACAACTAGTTCATCAAATTATTTCTTGGAATTAAATTACTTAACAGGAAAAATAAAGATTTTTTACACTGAATGAATAATTTAAACAAGTTTTACATTTAGAGATATAGCATAATAATTAAATTACAGCATTTTATTACATTCAAAATTTTAATATACAGATGTTTTTTTCATCTGTTAAAATATTAAGTTTATTTAATAATACGAAAAAATATGTCTTGTAACGTTAAAATTGATTCTAATATTATTTTCTACCTAGTAGTTTTCATATACTTTTCTATTATTTAAAAATATCTAGAATTGTACATAAATGATCAATGAAAGCCTTAATTGCATTTGAAAAGCAAACTCGTTTTAAAATCACTTGTAGCTAACTTAATGGAATTATTATTAGTTGGATCCTACACCAGATTATTATGTACTCTAATAAAGTGAAACTTGTAGCTGGCTAAAAAAGCGACCCCCCCCCATCCACCCCCTTTTATATTATCCCCTCCCTCCTACAAGATGACGAATAGACCAATAAGTGATGTTCATGTTAGCAACATAAGTTTTTGCCCTGTCATAATATCCACGTAAATTCTAAATATCCATTGCTAGCTTACTTTGAAAAAAGCGCAGAGTCTCTGCGTCTTCTGTAAGATTGTCAAAAAGTCGGTCACTCAAAGCATGTTAAGAAGACAGTGTCTAGAAAGTCTTTACACAAAAAATCAGTCTGGATTTTACAGTGTATACACAGTCAAGACTCTACAGTATCTACACAGTCTAGAATCTATTGTAACTATTCAATTTGAACTCAATAGTCTTTAAAGCATTTTCTTATTGTTGCTTATTCTTATTACTTATGGATAATATTGATCTTATTTTTTATCAAATCAATAATGCTACTGCATAGATTTTTTAAGAATTTGACTTAGTTTCTATGTTTAAAATGATAATTATTGTAAAATATAAAAGTGTCACATGTGGTAAAATGCTAACAATCCAATTCTTTGTGTGTTTTCAAAATTGTCGCATTCATCAGGGAGGGAGGGGCTAATGGGGCTTAAAATAGATTGTACCCCATTTTTTCCTCGAGTTATAACAGGTTAAATAAAGCAGAATTTGGGGGAAGATTATTTTTTTTTGTCTATTGTCCTATCCCTCTATCTTTTCATACAATGAAGATTCAATTTGAAACAATAGAAATGACCTACACACACACACACACATACTTACACACACACCACGCACACATACTCACACACACACACTCACAAACAATGTGATTGTAGAAATTGAATTGAAAAATTGTTTCTTGACCAGCATTTTTAAATCATTTGTTTGCAATAAAACTAACGTTTAAAAAAGTACTTGACTCCTATTTTTATAAATTTATAATAACAATTTCTCAATAATTAAAAAAAACTACAATTATGATTTTTAACGTTTTAAGTATGTTTTAAGTTAACTTGTTTAATTTTAATTTTTGGTACTTAAAACAAAGGGTGTGCCCAAGATTTTTAAGTAAGGTTTTTCTTTTAATAACATTAACATTTTGCATAAGTTGAAAATATAAATTTAAAATTGTTTTCTGCTAGGCAATTTTTCCAATAATAATGATATAAAACCTAACTATCTTAAACTTTTCCAAAAGTCAAAATCCTATTATCAACTGAAAAATTAGATGCAAAATAGTTTTTTTTTGTGGTGCCATATTCCCGAAGAATTAAAACTAATTTCTCCTTATATTATGCAATGCATTAAAAAATCTGCATAAAATTTGATTGCATTATTTTTTACATAAGCTCTATGTACTTTTATGATACTATGCTAGTTTAATCTTAATTAATTGTATTTTGTACTAATAGTTAATAGCGCAGCTACTCTATAATAAGGGTGTGCCTGTCCGTCGCTATATTATGTAAGGATGCATTCCCTTTCATCTCTCTTTCTTCGTTGGGATAGTTAAAACGTCCCCAGACTTCCATAAAACATATTGTTATTGTTAATTAACATTATTAAAAAGCTTTCCAGTATTTATAGCATCATATTACAGACAATTTTCCGCGAACATAAGAATAAGAATCATAAAAAAAACATGTTTAGTTAGTCCAGGCCTTCGGCCCCTCGGGTCTAAAAAAAATGGTTTTAATCTTATAATTTTTTCAATTTGATATCCGCGGAAAGCTGTCAATAATACGATGCGAGAAATAACTGTTATTGTTATTATAACCTAACAGTAATAATTCTCAATTGATTATTGTTACAATTAGATTAAGGCAAATTATTTTATGACCCTAATGAAATAAACCAATAAATAATAGGGACAATAAATTTAATCATTGATCAATCTATAGCAGTATAAAGCACTTTATTAACCTTATTTATTTTATCAAGAAATATAACAATTATCCATATAAGCGAAGCTCACTTATTGACAAAATAATATTAACTTTTGAAACATATCAGGATGATTATTTATCGCATCGTATTAAAGATAGCTTTCCGCGGATGTTAAAACAAAACATTATACGATTAAAACCAGTTTTGTTAGCCCCGTGAGGATGATGGCCTGTTTTAACAAAACTGGTATTAATTTTAAGATTTTTAGTAGATATTCGTGGATAATTTTCTGAATTACGATGCTATACATGATTTTTCAATATAATTACTGAGAACCTGTTCTAATCCAGGGGATATTAAACGGGTTCAAGCCATAAAATATATCTATTAGTAAAAAAAATCTTAAAATGGATAAACGCATTCCTTGACGTACTGACATTTAAACCTTAATCATATAAAAGCTTCGCCTAAAAAATACAAAAATAGGCTAAAGAACTGCCATAAAAAGAATTTATATAATAGAGATTGTATAAAAATTGGTTGCCTAGCCCAAGAAATTCAAAAGCCATAATTGTTTCAAATTATATGAAATTGGTTTCGTATCAAAATTTAAATCTATGCACCTTACTCTACATATATTCTTTTGTTTCTTAGTTTAAATTTAAAATTATTTATGGATCATGGATAAATAAAAAGGAAGAGGGTAAAAATAAGCAGCTTATAGTCATACAATACAAATTACCAATGACAGGCCAGTACACATTTAAATTGACCAATGGTAAAATGTTTACTGGCCTATCATTGGATATTTGTATTGTATGGCGTAATTTTTTATAGGCACTATATGCTCCTTCGAAAAAAAAGCTATTTTAGGATAGAAACTAAATATATTAGGTACTATTTAACTGCTAAGAATAAGCTACTTGGTTAATTTTGCATTAATTGAAATATTAAAAATTATATAAATTTTATCACGAGCATAAAATCAACAGATCATAAATTTTAAAAAGCACATTTCATGAACAGGATTTTTAAATGTGTTCAGATCATATATATTTCGTTGTTTGTTATTTTGGGGATACGGAAAGTGTCATGTGTGACGTCATGAAAATAGGTTAAATCCATCTCTTTTCAGGGGTTTCCTTTCCCACTTCTCCTCTCATACTTCTTTTTTAGACGTAATTATATGACGTCACCCATGACTTCCGTAACGCCGTTATTTGGAATAAACTATGAAAATGTCTCTACAGGCTGTCCATCCCGTTACCGTTCAGATGGACTTTCTCAAAATGGGCTGAAACCATAAACTCCGAGTCGTCCTCTTCATCCAGCGGCCGGTTCCGCTGGAAGAAGCCGACCTTGGTGAGCACCATGATGATGATCACAAGAAGGAGGACACCGACCGCGGCGGAGAGAATGTAGATCCACCAGGCGGGCGGCTGGCGCGGCTCCAGCTGGCGGTCGGGCAGTGCGACCGTCAAAATGGACTCATGGTCGTTTGCCGGATCCTGTGTGTACACAGAATCAATGATCACAGATGATTTTGAGTAAATCTCGACCCTGTCGACGTCGGAATAGTCCTCGACAAGGGTTGAGTTCCACAGCCTTGCTTTAATCTCGACAGTCACGGAATCCCGGGCAGGTAGGTTGTATACCTGACACGTGATGGTCAGACACTTGGCGGTGCCACGGTCACAGTCCAGCCTCACCACCAGCTCCCCGGGATTCTCGCTGTCACCGTCAGAATCTTTGGCACCCGAGGGATTCCACACGCGGTGCGCGGCAACAATGTGCTCAATCTCCCGGCGCGCCCGGTGCCTTGTTTGTGTACTAGAGTCTAATTCATCATTAATTGAGGATATAGATATATTTTGACTAGAGAGACCTTCTTGCTCATCACTATACAATTCAAAAGAGTTATTATCACTAATATCTGAAAAAGCGTCGAAATAATCATAATTTGAACTTTCGTATCGCGCGTATCTAATACGATTTTTGTCTACTTTGCGCGTTAAATTTAACGGATTTGGCGGATATCCGGCGGGAACTGTACAATCACCCCGCCCATTTTTAAGATACGGATGCTCTGTAAGATAGAGCAGCCACTTGCCTTGCGGCTTATAGTTTTCGACCTGGTGGGGCCATTTTATTTTAACAGTGACAACATCGACCTCGCTGGGTCCATGATTGGAGACTAGATATCTATGATGCACCATCGGTCCTATCTCGGACAGATCCTTCAGCGCGGACTCGCCCCGCACCTGGCCGCCGTAGAACACATTCTCGGCGGGCAGACTGCGACCGGTTATCTTAAGCTCGGCACGCCTCACCACAACACAGTTGAGGAAGGTGAGTGCGTCGACAACCAGCTCGCTGCTGGTGCTCGACATAAACTCAAAGGTGATCAGGGTTTCGTTGATAATGCTGGCCGGGGCAAATCTCATTTGCACGTTCATAGACGAGGAGACGTTGTTGTTGTTGTTTCTGCCCTCGGCAGACACGCGGCCCCTAAATGGGTTGCCGAGGTTGATGCTGATGAATGTTGAGTTGACGAGTGTGAGATCCGTGTTGTCTGAGTTGTTGCCGAGCCCAACATAGGAGATATGGTCGGGAAAAACAATGTCTAGCTTGGCTTCATATGCAGCCTCACCTAAAGAAAAAAAACTATCTTAATTATAATAATACTAGAGGCTTCTCGTAGGTGCAGAGAGGGATTAGAAAAATAGCTTAAAACCATTCCAAGACCTATGTTAAACTTCAGACAAAAAACGTTACTTCTTCATATAATAGGAAAAATTCAAAGTTTATAAGCTTGCTTATCCATATGATTGGCTATATAAGGCTGAAATAAGAATCAATAAAATTCAAATTACAAGTTGAGATTTTAAAAAATCCTTACCTAAATTTTGAATATTAAGATCTAGAACAATCTGGTTATCGGGCAGGGTGCCCAACTCCAGCTGATAAATGCCCTGCTCCTGGCTCCTACCCAGCTCTTGTCCCTCCGTGGTCATCAGCTTGGGCTCCACCATCAGCTGGGCCTGGCACAGCTCATCCTCCCCACAATTCTTCTCAAACTTGGCATAGAAAGTTCTCAACGCCTGTTGCTGATTCAATATTGGATATTGATTCACGTTGATTAGAGGTTGACCGGCGTTGTAGGTGACCTTGGGTTCATCCTGGACCATTGTGTAGGACAGGGCGAACTTGACCGGGGTCTGCAGGTCTGTGTGGGTGTTGGAGAGGTAGCCCACCAGGCTGGTGCAGTAGTCCTCGCCCTGCGCCTTGATCAACAACGTATGCTCGATCCTATTCTTTCTCTTATCCTCTTCATCATTTTCGTCAACAACTTCGTTGAGTTCATCTTCAAGGCGCAGCCACACCCGGCTGACAGGCTTGTTGGGCTCTGCCACGATCAGAAACTTGATCTTCATGCCGGACTTGGAGTTGAGGATGACAGAGTTGAGGCGGAAGCAGGCAGAGAACTGGAAGCATGTGTATGGCGAGTCTTGGTCAGGTAAACAACCCGCCTCGCCTGGATCAATGCCCTGTTCCAAACCAAAATATTTTCAATTAGTTCGAAATCTTTTTGAAAGTGCTAGTGCTGTATAAAAATGCAGGGATCTAAAGGGATAAGACAATGATGAATAAATTGATGTACATCTCCAATGATGACACACAAAATGATGCATTCTGTAGATTAAAATTAGTTGAAACGTTTAAACACCCAACCTAATAAACCAACCAGTCATAGTCAAGTAAAAGTCCCCAAAATTGTGAAGCCAACGAATAGAAAACGTTAGTGTAAAAAATTGGGGACTAGTAAGAAACAGCCCATCGTTTTTAATAACAACAATTCTAGAAAAATAGTGAATGATTTTTGAGACTTGGGTCGTGATGATTTTGGTAGAATAATGATGAATATTGGGTATGATTGGATGATTAGTATGCTTAAAAGTAATCACTCCTGTCAAACCACTAAATAAAAACCATTTAACTTTTGTTAGAGTTCTTGTTCGTTTTTACCCACGCCTTAATTTTCATAATTTTTGCTAGATGCTTCGCCTCTAGCTTTTTTAAGGTGGGGGTAGGGGAAATGGTGTGGAAGGTGTTTTGAGTTAAAAAAAAATAAAACCACAAGGAGATTAAGATTTTCTGGAAAGCACAAATCAAAGGGAAATCTTTAGCTTTAGAGAATGTCTATTTTTTACTAATATTACTTTTTTTAAAAACTAAGAAACATGCTTCTTTAAAAAACCTAATCCAATTTTTTAAAACTATGCCCATTTGCTTGTACTGTATGTATGAATTAAATTTTTTATTAGTTTTGCGATATTTTTAGGTAAAATTCCTTTAATTGACTAGTGAACAATATAATAAGAAAAAGTGAACAAAAAAGATCCCTCCCCCTCTCAAATTATTATTTTTTAAAAAGAAAATTGCTCTATCATTATCCTAAGCTAAAACAATCATCACAAATATGTTTAATTTAAACATTTAAAATAATGATTTGGGGGTTGTGGGTTCTCCATCGGTAATTGTTGGGTAATTGACTGTTTTTTTCTACATGTCTAATGGGGGTTGAGTGTGGGGGTATTGTGAGGGCATTCAGGAATGCGGGATGAGTCATAGAAAAATACTAATATTTCAGTAACCACAGAACCAATTGGGTTCTACTCTTCAGGAAATATACCTACTGGTCTTGTGATGGTTTTAAGCTATTTTCTTGGGGGGGGGGGGGGTAGGACCCATGAGGGTTGACGACTAAACTCCACAATGATAAATCCTTACTCTATTACATATAAATTATAACTTTTATTTACCCTTACTTTTTCCCTGCAAGGTATTGCATTTTCTATATTGGGTGGGGTGGGGGGGGGGGGGTGGAGGTAACCCTCCACCCCCATCAAAAAGTACTTGTAAATATGCAAACAGTGGGAGGTAATTGTTGTTACATTTCACAATTTTGCATACAATTCAATTCTTTTATTTTTGCATGATGTTGCAAAAATTATATTTTTTACCCATCGTTGACAACAAAATTGGTCGATTTAGAATTTAGTTGGATTGCATTGTTGTCAATATTTTTATCATTTGAACCCTTAAAAGGCTAGGCAGATGCGCCTTAGTCGCGCATAAGCCTAAAACTAAACCCCGCTTGCTGTGCAAAAAAAACCGTAAAGATGGATTGTCTATTTAGGAAAAAGTTTAGATATTTAGCTGATTTTTTAAAGAAGTTATTAAATGACGATTTTATTTAGGATTAAAAGCGGCTTACGTGCGTTTGCCGAGTCCTGTTTCTTTTTGGATAATTCGAATAAGCTGCATTATACCATAATATATTCATTTAAAAGCATATATTTTCAACATAAATGGTATGTCCGTCATTACGTACGTAACTGATAGCTCTGATAGTAAATTTTGGCACGTTTTAAGAATTATTTAACTTTACAAGATAATTTCTATAATTGTTACTTAGGAACAAATGGAAAAGTTAAGCAACAAATTTTTTTATATTTTTTTGGCAAAAATTATTATATGAAAAATTTATCCTTTTAGCTTGAAAATAGGAATAATGAACCTATAACTCGATTAAGCGAGTAAAATCAAGAGCATCTTCTTGACATGATCCAATTTTTGTTTTCAATATGTATACAATACACTATTTATCTGGGCTCGGCAGTCGCGTGTCAGCCCAGAAATCAGTGAAATCTTTATCTTATAAGTTTAAAATTTCAACTGGAAGTGTGTCTAAACCTGAGGTGGATTCTTAAAAAAAATTTCCCCACTAATCGCTTAGTGGGGCAAAATTGTTTTCGTGAATAATCCTCCAAAATCACATAAAAAAATCTACAAAAATTAAATAAAATCTTATATATGTTAATAACCCTTCTATGATTTTGTTTAATTTTTGTAGATTAGTGGGGCAAATTTTTTTAAAGAATCAATTATCCACCTATGTTCTTAAACAGAAAATCCATCCTATCGAGAATTTTTTTGTTTTAATTGAGGCCTATGCGCGGCTACGGCGCAGTGCCGAGCCCTGCTATGTATAGAGAATGCAGAATATATTCGTTCATGTGCATTCAGTTATCTTTTATGCCAACATATTTTTTTTTCATTTCAGTGGCGTGGCCTCTCTAGCATAGTATTTATGTACGTATAACATATGATATAAGTCGATTGTCTTATCCTTTAAGATCCCAAGTTATTACGAATTAATGCATTTGTTGTTGACTTATTGCAGCGCTACTTTGGCACATATCTGTCCTTCGCATTCGTTCATTCATAAATTGTATTCGAACAAGGATGACAACATCCATAAAGGCGAAGCACTGAAACGGTAGGACAAACGGACATTAACACTTGTATAGTGTCAGAACTGAATAATCATAATATAAATGTATAAAAGTCAAAGCAAAATTGTAAGTAAATTTGTTGAAAAACTGCTTGATTCATGATAATGTTTATGGACATACTTACATTTTTAGGACTTGATTATAGAGTTGCTTCGCTTATTACATTATACTTTGTTGTCCCAGGAATCAATATACCAAAAATCAAAAACCAAAAAAATGGACGTAGGGACATTTTGGTGATGATTATAGAGTTGCTACGCTTTCTAAATCGTACCTAACTACTACAGGAATCACCATGCAAAGTTTCAAATCAATAGGACAATTCTAACATGCCTAAATCAACGAAAAAAGGAACCGTTAAGGACGTACGGACCGACCCTAATTATAGAAAAGCTTCGCTTTTAAAAATAAATTTAATTTAATTTGAAAGATTTTTTGTTGAAAATATTTTCCTGTAGATGAGAATCGTCAATTCTTGTAGAAATATTAATGATGGGTCTTGCTAGTAGTAAATAGGCAGCGTTCGAACCATACGCTCCAATCAATAAATCTGAAGAAGAAAAAAATTTAGTTAATTCCATATATGTAGAATATGCATCATATTGGCTTCGAAACCGATTAATATCCGCTGGATTAGAACCGGTTCTCATCCATATAGTATCTTATTACAGTTAATTATCTACGAATATTTAAAAAAAAAACATAAAAGCAATACCAGTTTTGTTACCCGAGCTAACACAGCAGATTTTAATCTTATAATTTTTTATTTTACTATCCGCGAAAAGCTTTCTATAATACGATGCGATAGAGAACTATTCCATCTTTTAGTTATACAGATAGGAAAACCTAACTTTATTTTATCAAAAGAATAGGACGAGCTAATATCATAATAATTTCAGGGTTTTAAAAATGCACAAAAACCAAAGTTCGATAGCCGCTATTTTTGTTCTTTATTCATCTGCTTTAAATTAAATTTTTTCCTTACGATAATAGTTATCTATCGCATAAAATTATTAGCCTCGAGGGGTCAACAACCCGGAATAATCCTATGATTTTTATTACATTTTTTCCAGAAAAAATAATCTATAATTAATATGAAATAAATGATTTTCAGTGTGGCTCAGAACCGGTTTTGATCCATTGGAAATTAAACGGATTCGGAGCAATACTGTAAAAAGATTTCTAATTATTAAGTAGCAACTTTTTTGCAGCAAAATCACTTTGAAGCTTAAAGATTATCATGTGTTTTTTCATCTTATTAATAAAATCAATGTCGGCAGTCAAGCACTGACAATAAGCAAAAATTAAATTTAACAAATCATGCATTTCCAAGCTAAACATTTCATTTTTTAAAGACTCATGTGTGAGTGTGTGTATTTGCATGATTGTAAGTGTCATGTATACATTTTTACAAAAGGAATATTCATAAATCTCCCCCCCCCAAATTTTATAAATTCATTGAATCAAAAGATTTTTTTGTAGTTAAAACTATTTAATTTTGAAACCTCCTAACTTATTATATTTAAATGTAAATTTGGCAAGAAATAGATGTATAATTGACAATTTTGGATGTATAAATGCAGTATTAGATGTATATTTGTCAGCATAATAACAATATTTAGCAAATTACTGTCGAATTTACATCCATACAAAAATTTTGACAAAAAAAAATATCAATTGCATTTCCACCAGTTGTAGAAACGGCAAAATTCCAAGAACAAGTAAATATTTCCTCTAACATCAAGAAATATTTATTTTGAAATAAGCGTCCTGAAACCTAATGTTGACCGGTCTACGTGTATGTAAATCTAATATAAAATATTCCCGGGTTTCAACGATGATTCATTAATTGTTATTTACACAATGCATGGGGCTTTTTTTATATTTTTCAATGACAAATCAACAAATAGTGTTTAAAGGACACTATTTTCTTTCTTTTTTGTTTGTTTGTAATCATTTACATTTTAGTAATAATTCAGCCCAACATGATTTTAAATTAAGATGAAGCATTTCAGTTTTCTTGAGACATTTCGTATTAAATATGAAATATATTTTTTTACCTGGATAATCATTGTCATCCAGATCAATGCCCCCGCCAGATAAGCTCGATCCAAAAGTGACCAAATCTTGTGGTCCCACGGGTACGTCACTCTGATCCAACATTTGTTGCCCGCTGATGACCTGGCTGGCCACCTCGCCCGCCAGCCCGCTAATCCTGCCAGACTTGAGGCCGGCCAGACCGGTGGCCGAGCCCAAAAATATGTAGACAACACCGAGGCCTTCGTAGGGAGCTCCCACGGCAAAGTCATCGAAGCCGTCCTTGTTGAGGTCACCAAGTCTGGCCAGCGACAGGCCAAACTGAGATTCTTTGGTTGGTCCTTCCAGTTTTAGGTATCTGGAGCTGTCCAACCCCTTCTTGCTGTTCACATACACATACACGGCTCCTCCGCCCTTTCCATCATTGTCGGTGAATGGTGCCCCGACAATTAGATCATCAAGGCCGTCACCGTTAATGTCCAATGTCTCGAGGCTGTAGCCGAAACCCGCGCCAAACCTGCCACCCGTCAACTTTCTATCTGCCTTAGCCTCTAACCGTGAGGTGGCAATGTTCCGGGAGAAAAAATGAATCTCTCCACTTCCCTCTCTGCCGTTAACATGAGGTGCACCGGCTGCAAACTGAAGCTCGCCGTCAAAATATTTGCCTGACGTAACTGACAGCCCCAGGTGGCCGTGTTTAGTGTAATCCAGGTTGTTATCCGGCCTTACAGCAGTCTCATACCTGGCGGCTGTTCCAGCATTCTGTGCCAACAAATTGCCCCTCCAGGTAAAGCAGCCAGGCGCGCCAAACAGAGCATAATCATTTTCAGTATCAGCCACACCATCCCCTTGAATATGAGGATCCTGTTGGACCCAGGAAACAGAGGTTCCCACCTGGCAGGCACCATAAACAGCGTGGTTATCAAAGTCATTGATAAGCTCCAGTCTTTTGCCACGCATGGCCTCTCGTATCACCAAAACATCTCGAGCACCTAAAATTATATTTTTAATTTAATTTTTACTCTATTTTAACTATTTAATATCAAAGCTTCTCTATACCTAAGACATCTGCCAATCTTATCTTTATCATTGGTGGCTTTTGATAGCCGCACTAAATATGGACAAAATTGTCTTTGTTAACGTTTTATTTAATCGTTGGCTCAATAACTTTGGGAACTATTATTGAGTTGAGTTTCCAAACGTTTTAAACACTAATCGTTTTCTACAAAAGGGGTTATTTTGTGTATCATCATTGGGGAAAAATATAAATTTTAAGGCCATTGTCTTATCCCTCTAGATCAAGGAATTATAGTAATTTTTTTTGCTTTTAATGTAACACTTTATCTAAAAAATGTACTAGATGAAATTTTTATGTTTTTGCGGTCATTCTATACTTACGAAATTGGCAACAGATTTCGTACAGATAAAATTGTCTCCTTTTTCTATTTCTGTATGTGAACAAGACCGAATATGGCCATGATGCATTTATCAATATAATTTAACATAGAATTAAAAATACCTATGTATTATATTTATAGAGAGAGATATATTGATTTAATTTTCGTTATCCTTAATGGGAAAATCAAGAAGTGTTAACATTTTCTAATGTTTTAGTAAAAATGTACAAAATAGTAAACTTATTCTGCCACCACCAAAAAGGAGTATTAAACATTAAAAGTTAAAAGAAAAAAATAATATAGGGGTTTTATTTAATAGCGTTGACTTTAAGGCACTCTAATAGCAGTTGGTCTAATTTTCTGTTGCAAGGAGTGAGTGAGTCAGTCAGTGAGGAAAGCAGAAACTTATAGAGAAGCGACGCATTTAAATCAGGAAATTTAAACATAAGAAATGCAGTAATATTTGCTATTTGAGTAAAAATATGTTTATTAGGGTGGGTCAATTTTGGAATTTCACATTAGTACACATTGGCAAGGGTTACTAGGCCAATATAAAACCTTGTGAAACTTGAAAGAGGTTTTTTAATCCAAAAACAACGGGCGCGCGGGGGTTATAAAATTTGCCCACCCCCTTATAAAACCAAAAATCCAAATAAGATGGTAAATCGACCCGCCCTAATGTTTATATGGACTAAAGCACAGGCTCTAGTTATAGATAAGCTACGCAACCAATAAATAGTGTATTTAAGCATTAAAGAGTTATATAACACAAATCATGCCAAGTTAACTTCTAAGGCCCTATCCAACCATAAATCTTTTTATACTTTTTTTGAAGCGCAGCTACTCTATAATTATAAAGAGTTGTGCGGTCTTTTATATGAGTTGTTTGCGGTAAAAATCTCGGCTGCAGTAATTTAGAATCAACTCTACAATTTACTTAACGCTTTAGTAATTTTAAACTGGAAATGAGATTTTCTATAACATAGAGCATCTACTATAATGTCCGTCCGTCTTTTGTACCTTTCCTAATATTGTAATAAAATTAGCTTTGCTGCTTTTGAGTGTTGACATTCTTGTTTAGTATTAAACTCACTCACATACATGTACCCATAATATCACACACACGAACACACAAAACACACCCACACACTAGGGAGGTAGAGTAGGTTGGTTATTACGCCAGTCCCCAAAGTTTTATAATAACATTTTTTTATTTGTTGTCTTAACAACTTTGGGGACTTTTATTCAATATTTATTGGTTGGTTATTTAAGTTGAGTTTGCAAACGTTTTAACCACTAATTGTAATATACAGAAGGGTAATTTTGTTTATTATCATTGGGGACGTACATCAACTTATCGACCATTGTCTTATCCCTTCAGATCCCTACACACCCATACCCAAAACACACCCACACCCACACACAGGATAAAGCACACACAGCGCTGTATCATGATTTATCTTAATAGATATAAAAGAAAATATATGAGATTAATCTACCTAAACTAATGTATCATATCATGTTTAATACATAACTCCAGTCAAAGCTATTAAGATAAACATATATATTATAATTTATTTAACCCATAGGCGTCCAAGGGGGGGGGTAATGGGCCATTTGGCACCCCCAAACGATTTTGGGGGTGCCGTAGGCACCCCCAAAATTTTGTGAACAATACCCCCCCCAAAAAAAAATTATCCCTACCTTGGGGGTGCCGTAGGCACCCCCAACGATTTTGGGGGGGGTATTTACCCCCCCCAAACCATTTGGGGGGGGGTATTTACCCCCCCCAAACCATTTGGGGGGGGTATTTACCCCCCCAAAAATAGAAAATCTCTAATAAAAAAAATTTTTGCGCGCTTCGCGCGCATTTTTAATACTAAATTTTTTATAAAATTTAAATTACCCCCCCCAAAAATTTTACCCCGGGGGTAAATTTTGGGGGGGGTAAACAAATTTTACCCCTGCCAACAGATTTCAGGGGGGGTAATTACCCCCCCCAAGCAAATTTTACCCCCGGGGTAAAAATTTTGGGGGGGGTAAAAAAAATTTGCGGCGCGCTTCGCGCGCCATTTTACCCCCCCCAAAACCAAATTACCCCCCCCTTAAAAAAATTTTACCCCCCCCAAAATAAAAAGCTTGGACGCCCCTGATTTAACCCTTTCTTTTTATATTATGCGCCCCTATAAACTAGGGGAAGGGGACACATGACAACTGCATAATTAACTATTACTTTATTTTTGGGTAGGAAAAAAATGTAACTTTACTAAGTGTCTCAAAAATCAGCCATGTGACAACATAAAAATGAGGGATTATCCATATCGTTTTTAAGGGTTTTCTTTCCCACTTCTCCTCTTATCTCCCTGATTTTTATGACGTCACGTGGCTAATTTTTGAGACACTTTGTAAGGTTACGAAAAAAATCTTGAAAAATTAAAGCTATAAAGAAAAAAAGAAACTCGTTTAAGCAGTTGGAGATATCTAGATGTCCTTCTCTTGACAAAATGAAACTGCAGCTAGCGGTTGTTGCAAAAAGTACAGCTCGGATTGACAATCATTTTTTGCTGCTAGCCAGTGCCTGCTCAAAGATTCCTTAAAGCAACTGCATATTCGAAAAACTAACGCAATGTGGCTGCCAAACCATAAATATAACTTTGTTAATACCTTTTTGTTTTGATAAGAAACAAAAAAATGGAAGCTCTCTATAGTGCCTAAAAATAAGAGGATAAAATCAAAAACTTTTGGCCGGAAAATCCCAAATGACGTCATATTAGAAAAATGGACTATTCTAATACTTCAGCCTAAAGTTTTTAAATTTATCCTCTCTTTTAGAGACACTATAAAAAACTTCAAAAATTGTAAAAAAAAACTTACCAACATTTGTATCCTTAGTGAGTGTGAGATTACTGTCTAGTATGTAGCACATGCCAAGGACCCCTCTCTTGGTGTCCAGGGGCTGCTTGTTGTACTCTAGCACGTCCCTCACTGTGTACCTGTGCGCGCACACCAACACTTTACCTCCAGCACCTGCAATTATATTTTTGTTAATCCTTTTATTTAAAGTAGTAAGGTTATTTTTGTCTGTAGTTTAAGATTACGATAATAGGTGAACAGATTGAGTTCTTAATTTTATGGAAGGTTCTAATAGGTTCCTGGTTAGATTTAGGCTAGTTAATTTTAATATTTAATATTTTTTAATAGGCACTATAAGCTGCTTCCTAACTCGGTAAATAATGTTAAATTCAAATCATAAGTTAGCTTTACATAAAAGTGTTATAACTTTATAAACATGAAAATTAAATTTGATTAAATTTAAAATATTATCAAAAATGTGAAACATATGTGTAGCTTATCAATCATTGCTGTGTGCAAAAAAAACTTGCATATGTCAAATTGCAAAGATATTTGATTCTTGAAATTAAGATATAGCATGTTCTTTTATATAATTTATGATATTTTAGTATTTTAAGTGATAGAAAAAATCTGATATAATGAGTATTTACATATTAATGAATAATTTAAACAGAAAGGGTTATTTAATCTTATTTAATCCCTGTGTCAAAACGCCATTTTTAACAACAATTTATAAATAAAAAAGCAAAGAACTTTAATACAATATTTCATAATCGGGCTTTCGCTCAGAGCCTATAGGGACTTCATCCCAAATTAGTGGAAGAAATCCCCCACCCTCTTTTTGTTTTAAAAAAAACCAGGGCAGGGGATATTTTTGAGGGTTCCAGGACAAACGCAGGAGTCCCAAACGTCGAAGTGGACAAACGCAGGAGTGTTAAAATATTAATTTTATTAAGTATTTCTATACAGATTAGGTTAGGTTAAGATAAGAATGAACAAATAAGCCCCCCACAGGGGTTAGGCATTTAAAAAACCTATAAGATGGTCTAAAATAGGTTAGTTTAGGTTAAGTGTCCACTCCGACGTTTTGGACTCCTGCGTTTTTCGTAGGACCTTTTTGAGTGCTTTTTCTTAGCTCCTAAGGATACTAAAAAAGCCTAAAACCTGTATTTAGCCATAACTAAGCTTCTCCGGAAACTGTAGAATGATCGTTTCAGCCGTGGTGAAAAACAGACATACACAGCAAATTTATAGAGTAGTTTCACTTTCAAAAGTATGAAGGTTTTCATCCAAAAAATATAAAAAATAAAAAATTAAAATATGATATTAAAGGGTAAGAAAATGCAAATCAGATAATTCTTGAATTTTGTTAACTTTATTTGAAAGATTTGTATCTATTGCTATGTCATTCTCTTTCTTTGAGGTATAACTCAGGGATCTAAAGGGATAAGACAATGGCGGATAAATTAATGTACATCCACAATGGTGATACACAAAGCTACCTCTTTTGAAGATTACAATGTTTGGACACTCAAGTTAATGAACCAACCTATCATAATTCAATAAAAATCCTCAAAGCCAACAAATAAGGAAACGTTATTTTAAAACTTTGGGGACTAGTGTAATAAATAGCCCAATGTCCCCTCCCTCCATGGGTAAACTGACCCCCATTTCAAACAATCATCTTTTTTCTGTGCTAAAATTAAACCCTTTTACCGCCCTACACGCTTGCACGAAAGGTTTAAGGAAAAAGGATAATTTCAGGCATGGTTACTTTACGTTTTTTAATAAATTTTCATTACATTTAAACTTTATCATCTTAAATTATTTGAAAAACTGTTGTGTTTTTTTTTCAGTAGGGCATAAATTCAGCTTTAAAATTTTCGAAACATTTAACCATTAAAAAACTAAATATGATTTATTAAAAACGTTTCATGCCAAAATTTAGACTTAGGTAGAAAGATAATATTTACCAATAGTATTAGGAATAAAATAAACTTTTACCCCCAAAAATATTTTTCCCCCTTTAAAAAAAATTGACATGAATTATCTCTAAAAATGAAATTTTTTCGTAGATAAAAGTGTTTTAATATTATTGCATGTTTCAATTTTAAAGATCTAAAATAACTGGCTAGAACATGAAACTAAAATTTTTAGTAGCACAACTACTCTGTAACTAACTTTTTGCGTAATTAATTGTTAAATGAACCATTAAAGAAAATTTGCTATTAATTGACAGTAACAAAAAAAATGATGGATAAAGGTTATCGTCAATTTAGATTGTTGACATAAATTCATTTATTGGTCAGTTCGTTTATCCAGTTGGAGGGGAAGCCATTGGATAACGAGGGTGGATGTGGGAACTGGGAAACGTTATTTTAGCCAGCTACAAGTTATACTTTATTCATTAGAAAACATGAAAAAATGGTGTAATATCCAAGAAATAATAAATCCTTTTGTGTTACTTATGAAAAAGTTGTCCTTGTTTGCACTTTTTAAGCCAAGGGTCGAATTCTCTATCCAAATTTTATGCATTCAATATTTCTCAGTTTTTATATCAAAACTTTTCTAGAATTTAGCCTTTGAAAGTTCTTTCAATTTCAAACGTTTTTTTTTGAAAAATTCGCTTAACATAATAGATTAATATGAATTAAAAATAATCAAAACCCGAAAGTAAATCTATTTAAACAAGTAATATTTTAAGTGTCATCCTGTTTATTTGACGTTTAGATTAATAGTGATTCATTGGACTATTGGGCATGATATGCCAGGGTAGTATCTCTAAATAAATAATCAAAATAGCCATATCAAACAATTTTGTATCAAAAAGTAATTTGATTTTAATTTTGATATATGATATAATAGCGTTGTACATTTTTAATTGTTGATGTCCGTCTATCTTATTCTGTGCCTGGTTGTTTTTTTCTTCTCTTTTTATGAAAGTTCTTGTGCTTGTGTTAAAAAAATTTTAATTTGTTATTTAAGTTGCCAACAAATGAAAATCATAATAATTAAGTTTGCTATAAAATTGCAAAAAGAAGGAGATATAACACTTAAAGAAAACTTATTGTGCTTCCAACTTTTTTTTTTAACAAACAACTTTCAATCCAGGAGGGGAAGGAACATTGAGCTGTTTATTAACCTATTACCCAAAGTTGTTTTATGATAACGTTCGTTTAACAACTTTGGGGACTTTTATTGAATTTTAATTGGTTGGTTCATTTATTTGAGTGTCCAAACGTTTAATTACTGATTGTAATCTACAGAATGGGCAATTTTTGTAAATTATTATTGGAGATGAACATCAATTTATCGGTCATTGTCTTATCCCTTAAATCTCTGCATAAATACGGAGGTAAATATGATTCTTTCATCTTGAATATAAAAACAAGGATGATCGAAGTAGCGAAGCACAAAAATCATGAAATATAAAATAGATTAATGATCAATAAATGCACCCCAAAAAAATCAAACAGCTGACTAAATCAAAGATGATCCATATGTAAATATAAACGTCCTTCATAGCATTAACGACAGACAAACAATTTGCACATAAAATTTCAGGCGTAACGTAAACCGTTTTAGAAGGCCTTGTTAATTATAAAGTAGCTTTGCTACCAAAAATTTATTACTTATATATTTTTTTATTGAAAAAGCACACCTGCTCTATATGTAATTATAGTCTGTTAAACGATCATTATGTTGAAAAATGATCAACCGAATATTTCCCCCCAATTCATTTTTAAAACAGAATGCTAAATTATATCTTCACTAATATGTAATATGCTTACAAGGTCATATGGGTATTTTTGGAAACTTTACTTAGTATTTGTCAAAACAAAATGCATACAGATCTAATTATGAGGGAGGGGGAGGGGGTATTGGGCTGTTTATTACACTAGTCTCCAAAGTTATTATTCTTTGGCTTATCCCTTTACATCTTTGTCCTTTATCGTAGTAAACAACACAACCTAAATATAGAAAAGCTTTGCTTTTAAAAAGAGCAGGCAATATTTCAAATAGGCATAAAAAAAATAAGTTTTTATTTTAGATATTTTTCTATCACAATATGAATACAATCTTTATTAAGAAATAATCAATACATGATTAATGGTTCATTTATCTGTTTGTTACTTTTTGAATAAACTTTACTTTATAATCGATATTTATTACTTGGATGTTCCACCAGATTTTCATGCTCTCTGAAAAAAGTAATGCTCGTAGTTGGCTAAAATAACCATTCCCCCCCTCCCATTTAATTCATTTACCACATCTCCTCCCCTCATAGTGGATGAACAAACTAACCGATATATAAAGTCCATATTAGCAACCTAAATTGGCCCCTGCCAATATATCCAATTGTAGTTTATATCCATTTTTACTATGTACAATGTACATTACACAATACACATATTTTATCGAGTACGGTTTAAGCAAGGGTGGGGTTAGGTACAGTAGATATGTTCATTATTTTCACATTTTTAATTTTCTCTTTTTTACGGAAATAAAATACTTTTTAGGGTAAAAATCTATGGAAAAATTAAATCTTCCATTCTTAATTGTAATTAGAAAAACTTTGAGTGCTCCATCCTTATTAAAAAGTAACAGGATGTCTGTCTTTATCTTCAGATCTCAATAACTGCTGGACCGATATGGTTCTCCTTTACATTGAAGCTTCTTATTGGTACAGGTAAGGTTTAAACCTAATTCGTGGGAAGGTTCCACCCTTCCCTCAAGTTTTATAATTTTCAATTTTCATCAACCTTTTACTATTTTGTACCTAATTATTATCCCCCCCCCCCCCCTGCTGATTATTGTCTTTTGCTAATAATTCCTATCAGTTTACATTTAACATCCAGCTAAACTACAAGGTTGATCATATTAAAAAAATTTCAATTAAAACTTAAAAGCAACATTTTCTGCCTTTATAGTTTTACAAAATTTCTTTATTTTTACTTATCTTTTAATATGTAAATTGAATTAATATGATTTATACGATTTAGACTGAAGAGGGTGCCATGTTCACCTAAATATATTTCAATAAATAACTAAGAAGTATCAAAGGCTTTTTCACTCAATGAATTTATAATGATTTTAGATTGCACAATTACATGATTTTCTAAGCGAAGAAAAATAAAGTCCACGAGGTTGTTACTCCAACAAATAAGAAAATTTTGTTATAAAATTTTGGGAACTAGTGTAATTAACAGCCTAATGTGCCCTTCCTCCCTGGTCTTTGACAACTTCATCTCACACACCCAGATGAGAGTACATATCTTTAAAATGTTTATGGGGTTATCCAATATTCATAATAAACGCCTCAGCAAGAGAGCTTTTGTCATCCTAACAAGTCTTTCAAAAAAAAAGATGTGGGATAAATATTCTAAATAACACAACCAGGGCTCAGCACCCGCGCTTCAGCCGCCTGTAAGCCTCAGGGAAATCTACCTTTTATAATTTTTTTAAAATTAGCTGGAAGTCTAAACCTGACCGTCTGACGCAAATATGACAATCCCTCTTTTCAAACAAATTTTTAAATCATTTAAATGGGTTTAAATTTGAATTAAATTAGTCGCGGTTGGCGTGCGGCTGCCGAGCCCTGATCACAATAAACAAAGATTTATCTTTTCATTCTTATATTCAAATTGCATTTAAAATTCAATCTCGGAAATAGCATTATTGATATGTGGATTGGGACGGTTTTATGCTATTTTTTAGACATGCCAAGATTGGCATATCTATTTCAATTCTTTCATGAAGATTTCTGTAACAATAAAGAATAATTTTTAAATTTTTTGTTTTGTGTATTTTGTTATCCTTGTTTTATTTAACTAACAAATAATTATTTTATTAGATAATTATTTTCAACTTCTTATGATTACTAGCACATTTTGTGTAAACATTACTTTCATAAATTTACATGATTTTTCATGTTTTCAAATTGTAAAAATCACCAATGCAAAATATATAAAATTTTATGTAAACAAGTAAAATACATATTACCCCATGGAAAGGTACATATTATAATAAACAAAATTACCCCTCCTGTAGATTAAAACAATTGGTAGAAACGTTTAAACAATACTAGTTTGGAATCAACAAAATTAAAGAAAAGTACCCAAAGTTTTAGAGCCAGCGAATGAAGATAACGTTGGTATAAATCTTTGAATACCATTGTAATTTACAGTCTAATTTCATGTCTCTCCAAGCATTTTGTGGAATTTACATTTCTTATTTGAATTTTAAGCATTTTAGGTTATGTAAGGACACCTACATTATATCCTATAATATAAAGTAATAAGCTTTTTTGTCTGTAGCGAAGGATCTCGATAACCGCTGAACCGATATAGTTCTTCTTCACAGTGAAGCCTCTAATAGGCTCTGAGATGGTTTTAGGCTATCGATTTTTTAAAAAAAAAAGTCTGGGTATGGCTTTAGGCTATTTTTCTGCCCTTTAAATATAGAGCCCCTAGATGCTAGGGGCGCAGCCGCTAGTAAAATTAAAGTTGATTAAAATCTGTCTCAATTCTTGCTCACCACATTTATCCAAAAACATAAAACCTAATTTAATGTCAGGGATCTAAAGGGATAAGACAATGACCAATAAATCGATGTACATCCCCAATGTTAATACACAATATTAAACCTTCTGTATAATACAATTAGAGGTTGAAACGTTGACACTCAACTCAATAAAGCTACCAATCAAAATTAATTAAAAGTCCCCAAAATTTAATAGTCAACTAATAAGAAAACGTTACCATGAAACTTTGGGGACTAGTGTATTAAACAGCCCATTTCCCCTCTCTCTCTGATTTAATATTGAGCCTTGTTTGAGAAGGCATTAATTCGTGGTAAAAACCTGAAGGACGATCGTTAAAAATCAATAACTTATACTTTGGTAAGACGAAAATTTTTGATGTTGCTATAACTAGGATTATTTACATCGATTATTTGTAAGATATCCTATAATGTAGAGTAATAAGGTTTTTTGTCTGTAGCTTAGGATTTTGAAAACTATTTAACGAATAGAGAAGTCAATTTAAGGGGAGCTTCACACATGTGCCAAGATGGTTTTAGGCTATTTTATTTTTAGTTTTTTTTTGTCTTTTCCTAATCTTTCATATACAGTGCCCTAGATGCTAGGGGCGCAGACACCAACTATTTAAATTACATTAATTTTTAGTGGCTAAGCTAATCCAAAGTATAGTTATCTGTCGGTCTGTTATGCCATTTCTTTAGGGTTGGGCCGGATACTTTTTTGGCCGGATACCGGATACCGGATATCCGGCTGATTTCAAATGCCGGATATCCGGTAACCGGCCGGATATTCGGTTAACGCCGGATATCCGGCAAATATCCGGTTATCCGGCCAAATTACCGGATATCCGGCCGGATAACCGGCCAAATTACCAGATATTAAAGTAGTAAAAAAAAATTTCTTCAGAAATCTTATATAAATTTACATAAAGTTAAACTTATTCATAAAATACGTTCTTCTAGCTTCAACAATAAGAAAATTATAGCCATTTAAGATTTAAAAAAGCAGAGATTTTTGGTGTAAAGTATAAAAAATTATAGAGCCGGATATCCGGCCGGATAGTTTCAATATCCGGTATCCGGCCGGATATTGAAAATGGCCGGATATCCGGCCGGATATCCGGCCACACCGGATATCCGGCCCAACCCTAATTTCTATAAATTTACACACTTCCCTAATTCATTTTCAGATTAAATTATGATTTTATTTTACTCATGTGATTTCAAAATAATATTTAATTCAAATCAAACACAAATGTATAGAAATACAATTTAATTTTTTGACTAGTTTGCATATAATTTAATCAACCATCTAATAAATAAGTCATATGTATTGATTTATTTACAATGCTTGCAAAAATATTACAAGTTAAAATATTCAAAAAAGTCTGCTAAAACTTTTTGAAAAAATCATCCAATATGTTTTTGTAAAAATCATCCAATATTGTTCTACCCTAAATATAAAATTGTTATTTAGAGTTTTTTGTTGTTACTGTGGTTAGCTTGTTATTGCTGCTATACTTCAAAGATATTGTTCTCGTTTCAAAAATCTTCGTTTAATTTGAACATAAACATCCTTGTTGGGTAAAAAAAAGAAAAAAATGAGCAAATAATTAAGGAACATCATTTGTCTTAAAATAATGGATATAAATAGACGTGGATATTATGACAGGGGAAAATTGTCGTCAATTTAACTTACCAAAATGGAACTTATGTCAGTTCGTTCATCCAGGAGTAGGGGAGGGGATAAGGTAATTATGATTGTTAGGGGGTAATCGTTTTTTTAGCCCACTGCGTGTCTCACTTTATCAGAGAAAATGAAAATCTGGTATAAGATCCAAGTAATAATATATCCATTCTTAAATTAAGTAATAGCACCCGCGGAAAAAGGGATAGGAAATTCTAAGATACTTTGTAAAAATTGTAGATTGACGTCGCTGGATTTTTCCATTAGAATTTTAACATACTTTTTACAAAGGGGGAGGGGGGGGGCAGAATATTATCTGATGTCTCCCTCAATAAAATCTAATATTTTGTATCTTACATAAAAAAATCATTTCTTTTTAAAACGTAGATTTAATTTGTTAGGATGACTGAAGCAGTATCATATTTCAAATATAAATGATCCATTGTTTTATCTAAAAAATCTTTATATAACACAAGAACAATAATGTTCATAAGTAGAGCAGCAAGAAAAGCAAGTTTCGCGAAAAAAATATCTTTTATATGATATTAGTCTTTTTATGCTTTTTTAAAAGCAAAGCTTTTCTATAATTAGGGTCGGTCCGTACGTCCGCCCGTCCGTCCGAGATAGTTAGCTTTTATTCGTTAATTTAGGCATGTTAGAATTGTCCTATTGATTTCAAACTTTGCATGGTGATTCCTGTAGTAGTTAGGTACGGTTTAGAAAGCGTAGCAACTCTATAATCGTTACCAGAATGTCCGTACGTCCATTTTAAGCATGTTGATTTTTTTACTTTTTTAATAACAATTTTTTGTGTGATAAAAACATCCGATTGATCTGATTTTTTGATTACTGATTCCTATTACAATAAGGTACAATATTATGAGCAAAGCATCTCTATAATCAAGTATTAAAAATGTCAGTATATCCTTAAACAGAATTCCGTATTTAAAAAGTTTTGCAACAAATTTACGTATAATTTTGTCAAACCCTATATTTTCATATTTTGTATATTCAGTTCTGAGACTCAACAAAAGTTAATGTTCGTCTGTCATATCGTTTCAGAGCTTCGCTTTTATGGATGTTGTCATCCTTGTTACCTAACATTTATTCTTTTTAAAATGACTTGATTGGAAGTACTGAAGACTTTTATTATTGATTAATATATATAATTATAGACAGCTTTCTGTGGATATTGAAATAAAAATTAAAAGATAAAAACCAGACGAGAATTGTGGAAATGATAAACTTTTTAAATGTCAAGATAATATTTCTTTTTTATTTTAATATTCGTGGAAAATTGTCTTTAATACGATTTATGCATGATTTTTTCAGTATGGCTGAGAACTGGCTCTAATTCAGCGGATATTAATCGGTTTTGAGGCCATACTGGCAAAAGGTTACAGTTTCCTTGTTTGAATTAGATATAAGTAATAATTTCAAAACTGCAAATAATCACCTTAATTATTTATTTATTTTATCAAATGTACTGAAAAAATTTAAATTTCTATTAAATGAGGTATGTCACATGTCTCGAGCTAATTTTACGAATTCTTAAAATAACTTGAAATAACGAAAAGTACTATAAGCGTATATTGAAATAAATTGACAGAAAACTAGCATAAATTTAAATACAAATGAGTAGTTTTCATTGTCATTCTATTTTAACAAAAATATATTTATTTTTCAATAAGGCTTCGAAACCGATTAATATCCGCTGGATTAGAACCGGTTCTCAGCTATACTGAAAAATCATGTATAGTATCGTATTACAGACATTTTTTCACGGATATTGAAAAAATATTAATAACAGTTTTGTTACACCCGGTCTAACAAAAATGGTTTATATCTTATAGATTTTAATTTTTATATCCGCGGAAAGCTGTTTACAAAACCATTAGGTATACTATTACCATTCAAAATTTTTACTAATAATTCAAACAGTTTTTCTTTAATATCAATAGCTTTTGTGAAAAATGAAATGTAAACATTTACTTCTTTATAGGGAAGCTATATATAGGTCCTGCACAGGCTAAGAGCTCAGAGATTATTATTTGATATGACAAAATATAATTAAAGTACATCTCATTTTGAAACCATCACATTACAAGATTAAAGTTTAAATCTAAAAGACCTCTTCAAAAAAGAAGAAGAGACACTTGAGATGTCAAAAGATGATGACAAATTTTAAAAAAATGAATGACTCAAATTGAAAAACAAACATATTTAGTATTATTCTTTTATAGAACTTAAGTTTCTTTTAAACCACAAGTAAGGATTTTAAAATTGTTATAGTTTATACCGACCATAATGCATTTAATAAAAGTAGTTATAGCTGACAAAGCAACAACAAACGATATTCTAAATGTATTATAAATGTCAACTATTTGCCATTTAAAAAATTATTTTATAAATAAGTGGCATAATTTTACATTCCAATGGCTTTAAATTGTAATTTAGAGTTTTTAATTGTTAATGTGGTTAGCTTGTTATTGCTGCTATCTTTCATAGATATTGTTCTTGTTACAAAACTCTTCGTTTGATTTTGACATAATCATCCTTGTTGGGTAAAAAAAGAAAAAAATGAGCAAATAATTAAGAAACATCATTTGTCTTAAGATAATGGATGTAAAATGTACGTGGATATTATGACAGGGTAAAATTGTCGTCAATTTAACTTACCAAAATGGAACTCATGTCAGTTCGTTCATCCAGTAGCAGGGGAGTGGATGGGGTAAAGGGGGTGAAAGGGGATGGAAGGGGGAAATCGCTGTTTTATCCCTCTAGCTAATGATTTCCCTTTATTAAAGAACATAAAAAATCTGGTATAAGATCCAAGTATTAATATATCCATTCTTAAATTATGTAATCACCCAGGGAAAAAGGGATAGGAAATTTAAAGATACTTTGTAAAAATTGTAGATTGACGTCTCTGGATTTTTCCATTAGAATTTTAACATGATTTTATACTTTTTTACAAAGGGGTGGGTAGAATATTGTCTGATGTCTCCCTCAATAAAATCTAGTATTTTGTATCTTACATAAAAAAATCATTTCTTTTTAAAACGTAGATTTAATTTTCTAGGATGACTGTAGCAGTATCATATTTCAAATATAAATGATCCATTGTTTTATCTAAAAAATCTTTATATAACACAAGAACAATAATGTTCATAATATTAGTCTTTTTATGATTTTTCACCTAACATTAATTCTTTTTAAAATGACTTGATTGGAAGTACCGAAGACTTTAATTAATGATTAATATATATAATTATGGACAGCTTTCTGTGGATATTAAAATAAAAATTAAAAGATAAAAACCAGACGAGAATTGTGGAAAAGATAAACTTTTTAAATTTCAAGATAATGTTTTTTCAGTATGGCTGAGAACTGGCTCTAATTCAGCGGATATTAATCGGTTTTGAGGCCATACTGGCAAAAAGTTACAGCTTTCTTGTTTAAATTAGATATAAGTAATAATTTTAAAACTGCAAATAATCACCTTTATTATTTATTTATTCTATCAAATGTACTGAAAAAATTTAAATTTCTATTAAATGAGGTATGTCACATGTCTCGAGCTAATTTTAACGAATTCTTAAAATAACTTGAAATAACGAAAAGTACTATAAGCGTATATTGAAATAAATTGACAGAAAACTAGCATAAATTTAAATACATATGAGTAGTTTTCATTGTCATTCTATTTTAACAAAAATATATTTATTTTTCAATAAGGCTTCGAAACCGATTAATATCCGCTGGATTAAAACCGGTTCTCAGCTATACTGAAAAATCATGTATAGTATCGTATTACAGACATTTTTTCACGGATATTGAAAAAATATTAATAACAGTTTTGTTACACCGGGTCTAACAAAAATGTTTTATATCTTATAGATTTTAATTTTTATAACCGCGGAGAGCTGTTTACAATATGATAATCATTAAGTATACTATTACCATTTAAAAAATTTTACTAATAATTCAAAAAGTTTTTCTTTACCCTAATTCATTCCTGTGAAAAATTTTGACTTTGGTAACTTTTTATATTAAAGAAGATTTTAAACTACCTTTAAGCATTAAATAGGTGTTCTATTAGAATAAATTATTTTTAGAAAAGATCTTTTTATTAATGAATACTAAAGTCATAAATATCAAACACCTTTTGACCTTATCTTGAGCTACGCTGATTATAGCTGTTGTCATCCTTGTTAAAATTCCTATTTTTTGCATCGATCTAACATATGACCCCTATTAACATTTAATAATCAAAATTTGACTTTCAATTTAATTTTAATTCCACAAAAATCCTTGGAAAAAAACCTTTAATATTCTAAACTCTGAAGGTTTTTTGCATAAATATTTTATTTTGACACGTTTCATCTGTTTTCTAACCTCTGCCAACTTTATGACAAAAAATATGACAAATTTTTAAGCAGCCAAATTTCAAATTTAAATTTCAGTTTTGTTTTGAATAATTAAATCAAAGACATTTATACATACACAAATGGATATAGGATATATGTCGAAAATTTTTCATCAATTTAGCTTGCTAATATAAAGCTCATTTATGGGTTAGTTGGTTCATCCAGTATGGGAAGGAATGGGGTTAAGGGGGAGGATTGGTTGGGGGGTGTCGTTATTTTAGCCAGCTGCAAGCATCGCTTTATCAGAGTACTTAAAAATCTGGTGCAACATCCAAGTTAGAATTAGATATTTATAAATTATCGCATACCTACCTTTAGTTTTGTACTGTCTTAACTTGTCTTAAATTTTTGTGTATTTTCTGTCTTATTTTGGCAGATTTAAATAAATTTCTAGATACTTAAATTACATAAAATAGTTAGAAAACAATGTTGTAACCCTGATATAGACATATTTACATATAAATGTTAAATTTACACAAAATCTCCAGGGAGGTAGGGGACATTGGGCCCTTTTTTACAATAGTCCCCAAAGTTTTATTATAATGTTTTCTTATTCGTTGGTTAACAACATTGAGGACTTTTATTAAATTTTTCTCGTATTCATTCGAATCCAGTGGATAAGAACCGGTTCTCATCCATACGAAAAAACTATGTCCAGCATCGTATTATACCCAGCTTTCTACGAATATAAAAATGTACAATCATAAGTTTAAAACCAGTTTTTTTAGCCCGTGCCTTCGGCACCTCGGAACTAAAGAAAATGGTTTTAATCTTATAATTGTACATTCTATATCCGCGGAAAGCTGTTTATAATACGATGCGAGAAATAACTATTATTGGTTGGTTCATTTAGTTGAGTGTCCAAACGTTTCAAACACTAATTTTAACATAAAGAAGGGGTATTTTTGTGTATTATCATAGATGATGTACATCAATTTATTGACCATTGTCTTATCCCTTTAGATCCCTGCACAATCTCACACACACATACTCATGCACACACACACAATCCCATTTGATAAAATAACATGCATACTAATCTTAATAAATATATTTAATCTGGTATAAGGTTACACAAGAATAACAATATGCATACACACACACACACACACACACACACATAAACACACATAAACACACCCACGCATACCACAAACACCAAAACATTTGCTTAAAGATGCAAAATGCCATATTTTCAATGTTACACAAGTATCTGTCATTGACGTACCTGGGGGGGGGGGGGGTTGTACTGTGCACTCCCCCCCCCCCCCCTGAACAGGCAAAATAAAATATCATTTATTTTGGATATTTAAAATAAAAGAAAAATAGATTAAAACTAGTACTATCTGGTTTAAACATTTAGAATTTAAAAAAAATTCTTTAAAGTATAAATTTTAGATTGATTTCTTAGTATATAACAACATGTATTGTATATCTATTATTAGAGTTTTTCTGAAGTACATCCAATTTTGAAACCATTACATTACAAGATTAAAGTTTAAATCTAAAAGACCTCTTCAAAAAAGAAGAATAGACACTTGAGATGTCGAAAGATGATGACAAATTTTAAAAAAATGACTCAAAGTGAAAAACAAACATATTTAGAATTATTTTTAAAGAACTTAAGCTTCATTTATCTACAAATGGATGTAGAATAAGCTTGGATATTATGACAGAGAAAAGTTGTCATCAAATTAGCTTGCTAACATTGAACTCATTTATTGGTCAGTTCGTTCATCCAGTAGGAGGGCAGGAGATGGGGTGAAGAGGGAATCATTATTTTAGCACGCTGCATGTCCCACTTTATTAGAGAATTTTGGTGTAACAAGTAAATATCTATTAACAATAAGTAAGGATTATGTCGATATAAAAATTTACATTGTTTAGACAGAACATAATGCATAATATAAAAGTGGCTATTACATAAGTGACAAACAATATTGAAAAGATTTTTTTCTAAATGTATTATAAATGTCAACTATTTGCCATTTAAAAAATTATTTTATAAATAAGTGGCATAATTTTAAATCCCAATGGCTTTAAATTAAATTAATATCCGCTGGATTATAAAAGGTTCTCAGCTATACCGTAAAATCATGTATTGCATTGTATTACAGATAATTTTCCACGAATATTAAAATAAAAATCGTATACAAATACTAGTTTTGTTAGCTCAAGCCTTCAGTCCTTCGGAGTTTTTCATTTTATTATACGAGGGAAGCTGTCTATAATACGATGCGATAAATAAATATTTTCTGGTGAAACGACACCAAAAATACCAACTGTAAAGAAGTTTCGTTACCTAGTAGCTTAAAGTAAAAAAATATTGAGAATAAAATATCCAAACATGGTTACATCAAAATCTAGGCAGGCACAGCCAAAATATATACTGTCCTATTATGGGAAACCCAAGTGAAATTAACAGCCTAAATATTTCAGCTGTTGCTGTTGTTAAAGTTGTCGTTGTTGTTGACCAGAAAGAAATTCCTTTGTGTTAAAGATTTGTACTCATCCCATCCCCACTACAGCACTACCTCTTTTCAGGGAAGGAGGAATACGTAAAATTGTATTATGTTTACTTTACAAAATTAGTTAAAAAGATAAATATCAGCTTTTATGTATGTATCTTTTAAGTAAAATAGATTAACCTATGTGATAAATAAGTATATATTAATTGAAATAATGTAGTACATCTTTGGTTAAAAAAAAGTTGACCCAAATGTTCTTAATATTAATACTTCTTTTAAATTGATTCTTATTATTGTTTGTAAAATTATTTAATATTTTAATCTGTCCATTTCTTATATATTTTATTTCTTTGATTTAAACTTTTAGTATATATGAAAGATCTTTTACTCCTGTTAAGTAGTGGCTAGTTATAAAATATAGCGTATACAGTATTTTAGTGTATATATGTATTTCTAGCACTCTTCAGTATAGACACATTTTTAGTAGCGAATATACTCTATAATTACATAGGTCCACCTAGTCATTTCAGTGTATATATGTATTTCTAGCACTATTCAAGTATAAACACAATTTTAGTTGCGAAAATACTCTATAATTACAAAGGTTCACTTATCAGTATGTCCATTAAAAAGGGTGAAGAAAAACAGACATTTTCTTGCTTGATTTTAAAGACAGGGGGTTATTTTTTATAAATACGATTCACCCTGCCTTAAAACTGTTGGCAATTTATTGAGTTTATGTCGACTTTGTGGCTGCGATGAAAACTGATGTGGCTGACATATAACGACATAATAAATATAGAATATACGTAGATATTATGACAGGGGAAAAAGTGTCGTCAATTTAGCTTGCTAACATAGACATCATTTATTGGTTAGTTCGTTTATCCAGTAGGAGGGGAGTGTAAGTGGTGGATTGGGGAGCTTCGTTATTTTAACAAGCGATAAGTTTTACTTTATTAGAGTACATGATATTTTAGTGTATAATCCAAGTAATAATAAATCCATTAACGACATGCTATATAATATTTACATGATAACGACACAATTTTTTTTAAAAGGGTACTCAACAGAAATGCAATTTCTATTTTTATGCTTCGCTATTTCAGGATATAACATTCTTGTTTACTTCACATAATCTTACATAATAGTTTTTTCCTCTTATTTTTACAAAAAAAAAACTAAAATTATTTAAAATGCTTCTTGAGTAGTAAGCTTCTTTAGTACTAGTGGTGAATTATTACGCAACAAGTTCTTATTTACACTTCTTTGTTAAAAGCAAAGATTCTCGACAAATCATCCTATTATATAAATACTAAGGTTTTTTTTGTCTGAAGCTAAAGATTTCAATATTTTCTAAACTGATTGAACAATTATTTATAGGAAAGCTTCACATAGGTCATGATATAGTTATTTTAATTTTAGCCTTGGAATGGTTTTAGGCTATTTTTATATCCCTTATCTATTCCTTTGAATAAAGAGCCTCCAAGATACTATTGGCGCAGCCGCTAGTAGTAGATAAATACTTTGTATTGCTAATTAAGACTGATTCTTAGGCGAATAATTTTTTTGTAATTTCATCATTTCAGCGCCTCCTACTAAAGGGAGAGCAAAATGCGGATCTTTTTAAAATTGAAATTGCGCGGCTTGTGTTAATGGTAGAAAAACCGCTATCGACTCTAGTTTTTGGATATATAAAAACGATTCCTGTGCAATTTATAGAGGTAAAATGTCTCTACTGACTTTAAACTTGACTCTCTAAAACATGAACGAAGTTGTTATAAGAAAATTCGGGAATCCTTTTAATGATTTTCATCTGTGTTATCAAAAGATGTAAGAAACATGACGTAATTCTCATTTTTATTTTTTGCATGCCATAGACACAACATTACAGAATGTCCGTCCAGGGATGAAGGATGGACAATAGAATTAAAAATACATAAAAAAATGTTGCCTTCAATGTAATTTAATAATTTCTTGTGCTGAATTGTGCAATGAGTTGCTGTAACTATTATAAAAATGCAAAAAAAAGTATTCGAAGATAAAAACATTTTTGGACTTGCAAAATAGTTTTTCCTCGGGTGTCATATACATATTCCTGAGATGTGCTATGTATGTACACCATCCCAAGGAGGGAGAAGACATTGAGCTATTTATTACACTAGTCCCCAAAGATTTATAATGACGTTTTCTTATTCGATGTCTCACAATTTTAGGGATTTTTAAATGTATTTTGCTTGGTTGGTTCTTTAAGTTGAGTGTCCAAACTTTTTAACCACTAATTGTAATTTATACAAGAGGTAATTTTGTGTAGCATACTTGGGGTTGTACGTACATCCATTCATAGACCATGGTCTTATCCCTTTAGATCCTTGGATGTCTCCCCTCACCATACAAATCTTTATAAATTTAGAATGACATAATATGCATAGTTGCATGTTGTGGCATGTTAAATGGCATGAACATGCACAATATATTGTGTGCATTGATATATAATATACATGCATATTATGACAGGGGAATAATTGTCGTTAATTTAGGTTGCTAACATGATCATCACTTATTGTTCAGATCGTTCATCCGGTAGCTGGCGAGAGGATAGGGTAAAGGGGATGTATCATCATTTTAGCCAGCTACAAGCTTCACTTTATTAGAGTACATAATAATCTGGTGTAAGATCCATATAGTAATAAATCTATTATAGTGTGTATGCAACAGAAACAAGTCATGCAAAATATCAAAATATGCCTTCAAATTTTCAATGATGTAATGAAAAAAATTAATGATTCATCTCAAAGTTTTCTAAAATAACCAAAAATAAAAATTTACATTTAAATAGATTGTAAGGAGTATTTTTAAAAGCGAAGCTTTTCTATAATTAGGGTCGGTCCGTCCGTATGTCCGTCCGTCCGTACGTCCGTAACGGATAGCTTTTTTCGTTAATTTAGGCATGTTAGAATTGTCATATCGATTTCAAATTTTGTATGGTGATTGCTTAAATAGTTAGGCACGATTTAGAAAGCGTAGCAACTCTATAATCATCACCAAAATGTCCGTACGTCCATTTTAAACATGTTGATTTTTTTACTTTTTAACAACAAATTTTTATGTGATCTAATCATCCGATTGATCTGATTTTTGGTATATTGATTCCTGGGACAACAAAGTATAATGTAATAAGCGAAGCAACTCTATAATCAAGTCCTAAAAATGTAAGTATGTCCATAAACATTATCCTAAATCAAGCAGTTTTTCAACAAATTTACTTACAATTTTGCTTTGACTCTTATACATTTATATTATGATTATTCAGTTCTGACACTATACAATTGTTAATGTCTGTTTGTCCTACCGTTTTAGTGCTTCGCTTTTATGGATGTTGTCATCCTTGTTTTTACCAAAATTAAGCAAAAAAGAATAAAAACTTATAGGTAGTAAGTATATACCTATTATATGAAATTTTTGTATTTTTATCTACGTGGATAGTAGCATATATATACTACAGGTATATATCAACTAAATAGTTAAAGCGCCCCTAGCATCTAGGCTCTGTATTTAAGAATGAAAAAATAGCCTAAAACCTTCCGGAAGCTATTTCAAGATTCCTTGAATGGAGAACTCAACAGGTACAGTAGTTATTGAATTTTTAAGCTTTAGACAAAAAAACCTTACTACTTTTTATCATAAGATGACACATCTATGTTCAAAAAAGAATAAAGCAATACCCGGGGGGGGTCGAAAAGACATTTTATTTAATAGATTGGTGAGTCATAACTCCCCCTACCCCCAACCAAACCAACTTTTGTACTTACCCCCTACCTTAAAAATTTATGTATGTATTGACAGGGGGGGGGGGGGGCAAATTGATAACATAACCATGAAATATATTTTGGATGATATTGGCCGTGTATAAATCTTTCTTTATCATCTCTGGAATCTTAAGGGATAAGACAATGGATGATGAATTGATATAAATCCCCAATGATGTTGTACAAAATTACACCTTCAGTTTATAAGAAATATTAGTTTGGGCATTAATTGTTTTGCCCCAACCAATAAAAATTCAATAAAAGTTGTTGGGTCAACGAATAAGATGGTTATAAAACTTTGGGTACCAGTGTAATTTACAGCCCAATGTCCTCTACCTCCCTGGTAAAAATCCTACTTTATCTACATTTCTTATTTTCTTTTTGTTACAATACCTACCTAGCCTTTGGCATACATACACTTATTTTATAGATATTATCTTTATATTTCTTACATTTGCCCAGATTATAAATTAACAAGAACTATTGTATACATTAGTTAAGGAGCAATAACAAGCAAATATTTTTTTTTAAATCAAAAGAACAGTAAAGAAAATTTGTCGGCAAAAAATTGTCACATATTTTTAATTAGACAATTAAAATTCAAACATAGTGAACAATTCTATAATGTTAAATAGTAAGGTTTATTTTTGTCTGTAGGAAATAACTGGTCTGAATGGAATGTACTTTTCAGGGAACCGTTTTAATTATCTTGAGCTGGTTTTAAGCTATTTTACTGACCTTACCCCGTTCATACCGCCTATTATAGAGGCTAGAGTCGAAGCAACTAGTAAAAGATTGCATTTTTGGAATAGACTTTGTCGTTTGATAACTATAGTTTTTTTATGCAATATATTGCTTATTATTAAACAGACAGACGGTCTTACGTTCATGATAAAGCAGCTCAAAAATGTTTTTTTTTCTTTCTATAAAAAAAATGCTTATTTTTGTTGTTGTGATATTCTTTAGGGTGAAAAAGTGGTTGGTAGATTCGATTTGCGTACAATGACACCAATAAATTATAAATAGTTATGGTTGACTGATTTTTTAAAAATTGTATTAGAAATTGTAAAGTTGATATAAACTGCTTTCTAACCACTTATAAATATCTCTAGCAAAAAGGAAGTAAAACCCAGGGATCTAAAGGGATAAGACAATGGCCGATAAATTCATGTACATCCACAATGATGATACACAAAATTACCCTTTCTGTAGATTAAAGTTTGTGGTTGAAACGTTTGAATCAACCAATAAAAATTCACTAAAGTCCCCAAAGTTGTTAAGCAAACGAATAAGAAAACTTTATTATAAAACTTTGGGGACTATTGTAATAAATTATTTTCTCCTTATTAAAAATAGCTAAAAATTTTGTAATGTGCATATGGCATAAAATTTTAATAATATACTTTAAAACTTATCTCTTTTTTATTGTATGTAAAGGCGTTCGTCAGTGCATGAAAGTAAGTTAAGATATATTATTATTGGAAATTTTTATTTAATTTAGACATTTAAAACTTTGCATGATAATTCCTATAACAGCTAGGTACAATTTAGGAAGCGTAGCAACTATATCATCGTTACCAGAAAGAGTTATTGTTCGTTTGTCCTTCCTTCTGATTTTAGAGCTTAGCTTTATGAATGTTGTCATCTTTTAAAAATATAATAACTCCGTGCTAACCTTGTGATTGTAGGCTGACTCCAAGCCACTGATCCTCCTTGATCTCCGACGACACCGGAGGCATCAGCTCCGGTACGCTGCCGTCGTAAATGCCGTACAACCTCCCACGGTTGTGCCGCTTGCCGTCCGTCTCAACCTGAACACAGTCGTCGGTGGCCAGCGACAGCTGGCATTTATACAAAGCGCCGGTTCGGTTTGTCCCCGGCTGCAGGTTTTTATCCCTCGGGGCTCCAACAAGGATGAGAGGTTGACCGTCGGGGCTGAGCCCTGTGCGGTGCTGGGCCACACTGTACCCGAAGTAGCTGTCATTGTAGGCACCACCAAATTTAACTATAGGCACTCGTGTTTCAAGATTAAAACTATAACAACAAGATGTAAAAAATGCAAGCACTGTTAACAAAACCACAAAAACTGTATGACATGTATCCCGTGGCGGTTGTATCCGCCGGTCAGTTCGGCGGGACCACGTTTCACTGTCCCTATCCGTCATCACGATAAGCGAAGAACATGATTTTTTAGAATAAAATTAAGCTAAGGCACGTGTACATTTTCACTGCTTTGTTGTGTCGCGACGAGACGGTACTAACAAGATTTTCTTTTAGTTTAGTTTAGTTAGTGTAGAGATTCTGGTGGGATGGGGCGTGGGTGAGGGGGGGGGAGAAAAGATACAAGGCATTGCTTTTACATTACAAATATATCAAAGGAGGGAAGAAAGGGGAGGGGGGGGGGCAACAAGGCCTGAAGTAACTCTCCGCTCTGTCTCTCTCCGTCCAGCCCCCCCCCCCCCTTTTCATTCATTCCCATCTGACCAGGGATAATGTTATAGGATAATGATAGAAATTTTTTCTTTCCCCCAATACTTACAGTTTGATATACAAGGAGGGAGAGTACTATTGCAGATAAAATAATTCTTATCCCAATATTTTGCATCTGCCTAAGTCAGAATCTCGCACTTAAATTGTAAGGGGGAAGAATAATTTACAACATATGTCCTCTCCCTCCCTGCATCTCACAAAGCAGTGTTCAAGTAGGCATCCTCTTCCCCCCCCCCCCTTTCTTCACCCTCTGTCCCCACCCTCCTCTTATGAGAGTGCATTAGTGGCAAATCCTCTGACAATTAACTTACGGAGAAAAAAGTGCGCAATCTAATTCCTGAATGGAACCACAAAATGCCGCATTTTTATCTTCTTACATGTTCTATCTTATTTTGTGCTTGATTAATTTACTTAATGAGCATATATTATTAAGTATTATAAGCGTAAATGCTAATATTATGTTTAAAATATACTTTTATCATGGAATATTTGTTTTAATATATAAAAGTAAAACGAAATCATCCAAAGTTTTTCATAATTATTATATTTCACACCAATAATTTATAGCTAGTACAACTTTTTAAAGATTACAAGATAAGCTACGGATTGTATAGCATTTGTAAAACATTCAGACGGCTGAATCCGGCTGTTGCTGTCGTCTATAGCTGAATATAAACTCCAACATTTTGAACTCAACATTATTGCTATTCTATAAAACTAAAACAGTAATACTACTTCTTGGTGAGGTGGGGACCTTTTTGTTCTGCTCTTTTGTAGCGACTAGGCTGTTTTATTATTTCCGACGCTCGCTATATTCTAATATTCAGAGACCCAATTGAAAGTCGGCAAATGGTCCCCACCCCGTAGATGTAGATTTATTTAACCCTTGCCCCCTCTCTTCTTTTACTTTAATTTTGCTCTTAATGTTACGTTGATTTTGGTGTCTTTCAATAGCCATTGACGACTGAAATCACTAAAATTGTAGTCAACACAATACTTGCAGGTTTAAAATAGAAGTAGACATATGTACTAATGTAGAAGCATCTAGGAAGAGAGGGGACATTGGGCTATTTGTTAAACTGTTTTTCAAAGTTTTATATTAACGTTTTCTTATTCGTTGGCTTAACAACTTTGGCTGAGGACTTTTATTTAATTTTGATTAGTTTCAATTACTAATTGCAACCTACAAATGGGTCATTATGGGTATTATCATAGGAAATGTACATCAATTTATCGGTCATTGTCTTATCCCTTTGGAACCCTGAGTAGCATCAGTTTTAAAAACGGAACAAAATCTCGTTAAAATGTATTTCCTGTGTTAAACTAATCTCGCCACTTTGATAACTTCCGGCCTAGTCAACACAATCATTGTCCTTGCCAATAGTATGGCCTATGAAACTTCTGTTTATACATAAAGGAAGCAATGCAATCTATAAACCTTCTGATTATATATGAACTAGTGTAGCTTCCAAGACTCCTCTTTATAGAGGAAATAGTGTAGCTTATGAAACTTTCTTTATATTGGAAACAGTGCAGTCTATGAAAGTCCTAATTTTATTTTGATCAGTAAAATCTAGGAAACTTTTGATTATATTTGGACAAGTGTAGCCTATGAAACTCCTCTTTATATTGGAAGCAGTGTAACCTATGAAACTCCTCTTTATATTGGTAGCAGTGTAGCATATGAAGCTCCTGATTATATTGGGAGCGGTGTAGCATATGAAGCTCCTAATTATATTGGAACTAATGTAACCTAAAAAACTACTGATTATATTTGAATCTGTACAGTCTATGAAGTTCCTAATCATATTTAGGCCAGTGTAGTTTACAAATGTCCTGATTATATTGGAAACAGTGTAGCCAATGAGAACCCTAATTATATTTGAATCAGTGTAGCCTATAAAACTCCAGTTTATATTGGAATTGGTGTAGACTATGAAACTCCTGATTATATTGGAATCAGTGTAGCCTATGAAACTTCTGATTATATTGGAATCAGTGTAGCCTATAAGACTCCTGATTATATTGGAAGCAGTGTAGCCTAGTAAACTCGTTTTTTTTATAGGAAAATGTGTAGCCTACAAAACTAATGATTATATAGGAAACAATGTTGCCTATGAAACTCCTGATTATTTTAAAATCAGTGTAGCCTATGAAACTCCTGATAATATAGGAATCAGTGCAGTCTATAAAGTTCCTAGTTATATTTGGACCAGTGTAGTTTACAAATGTCCTGATTATATTAGAAACAGTGTAGCCTTTGAAACTCCTAATTATATTAGAATCAGTGTAGCTGATAAAATTCCTGATTATATTGGAAGCAGAGAAGCCCATTAAACTTCCGTTTATATTGGAACTAGTTGAGTCTATGAAACTCCTAAATATATTGGAAAAGGTGTAGCCTATGAATCTCCTGATTATATTGGAATCAGTGTATCCTATGAAACTTCTAATTGTACCAGCCTATGCAACTTCTGAATATATTTAGACAAGTGTAGCTTATAAAACTCCTGATTATATTGGAAAAAGTGTAGCCTATGAAACTCTTAATGTTTATGTTGGAACCAGTGAAGCCTGCTATACTCTTGAGTCTTGATTATATTGGAATCAGAGTAGCCTATTAAACTCCTGTTTATATTTGAAACAGTTGAGTGTATTTAACTCCTGATTTTATTGGAAAAGGTGTAGCCTATGAAACTCCTGATTATATTAGAATCAATTTAGCCTATGAAACTCCAGATTATATTGGAAGCAGTGTGGCCTATGATTTTCATGGCGATATTGGAAGCAGTGTAGTCTATGAAACCCCTGATTACAATTGAAACAGTGCAGTCTAGCACCTGTGTAATAACGATAATAGTTATTTATTGCATTGTATTATAGACAGCTTTCCGAGGATATTAAAATGAAAATTTATAAGTTTGGCCAATTAGGGTAACAAATCTGGTATTATTTTAACTTAAACAAGCAATAATTTTGACAAAGATTATACAGTACTAATTTAACATAATAAGGTTTTTTGTCTGCAGCTTAAAATTTCAAAAACTACTGAATTGATAGAATTCTACTTTTAAGGAATATTCACATAGGTCCAATTATGCTGTTATGCTATTCTAAATCTAGATTTAAGTATTGGGTAGTTTTAGGCTATTTTCTGCCTCCTTTGAATGCACAGCCCAGAGATGTTAGGGGCGCAACCGCAAGTATTACATTAAAGTAGACCAAAATGATTTATCCAAACATGTGATAGGTTTGGTGATTTTTTGCTTTAAATTACATGTACTAAATAAGTTTCGTGATTTTTTCTGTCATGCTTATTTAACCCTTTACAGTCGGGCCCCTTGCCGCACCTTAATCGGTCGGGGGGGGGGGGCGTTCAACGCCCCCCCTAATTATCTCAGTTCCTATTAGAGCTAGAGGGCTAAATTTTTTTGTGCAAGTCCCCTGTTTGATAATGAATTTCCGACCTTTTATAAGTCTAAGTCAATTTTCGCTTCCTTCACCCTTTTATTTAACAACCTTTGTTTTTAGGTCTTTTTTTACTTAAAAATTTCAAACGGCTGTAATTTTCTTATTTTTGAAGCTAGAAGAAAATTTTTTTCCAGAAAATGTTTATCTTTATGTAAATTTTACATTAGAAATATCAAAATATCAATTTCAGCGGCCGCAGCTGTACTTGGCAGCTGCCAGCCGCCGCAGTCGGCGGTCGGCGGGAAAACGGCGGCGGATCTTCATGAAATTTTAATATGTTATGTAGACATGTAAGAAAAGCTTAAGTATAAAATTTGAAGTATCTAAGTCAAAAATTGCGGCCACAGGAGCCTTTTATAGATTTCTGGAGACCTGGAGGATCAGGACCTGCAGGATCATACCTGGAACCTGAAAGTGACTTGAACACCTGTATTTCATACAAGGATGTACTACTAGAGGATTTTTTAGAATTTTGCTATGATAAAATGCTTTGTTTTAGTCAAAAAATATTTTTGCTCTTTACCTGGATGACCCTGCCAGGTTTGCTGGCATCCTGTGCCCGCCAGGATGGAGATATTCAAAAAATTTCAACTCTCAGTTATGTGTCATACCCATACTTAAAAAGTCAAGCAGTTTGGGCTCTTTATCTTTCACACACAGAAAATGAGATGGAAAAAACTGGATGGGGGGGCGTTCAACGCCCCCCCCCCCGACCGTTAAGGGTTAAAGGAGGCAGTATAGCTGTCTTGTGAACTGTGGCTGTCTATGTGTTTGTACTAAAATAATGCAACCACTCCCCCACCTCCACGCCATAAAATATTTTTTTTACTTTTCGATTTTAAAACTAAAATTCATAGTAGTAGAATTTCTCTTCAATTTTCTAATCTATAGTTTACGCCAGTAAACTGAAAATAACAAGGATGACAACATCCATATAAGCAAAACTCTGAAACGGTAAGACAAACGAACATTAAACCTTGTAGAGTGTCTTAACGGATTTAAAAATCAACGAGTTTTAAATGGACTTACGGACATTCTAGTAATGATTATAGAGTTGCTATGTTTTCTAGATCGTACTTAACTGATATACAAGAATCACAATGCCAAGAATGAAAACAGTGAGACAATTCTAACATGCCTACAATAACGACAAGATCTAAACGTTGTGGACGGACAGACGGACTTACACTAATTATAGAAAAGCTTCGCTTTTTAAATTGTAAAAGGTATATTTACTTGAAGGTTCCAACCACTTTCATAAGGACGAAATTGTATTAAAATTTAATTTTTCCTTTTTAATCATCTGCGTGCAATCGTAGAGGCCCACTCCGGTGCATTTAGTTTCTGTCAGAGGGTGTAAAATTTGGTAATAAAATTCCCATCCATACTCTGTGTTTAAATTTGGAGGAAAATAAAAAAAAAATGTTTAGCAATACAAAAAAAAATCACTAAACCTTTAATAAAAAATACTATCTAGATCGAATTATTTTAACAAATTATCTAATAACTATCGGATGCTCCCCTTGCCTATGATAGCATCTATTAGAACAAGAATAAATAAAAACTGGCTTTCTACCTATGAAAAGATTACCGATGATTTTGACAAAAATATTCAGATGTCTATCTTTGTTAACAAACATCCTTTTTTTTGTTGTAAAACTTTGATAAATTCTAGAGCAGAAACGGTTGATAAAAAAATATAGATTTTATATCCTCTAAGGCATTAAAGACATACTGACGAACTGGGTGAGTTGTAAAGTAGAATCTATCAGCCGTATATCAGCCGTAATAACAGCGGAGAAAATCAAATTTTTCAGCCAACGTTTTAAGTACATTAGAGCATTACCGATAGACTGGTTAACCAAGTATATTAAATACTGGATGCTGTTTTTTAAAGGAAATCTTGACACCAGATTTAAGTGGTCTATCTTGAATAGCAACCGAGAAAAAATAATGTTTCAACCTAAGTGAAGGTGACGGACAGACGCACATTTCGAATTATATAGAGCCTTCCGCCAATTTTATGGACTAGTGGCTGCGCCGATGGCCTCTATGGGCACTGGGCTGGGCAGCTTAAACTTTAGGAAGGAAAGGTCGAAACCTGACAGTACCGAGATATAGCTTCCTTAAAAAACAATACTTTTATGCATGAACTTTGATGAATTATTTATATTGGTAGCATTGGATAAAGAATTTTCTCGTATTCATTCGAATCCGCGGTGGATAGGAACCGGTTCTCATTCATACGAAAAAACTATGTCTTTCATCTTATTATATCCAGCTTTCTACGAATATAAAAATGTACAATCATAAGATTAAAACCAGTTTTTTAGCCCGTGCATTCGGCACCTCGGGGCTAAAAAAACTGGTTTTAATCTTATAATTGTACATTCTATATCCGCGATACAGTTTATAATACGATAAAAGAAATAACTAATATTATATTACTATAATATGGGAAAAATTGTCGTCAATTTAGGTTGCTAACATGGACATAATTAATTATTCAGTTCGTTCATCCAGTAGGAGTGGAGAGGATGGGGTAAAGAGGGTAGCTACGAGTTTCACTTTAAAAAGTTATATACAAGATAATCTGGTGTAAGATCCAAGTATTAATTAATCCATTTTTGTAGCGCAGAATAATAAACTGACCAAATGGCAGTGAACTAAGGACAATCATATCCATGAGTAGAACACCAGCACAAAATTATACAACAGTAAATGGCTAAACAGTAATAATGTCCGGACAAATAATTGCGCAATTTTGTATCCAGTCCTAGCCTGCTCACTCAAGTTCAAATGCAGTAAATGGAAACAAGGCATAAAGAAAATTGTAGTACGTCTAAATGGAATGGATATAGGATATAAGTGGATATTATGACAGGGGAAAATTTCATCGTCAATTTAGCTTGCTAATTTGGACCTCGTTAATTGGTCAGTTCGTTCATCCAGTATGAGAGGATAGGGTAAAAGTGGTGGATGAGGGAATTGTTATTTTATCTAGTATTACATTATCAGAGTACTTAAAAATCTGGTGCAACATACAAGTAATAATTAATCGATTTCTGTTTACAACAACTTTACGGTAGCTAACAAGTACGCGAAAATAAAGCCGCGCGGCCTACAGAAGCCTTATATATTTCAGCCATAAAACTTACTAAGCAACCCCTTAAGCCTAAATAAAAGCCATCAAATTTTAATTCAGTCACCCTTTTAGCATTATAGCTTTACAAACTAAACCGCAGCCACTATAAATTACGCGGCTTGTTATAAGCTTGAGCCGCAGCCTTACTCACTACACTCAAATTCGAGAAAGCTGTGGTTTGTAGAATTAAGCTGCACCAACCCCTTTTTGAACTACCCTCAGATGCAACAACCAAATTTAAGCTGCAAATTTGTATCTATCCGAAACAGCAGAATGCGCATCTGTCGAGCCTTGCTTTTTAAATATACTATCATGCAAAGTTTGAAAACGATAGAACGGCACTGACATGCTTCAATCAACAATAACAGCTATTCATTATGGCCAAACAGTAGAACCTACCCTAAATGTAGAAAAATACAAAATTTTTACAAATGATTGATTTTAAAAATGGTTTCAAAATGTAACTGTTCATATCCTTATAATAAAGTAACAGGATCTGTGTGTCTGTATGTCTATGTGTAAGTTTACCTAAGGATCTCGCTAAAACTGAACCGATAGGGTTCTCCTTTACAGGGTAGCTTCTCATAGGTTCTATGTAGGTCTATAACTATTTTGGGGTAGGGTACAACCACCCTTTCAAGAGAAATCGCCCCTAGAAAACATATGACCCATCAAAAAAATCTAAGGCCTCTAGGGGCGTAGCCGCTAGTATTATGTATGTTAAGTAAATCCAACAAGGATTACAATTCACATAAAAGGGAAGCTAAAAAATCAGACGAAAAAACAAACATTGACAAACATAGAGTGACCTGCACTTATTAAATTATGGTTGCGCGAAATACATTTTTTATTGTGGGGCGGGAGCTAATTCTATATTCGAGTAGTAAAAATTTCCATAAAACAGAATTATGCCTAGTTTATATTTGGTAAGATAATTCTTTCATATAAACTTATAAAATGGGACCTGTCAGCAGTTACTGTTTTGAGCACTGAAATAAAAACTAGTTAGAAAAGGGCTTCTTTAAAAAATTCATGGACTTTTTAAATAGCGAACCTTCTCCATAATTCGATATGTTTCTATTCATATACGTATGTATTTAAATCAATTGTTACGTTGTTCAGCTTTTGGTAATGCTTTGTGACGGACATTAGATTTTAATTTTGATTCATTCGGCTGTTTTTTTAAATTGACACTTAAATATATTTGTGAATAGCAGCTGCACCCCTAGCATCTAGGAGCTCTGTATTCGCAGTGGTAGGGCAGGCAGAACAAAGCCTAAAACCATCCCAAGACTTAAATCTAAAATTAAAATATACTAAAACCATTCCTGGACATATGTTAAGCTTGCATTAAATGGAGAACTTAATAAGTTATTTAGTTATCGAAATCTTAATGTCCAGACAGAAAATTTTTTAAATATGATAGAATGATTTTATAGACCAATATTCTCATATATGTAATGTTCTTGGGAAAATATTATTTTCTTTTTTGTTTTAAGATAAAAGTCTGATATATTTGTAATTATAATTATAGTAGTGAGGTTTTTAAAAGCTGAATACAGATTCCTGGGACAACAAAGTATAATGTTATAAGCGAAGCATCTCTTTAATCAAGTCCTAAAAATGTAAGTATGTCCTTGTCCTATAAACAATAAACATTATCCTATATTAACGCAGTTTTTCAATAAATTTACTTACAATTTGTTCTACTTTTAAAATTTAAATTCTGAATATTTAGTTCTGATACTCTACAAATGTAAATGTTCATTTTTCTACCATTTCATAGCTTCGCTTTTATTTGTTGGATGTTGTCATCCTTGTTTTGTATGAGTCTAAATATTTCAAAATTTATTGGTCCAAATTGGTTGTACGTTTCATAATTCTTTATAAAGGACTTTAGGTGGTTTTAGGCTATTTTCATGGACTCGATGGAGGCTAGGATCTAAGCAATTAGTTTTATACTGGAGTTGGAGAATGTGATTGTTCTCAGTTGCTATTAAAGAAAGATGCAGCAATATTAAAGCTGTTCTCTTAAATATATTCTAATTTAATGTTAAGAAAACGTTGTTTAAAATTGATCATATAATGTTTAAAAGCGAAGCTTTTCTATAATTAGGGTCGTTCCGTCCGTACGTCCGTAACGGATAGCTTTTTTCGTTAATTTAGGCATGTTAGAATTGTCCTATCGATTTCAAATTTTGCATGGTGATTCCTTTAGTAGTAAGGTACGATTTAGAAAGCGTAGCAACTCTATAATTTCATTACCAAAATGTCCGTACGTCCATTTTAAACATGTTGATTTTTTTACTTTTTTAACAACAAATTTTTATGTGATCTAATCATCCGATTGATCTGATTTTTGGTATATTGATTCCTGGGACAACAAAGTATATTGTTATAAGCGAAGTAACTCTATAATCAAGTCCTAAATATGTAAGTATGTCCATAAACATTATCCTGTATAAAGCAATTTTTCAACAAATTTACTTACAATTTTGCTTCAACTCTTATACATTTATATTCTGAGTATTCAGTTCTGACACTATTATAAGTGTTCATGTCCGTTTGTCCTACCGTTTCAGTGCTTCGCTTTTATGGATGTTGTCATCCTTGTTGAAGTATGAATAGTGAAAAAAGGCCTTTATGATTAAAGTTTGCTTAAATCAAATAAAAAAGCTATTGTTTCATCCTTATGAAATTTTTTAAAATTTCTAATTATGTTGAAATTATCTAATTGTCTTTAAATAATAAAAAAATGAATACAAAGCTGATGACGTCAATCGTAAAACATCATCGTTTTAGTGCCACATATATTTTACTTGAAAATTCTGTGAATCATCTTTTTTACTTTGTATGACGTCAAAGTACAAAACATGGCGTCGGGCGAGCAAGATCTTGTTCGAACAAGTTTGGCGCGGAGTAATTTCTTTAACAAATCTAGAGAAAGTTCAAATCTTTATTTATTAAAATTAATATATTTCCTAAACGAATTTATAAGTATAGAAAACGTTTTGGAAATATATGATGATAATTAAGGTAAATCTAAAGAAAGGCGGGCTTTATCAATATAATTCTACTCTTATTTGTGACTCACGTTATCATCACACAACAATGCATAATTTTCAGGGATAGGGTTTTTTTTTATAAAAATAAATAACTCTTTTATTTGTGAAATAAAAGCTACCAAAGGTGTATTTTATATATTTGTGTTTTAAATTTCGTAGTGCTATGACCTTTCATCCCTGATAATTTCCCGTTTAATTTTGGAGGAATGGAGTTTCATGTATTTCGAGGGGTTGGGACAGAGAATAAGGCTTAGAGAGAGAAGGCAACACATCATCTGGGGTTGTTTGTATTCAAGGCTATACGTGGGGGGAATTGGGAAGGTCTTTTTTAGCGTGAGGCTGGCTTTGAGAGCAAAGCATTACTTGAATGTTTTTAAAACAACAATTTATATTTAAAGCTGACTTTTCAAATTAGCTTTATTTTACTAAAATACATATGCAAGTATATAAAAATCAAAATCTGTAATTCCCTTAAGAAAAAAATAAAGAATAAAAAGCTAGCTCCACATAAAAAAAGCTTTTTTGGTCTTGCCTGAATTGTATTCAAAACTTTAAACAAAATACTGATTACTAAAGTGATACTTTTTTTTCTCAAAAATGAATACTTTTATTTTATATGTTAGTTTGAGTTTTATATAAATCTTTTAGCTTTTAAATAAAAAATGATTAAAGGTTTAAAAATTCTGGTCAAGGTACCTCTCTGTTTCATCATGTGTTCGCTTCGAGAGGCTATTCCCAGTTTTAAACATATTTATTTCCTTTCTTGCTTGTATTTAGTTTATTTGGTAAAAATCACATACATTTTAATGCTCCGCCACTATAATATATTTCTTGAATATTCAAATACGGCTCAACATTTTCGTTCTTAGCTGCAATTGAAAAAAAAAAATTTTTGAAGGTTAAATTTTTTGCTTGTTTTTTTCCCCACCTATACAAAAATAGCTGAAACCCATCATAGATGAAGATATATGTATGTAACGTGAATATTTAAAACGATTTATCAGTTTTTGAGATCTTAATTTTGTTAAGGAACAATGGATGGACATTTGTGTTTATACTTTTACCATAGAAAATCTCCAAATATTAAAAAAGAAAATCCTCCAATTTTATTATAAAAACTGGTCTGGGCTGACTTTCAAAACATTTGGTAAGTTGGAAACTAGAACGTTCTCTGTTTTATTATTTTTAAGGCTTTTGATATGTTTTTATATAAAATAAGTATATATTTTGTTTCAAAACATTATTTTATAGTATTAAAGCATAAAAACGATTCCAGATGTCAATTGTTAGTCGAATTTAAGTAAAGTTTAAGTGAGACTAGTTTGTATGCTTGTGTTGAGTAACCCAGCCGAGCACTGGAGTATAAATTCAAATGCGGAGTAAAATTCTTTGTCATTGATTCAGATTACTTCGTGTGGAGAGGTTGTGCTGTTAGTTGCAAGATTTTTTATTGTGAAACGTTTTTGTTACGTGCCATTTTCAAAGTTTCTACGTTTACCCGAGTGTTGCTGTTCTGTTTTTAAACACAGGTATATTTCACCATTAGTTCAGGCTTTATTAATCATCTAGCTTAGGTTAGAGAAATGACTATCCTGAACTATCGCGTGAATGCGGAGGAGGAGGACCAGATGGAGACCCAAGGCGTGGAACGCTATCCTTGGGACAGGTTTTTAGCTAATTCTAAAGTGCCGCAAGGTCAGACTGATGAGCTTTTAACGTGGATTTCTAAAGTTAACCAGAAGAAGAATATGGTTAGTAGGCAAAAGAATAAAGACCTCCGCAAGGAGGCTTTACTCCAGAACGCCAAAATTAGTGCTGTGAATACTTTGCATTCTATGCAGAACGAGAGGAGACGCAGATGGAATGAGTTTAAACTACGCCAAAAGGGCATTTCAGACGATGATAGTATATGTGATTGTGAGGCCTGTTTCTTATGCATTAGACACAATGGTGCAATGCACGGGAAATGTTACTGTAACGTAATTTTTAGTCCCCGGCCCTATTTCATGGAATTTAATCACACTTCTAAGACTATTAATAACCAAGATGAACATTCTATGGCTATAGACAATTTTCTTTCATCTCTTAGTTCTAATAATGCCAGTGCATTAAAACGTAAAAGGCCCGACGCCTTTGTTCCTAGTAAAAGATGTAAAGCTTAATTTATTAAATTTTTTCTAAATTTTATACTAATGGCTGTGAATTAATATCGTACTTTAGATAAATATATTTTGTTAAATATTTAATTATGTTTTGTTTTTAATCTATTTAATTTCAGCCTCTTTGCCGGAGTGTGCGAGGCTACCACCTGACAGGAATCTGTCCTCGGTAACCACGCGTCTTCTGAATCAATGACGGAGGTAACCAGCTCTCATTTCAAGACCAGAGTCTTCTGTTATTGAAAGGGGAGCCAGGTACTTAAATTTTGGACGTTAGTGCTTGTAAATCTTGTTCATATTTATTTTTCGTTTCTAATTGTTACATTAATTGTTTCCTTTTTCTATAATCTTTGTTATTTTTTCTCAAGATTTACAACCATTTTTGTCCGTGATACATCAAGATATAAATCTACTTTACCAAGTGGGATATACATAGTTGTACGTATTTGAAATGCAGATTAAATTGTGCCGTCAAGGCCGCTTGAATATTATTTATAGAAGGAGTCACTTTCAAGATAAAAATCTACTCGGTGTGATACATCACCACTGCCAAGCCAAGTAAAATTTTTCCACAACAAATGCGCTAATAAAGGACCACATACCTGAAAGCCTGTACACATCAGGTACAACACTTTTAATCCTTTCTTTATTTTTGACAAATTAATAATTGTATAGGTTTACATGACATCAAGATATAAATCTTTGTATGGTATATGTTGTGAATTATGCTCATGAGATAATAATAATATTAATTAAATATTTGGGTTGTCAAAATCACGGCACGTTGATTGGTTTTTGGGATTTAATTTATTTAATTAAACAAAAATAAGATTAATGAGTTGGTGGCTAAATGCACTCATGTTATTGTTTTTCAGTAGCACTTTATTTCCTTCCGTGCTTTCCTTGCCTCCTTATTTGTATGATATCCTCTAAATTTTGATTTTAAAGGCCATGCAAGGAATGTACATCACAGTAATCTTACTTCCCCACCCTTATTGCTATTGTGGATTAAGCAGGCTAAGTTTTTAATGCATGAGGCATAGCCAGCTATTAGATATAGAGCTAGTATTGTGTGCCGTGAGAGCAGCAGATATTCAAGATATAAATCCTTAAACCGCGGCCAATTGCTGTATGCTTGATGATTCAATTCTTTTAACTAACAAGTATCTTCATTCTTAAAGACTTCATGCACCGCAAGATATAAATCTCATTTGATAATTTTATTAAAACTAAGTTTTTTTATGACTGGTAAAATTTGTTACACATTTGTTATTACTTTTTCCTTTGATATCATTGTGCATGATTTAATTGATGGGAAGGGAGTTGGCTGTGAAGATGCTTTAAGCTAAAACATTTATTGTGTTTCTGTGAAAACCTAGTTTCTTACTAAATTTACCTCTTCTGTGTAATAGTATTTAGTTTAAGGTTAAGACTGGAATGGATATTCTTTTTTTATCAAACGGGACATGAGAAAAGAAAAAAACAAATTTTAATTAAAAATCCCTTGACTTTCAGTCTATGTTTCAATTGTATCAAGATATAAACCACTTCTTGTAAGCTTTGTATCAGTCTTTGTCTTAGTCTAATTTCACCCTAAAATTAATTTACAGATATCTTTGCACTTCAGTTTTAACACAGGGCTAAGAAGTACAATATTAATCTGTAAATAGTTTATTATATGTCTGTAAATTGTCATGGTTTTGAATGCATGGAGTCGGGATGATAAATTCCTGTTTGAATTTATCCTCTTTATTTTTTTTCCAAGATAAAAATCTAGCACATTCTCAATATCCATGCAAGTAATTTTATGTTAAATAACATAGTTTTGTAAGTAGTCCTTAACTTTGGCTACAATTTTTTTCTTGGTTTTAACTATTTAGCTTCTGTAGTTACCACGGAACCTTACACCTATCAAGATATAAATCAACGTGGTGCTACAGAACACATTTTGGTAAAATGTTTCACAGTACCCTTAATCAAATGTTTGGTCATATAAATATTTTTTCAAGATATAAATCTTACTGTGCCCATATGTGGTTGTATATTCAACCCTAGCTATTATTGGAATGAAAAATGCTTGTTGTTTATGCACATAGATTCAAGTTATAACTCAGATTATAGAAACTTTTAAAAGTGGATATTGAATTCAACATGACCGAAACACAATTTGATGTAGAGCTTCTCGCCAACTCAAACAATACACCTAATATCAACATACAGATTTCTTCCAAACTAAAAGATTTAGACAGCATGGTGATAGTACCTGAAGTCCTTGAAATAATATTTGAACTTCCATGTTGTCCTAAAATGCCAATAACCTTTTTGTTTTAACAAAGGAAAAAGACTTTACTTACAGTTTTCCATGAATCAAGCTATAAATCAAATGGCCGCTGACTTCCTGGAAGTATCAACCAAAAATTCTTCTACAGTGGTAATCCATTATACATATATATATAAAAATACTAGTAATTAGGACACGAAAAATTTTACCTAAATTGAAAATAGTTTAAACCCTGTTATAGAAATGCTAAAAACTTCCAAGATATAAAGCTGCTCAATGAGCCTTTTTTTGTAATGTTTAGAGGTTAGTAACAATTTGTTGCGCAAGCCATGTTAATTTTTGGTAAATATGTAAAGCATCAAGATAAAAATCTCAAACAAGTTATTAAATATTCGTAGCGGTGACAGCAATCAAGATAGAAATCTAGTTTTTACCTGTAATTTGAATGCCTGTGAATTTACAAATTTTCGCTCATTTGTTGAAAATATCATAAGTAGACTAGATATTCTAGTGAAATAATCTGTTTTTAAGAAGGAAAATAGTCACCTTTCAAGCAACGGGAGGTAACAACTTTTAATTGAGATGCATGTATATTTGGAAAAATAACATGTGTTTTAGGAGTGCGGTGAGCTCCACAATGGGCCCGCACACTGTCACCAAAATATAATCTGTTTATGCCAAATTAGCTGGGTCAGGGGGATGTTGTCACACACTAACCTTGCTTCTACAGGTACATGGTACTTGCTTTTTAATTTAATTAATAAGTATTTATTGCACATATAATCTAAATATTTAAATAAAATGGAAAGTGGTGATTTGTATAAGGGGGGTAATATTCTTTGCCTAACCTATGTTTCAGTAGTGTGGTGAGCTCCATATGGGCCCACACTTAACGTTTGTTGAAATGGGATTCCAGTCGTTTTCTTCTCCCCTTCTTCTGTTGTAGTATGAGGTAAAATGTAAATATTTAATTTTTGGTATTGCAACTAATTTAGAGGATTTTTTCATTATTTTATATTAGATAAAATTCTATGTTTGTAACCCTTAGTTGTTTAGGTATTCTTTTTCCTATGTAAACTTTTTTATTGTGGCGAGCTCCGTATGGGCCCACAAATATTTTGTGCGGAATAACTCTTTTTCAGAGTGTGGCGAGCTCCATATGGGCCCACACCATTCATAATGTAAATAATGCGAGTCTTGTGCTCTAAAATCAATAATGCTACGTGCTTCAATCAATCCAAGGAAACATATTTTTTAGAAATTTTAGGTCTAATAAATAAAGGTAACAATTTTTGTAACAAAAGTCTTCTCCTTGAAATCACTAAGTAAAGGCTATATTAGTGAAGTAACATTTAGATAAAGGTCCTATGAGAAGTCTAAAACTAATTGTCTAAAAATATAAAAAAAAATAATATATAACCAAAATGCCTTAATTTTATTTGCTTCAAGGCAATGTCTTAATCATTTTTTTAGTACTGCGTCCCCAACCTCCCCGAATAAGGGGAGCCTAATCTAGTTATTTAGTTAACCAAAGGCCGGAAGCTAGTCGTGAAACTGCCCCAATACGTGCCATCCAAGATAAAGAGCTGTGAATCTGTGTATCTTCACGCACCCCTAACAAGTTAAACACACGGTAACATAATACCTAAAAGTTGATTTACTTTCTTACCTTACCTTGTCTACTTTTGATATTATCATGCATATACATACTGCTTAGCTAAATGTTCTTAATTAAATCTGTTTCTTATTTTAACTTATATTCTAAAATCTCCTTAATTCATATGATTGTCACAAATAATTTGCATTATGGAAATTTTATGTCATTTAAGTCTTATTATTTGCATTGTTACTTTGCCTGACCTCCTCGAGAGGATCTAACCTATGTCTTAGATAAAATTAAACTTGAAATACAACTGGTATTGTGCTGGAACTTCTCCTGTTATTTTCTTCCTCCCGTGAGCTCCGTATGGGCCGGGATTGTATCAGGTGTAAATGTGAGAATGTTTGATTTTGTATTCTAACCACATGTAAAATATAACATAAATTTTTTTCTTTAATTAATATCTTGGAAACTAGTTTTCCAATAATTTTTTTTGTTTGTTTTTTAACTCTATTAAGACTTGAGCTTAAACCAAAGGGAATCGAATATTCTCACTGCGTGTGCGAGCCAATGCGATGTGTCTCCCCTCCAATGGGTGTTGTGTGTTCTTGGGCCAAGTTAGGACTACGAAGACTCCAAATCCCGTGAGCTCCGCATGGGCCGGGATATGAAGTAAGTGAGCCTTCAATTCAATAAATAAGATTTGTTGGTCTTGTGTATTTTTAGCCAAAGAACGAACTAAATGGTGTTAACCTCACAATCCCAAGTTCGAGCCTCAACCTGTAAGAAGGTGAAGTTGGTGTGGTGTGTGCGCGCGCGCGTCCCGTGAGCTCCATATGGGCCGGGACACACAGTAAGTCATTAAATTCTTATTGTGATCTTCTCGATAAATACATATAATATAAACCTCATTCTATTCGATAATTAAACAAAATGTATTTTGTAATTTAGATCTTTTATTAGAAATTAGTTACATATTATAAGATCTTAACATATTTGTTAGCATGAATTATTTGCTTCTAATTTTCTTAGTAAATGTGATTAGTATTCACTTAAATTATATGAAAGGTTTAAAGCATTGAATTATTGGTTTTACTTAAAGGCCCTGAAACCTATCTTTGTCTATAATGTTAATGCTTCAAACTTTATTAATATTGGTCAAGCACCTGTTATAATATCTAAATATATTGAACCCTTATATTTTTGTCTAATAAAAAGATATTTTTGTGTCCCTTAAACGCCCTAGCTGGCATGTTCAGGAATGAAATAAACTGACAAATCTGACGCAGAAAATGCAACATGGAAGTACGTGCCGTACAGACCTCCTCCTAGGGTTCCATAACAGTAACCTCGATCTCGGTAAAGCAAGTGTTGGTATACTTTTTACTTAATCAAAGAAAGAAATAAAGAAAACTTATTCTCCAACGGGTATATCCATGTTTAGAATACCCAAAAATAAAGTTATTACGTTAATTTTTATAATTATGAAAAATGCCACTTTCACTGTATTTTTAGATATTTGCCTCTTGAAAGACCTGGCGGCCTTGCTTGCGAATGCAGCAGACACAATTTTTCATTCCAAGGGATCTTAACTAGGGAGCTCCAGAAAGAAAGGACCGGCCGTTATTTAGCAGGGGAAAGGTATAAATGAGGCCATGACGGAGCAAGAACCAGACATTGACTTCTTCACCGAGAGAGGATATCTAAGTATTAGGGAGTCCTTTACAATGTTGCAGAACGATGTATATCTGCATTTTAACCAGAAAAATCTTCCCAATTAACCTGTCTTTACTGATACAACCATCATTTATCAATAGCATCAACTTATCAATAGCTACATATTATGAATAGCTTAATCTATGGAGATGTCATCTATTGCCTAGAGTCTTAACACATCCCAAGAGTCGAGTTAAATCACACACATACAACATTTCCTACGCGTGCGTTTTCCAGCTGATGTCGTCCTATATCCTAAAATAGTTGTGAGGTTGAGCCTTTAAATATGGCGCGTGTATTTTGGTATTCCCTGGTCGTGTAAAGATGTGACCGAAGAAAGAAGACTGGTAGCAGAAGAAGGATCATACCCAAAGAAGACCTGGTTGTCCAACATAGCCGAGGCTTGGTGAGCTCCTGTTCAGGGCCCAAGTCTCGTGCTTCTTCATTCTTTATATATTTTAATTTAGTGGCGAGCATGGTTTGATTTATGTTGGGTGCGGCCAGCATTTGTCACAGAGCCAGTCGTTGCTTATTTTTCTCTCCCCATTAGCTGCAGCCTGGTAGCAGAAGAAGGAGCGTTGACCCGAGAAGACCTGGTTGTCCAAGATTTTCCTTGTTCAGATGGGAGAGCTCCTGTCCAGGGCCCTGTCTGATGGCCTGAGGTTCTACTCAACAATTTTCTTCTAGACAGGTTAAGACTATTTTTTTCTTAAGCCCGGCTATTCTACAAGTAGCGTGTCTGACTAAAACTTCTCGTTAAAGATCCCTTTTTACTTTATATTAAATCCTAAATTTTTCACTTTCTTAATTCTACCAAGATAATCTAGAAACGTTTATTTGAAAATTTGGTTTTTTAGTAAATCAAAAACTTAAATTGCTAAATATCTACCTAGCATATGTATATATCAGCATTAATTTCAAACATAACTTTTCTTTGTTTTTCATGATTTAGCTCTGCAGGATGTTTTTCAATTTTAGATACATAGGTTTAGAAGACTTCTTTTTACAAAACCTGATTTGCGTTATGATACCTAGTTTATTTTATAAATTTTTTACACGTTTTCTTCGGAATTAAAATTATCTGTTCTGATCGTATCTTTGCATTCATTTTCTTTAATTAAAATCATTTTCATTTTACTATCTGCGGAATACGATGCGTTAAATTACCACTCTTTGCCATTTTTATGTTTCTTTACCTGAAGATTATTTTCTTTTATCTAAAATAACTAATTATAAATTTTTTATTTAGTTTGCTGTTTCCTGAGTAACGTGAGCCTTGATTTCACATTCCGGTGGCCGATGATTTGGACCTCAGGCGGGTGGTTTTCCTCCGGGCACTCCGGTTTCCACCCAATTTTTTCAATAATAATAATTACAAGAAAAGAAATAAACTAAAAGAATAATAAAGAAAATTACAAATTATATTCTGCATTTTGTTATTTTTAGTACCTTAGGTTTTTAATGATGAATCAAGATTTAACAACTTAAAAATTTAATTTTCTAAGATTAATTTTTCGTGCTTATTAATTCATTGTTAAAATCCATTTTATTATGTATATATGTTCGAATTCGGCGTTGATACAAGGATGATTTTAGATCATATTAGCGAATATATATTTCTGAGTGGAACGCCGTAATAGTGTCTAACTGATAATGACGTTACAAAAAAAATTGGCAAATGAGAGGCCGTTATTGACTTTGGTAAAATTTAAAGTGGCCTCTCATTGGCTAATTTTTATTGTTACGTCATAATCAGTCAGACACTATTACTGTGTTCTTCTGAGTGGGGAAAATTCAAATAGTTTTTTTTTCGGGGATATATTTGGTATCGTAACGGCTAGGTAGTCTGCTAGGGGGTTTTGAGCAGAAGGGTTATTTAAACGCTGAGATTGCGAAAAATTAAGTCCATCGACTTGGGTATTTACAATGTAGTTCAGCCGTGTTCATTTAGAATCGTGGATAGGTATAAAGAAATTGACATCTCGAGGTTCTGTTCAGACTGCACAATGCTGAATACTACGGTTTTTCAAATTAGTACGATGTCTCTCTGTCTGAAGCTTAAGATCTTTGACCCACTATTTAAGAATGTACTTTATTTTCTATGGTAGTTTTAAGCTTTGTAGTTGCAGTACCTACCTGCCTAAAATTAATTCTCTTAACGCACCCACCTCAAGAGTATTCTTAAAATATGCGGGTTTTTTCTTTCACGGCAGGGCAATGGTCCTATCTATAGTAATAAGTAGAACGATGTATGTCCGTCTGTATGAACTTCAAGATTTTCGTAACCGATTGGGCTCTACTCTTCAGAGATTACATATTACTAGTCTTACTAAAGTATCAAGTTCATTCGTCTGTCGCGAAGGATCTTGCTAACCACTGAACCGATATGGTTCTCTTGTACCGTTAAGATTCTTAGAGGTCCTGAAATGGTGTTAAGCTCTCAATTCAAAGAAACTGTAGCCACTAGTTTTTTAAATCGAACGTTTAAATTTTTGTTCTCCAGCAAATAAACTAACCAAGGATGTGTTGTCGAGAGATTGGAAGGAAAAACAAAACCGTAGCAATTTAATGTAAAACATAAATGGATATTACAAAAAAATTTGTCTATTCAAGTTGCTATTTCCCCTGTCAATTATTGGTCAGTTCATTTTTCCAGTAGAAAGGTGGGAGGGGTGGATATTTTAGCCCGCTACAACGTTCATTTAGAAGTTAAATAACATATGAAATAAGTTTAGAAGTAAAGCTACTCTATAATTACATATGTCTGCTTATAGCTGATGGCTACGCGTTTTGGGAAATATTTGATTCGTCAGTCTGTCGGTAACGTTTCAAAGTTATACTCTGCGATTTTATATACGATAAAAGTTATTTCTCGCATCGTATTATAAACGGCTTTCCGCGGATATAGAATGTACAATTATGGGATTAAAACTATTTTTTTTTAGCCCCGAGGTGACGAAGTCACCGGCTAAAAAAACTAGTTTTAATCTTATGATTGTACATTTCTATATTCGTAGAAAGCTGGATATAATACGATGCTAGACATAGTTTTTTCGTATGGATGAGAACCGGTTCCTATCCACCGGATTCGAATGAATACAAGAAATGATTTTTGTCTTCGTTTATGTAAGACTTGTGGGGGGGGGGGGGAGATAATTTGACTGCACAAAGTAAAAAGGAAAATTTGGGGGAGGGGGTTTAGTTGGCTTCCCCTCAATTTTAGTACTAAAAAAAGAAAATTAATTTTCTGTTGCATGCGGTGGGGGAATTTTTTTACAGGTACGATTTCTCCTCTGAGGGTGTTGGTACACTTCCCCGAAATAGTTAGGAATCTTCCCAGGACCTATAAGAAGCCACATTATAACGGAGAACCATATCGGTTCTGCGAAATCCTTCAATACAGACACACAGATCCTGTTTCTATTTTTTTAAGGTTGTTATTTTGTTGAAAAAGTTGCTGACCAATATACATCTACTCTAAAAATCCCTTTGTCCGTCATTCTATTGATGCTGTTATGAATAACATCATAATTTTATAGGAAATCTGTGTCTTTTTCTAGGAAAGGGGAGACATTGGACTGTTCATTACACTAGTACCTAAAGTTTTATAATAACGTTTCATTTTCGTTGGTTCAACAATTTTGGAGATCATTGAAACTCGCTTGGTTGCTTTATCACCTTGAATATCTATACGTTTCAACCACTAATTGTAATCTACAGATGGGATAATTTTGTGTATCATGATTAGGGATGTACATAAATTTTTTGGTCATTGTTCTATTTCTTTAAATCCCTCACGGTTGGACCCTCAGATGTCAAAACTTTATTTGAGTGTTTGGCCAAAATGACTTAGCAATTGTATCTGTAAGTACGTCTAATAACACCCTTTGCTATTTTTAAAATCCTAGAAAAATTTTTTTGCAAGAAAATTGCATAAATTCGCAACCTTTTTTAGAACCACTACATAACCCAAGTTTTGAAACTTTTTATATAAAATCCTTTTTACAAAAAATATCAATAATTACTTAAAATAAAACCTGAAAGAAAAAAAATCTCATTACACGTGTTAATTTGCATGTTTTAGGTCTTTTTTTGAGGAAAGTATAACTTCCACATTTTTGACAATAATATATTTTTTTAACATTTCAAAGTAAAATATAATAAAACTTAAACGATTTTTCTTGAATTATCAGTTGAAAATTTCATCAAACATGCAATTTAAGTGATGAAAATTTAATAAAATCATTTTTTGAATGTTTAGAATTACCAATTTTCTACATTTAAAACAAAATGTTAACAAAATTTAAAAACATTTAAAAACATTTTAACATATAACTTCAAAAATCAATAACATTTTATAAAAAGATGTTTCAAAAAATAAATCATTAAAAGGTATTAAAATGCATTTGAAATTACTTAAAATTAAAACGAGAACATCTTTTTACACTGTATTCTGTGTAATAGAGTTTAAATGACATGATTAGTGAATGAAATATTTCCTAAACTCATTAAGCCTTTTTGTGACTATATTAAAAATAATTTATTTTGTTTTATATTGTTTTTTTATTCAAATATTTGACAAAATTTTCCCTACGTCAATAAAATAAAGTCAGTTTTTTACTGTTTCCAGGTTTTTCTTTATAATTATAACAATTAAATATAATATAAATCTTCATTATCTTTTATTTGAATTATCATACACATTAAAATGTAAAGTATAAGCTAGAATAGCACTTTTTTCAACGAATATTTTAATGACATTATATCAAAATAATTCCTCTTAAATATCACACAACATATGATTGGGAAGTATAGCCATTTCTTGGAGGTATAATATTTACAAAAATACCATTAATTCTGTTTTTATCAGAAGTTAAAAAAATTGAACAATTCTAAAACACTGGTTGGCTGTCTAGATATTGAGTACACTAAGACTACGGCTCTGTTCTATTGAAATAACGTTGCAAAAAGAGGGGTTCTGAAAGTAATCTACCTAATTTTTTTTAAAGAACCAACAAGTACTGTCAGTATATTTTTTCTTGTAATCTAGCAGACAATCAAATCATAACACAATTTTCATGATAAAATATTCAGGTTTCTACTTCACATTTTAAAAAATATACTGATCAATAAAATGTTCAAAATTTTACTTTGTACTAATTGAAAAAATATGTTGTAATTCTTATTTTAAAGTTACATTTTTATCCCTGACAAAATCATAGACGACTTTTAAAGGCATCAAAACTTAAAAATGTTAATTAAGTATGAAAACTATTTTCTTCAATTTTTCTGAAGTTATTATCGCATTCTATGGTTTTTTTATTATCATTTACTTATATCGAAAGTGCCAGACATTGTACCCTAACTTATTCATTTAATAAAAAACCAACCGTGCCCTGTTTTCAGACTGCTAAATTTTTGAGTCAAGATAAATATTACCCTATTGCATCTATATTTTACAACTTATGTCTGTCTGCCTGTTAAATGCTTACTTTTTCCATCCACATTTGAGTGCCTCGCTACATTATCCGGATTCTTTCTAGATTTACTTAATTTTTGTGTTATACTTTGGATTAGAAGATTTAACTTGAATCTTCGCCAACTAATTATGTCGTGCACCTGACATAGGAGCAGTAGGAACCAGCTCATACCAACAATTAAATTAATTCGGAAAAAAATCACGAAACATATACGTGTTTTTCAGCTGTCGTTGGGGGGCAACACATCGTAAAATTAACGACCTCTCCATTTGCCCCCAAAATATTATTTTATATTTATTTCGCTTGTTGGTTATACCTTATTCCTGAGTAGGAACCATTTTGTTGATTTTTTTAACATGATCTATTAGTAAAAGCCAACATTCTACTTATTTTTCGATTGTATAAAAGTAAAAGGATGTCATACATGCACCAAAGGATCTCTTAAACCGCTGATCTTGTAGGTTCTCCTGTACAGTGTAGCTTCTCTTAGGTCCTGGGAAGGTTTTAAACTATTTTGGGAGAGAGTAAAACTGCACCCATAGAAAAAAAAGAACCCTCAACAAAATTTAAATTTTTTTTATTTAGAACTAAAATTAAAAGGCGGGGGGGGATAAGGGAATCTATTTGTCCATGAAGACCTTGTAACTACTGAACCTATTTAAGTTCTCCATTCTAGAGAAGCTTTACTAAGGTCCTTGGATGGGTTTGAGCTGTTTTACTGCCCTCTTCTTGATGCTATTTAGAGGCGTAACCTTATAATATATGCTTTTGTCTATAGGAATAGTTACATGTATGCAGTCTAAAGAGTTCTGATTCTGAAGATAAAACAATTCTAAAGGGATAGTTCCATTGGGATAAGGTTTTTCAAACTTGATAAATCATAAAAATTCAGTATTGTTGCTTGAGCAATCGCATTTATTAAAAAAACTTATTATAAAAGAAATAAAATGTTTTGTGGTACAATAATAATTGGGAAGCAACTTGCAATATATAAAACTAGTGGATACGACCCTAGAGGCCTCTTGGGGGAGTTGAATCCCAAATCCGATTTTTAATATTTTTTTTTTTTTTGGGGGGGTGGGCAATTATTTTCTAGGGGCGATTTCTCTTGGGGGACTGGTTTTACCCTCCCCCAAAATAGTTATAAACCTTTCCTTGGGACCAATGAGAAGCGACCCTGTTAAGGAAAACCCGATCGGTTCAGCGGCTAGCGAGATCCTTGGTACAGACAAACAAACAATCATCCTGTTCTTTATTATTAGGATAAACCTACTTTTCGAGATTTTTTGAAATAAAAAATAATTAATAATTCAAATAGTCGATTTGTTTCTTGAAAACAAATAAACCTATTTTCACATGGTTGCGCCCCTGGCATTTAGGGGCTCCGTATTCGAAGGAGTCCGGTAGAAAATAGCCAAAACCTTACTAATACTTAAAGAACCACGTACATCTTAATTTTGGAATATGTATTTACCCTTATAAGCATAGATTATTTAATATTAGTGTACTTATTTTTAGCGTAGATTCGATATTTGAAGCCAGATTTAACATAGGAGTTGCCGTTTTAGAGATAACAGGGGTAATAAAAAGCCCCTAAGTTAAAAAATTAGAAACCCAAGAAAGAGGTCTATAATTTTCACAGGAATAAGGCGGCTTTATGTAAAAAAAATAAAATACATACAACAGAATAAATATTTTACAGATTTAGTATTGGGTCATTTAACTAAAAGCCTTCATTGCAGTTATTTTTAATTTATTCAAAAAACATATGGCAATTAACACGATCTTACACACACGCCAACCAAGTTGCCTATACACACACATACACACACACACACACACAACATTCAAGGTGCTCGGCAATGTCATCACACCCTCACTCCCGCATTCTTAATAGCTGTAAATAAAAGATTCTCTTTCTAATTAATTGTTTACTTTATATCGAAACACACACACACACACACGCAGCACAACGCTGCTTGCAGGAATTAAAAATTTTTTGTAATCTTTTGTGCCTCCTAGTCCTTTACAATGAAGGGAGGAAGGGTAAGGGTGCGGAAGAAAAAGAAATAGAGAAAGGGAAAGGGGTTTTCTAGACCGGTGTCTTTTAGATAATCATCATATTCATAAGCGCATACACTCAAAACATTAACACACAAACGTATAAATACATGTTAGCATTGTGTAATGTGTATTATATTAGGACGCACTTTTACCTTTCAGTAAATATTATTAATTAATATTATCAACAAGAAAGTACAATTGGACTTCAGTTCCGTAATTTTGTTTTAATGAAATAAAATATCAGTTTTAATTGTTATTCCCATCATGTACCCGCCTATTTATGCTTATTTAAGTGTATCAACAAACACTTTTTCTTTATTTATATTTGTCATGTTATTAAGGAAAATATTTGTTTTAATACGTATATGTTTCAGATTTCATTAAAATGGCAAGTAATCTCCACATTAAATGTTTGCAGCAGGATTTACGTCAGAGCTTAACAGAATAGGTAAACTATTATATTCCATAACATTGAGCCAGGGTTTAAAATTAGCTATCTAATTCTTTAAATCAAGCAGTTCCAATCTGCGAACTCATTATTTAATATAATTAGCCCGCGATCTTTATTTTAAAGCATACTCAGTACTGTTTACTTTTAAGTGTATTATTTATTTTAAGCTATCTGTTAAAATATATTGGCTTCACAGGAAAAATGTTTATCCGGAGAGGGGGGGGGGGTCGGTTTAAACTTTAAACCATGACCTACCATACCAGTTCAGCTGTAAGCGAGATCCATTCGTGCACACGCACATAATTCGTTTTTTAATACTACCGGTTGTGCCCCTAGCATCTAGAGGCTCTGTTTCTGAAGGGTGGGGGAGAGAAATAACTTTATATCTGGAAATATTAAGCCTAAAATCATTTTGAGGCTTCCTTAATACAAAACTCAATCTTTTAGTGTTATTAATGTCTTAAGCTTCAGACAATAAATCCCAATAACTTTAATTCACTATCTGCAACTCCCCTAGATGCCTCTAGGGGCACGAGAGCGTTTAGCAAGCTCTTTCGGTACTAACATACATAGATCCTGTTACTTTTTTATTAAAAACTAGCGGCTTTGTCCTTAGAGGACTCTAGGGGCACTTTAGGAGGGGGGAGTTGAATTCCAAAACCTATTTTTGGTTATAAGGGAAAATTTTTTTGAAAAAATAACATGGTCTTTTTAACGGTGGTGGGAAATGGCGGCGAACTTGGGGTAATTAGTGACACAACTCAAAAGATTTTACACAATTATCTCTAAAACTAAGGCAGTAGCGCCCTAAATAAAGTTGCTGGTATGGCGTGGCACAAGTCACCACATTTTACCCCCCCCCCCCCACTTTCTTTGCACTAATTAAGAAAAATATACATACAATAATTGAATTTTATATTTGCTTTTAAAAAGGAAGAAATGATTATTCCGGTTCTAAAAAAATATTTATCGTATCTTATTACAGACAATTTTTCTACGCATAAAATAAGATATAAATCATATGAAAATAACATTTTTTAGCCTGGCTCTCGGGACTAAAAAAACTGGTGTTAATCTTGCAACTTTCCATTTTACTATTCACTGATAGCTGTTTGTAATACGACAATGTGAATGTTAACTGTTATCCTTATTTAGAATAAAATACAATAAGGCCTGAGAGAGGTCAATGCAAGAAGTTCTTGACTAATATAACCAGGTAAGAACAATATACTAAGGGGTTCTCTAAAAAGTATATTACAGCCTTGATTTCTAAATTATAATAGATAAATCGAAGAAAAGCTTATAGATTTTTCTACTAAAGGTTTTTTTTAATGCAACCATCTCGTAATCAATATATAAATGGCACTTAGAATTCGCATTTCGATCTGAAATTTTGCATCATGAGTAATCCTTGGTAGGTCTATTTTCCCTAAATTGAACAAAAAGATGGAAAAATAACGGCTAACAGCTGGCGGCTCAGCCATTTAGCCATTTTTTGGGCAATATCTAATGCAAATCATCACGAAACTAATAATACTATTTGCTGCTGGTACTAGAAATCTAAAAATGTTTTTTTTGCAGGTATCATTTCACACAATTTAAAGCAAAACTATGTTTCAAAAAGTTGATGCCTACGTAATTTATGACAGATTTGCCCTAAAAATAGCCAAAACTTTTTGTTCGATTCAGGGAAAATAGACCTACCAAGGATTACTCATGCAGAATTTTAGATTGAAATTCGAATTCTAAGTGCCATTTATACTTTGATTACGAGATGGTTGCATTTAACCCCCCCCCCCCCCCCTTACATAATGTAGTTGTATAAAAATAAGCATGACAGCATTCATGAAAGCGAAGCTATAAAATCAGAAGAAAGGAAAAACGAACAATAACTCATCATATAGAGTATCAAGACTTCATAAGCAAAAAATTAAGTCTAATTTTTTTTCAAAAATAAAGGATACTGTTCAATGACATACTTTTTCTTAATATTTAATAATACAGATGCTTAGCTCTAATATTGTATCTTTTTGTCCAGGAAACATTATTAAAAAATCAGAAGAATATAATTATTATATCATACAAAGCTAATAATTAGCATGTTTTGAACGTACGGACTTGCTGGTAACGATTATAACCTAACTGTTATCGGAAAATCATGCAAAGTTTGAAATCGGTAGGACAATTCTAGCATATTCAAATTAATGTTTCAGACGGATCAACCCTTATTATAAAAAAGCTTCGCTTTTAAAAACTTTAGGTACTATACTTAAAAACTTGAATAGATTTAAGGCATCATTTTTAAAATTATTTTGGTGATTTAGAACATATTGAAATAATACCTACAATTTTAGGTGAACAGTCAAACTCTACCATGCTACGTGGCTTAATCCATTGAATATTTCAAACTTCTACATATGGATGGATTACAGGTAAGGTATAAATAATACTAGCTGTTGCGCCACTAGCTTCTAATGTATTGGAAGGGGTAGAGAAAAAAAAATATTTATTTCTCACGTCGTATTATAAACAGTTTTCTGAAGAAATGTACAATTATAAGATTATAAACAGTTATTAAGCTCATGCCTTCGGCATCTCTTAATCTTGTGATTGTACATTTTTATATATATTCGTAAAAACTCGATTTAATACGATGCTAGATATAGTTTTTCGTGTGGATGAGAACCGGTTTTAATTCACCGGTTGATATTGGTTTCTAATAAATAAGAGAATAGATATTTCTTGCATCGTATTATAAACGGCTTTTTAGCCCCTAGGTGCCGAAGGCATGGGCTAAAAAACTGGTTTTAATCTTATGATTGTACATTTTTATTCGTAGAAAGCTGGATATAAGACATAGATTTTTCGTGTGGATGAGAACCGGTTCCTATCCACCTGATTTGAATGAATACGAGGAGAAACATTCTTAGACTTAAATCTATAAAATATAATGGCTTCTCTTTCATGGAAAACTCCTTTAATTCAATGCTTTTCGAAATCTTAAGCTACAGATAAAAAAAACTTTCTGCATGATAATTCTTGAAGATTGGGACACAGCATTTCGTAATATGATTATAAAAAAGGGAACATATGTATAACCAACTATAGATTTTAAGGCGGTTCCTCACAAAGCACCTAGTTAAGCAAAGAATCCCTGTCCTTTATTTTGATATTTAAAATAAGTAAGGGAGGAACACACAGGGGCTATTCCTGAAGAAATATTATTCCCTTTCAATAATAAACCAACTGGGGGGGGGGGGGGGGGAGGGGGGCTGGTGGGAGTTAGGTTCTCTGCTCACTAGGCACCAAAATCAGGAAGATATGTCTATGTTTTATTTTCTTGGCCTTATTAACATTGTTTTTTTAACCTAAGAAACAGTAATTTATTTCTTTATTACCCCCTCCCCTCCTCCAAACTTAATGACGTCTGGGTAAAATTAACAATTAACTGGGTTATTTTTTCATTTTTTTAGGGGGAGGGGGTGGTGAAACCCACATTTTAGATGATCTTTATGTTATTAATGTATTGTAAACAAGGATACAACATCCATAAGTAGAAAAGTTAAAAAATCAAGGATAAGATTACCCACATAAAGATTTATAGAGCATTTGTTAAAATCAAGAATAGATATGTTTGGGGAAAAAATCAGGAAAGGTACGTCCATGTGGGGGGCGGGCGAATTTAGGGGTGCCATATTGACAGCTTTCTACATATATTAAAATGAAAAGATTAATTCCAGCTGCTTTGTTTTTCCTGGCAATCAAAACTGACAATAATTTTTGATCACTTTTTTAATTCTTAAAAAATTATCTTTAATACGAAACAAAACATGACTTCTGTATTACTCATAACCAGTCTAGCGGACATAATAATATTTTCATTTTGATATCCACAGAAAGCTGTCTAAAATACGATGCAATATAAAAACTTAAACCATTACACTTATGTTTTTTAGTTGCAAAAATCCAGTCTTGAGAAGAAATCCAAGCAAGAGTTTTACTAACTATCCACATTACATTATTAGGTAAGCTTTGGTTAGTAGGATAAACAAGGATGACAACATCCATGCGTAGCGAAGCACAAAATTTTGTGGATGGGACTGACCGTCATGGTTGTTTCTTCAAACGACGTGAAATTAAATTTTGATATCTTTAACTGAAAAAATGTTGAAAATCGGACTAAAAACATTAAAGATACGTGGGAAAATGTAAAAAATATAAAAATAGCCAGAAACCTGCAAAAAGGTAGTCTGACTGTCATAGTTGTTTTCTTCAAACAATGTGAAATTTGATTTTGATATGTATAACTGAAAAAATTTTGAAAATCGGATCATAAACACCAAAGATATGGGAGAAAATGTAAAAATATAAAAATAGCCAAAAACCTGCAAAAAGGCAGTCTGACCGTCATTATTGTTTTCTCCAAACGACGGAAAATTTAATTTTGATATCTTTAACTGAAAAAAATTTTGAAAATCGGACCATAAACACCAAAGATATGGGGGAAAATGTGCAAAATTAAAAAAATAGCCTAAAACCTGCTAAAAAGCCGTCCGACCGCCATTGATGTTTTATAGTTAATTGTGCTCCTTAATGATGGGAATGTTGTCAAAAAATTTCAAAATCCTATCTTTTATAGGAGCTGAGTAAATCCCATTTCCCCCATAGCGTTACGGACTGACTGACGGACTGACGGACGGACATAGTGAATTATAGAGTAGCTTCGCTACTAAAAATGGAGGATTTAATTATTTTTTCATTAGATAGATATTCACCATTCAATGATAGATAATACTGCCCTACTATCACATGAAATCTCTCGTTTTCTGTCCAAACACCTGGGTATTAGGTTAAGTAATACCCATCAGACAACCTACTCTTTGATTGCACAACCTCTGAGAAGTTCTAACTGTGCATTGTAATGAGTTTTGACCGTTTTGGGCCAGGGCATTCCCCCTACTCTGATATAGAAGCAGTAAAGAACCATTTTTAACGTCTTCAGTTAAAACCATTCACCTGCGGTTGCGCTAAGCCACGGTTGTGGGTTAAGATTGTAGGCATTTTAAGCAGGGATAAGGGGGGGGGGGGGGTCAATGCAACCATCCCGTAATCAATGAGTAAATGGCACTTAAAATTCGAATTTCGATCTCAAATTTTGCATGAGTAATCCTTGGTAGGTCTTTTTTTCCCTAAATCAAACAAAAAGTTGGAAAAGTGATTGCTGGCGGCTCAGCCGTTTAGCTGTTTTTTTGTCTATTTTCAGGGTAAATTTATCATCAATTACATAGGAATCAACTTTTTAAAACATATTTTTGGTTTAATTCATGTTAAATGATACCTACCAAAAACTATTTTTTAAATTTCTAGTAACAACAGCTACCGGCTTTAACCGTATGATAACGTTTTTGAGCTGCATAGAGTATTATGTGATTGTGGAGATAGGTTTCGTGACTAATTTGAACCAAAGAAAGCCAAAAAAAACGGCTGAGCCGTTAGCCGTACTTTTCCAACTTTTTGTTCGATTTAGGGAAAATAGACCTACCAAGGATTACTCATGCAAAATTTCAGATGGAAATTCGAATTCTAAGTGCCATTTACTCATTGATTACAAGATGGTTGCATTAATCCCCTCCCCCTTTTAAGGGGAATGACAATACAGGAACTTTGAAATATATTAAGTAGTCCACTTTGAAATTACCTACTCCGAAAATAAGAGATAAAATAATGAAATAAATAATTTTTTAGAATCAAAATTATCTACCTGGTCCTGCACATTTGAAGTTACAAAGAATATGAGAAGTAAAGTAATTTTCAGGTAATAAATTTAATCTTTATATGCTTCTTAAGTACTTGATAATTACCTATCCGATAAAAAAAAGAAAATAATAGTGGTAATGTTGAAAACGCGTATTCGTTAATACTTTAAACTATTTCAACATTCAATTTTAACCTATATTGCAACGATAAATGAATGAAAATATGAGGAATAGTAATAACAAGGATGACAACACCCATTAGTATAAAGCTCAAACAATTATACAAAAGAAATCCACGAATAACAAGAAGTAGATGCTTGTGATTAAGAGGATTAAACTTAGATAATTGAAAATTTAATTCAGCAATAAAGCTACCTGTCCCTATATTTTTTTAATGTTATTATTCTCACTCAAAATCAACGGGTTATTCGACATATTTTTTTCTGCACTTGTGGGAGATTTAAGATGTGCTTTTAAGCGTTTTGCGAATCTGCCAAAAATAGCAGAGAAATAACCTAAGTTATGCAGTCAAATTAAAGTAGGTAATTTTTTATAAAGGCCCTTTACAAAGTAAACCTTCGAAACCTGTTCTTTGTAAACTTTAATGTATTCTTTTAGGATGGAACCAAGAAGACGGGAAAGTTTACTGTTTCTTATAAAATTAAGTTAGTGAGATGTTCTTTTCCCTCCCTCTTCATTAAAATTAAAATTGTTATCATTTCAGTTCTAATAAAAAGAAATTTTATGTATTTAAATTAAATACACAAATTCACATTTTTTTGTTATCCTTGTAATATTATTTCAGGCCATGTTATATAATTTGTCATGTTAACTTTATTTTAATAAATAGATACTAAATAAAGTATTTTTTTCTAATGGATTATTTTTTATCTGTACATGTTAGTGAATTAATTTGTAACCAAGATGGGTTCATCTTTCAAAGGGTATTTTTAAATTCAGTCTTTTTTTCTTCAGTTTTATGTACCTATTTCCTAGAAATTTTTAAACATCTAATCCTAAAAATAAAGTAGAAGGATCTATGTCTTTGTGTGTGTCTGTATGTAACTAAGGATCTTGCTAATCGCTGAACCGATATGGTTCTATACAGTGTAGCTTCAGACGGGACCTGGGAAGGTTTAAAACAATTTGGGCAGGGTACCATCACCTCAAGAGAAATCGTCCCTAAAATAAAATTACCCTCTCAATAAACTTTACTTTTTTTTAACTTCAAGTTTTTAATGTTGAAGTAAACAAGTCATATGCTATCCTAGGACTTAGCTTTGTTAAAATAAAGAGCTCATACGAGATTTCCTATAACAAACCAAAAAGTAATCTTGCTGCGTCATTGCCAAAGATGTTACAAGGTTCCTACTGCTGCTCTGTGAAGTGCGTGATATGAATAGTTAGAACAGGGGAATGCCTTGGCCCAAAACAGCTGCAACTCATTACCATGTAAAGTAAGGACTTCCAGACAAAAGTTGTGCAATCACAGAGTTGGTTGTCTAAAGGGCTAGTGAAAATATAATCATGCACAGAAATTAAGCAAGATTTGGCTCAGAGATTAACCTAAATAAGATCTTGTGTATATCGAACTCATTTGCTATCTAACAGAATGATTGATTGTTAGTCTGTCTGTGTGAACCGAATGATCGTGTTAACCATTGGACCAATATGGTCATAATAAAGCTTCTTGTAGATAAATTGTAGGTTAAGAACTTTTGAGAGAGGATTCCTCAACCTCCCAAAGAGAAATTGTCCCTTAAAAAACTAACTCTTACAACCGTTTCTTTTAAAACTAATGTAAAGTTTAGGGTTGACTCCACCCCTTCTGTCAAGTGTCCTTAAAAGCCTCTTTAATCGTAGCCAATCATATAAGATATACAGTGTATATTTTTCTTCTATTATACCCCTTCATATTAAGTATTACATTGTCCAGGTATTTCATATTAGATTTGAAACATATGTTTTGCATAATATAAACAAACATAAAACAGCTGTTTGCATAATGTAAACAAATATCTCTCTATATTCCTTGGCAATATTATTAAAAGGCTTTTTGTAAAATACCCAAAATATAATAATATTTTTTTAATCAATAAAATTGATTTTATTATTTTTACGCTAAGCGTTTATTCTTGTGAAAATGAAAAGGCTTTTTCTCGGTATCATTATTTTTTTACTTAGGGGCTATTTACTACCCCTTATATCTCGAAAACAGCAACTCCTTTGTAAAATCTGGCTTCAGATATTAAATCTACACGAAAAATAAGTACGGATAACCCTCTATACTCAACTCTTCTATGCCTGTTAGGGAAAATATATATTTCAAAACTAAGATGTACGTGGTTCTTTCAAAGTAAAACAGCTTAATTTGTTTCCAGTACCTATGTAAAACTTCCCTAAAATTAAGAATTTTTTGGTTTAGTAGTTATCGAAACCTATAAATCTACAGACAGAAAACCATCCTATTTAATTATATAATAGGATAACAAGCCAAATGATAATCTTTACGGAGAGAGAGGGGTCAATGGGTTGTTTATTATACTATTCCCCAAAGTTTTATAACAACGTTTTTTATTCTTGGCTTTACAACTTTGGGGACAGTTAATGAATTTTAATTGCTTGGTTTTTTAAGTTGAGTGTCGAAATGTTTCAAACAATAACAAATTGTAATCTATAGAAGGGGTAATTTTGTGTATTAACATTGGGAATGTACATTGTACATCAATTTATCGGCCATTGTCTTATCCCTTTAGATCCCTAAAATCCTTATCATTAAAGACAAAAGTTTAAAAATATTGCCAAACCAAATATTTTCTCCTCTTTGGCGCGGCACGGAATGTTCGACGTCCATTGCACTCATTTTCATTTGTAAACAAACTATAATTATTCTCAATTTCTCTATAAAATATTATTATTTTGTATATTTTTTAATGAAAAACTATAGAAATTCAGTGTTTATTTTGAATTATTGCAAGTTTTGAAGAAAAAAATAGTGAAAAATATGATTTTAGTGAATAAAGGCGGTGTTAGCTACACGGGAAGGACCCATGTACCCGGGACTACATGCATTAATCCGCATGATGGCGCCACCAGTCACAACATCCCCCCCTCCTCCTCCCACCCCACTCCTTAGTTGTGTGGGTGGTGGGGGGAGGGGTGCAGCACTAGCAGAGCACGTTTATTCAATCTGGGGACTTTCTTCATGCTAAGTAGTAAGCGGTGTCCCAAGTTATTCTATGGATTAATTAATTTTCATAGGTATCATATTTTATTATTATTAAATTTTAAAAAAGTACTTTATAATATTTATAAATATTTTAGTTACCTACTACAACTGTCATAATTGTTCTATCTTTAATTTTAAGTACCTAATATATTTTTTATATTTTATGTAGGTATATGTATAATATTGTATATAGCAAGAGCTAGCTAGAAAATAAGAAAAATCAGCTGCCGTTGAAAATACAAATTTTTTTATATACGCAGTTAGAATATTAATCTCAGTTTTATATTACTAGTTTTGCCTAAAAATTCAGTTTTCAGATTTTAAGCCCAGTATATTTTTATTTTAGCGTCCTATTAATTGAAAATTGATAAGATTTATTTCCTTTTTTGAAATATTAATATAAATATATCTAACTATATAGTTAATGTATGTTCAAAAGAAAGTAATGATAAATGAAACACTTATTGCTGTATGTTATGTTTTTAATTCTTACACAGTTAGACTTGGAAAATATCGAAAAATGTAGAAAAAAAATTAAAGTGAACTACAATTCATTTTAATATATTCTTTTTTATTTTAGTAACAGTTTAATTGAAGACTTTGTTTTCTTTATTTTTTTAAAACTATATAATGATTTATTAGTCGCATACCTACCTATTCTAGAAATCCAATTACCTTTTTATTGCTACGCGACGTACTAATCAACGCAATTTTAAGGTTTAAATTAATTTTTGTAATATTTTTCAGTGTTTGGAAGGGTGTTATAAGCACTATGCGGCCTGGAAATGAGTGAGGCCGCACTTTTGAAAATGAAGGATCAAAACCAACTTGGAAACAAAAATAAACCATGGTCTATTTCTATCGACAAGGTAATGTCAAATAAATTGGATTAATGTTAAAGTTGTAACTAGTGAAAGAACCGCATGTAGTTAACTAGGGGCTACGCTCCTTCCTTTTTTTTGAGGGAGGTCAGTTCTAAATCCAACCAAAGACCAGCAAATAATCATCTATGTTAAGATTTTCTAATATTTTGAATCATTGGTTAGCGAGATGTCGGTGGAAAAACCAAACAATCCGTACTAATAGGATGATAGGGCGATTTATCAAAATTTTTATGCAAATTCCTTTTAAGTGAACACAAAAAATCTCTATATGTCCAGATAGGAAAATATCTTTGCTTTTTTTTTTACAAATGTTTCTTGTTTAAGGTGTCAAGTGTAAATAATATTGATGTTCCTGAAGGGGAAAATAAGGCGGAAGATAAAGAGAATTGTTCTACACTAGAAGATGATGATCTACAAATTCTGGATAACCCAGGATCTGCTACCACACCAACAGAAAAGGTGAGATTTCAATTGAAAGATTAAAAAAAAACTGCGACCGTGGCTCAACACGATTTTAAAAACACATCTTTTGAATAATTTACCAGTTGCTTTCCTAGAAATAAACAAACAATATTTCCCGTTCCAATTATGAAAATGATTCTTAGATTATTTGATTTTATTGTCTTAGGATTCAAACATATCTCCATCCGACCAACAGAAAAAGAAGCGTCCTTGCGACCTTTTTGTCAGCAAATCCTTACGCCTAAAGTCCTACGTGCGCCGGCGGCCGATACCCCTGAAACGGCTGACAGAACTTGATGCCCAATGCGGCACAAAATGCTTTATCGTCCAGATCCTTGAGGAGATGGGGGAGGCCATCTACACCGGACACCCCGACCTAGTCAAGTGCTTCACAAGCGACTCCGGCCTCAAGCTGTCGGACGTGAATAATCTGCTTGTGTCGGGTAGGTATCAGGCCAGGCCCAAGGGAACCAAACAGAACTGGGAGCACGACTATAATCCTGCTGGACCGGAAGAGACGACGGATAACGAGGATGAGGATTTCTTTCAAACATTGAAGGCTAAACGGCAGGCGGAGTCAGCAAAACAGGCGGCAAAGAAAAACAGCAGTATGGAGTTTATCAAGAACTGCAGCGACAGACAGAAAAAGATTAAAGTTCAAAAAGGTAATGATTTTATCAGTTAGTGTAAAATTAAATATTCTCGCTGACACTCCTGACGTCACAAAATAGTTTTTCAAAGTATGTACTCGCACATTAACAAGCCTAAAACATAAAATGCAGGGATTTTGAGGGATAAGTCATTGGGCGATAAATTAATGTACATCCTCAATGATGAACAAAATTGCACCTTCTGTAGTTTACAACTATTGGTTCAACAGTTGAGAGAGAGAAAAAAGAAACAGTACTTGTTAGGAACCAAGTAATCAAAACTCAATAAAAGTAGTCAAAAATTTGATCCAACGAAAAAGAAAATGTGGTTATGACGCTTTAGGTACTATTGTAATTTACAGACTATTTCCCTGCTAAAATATAGTAAAAATTTCTTTATTTTATAAATTATTTCTGTACCCTTTTCTTTTTAAGCATAAATATTTGCTTGTTATTGCTTCGCTTTTTAAAACAATATTAGTCTTGTTGCGAAACCTTTTATAATCATTCGATGGTGGATGAATTATTACTTGTATCTTACAACAGATTTTCATGTTCTCTAATAAAGTGAGCAACACAGCGGGCATAAAATAACGATTCCCCCTTCTACCCCACCCCATCCCATCCTACTAGATCAACGAAATGACCAATAAATGATAATGGAATTAGCAGCCTAGATCGACGACAATTTTTCCCCTGTAATAATATCCACCTATATTTTACACCCATCCCGGTGATGTTTGATTAATAAATACTTATGTTTTAGATGGAATATTTTGCAAGGTGAAGGAAATCGACCAGGTGTCAGGCAGTTTCAGCTTTGTCGTTGTTTGCAATTATGATAGAGATACTTGTTATTACTATGGAGCACCCAGCCTTCTTGCGCTCTTTTTTACTACAGGTAACGTTACTTGAATAATAATAATATCTATAGTTGAACTACAACACCAAATATCTATAGCCATTGAATAAATTCGTAAAGTTATTGACCTTTATGGCATATGAAAGTTTTAAATTTTTTTTTAATCTACCTAATAGTTAGGTATATTTTAAGAAAAACCGTACCTTACTAACTGTGAACTTTAATTTTCAGGTATTAAATATGACGACATGTTGGCCAACATGAACGTAAGAAGTTATGATCTAAACGAGGAGATGTTTAATACCTGTGTCGTCCCTAACTGTGTGGTGTCCAGAAACACCCTGGCAAAATGGAGACTGGTTGCTATTGACAGGTTTGGGTTCCCCCGCCAGCTAGCGGTCACCCTGCATCCTTGCCCGGAAGAGGAGAGAGATAAGTGGATGGCAGAGATTGACTTGGATCCTAATTTTAAGGTAATTGCGTATTGATTGTATATTTACAGTAGTTTCATTTATTAAACAATTCATAATTTTTATCTCTAAAATGACATTAAATAAAAAAGTTATAGGTAGCTTATTTTTAAGTTTCATTTATTTTGTTTTAAAATAATTCTCGTCAATTTATTCTAGTTGAATTTACTAAAGAGTCAAAACTGCAACCCTTGTTTTTAAAACACTACAATTTGTCATAAAGAACCCACTTATGTTCTTGTTCTTATTCAGTAAATGCTTATTAAAATTACCATAACCCTAATAATATTTCAGGCGAAAGTTGCTGTGTGTTCTTTTCACTTCAAAGACGGGCAACCAACTGCCGAGAATCCTTATCCCAGCCAGCTGCTAGGGGCAGGATTTGGTCCTCAGTACTTTTGTGGCAAACCACCTAAAATTGAAGTCACACAAGAAAGTATGTCACAGGTATTCAAAATTATTATCTTAGTAAACAAATAAACAAAAAATCTCCCAAAACTTTACTTTGCAATTCAAAATTTTAGGAAAAAGGTTTAAAACATCATTTGTTCTCGTTCATGCATTATCCCTTTTTTATATAAAATCAAAAACACTTACCATTTAAAATGCAAATATTTTTCTTTTTTTTCAGATAATTCGAGAATTTTGTAGCACACTTGTCGAGACTCATATTATGAACGATGTTAACAAACACATTGAAATCATTGAGAAACAACGGGAACAGCAAGAAAAGATAAGAAAGGAAAGAGAAGAAAAAAGAAAGAAGGAACTATTAATTATGAAAACTATTAAATTCTTGAAGTTCTCCCCTCTACGGGTAAAGAAGGATAAAAAAAAGAAAAGGTTAAAACGAGGAAGATTATCTGCCAAGTTGTCAACGTCAGTGGTGGACAAGGGTGAACATGTGCATCGTGTATACAGTCAGATCAAGTTTTTGAAACAAAGATTAAAATGTAGACAGCAGAGAATCAAATGCAGATTTTGTCCCAAGAGGTATATTCAATTTGAAATTTTTTAAAACTTAAAAAAAAATTGTTGGATGTTTGTGTGTGTGTCTTGCGTTTATTAAGATAAAGTTAAGATTAAGATAAACTGCCCCCAAAACGTGAGAACTACAATAAGTTCATCAATAATGTAAACAGGTTATGGCCTATAGAAGGTAGGTTGGCATCTACTATTTTATAAAAAAAATTTATTAAAAACCAGGGCTCGACTATGGGCAATGTATCCTCGTTTTGGGAGAACAGCTGCCATCAGCGCCAAACGTGCAGCTTAGTTTTTATTCCCATAAAACAAAACTAGTTTCACCATCTTTGGAGATAATTTCAAATGTACATGAATCTTAATTCAGAGTTTCATACTCTAATAAAGTAAAACACGGAGCGGGCTAAAATAACTATAATTCTCATCATCTCATTCATACCCCATCCCCTCCCCTCCATTGATGAATGAAAAGACCAATAAGCGAGTTTCATGGTAGAAACCTAAATTGACGACAGTTTTTCCCTGTCATAATATCCACGTATATTCTACATCCATCATTATAATTTTAGCTTCCCCTACACCAAGTACCTGTTCAACCACGTGCGCAACGTGCACGTGACCCCCGTGGTCAGGCACGAGGCCAAGGAGTGGATTGTGCCCCCCGAGGAGGAGGTCAGGATCCTGCAGGCCCTGTACCCCAAGACTCCGGTGTTGAACCACAACAAGAAGTATGTGTGTGCGGTGTGTAAGACAGTGACCACCCTGGTGGGGCTGTTTAAGCATATGAGAGAGGTTCACCATGGGATGTTGTGTCAGTATTGTCTCAAAATGTTTAAGCGGGTATGTCACATTGTATTTTGTTTTTGTTATGCAATAGTTATTTATTGCATCGTATTATAGACAGCTTTCCGCGGATATTAAGAAGATAATTAAATGATTTTTAATTTAATACTCGTGGAAAATTGTCTGTAATACGATACTATACTTGATTTTTAAGTTTGACTAAGAAACGGTTGTAATTAAGCGGATATTAATCGGTTTCGAAGCCATACTGTAAAAAGTATTTCATTTTTTACATAACTTTTTTATTCTTTGCTATTTACACTTTAACGTACAATATATTGCAAAATAATATATTCATTTATTGTTAGGTAATGATAATTGTTAATTTTAGGTAAAGGATCTTGAAAATCATTTGGAAGTACACCATCAGAATAGTGCCAGATATTACAGCAACTTTGAAACCTTTAACAAATATTCAGGTTCGTATCTTGGTACATTAAAGAAAAAAAAATATAGGCGGCAGGGGTTAGAGTATGTGTATGTTCATGGGTTGAAACCCTGTGCCAACTTTCAATTGGGTCTTTGAATATCAGTCAATGGCGTCGGAGATATTAACACGGCCTAGTAGCTGCAAAAGAGCAGAAAGCAATTTGCTATCAGACGAGACGACAAAGGTCCTCACCAATGGAACCTGGTAGTTATCTAGATTATATATCTACACTTTTAAATTTATTATTGATACTTATAGACGGAGTGAGGGCAATCCAACTACTTTTTAGATTCATCCGAAAAATGTTTTACCTAATGAGGCAATTTGGAAAAAAGACCAGCGTTTTTTTGCCACTAGTGCATTTGGCGTAGCTTTGGTCTGCCAACGATTTTAACTAGGGACGAATTCCCCTTGAAATAATTTTGATTGTACTGTATTTCTCCCCTTCCCACGGAGTTAATTTGATCAATTTGACACGAGTTCGCGGCTTTATATCTCATAATTATTTCTGTTATTTAGGAGGTCACCATACGATGGTTTGTTATGATTGTGGAGTGCCAATGACCGTTAAGGAGGCTGAAACTCACAGCTGTTCCATAAACCTTCATCTTACCTGTTCATTTTGTCATGCGGTCTTCAGGTCAGCAAGCTCATTTTCATATCAGAGCTGGATCTTTAAATCATTGCTGCGACTGCCAGTGCTGCCAATAAAACATGGATCTTTAAATCAAAATGGAAGTGGTGAATGGGAAACTCATTAGAAATGAAATACCCACCGGCTCACTCGTATCGCAAAATGATTACTGCCACTGTGGCATCGCAGTGATTTAAAGATACAGCTTGAGCTAAGGTCACAGAGATAGATTAACTGTATTGTACAGATACACGTGAAAATGGATCCATTATTACTTGGTTATTACACAAGATTTTCATGCGTTCTAATAAATTGAAATTTTTAGTGGCTAAAATAACGTTCCCCCCTCCACGCCATTTACCCCATCCCCTCCACGAATACTTGATGAACTATCTGACGAATAAATGATATCCATGTTAGCAAACTATTTATCGACATTTTTTTCCCTGTCATATTATCGTCGTATTATATTCTGTATCCACGAACGTATACTATTTTGTTTGAGCTTAGATGTCTTATTAAATGGGGTTTTAGGGTAGGTGAAAGATTAAGAAATCATTTCATAGTGGGATAACCATTTACGTTTTTTTTTTTGCAGTTACCAGTCAAGTATGTTAACTTTTATTTGGTTTTAATGGCTTGCGGCTATTTGGCGGTTAGTCGCTGTCAACCAAGGCCAGGAATGATTTCGAAGTCATACTTTATTCTTGATCCAAAAATTCTTTCTTTTTATATTATATAGAAAATCTTATTTTTGTATTGCATTTCTTTTCTCATTAAGATCTCTTTATTTAGGACACAGGACGATCTTGAGCTTCATATTGTGCGAGGAGATTGTCGACATGGTCGAGCTAAACTGTACAGCAAGCACCAGTATTTCAATACTAACAACAAGCAGGATGATCAAGGCAATGCAAAGGTAAACAAATTAAATTTAGATTTTTTCAGGGGTGTATATTCTGCACAAGATTTATTTTTTTTTCCGACTACAAATTTTTTTATTTGTTTCCTCCCCTAATATATAGTTTTTTCTCACCAAGTAGGGGGGAAAATGGAAAAATATTTAAAGAACTCTATATATTATTTATTTTCCCCTCCTACCACACATTTTTTTAGTTTTTTTTCACCTGTATTTTTTTCTTGGTTAAGGGGGGGGGGGAAGTTCTGACACATTTGCGTAAACGGTGAGTATAGGCTTTATCTTTGGACTGAGAGGATAGGTTATTAGGGATAAAATCATTCTTATATGATGAATTTCCCCCAGATTTAAGATTTTTTGGATAGGCCTCCAGGTTCCGGAGCTCCAGGCCTTCAGGTGGTCTCTGTACAGGTAAAATTGAAAAAAAAAAATTTTTTTTTTTAAAGTTACAGGTCAACTTATAAAACAATATATGCATCTTTTTTAATATTATTCACATATTTGAAGAAAAAATATGCATATTTTGTTTTATAAGTTGATTTTTAACTTTAAAATTTTTTTTTTTTTTCATTTTTACCTGTACACTTAATATCCACTGGATAAGAACCAATTATCAACCATTTTGAAAAAAAATTATAACATTAGTACCAGTTCTAATCTTACAATTTTTTATTTTAATATCCGTGGAAAGCTGCCTATAATACGATACGATAAATAACTCTTTAGTTATATTTGTTATAGTGTTATCTTACTAGTTAAATATTTAGACTCTGTACAAAGTATTGACTGGCAAGAATCTTCCCATCGACCATAACTCTAATAAACAGCTGGATAGCACAGATCTATTGGATATAGATATCAACACTCTACTTCAAGTTGATATGTCCCAACCAGCCCAAAATAAACAGGTATTAGAATAAAACAATTTGTTTTCTTTCCTATTATATAAAGTATTATTTGTCTGAAGCTCAAGATCTCAATAACTAATAAACCGACCAGACTCTCTTTTAGGTAATCTTTTCATAGGTCATGGGTGGTTTTAGTCTTTTTTGCTTTCAGAACTAAGTGTCTTTGGATTAAGCTGTTTTTCTAGCTATTCACTCGACATTCTTACACTTAAAAAGAATCACAAATTTTTGTTTAAATGAGGTTAAACAACGGTGACTAAACCCTTTTTTCCTGTTATAATAATTTTTAAGAATGATTTTCAAGTCTTTATATTTGTAAAACTATGTGGTAGAAAATTAAAATCCTTCGAATTTATGCCCCATAAATATAGTTTAAACAATTGAACAGGAAAAATACTATGGTTCATTAAAATCTTTTGAATTGCTAATTATCGGCAATTAAAATTTAATGTGATATTTGTTTTAGGTTTCGAGTAATACCCAAGCTGTAACTAGTCACGAACCTGCTAAACCAACATTCAGCTGCTTTGACAGAACTGCCCTTTCCAGATATTTGCCCTTCCCATTCAAGAGTTCTCTCCCGCCAAAATTTGGAGCGGTTGTGTTGCCAAACGTACCTAGCCTGGGCCAAATCTTCAGTGGCACCAGAGCAAAGGGAATTACAAACAATGTAAAGAAGGAATTTAAAGATTGCGGCCATATGTTCAGCATTACCAACGAAATTGACGAGGCATTAAAGGACAAGGATGATAAGAAAGAAGAAGTATCTAGCCTGGTTGATTCCTCCATTCTTTCACTGCGCATAGAGCGAGCTGGGAAGAATTTCATTATTGATGACTCACGCAAGCGTCCCAGTGGTGATGACAACGAACCAAACTCTGACACCGACGACGCTATGGAGCCACTTATTAAATCTCCTGTGGTGCCCCTGCCAAAACGACCAGCAAGTAAACGCACAGTGAAACCAACCATGAAGATACAAGGAGCTACACAACCTGCAGATATTACTCCGCCAGCCCAATCAATAACAGCCAAAGGTATAACCGCACTACCTGTTGTTGTCCAGCAGAAGCCAGACAAGGCCAAACTTGAAAGCCGCACGGACAGGATTGCTAGGATGGAGCTGGAGATTACAGAGAATGTTAGAAAAATGCGCAGAATTATTGACAAGTTTGTCACCTGCCTGTTCTGCCAGCAGTGCAAGACTGTGAGTGTGGATGTCACCTTTCTGCTATCACATTTTCATATTCACCACCTGCAGGATGGAGTCAACAATATCATGGGGGAAACCGCTCAAAACTGTATCCAAAGAGTCAAGAAATATCTGAAAGACACAAAAAGAAAAGAGGTACTGTTCAACTACTGTCCTCGGGAGGAACTATTTGTGCTGGAATTTTATCGTTGTTCCTATTGTCCAACAACAGAATGTAAAGAATATTCTGACCTGTTCCAACATACAGAAACTATCCACCAAACCAAGATCCTAACTTGCAACATATGCCGTAATATTTTCCTAAACTATGGCAGCCTGATCAGTCATGTTTGTACAGGCCCGCCAACATCCAACGCTACCCGTGCTAGGTTCGCCTGCAAGGTCTGTTTGCGGGTTGACCTGCATAGCTTCCTTGAATTTCAAAGCCATATACGCAAAGAGCATAATATTTGCGAAATCTGTTTTACCTCCTCCAAAGACCAGGAATCTTTACTCAAACATTGTACATCGCACGATCAAGACATGATGTGTATGAAATGTTTCGTCACGTTCGAGAAGGCAATCTCATTCCGAAAGCATTTATTTTTCAAGCACAGCGGCGAACAGAAGGAATGTTTGAGCTGCCATTGTCCCACCTGGCCGCATGTTTATCATTTCTGTCTGCCAGACAACCCTATACCTTGTCACAACTGTGATATGACACTCGCCAACGCGGCAGCATTTAAAGTTCACTCCAGAAAGCACCAGGGTGTAACACCTCATGTCTGTACACAACCCAACTGCAACCGATCATACATCAGCAAAAGTTTGCTATGGAAACATCAAGTGCGCCGACATCCTCAGCTGCAGCCTGTGGTCAGCCAACTTCTGAGGCGGCGCAAGTTAAAGCAGGATGTCACCAAATTTTGCGCCCAGGAAGTGGATAGCCTTGATATTTGCCTTCAAGTTCTTGATCTTGTGTGGGACGGTGTGTGCAAGAAAATCGAAGAGTTGGAGCCGCCCGACATTGAACCTGAAACAGAAAAGAAGACGACTACTCCTGAAGTCACTGAAATCAGCGTTCTTGACGCTGCTATCCGTTCTATTATGCCGGAATCTGAGGATGAATCTAAGGCTATGGACACGGCAGCGTTGCAAGAATCGGACAGGGACGCAGTACAGTCGACAATTGCTGAAAAGGCCTACACAGAGGACAACTCCTGGCAGGCAGGTATAGACGCTCTGCTGGCTGGAGCAAGTATGAAGATGCCAAAGGTACCAGCACCCTCGGATCTTCCACCTGAACAACTCTTTCAAAATACCGACCAAGAGGATGGTGCGGTAGGTACTGGAACCGCCACCAAGCCTAGCCCCGGTGAAGGTCCCAAAGCTCCGGTCATCGGAGGCCTTTGGAATCAAGATCTCATATTTGTTGGCAACAAGGATGGACAAGATGCAGATGGGCCGCAAAAACGCCAGGCTGGACGAGCAAATACACGGGGTGGTGTACACTCACGTGGTGGAGGGCATGCCCCAACTCATAACGAGTTATACTCACCACAACGGCCGACAGGCACAGGCCCACGTGTTCGTGGACGTGGAGCTCGTACCCTAGTACCACGGGCGATCCGCACAAATTTTGGAGTTGCTGCGGCACATCCGCCGAAGAAATCCGAGTTTGATCTGAATTTGTCGGAATCAAGCGACGATGAGGATCATACGTCTAGACGTACACAGTACACGTCTATGTCTTCTTACAAATCCTTGATGGATCATGATTATTGTTATGCTGCATTTATGATGGGACAGGAGCCACCAGAGGATACCAGAGAAATGGATAAAATTGTCAGCAATGTCACCTTTGACCAGTTCGGTGACAGCTTTGAGCCGGAACAACATGAAGACCTTTCTTATATGGAGGAAGAACAAAACGTCAGTCAAGAAAATGAACAGCCGCAGCCGGTAACGGCTTCGGCAAAAAGACCCGACTCGTCGGCAAGTTCTGACACAAGCAGCGCGGATGAGAGTCCGGAAAAAATGAATGAGAATGTGGATATGTTTGGTATGGCGGCAAGACGGCAGTTGACAAGTACCCCCGCCGTTCCATCAGCTTCAACACCATACGTTCAAAATAATTCAAACGAGAATAACGATACAAAGTATGAATCCGGGCTTCCATTGGCATCCCCTGCACTAACACCTTTCTTAAAGCGTGGCCCAAAGCCCAAGTATCACACACCTGACGTGGCAAAGTATAGTGGAGTCACCGCGGGAACCGCACGACCCTCTTTTGATACAGACAGTTCTAAAGGATCTGATACAGAGGACGGGAGCGATTCTGATGATGACACATCTTGTGATGATATTGCTACATCAGATCTTGACACAGACTTCTCTGCTGATGAAAGCATTGTTCCTAAATCAAATTCCCCCAAGGGCAAAGCAAAATCCTCAGCCACCAAGGCCAAACCAAACATTAAGCTTAAAATAAAGTTACCACCACAAAAAACCAAAGATGGGAAATCGCGACGAAAAAAGAAAAGAAAATCAACCGCAAATGAGGAAGGTGGACGACCGTTGTCGAAAAAGATGCGGGAATCTCTGGCTCTTAATCAACGGAGGGCGTCTAGTGAGGAGGAAGATGGGGAAACATCCGACGACGACAAAGCTGGCGGAGACTGGGCTGCTGCTGCTGGCAGTGGCAAGCAGAGAGTCGACGGCACCAAACATAAAAACGGGAACACCGAAGATACAAAGTTGTATTGTTATTGCCAGTGTCCGCATGACGAGTACAGCGAGATGATTGGATGCGACGCACCCGACTGCAGGCTCGAGTGGTTCCACTTTGAGTGCGTCAACATTCTGGTTCCTCCAGAGGGGAAATGGTTCTGTCCGGAGTGTACAAAACGTTATGGCCTCATGTAGGCAATACAAAAGGGCATCATCAACACTATTTTGGCATTCTAAAATTTCAGTGAGCAACTTATGATTTTATCAGTTTGTATTTCTTATGTGATAGAAATTATATCAAATTCTATGGGTATATCAAATGATGTTTTCTATTCGCGAAATAAATGTAACAATATTATTTCAATGTTTATTTCTTATTTTTAAAAGCGAAGCTTTTCTATAATTAGGGTCTGTCCGCACGTCCGAAACGGATAGCTTTTTTCGTTAATTTAGGCATGTTACAATTACCAGAATGTCCGTACGTCCATTTTAAACATGTAGATTTTTTTAACAACAAATTTTTATGTGATCTACATAATTATCCGATTGATCTGACTTTTGGTATACTGATTCCTGGGACAACAAAGTTTAATATTATAAGCGAAGCAACTCTATAATCAAGTACTAAAAATGTAATTATGTCCCTAAACATTATTCTGTATCAAGCAGTTTTTCAACAAATTAACTTACAAATTTGCTTCGACTCTTATACATTTATATTCTGATTATTCAGTTCTGACACTATGTCCGTTTGTCCTACCGTTTCAATGCTTCGCTTTTATGGATGTTGTCATCCTTGTTTATAGCGCATTTTCTCTGTAATTAGAATTGTCTTGTCTGGTTTTACGTCATTTTTTATATTTTTTTGGAAGTAGAACTATAATCCTTGGATCTAAAGGATTAAGACAATGGCCGATAAATTGATGTTCATCCACGATGCACAAAATTGCCCCTTCTGTAGATTATATTAAATTCGGGAATAAGGTATAATCAACAAGCGAAATAAATCTAAAATAATATTTGGGGGGAAATGGAGAGGTTGTCAATTTAACAATGTGTTGCCCCCCAACGACAGCTGAAAAAATAGGTTTCGTGATTTTCCCCCGAATTAATTTCGTTATTGGTACAAGCAGCAATAATAAGTGATTCAAACTTTTGGCCACTCGACTCAAACCAATTGCAATTCAATAAATCTCCCCAAACGTTTTGAAAATTACTTAGGGGACTAGTGTAATTAACAGCCAACTGACCCCTTCCTTTCTGACTATATACTGTCCTTAATTTACTTAGATGCCTAGGATTTTTCAAATGTACGTCTAGTACACAGTTTTTCATTGTTTAATTTTAATATAACATCAGTTAGTTTATAAATAAAAAAAAACATGCTATTTTTATGACCATAAAATGTATACTCCTAAATAAGTAGTAAGGATTATTTTGTCTGTAGCCTATAAGATTTTGATGACAACTTTAACGATTCACATACGTCACGGGACGTTTTCAGGCCCTTCTTGTTTAATATTTCAGTTTTGGTATGGTTTTAGGATATTCTTGCACTTCTTTACCTATTCGAACTTAGAGCTCCTAGATGCTATGGGCGTATCCACTGTTTTGTTAAGTTAGTCCATTCTACAAACTTGAATAATCTTGGCAGAAGATGTGTGTGCGAGTTTTTGATTGTGTGTATGTGTGCTTATGGGAGTTTATGTGGGTATTTGTGTTTGCTTTTGCACAATCAGAATGAGCAAATTATCCACAAGAGCAAAAATCAGGGATGTAGGGTAGGGGTATAATACAACCATATAAGTCAATATTATGACAGCGGAAAAAATATCGTCTTGCTAACATGGAACTCGTTCTTTCATCCAGTAGAGATGAAGGGGATGGGGGGAATCGTTATTTTTAACCCGCCGAAAGTTTCTCTTTATTAGAGAACATGAAAATCTGGTGCAAGATCCAAGTAATAATACATCCATTATTCCAACAAATGTAGTGTGTTTGTGCACGATCATATTTATTAGTACCTAAATTAGAACATTAGAATTATCATTTTTCCTGGTTCAGTATCCCTGTTCCAGCACAAAGGAAAATTTAGAAGATGCAAAGGAACATTTTCAATTTGCGCAGTGCATTCAATTCCATTCTTAATAGGTAATTATAAAAAAACAATAGCGGAACAATACTTACAACCTCTAGGGCCTCTTAGACCTGTAATACATCCGCTCGTCGTCAGGGATGACATTCATAGTTAGAGCACCCTCTTGGAGTGAAAGAGACCTACTTCTTCCCCGAAATGGCCTAAAACCTGCCAAAACTAAGCTGTATCGGCCTTGGTTTTGTAAAGATCTAAAAAAAAAGACTTTATATTGCTTATTTTCCTTATTAGAAGCTTAACAAGAATGACAACATCGTCATCTATTCTATAAGCAGCGATGCACAATAAATTGTTAATGGAAAAACGGAAAAAGTAAGTTATAGAGCAGATAATGTCATTTAAAAATAACAAAATGGTTTGGGTTTGTAACAAGAGGGAGGGAGGACATTGGGCTGTTTATTAAACTAGCCCCCAAAGTCTTATGATTTATTCGTTGGATTAATAACCTTGGGAACTTTAATTGAATTTTATTCATTGTCCAAATGTTTCAATTAAATTGTAATCAACAGAAGGGGTAATTTTTATTATCATCATTGTTGATCTACATCAATTTATCGACAATTGTCTTATCCCTTTAGATCCCTGCTAAATTTCAGGATGCCTTATGTTCATTGGCAGCGTTGCGGAGCCGTTTGATTTTGGAGCGGCTCCGACTCCGACCTAAAATCAAGAAATAACTCGACATATTTTTTTCCCACGTCTATTTTTGACTTTTGAAGGTTTTAAAAGTTCAATTTTTAATAAAAATGGACTTGAAAACTTAATATGGACATTTGCACAAGACAAAACAGAGTTACCAAATTATAATTTATAAAAAATCTCTTTATTTATCTAGTCCGGAGCCGTTTTTTAACGAAAATTACAGCTCCGGCTCCAGCAAAATATGGCGGCTCCACAACACTGCTCATTGGTATAGGGAATCTTCACTAAAAGTCCCAACCGGCTACTTTTAATAAAGGTTGGGAAGTTCATTTTTCAACGTAACAATTTTTACGGACCGTCAGACGGACATTTTGAATCATAGAGTAGCTTCACTAATCAAAACAGCTTACATACATTTTAATATTTATTTACGAAACTTTAAAACGATAACATTACAGAAAATGTTAAATATTAAAAAAATGTTATGAAAATATAATTCTTTTTACATTACAATAACTCCAGTCAACAAATGGAAGAATAATTCATAAGTTAAAGTTCTAAAATGTATTAATTTAGAATTTGAAAAGGAAAATCCAACATTCTAGTTTTTCTAATATTATGCAACTTAACTCCCCCAAAAATTATTTTTGATTTTATATATTTTTAAGAAAAACTTAAGCTATAGATTAATTATATGCATACCTTAAATTTAATATTAATAATAATAATAAGTTGGGTTGTGGGAATATAAAACTTTTTAATCCTTGTCAGGGTTCAGCAGCCGCGCACAAGCCTCAGTTTTAAAAAAAGAAATTTCAGAAAGAAGGATTGTCTGCTAAAGAGCAGTTTTATACATCCAGCTGAATTTTATAGTGATAGAATGACGTTTTTACTGAGGCTTACGCGCGGCTGCCGATCCCCGATCCTTGTGCAATCTTATATGTTATGAATTTACAAGAATTACAACATTTATAGGTAGCAAAGCTTTTTCAATTTTAATAGGGTAGGTCGTTTTGCTATTATAAATTCATTATAAACAAATTTGTTCGTTGATACATAAAAAAAGTAATTTTTAAACTATTCCGATAAACTATGAATAAATCAAACTTTCAGAAAATTCACAATAAAATATTTTTGAATATGGGAGTAATTTACATTTTAAAAGTCTGTAGACTGGACGTAATTGAATTATCGAGTAGTTCCGCCACTAATAACTAATGCCCTTAATAACTGTTTATTATTTCAAGTTGTTGATGTTGTTGTTTGCTGTTAGATATTGCTGTTGAAGGCTGTTGCCAGATTTTCTATGTCACTGCACTGTTGAAAAAGGTGTCATCTTTATAATTTATACTATAGCTTTCCGAGGATATTTAAAGGAAAAATTATAAGATTTTACCCAGCTAGAGGGTCCGAAGGCCCGGGCTAATTGAATGGTTTCAATTGAGGGGGTAATCTAATGATTTTTTTTTAAATTGTGGAGGAAACTGAGGGTTTTCAAAGTTTAAGGGGGGTTAAACAACCCTTTAATCCCCCCCCCCCCCCCCAATTGAACGTCTATGAAAGAGAAGAACTTCAAAGTTGCTATAGGCACAGCGTGTAACATAAAAATACATCAAATGTTGCCTTTAAGTCAAAGTAACAACAAATAAAAAATAATATTCGTTTCCTGGGTAAAAAAAATACATAAAATGAAATTAAGCATGTTCAATTTCAAAGGAATTTTAGTTTAAATTAGACATTTTTCGAAGATAATTGAATTCATAAAATGTATGACACTTTCCTTCATCTTTGTATGCGCCTGGCGTGCTGGCTGGTCCGGTCAAAGTGTCCATCCGCCCTCCCCAGCTGGATTGGCGCGTAGATATAGTTTTCCAAACCGTTACTGAAGTCAACGTTCAGGACACCCTGAAATTTAAAACAACATTAAAGTCATAAGGAACTTTTTAATTTTTTTTTATCAAAAGTAGAAGAAATGATGTTGTAAAAAACGAATTTAAATAAATTGTTCGTTAGTTAAGTACATACTAGCGCCTTATCACTTAGTATTTTGGGGCTATACATTTACAGGAGTAGAAAATTAGCCTGTAACATTAATTAAAGTAAAATAAAACCAATTCAGAACCTGTGTAGAACTTGCCTTCAGTGGTTAGCGAGTTCATATTTGACAAATATATAAAACCAGCTACTACTTTGTATAATAGGTTACTAGCGGCTACGCTTCTAGAGGCCTCTATGGGCACTTGAGGTGAGGAGAGGGAAGGGGGAGGTCGACCTCCCCCCCACTTTAAATTGTAGTTTTGAAAAGAATAGGTTTCGGCACCCTTGTTAGAAGAAAAGTCTATTAAGTCAAACAATGGCGCCGCCTGACAGCACTTTAAAATATTCTTGCGATTTTCTTTTCCAGGGGCGATTACTCTTGGTAGGGTGGCGGTACCCTCCCCCTAAATAGTTTAAACTTTACCAGGAACCATATGAAGCTTTACTGAAAAGGAGAACCATATCGCTTCAGCGGTTAACGAGATCCTATGGACAAACATAAAAACTCTACTACTTTATTTAATAGGGAACTGAAGTTCATTGAAAGGAATCATTTTGAAGTGGAAAAGATGAAATGAAAGAACTTAAACTATAAGAATAAAATGTTTCAATTATTTGGTAGGATTTCTTGTTTCCTTGTTATGCACGCTACACTGGTTCAGAGTTTGCATTCTGTAATTTATTACTTTACCTTGTCCTCAGGGATCTTAGGGGATAGGACAAATAAATTAATATTTATCCCCAATGATGAGCAAAAAAATTACCTCCTCTTCAGAACAAAATTATTAAAGTACCCATTGTTTTTAAGCAACGCAATAAGATAACATGGTTAAAAACCTTTGGTACTTGTGTAAATTACAGTCCAATGTCCCATCCCTCTTTGCGCTGCATTAGAAGCTGGATGAGGTAATGGGGTGGATAGTTAGTTTAGCCAGCTACAATTTTCACTTTATTGGAGAGCATGGCAATCAGGTGTAAGATTCAAGTAAACAAAATCCATTATTTAAGTCAACTTTGCCTAACAAAAGTATGTTCGCATATATTAAGTCAGCCAATGCTACTTAATTAATATCATATGATATACTGGAAGCCTCTAGTGGCACTTTAAATGTTTTTTTTTTATATTTAGAATATATCTATGACGTTTGACGTTTATGTTTGCGTTGAACTCTCTTTCTAAAATCAAGAAACGTAAAAAAAAAATAGATTTTTTGTGATTGGGAGAGTGGTGGTACCCTCCCCCAAAATAGTTAAAAACCTTCCCGGAACCTATGAGAATATACCCTGTTAAGAAGAACCCGATCGGTTCAGCGGTTAGCGAGATCCTTCGATACAGACAAACAGACAAACAAACAAACATCCTGTTACTTTAGTATAAGGAAATAAATGAGCGCTTTAAAGAACCAAATGTACAAGTATAAAATCAAACTTAATGTCTTAATTATATTACCAATAATGACTTCGCCCCTAGCCTCTACAATGCAATGCTAAAAGACTAAAAAATTATTTTTTTTGTTATGTGATTAATAGATAAAAAGTATAAACTTTTTCTACAAAATATTAATACGACACTAATTCCTTGAATATTTATCTTTCTCTGTTATGCTTTTAAAATATTTATAAATAATTCTGTAAAGCCATATGATAACAATGTTTTTAACTTAGATTTCAAATTTTTAAAAGCGAAGCTTTTCTATAATTAGGATCGGTCCGTCCGTCCGTACGTCCGTCCGTCCGTCCGTCCGTCCGTCCGAGATAGATAGCTTTTATTCGTTAATTTAGGCATGTTAGAATTGTCCTATCGATTTCAAACTTTGCATGATGATTCCTGTAGTAGTTAGGTACGATTTAGAAAGCGTGGCAACTCTATAATCATCACCTAAATGTCCGTACGTCCATTTTAAACATGTTGATTTTTCTACTTTTTTAACAATAAATTTTTTGTGTGATCTAATTATCCGTTTGATCTGATTTTTAGTATATTGATTCCTGGGACAACAAAGTATAATGTAATAAGCGAAGCAACTCTATAACCAAGTCCAAAAAATGTAAGTATGTCCATAAACATTTCCCGAATCAAGCAGTTTTTCAACAAATTTACTAAACAATTTTGCATTGACTCTTTTACATTTATATTATGATTATTCAGTTCTTACACTATACAAGTGTTAATGTCCGTTTGTCCTACGGTTTCAGTGCTTCGCTTTTTTGGATGTTGTCATCCTTGTTAGATATATATTTACATATGAAGCTACATTTATCTTTTAACATAATTGATATAATTATGTTTTAGGTAATTGGATTGTTCATATAAGATAAATTGTAGACTTGTCTCTTTTGCAGTGTTTCGGAGCCGGGAGCCGTGGAGCCGCCATATTTTGCTGGAGCCGGAGCCGTAATTTTCGTTAATAAACGGCTCCGGACTAGATAAATAAAGAGATTTCTTAAAATTATAATTTGGTAACTCTGTTTTGTTATGTGCAAATGCCCTTTTTAAGTTTTTCAAGTCTATTTTTATCAAAAATTTAACTCTTAAAACCTTCAAAAGTCAAAAATAAAAAATATTTTTTATGGGGGGAAAAACATGTCGAGTTTTTCTTGATTTTAGGTCGGAGCCGGAGCTGGATCCGGAGCCGTACCAAAATCAAACGGCTACGAAACGCTGCTTGTATTAAAAAAGTAATTATCAACCAAGGGGAGCAATATTCATTATAGAGTAGAACATTTTTGGGTTAATGAGGAAGCTCAAAAAAAACTTAATTAAAAGTTTTCTTTATAAAATAAATGTGATTTTTTTTTCTTTAAAATTAATATGATAATTATGTCAATTATTTTTTTTTAAATCCACAAGTTCTAAGTTAAAGGTTTGAAATCAATTGTTGTTCTTTAATGTATAATTTAACCACCAGAACTATCCGTTATTCTTTATGGACGGACACATCCATAATTCGGATATGCATTGCTTTCAAAAATAAAATTTATAATTAAAAACTTTTTGCTATTTGCATTTTTCTATTTCTTGTTACGCGGGGAAAAACTTAAATCTACGTATTTTGTGAAACCTTTAAAGTGACATCTCGATATCGATGTTATTGACCCTTTCATTTTATTTAATTTTTAATTTTAAGATTTATTTTTATTTAAATTAAAGAAATAATCCATTTTTAAAATTACATTTTCTTCCAGGGTTTCTTCAGAAATCTTTTGAATTTCATAGATAAAAATAAATCCTTTGTTATAAAATATTGGGATGATACCTACATATTATGAACAATGATTATAGTGCCTATAAAAATGATGCCATACTGGCTTACCGTTGGTCAATTAAAAGTATACTGGCAGGCCATTTGTATTGTATGACGTCATTTTTGTATAGGCACTGTAAAAAGCTTCGACGTTCTCATTCTTATTAAGTAATCTTTATCAAAGGTTTAAAATGGATAGGACAATTCTTCTTGGTACACACTAACCTCAATGAAGTCTCCTCTACCCAGAGTCTGTTGGATCTCCCAGAGCTGGAGAGGTTTCCCTTTGCAACCCTTGCCGCCTGGTTTTGTGCTAGAATTCGACCTAAATAGAATAGTTATTTATCGTATTGTATTACAGACAGCTTTCCGCGGATAAGATTATTAAAATGAGAAACTATAATTTTATGATTTTTATTGGAAAATTGTCTGTAATAATATGATGTATGTACAAGATTTTTTATGTATAGCTCAGAACCGGTTCTAATCCAACTGATAATAATCAGTTTCGAAGCCATTCTAAAAAATATATTACTCAGGTTTTTACTGAAACAGGGCAACGGGGGTTAATTTAAATAGAAAAATTTCAGTCCATTAGTCTCTCCTTCTCTAAGTTTAATGTCAGTCTGAGAGCGTTAGCACGAGCGTTTGAATTGTAGATGATTTTCACAAAATACCCCGTTAAGCACGGATACGCCCTCCCCCCAAAAATTTTTTTTAAGAGTGATAATATGTGGGGTGGGAATTTTTATAAATTATAAAATTAGTAATCTAATTTATTCTAATTTTTTTTAAAGCTATTTAATTAGCTTCGAGTTTTTTGTTTTGTTTCAACCTCTTGTTAGGAAGGAAGGGAGAATAGATTTAGGGCTCGACAGCCGCTGTTGCTTTTAGAAAGTTTTTTTTAGACCGATCCAACATGCAAGAGCATGAGCAAAGTTTCATTTCAAATATAAAAAAAAACAGCTATGAGAAAGTCGCAGCTCCATTGCTCCATTATTAATTCATCCGCCGCAGCTAAATGCACAGCTGCCGGGCTTTAATTATAACAATAAACCCACACTCATATTTAATGAGGAAAATCGAAAACTTGAATATCAGGGAGGGAGGGGACATTGGTCTGTTTATTACACTAAGTTTGCTTGACTACTTTGGCGACTTTTATTGAATTTGGATTGGTTGATTCATTAAGTTCAGAGTCTAAACTCTGTAATCTACAGAAGGGGTAATTTTGTGTATTTTTATTGGGGTAGAATATCAATTTATCGGCCATTTTATTATCCCTTTAGATCCCTGCTTGAATATACATTTCTCAGAAATTCTATAATAATCTAATTCCCCGAGAGGATTGGAATTTCAGAACCAAGATTTCTCCGGGATCTTAAGGGATAAACCTTAATGTATGATAAATGACGTCAATCAAAATTACCCCTTCTGTATATTATTGGTTGAAAAATTTGACAACTGTTAAGTTTTAGTAAAACTTCCTTAATTTTTAAGCCTACAAATCAGGAATAAGGAACCAACAAGCGATATAATTCTAAAATTATAATTGGGGGGCAGATAAAAAGATCGTCAATTTTAGTGTTGCCCCCCAAACTGCAGCTGAAAATCACGTAGAGGTTGCGGGCTTTTTTCAAACTAACCTCGTTGTTGGTATACGCTGCCTACTGAGCTTGATTATAAGTCTTTTTGAACAAGAATTCACAGTTAAATGTCCCCTGCATCCCTGGAGTTTCCCCTATTCCTTCCTTTACGATTATCATAAATTTAAAGAAAAATCTTCTATTTAGAAGAAGGCGTTTTCTTAGCAAACTTAAAATTATTTTGGTATTGTAACATAATAAATAATATATATTGGTTTTGTCTACAATATGGCTTTTAGGGCAGGCTGAAACATTTGTTTTATTGACAAACAAACCTTTTAATAGTTTAGAGATCTTATTAAACATACAGATACACATCCAACTTTTATACAGCATGACCCTCAAAAAAGTATTTTTAAGCATCTGCAGCCCTTATTTCTCAATGAATTATAAAAAAGTGCATATGTCCTTGTTCTCCATAGTATTCCACATAAGTAGATATAAAAATATTTTTTTTACCTCCATTAACACCGGAGATTTTTAGAGCTAAAGTTTTGAAAAAGTGACTGAGGAAAAAGTAACTTTTAACATGAAACGACTTTTTTAGCAAAATTAAGGTAGAAATCCTTTTATTTTTGTTACTAGCAGAAACTTTATACAAAAATGAAATAAAAAATTTAGTTTTTGAGTGAAAAGCATTTTTTTACACATATCTTTTGAGTCTTTTTAGTTTAATGATATTTTGAAAAACTTACTTATTAGGCAAAATTGTTTAAGATTAAAAAACCAAATAAATCTTTATGAATATAGCAGGAAAATTGTTTTTGTTTCACAATCCTAACTTTAATAACAAAAAAGTTATAAAGAAAATAAAATTAAAACATAATGATTTTTTTGTCTAAAAAGCTTAATTAACCCCCTATTAAATTATTGAGATGTCAGAAAAGTAGGCGGAGCAACTGTCATAATTAATCCTTTTCTCAAATAAGGGTTAATAGATAACCTAAAATTTGCAAATAATCAATTCATTCAGTAGTATTTTTTGCCATTAAAAATTTATATTTTTTGGTGGAATAAAAAAGAAATAATTAGTTAACTTGTTTTTCTTTGTGTATCATTATTCAGTTGCCAGAAAAACATAATATAACCATCCAAAAAATAAGAGAAACAAAAAAAATTCTTTTTCTCAGTCACTTTTTCAAAACTTTAGCTCTAAAAATCTCCGGTGTTAATGGAGGTAAAAAAAATATTTTTATATCTACTTATGTGGAATACTATGGAGAACAAGGACATATGCACTTTTTTATAATTCATTGAGAAATAAGGGCTGCAGATGCTTAAAAATACTTTTTTGAGGGTCATGCTGTATAACTTCTATGAATAGAACCCTTGATTTTTAAGTTAGTTAAAAGTTGAAGTACTTCTGTTAGTTAGGGTTTAGTTGGAATTGTATAAGAGACACACAAACACTGCAACAGTTTAGAGATCTTACAGGACATACAGATACACATATAACTAGGAATAGGACCCTGATATTTTATAATATAGTTATAAGTTTTTGTCCTTCTTTTAGTTCAAGGCTTTTTTAAAAGCGAAGCTTTTCTATAATTAGGGTCAGTCCGTCCGTACGTCCGTCACAAACGGATAGCTTTTTCCCGTTAATTTAGGCATGTTAGAATTGTCCTATCGATTTCAAACTTTGCATGGTGATTCCTTTAGTAGTTAGGTACAATTTAGAAAGCGTAGCAACTCTATAATCATTACAAGAATGTCCGTACGTCCATTTTAAACATGTTGATTTTTTTACTTTTTTAACAACTAATTTTTATGTAATCATCTAATCATCATCTAATCATCCGATTGATCTGATTTTTGATATGTTGATTCCTGGGACAACAAAGTATAATGTTATAAGCGAAGCAACTCTATAATCAAGTCCTAAAAATGTAAGTATGTCCATATACAATGATACATTATCCTGTATTAAGCAGTTTTTCAACAAATTAACTGACAATTTTACTTCGACTCTTATACATTTATTTTCTGATTATTCAGTTCTGACACTATATAAGTGTATAATGTCCGTTTGTCCTACCGTTTCAGTGCTTCGCTTTTATGGATGTTGTCATCCTTGTTATAGTTGCAATTATAAAAGGGACAAACAAACTTCTCAACAATTTAGAGATCTTACAGGACACACAGATACACATCCAATTATAATGTAAACTTCTAGGAATATAACCCATAACTTAGTTAAAAGTTGTAGTTTAGAGATCTAACTGGACACCCATCATACTGATAAGTTAACCTTAAACCCTGATGGTCTGATCTTTAAGTTAGTTAATGTTGAGAGAAAAGTTTGTTTAGTTACTAGATTGTAACACACAAAGGACATAAACTTTATAAAAGTTTAGATGTTGAAATATTTATTTCAGTATATACATCATTTTATAACGGAATGGAGTATAGCTTTTTTTACTCAATGCGTTTAGTGCCTATAAAAATTATGTCATACTGGCCTACCGTTGGTCAATTAAAAGTATTCTGGCAGGCCATTTGTATTGTATGACGTCCATGCGGAGGTCCATAACAATGAGATTTTATGCCCACAGTGTTCCAACCCTGCAGGGCTAACGCTGCCCTGTGCCCTATATGAACCAAAATAACCCAACAAAAGGTAAAACACGAAATACTACTAATTTCCATTTATTTCAAAATAAGAAGGGGGGGGGGGGGGAGGGGGTGTTTCTGTGGTCGCTAGCCACCTTGAAGATAACCACTTGAAACATTTTTTATTTTTTTGTACATTACGAAGTTCTCTGTGATTATTTATGTGTTTGTATGTAAGATCTTAAATTCAGGTGGAACGACAGTTTTAAATTCTAGACATATATTGATTTGAATTGGTCTTTGGAGGGTTTAAAATCGGAGATCTAGGGGGATAAGACAATGGCCGATAAATTAATGTACACCCCAAACGATAATACACAAATTTACTGCTACTGTAGATTACAAATAATGGTTGAAACGTATGAACTTCATGAACTAACAAATCTATAAGTAATAAAAGTATAAAACTTTGGGGACCAGTGTAATTAACACCCCAATAACTGCCTTGTTAAAATTAGAATATTTTAAATTTTCTCACCTTAAACTTTGTGATTGTTTCCACTGAAGTCCACAGTCTCTGCTGCAGGAAAATGGTTCAGGCTCACTAAACATAAAACAAAATTTTGGGGATCTAAAGGATAAGCCAATGGCCGGAAAATTTATTTACATCCCTAATGACAATTAACAAAATTACCCCTTCTGTAGATTACAACTAATGGTTAAAACGTTTTAAAACTCTTTTTAATGAACCAACCAATCAAAATTCAATAAAAATTCTCAAAGTTGGTAAGCCAACGAATAAGAAAACGTTATTTCAAAATTTTGGGGACTTTGTAATAAACAACCCTATGTCCCCTTCCTCCCTGATAATAATTAGTATTTGTTGGAAAAAATAGACATTTGCAGAGGGCACTTTGCATCCACGAAAAGTAGGATGGTATAAATTTTGTCTTAATCAAAATATTTGATAAATTCTAATTCTTTTAAAGGATTTATTATTAGAATTTGGTATTTGAAATAAAAAACTTAGGAAATAATTCAGAAAGCTTTCATGTGTCAATAGTTATTCAAAAAGCAATACTTAATAATAAATAACTGGTGCTTTCCATCAAAGGACATAGTCGAACACACTCTCCCCTATTTTTTATTGTTTATTTAGGTTAGGTTATACTAGGTACTGCAGGAATTAGTACCCCTGCAGGGGTAAAGTATATGATTTTTTTGCCAAAGTAAGGGTTTTAGAAAAGTGCCCGAAAGGTACTTTAAGGGAAAGCAGGTATTAAACATTACCTGACTCTAGCCTGATTCAATTCTCTGAAAGATTTTGACCTGCTTCCGCTGGACCTGGAGGACAGAGAACTTATTGTGGACACACTGGACGACCTGGCCAGCCTCTCCGAGTCACTGCCACAAGAGCTGGGCATTCGCGGTTTCGGCGGCCGTTTCAGCGAGGAGTAGTTTGTCACTGGCGATGGAGATGTGGTGGTATGCTTTGGCGAATTCTGTTTGCGGAAGGATGTGCTCGTCCCCGTTCCACGTCTGTCAGCACAGCCGCCTGAGCGTGAACTGCTGTAGCGGTCCAGGGTCCCTCCGTATTGTGTGTAACCCCGCCGGTCTCCTGAGCTGGTCAAAGGACTAGCCCGACGGTCTAGAGATGCGTAGGAAGAGAATGGACTTGCCGCACATGAGCGCCGACACTCTGGCGAGCCTCTCTCTAGAGTGGCGGCTGGACTTGCGGCTGTTGATCGGCGCCCCGGGCTGCTAAGTGTGCTGCGAGTTCCGTGACGACGACCGCTATAGTTTAAAGTTGGCGAACCGCGTCCGCTTGCGGAACGTGCTCGCGGTGATCTTTGTGCGGCGACCGGACTAGAGTTGCGACTGCCTCTTCCCAGCGTGGCTGACGCAGAAATTCTGCTGTGAAGAGATTCTGACTTTGTTAATCCTGATGGAGTTGTGTTCACTTTGGTGCTCGTGTTGAAGGTCGTTCTTGCTGAATACCTGGATGACTCTGGTACTCTAGAAGTGTTACTGCCTGGCCGTGAGTGTGGCGGGTAAGCGGCTAGAATCTTGCCGGCTCTCAACTCTACACTGCGGGTTGTTGGAATATGCCGTTGGCCAGCCCGTGTGCTTGAGGATTTACCCCTTCTTGGCAAACTAGAATATGCGCCTGGATCTAATCCTGTTGGAAGTCTGGCATCTTTGTCAGTACCAACGTTTAGTTCACTTTTAATGTTATCTTTTTGTGCTGTCACTTTATCATTGTCATTGTCATTTCTAGTTGTAACTGTTTCAGTGTCTGCACAAGATGACAGTTCAGTGACAGCTGACAGAGAATTATCCTCCGCGTCCTCAAGACCTCCAGCCTCATCATTAACATAGTTAAGATCATGTTTCAGATGAATCTCTCCGCTGTCGTCAGCAGCATATTCTGTCTCAACACTATCTCGGCCCTCATCAATATAATCAAGGTTGCTTGTGGCTCCAACTGAAATATTAACAATACTTGACAAAAATCGACATACTTAATGGATTTTAAATTATTTAGAGAATTTATTTACATAATACAACTTTTTGATACGGTTAACCTTCAACCGATTCTCCGAATTTATTTATTATTTTCTGAACCAACACCTTACATAAAAATGGATATAAAATTACAGGGATGTTACACAAGATTTTCATGCTCTCTAATAAAGTGAAACTCCCAGCGGGCTAAAATAACGATAATTACCACCCACCTTCTTTACCCTATTTCCTCCCCTCTTACTGGATGAACGAACTGACTAATAAATGAGTTCAATATAAATGCTAAATGAATTGATGACAATATTTACCCTTTCATAATATCCACGTAAATTCTATATCCATTAACATTAATATTACCTCTAGTGCTGCCCCTGCCCTCATCCTCAGTATCATGAACACTCAGATTACTTGTCTCTCCGTCAGCCTCACCAACAATGAGATCACACTCACTGGGTGTGTCGTCATACCCACTCTCGCACTCGCTGGGCAGACTGTGGACACGCCCCTCGCCTGACTTCAGATCTACCTCAAATTCATCAACAAGAACGGGGTCCCTGCAAAATTATACCTTTTCTCTCATTTTTTCGTGGGTGGGGATGTCCCCCCCCCCCTCAAAAAAATTGCTTAGAACCACTTCAGGAACAATAGCAATATTCCTTGAAGAGTAGAGCTCAATCGGTTCCGTAATTACAGAGATCTTAATCGTCAGAATGACAAACATCGTTCTACTTTGTATTATAGACAAGCGGCTACCCCCCTTTGCATCTAGGGTCTCTGTATTCGAAAAATAGAACAATGCCAAGATTTAACTTTTATTGTAGAATAACCTCAAACCAACACAGAATCTGTAAAGCTTACTTAATATAGAGAACATTATCGGTTCCGTAATTATTGATATCTTAACCTTCAGACAAAAAAATCTTACTACTTTCTAAAATAGGATATAAATTTTTATCACAACTATAAAATTTAAAATAGTAACTACTGCTGACTTTTAAATAAAAAAATTCTTCATTATCAATGGCACCTCTAAGTGAAGTGAATCAAGCAAATTAGTCAGTTTAAAGGGAATGACATGAAAAGGTATAATTTCCTGGCTGTATCAGCTGATTTAATTTGAACATCATCATATTCTTCACACAGAGATTTTTCAGGGGTGGACTCTTCTAAAAATATAAAATTATCAAGTATTTTTTTTATTACATAAATATATAATCAAAAATGACAATTTGACAAACCTCCCCATCGTTTCAAATTTTTTTTTATACTAAGGATAAATTACAAAAATTATAGCATTTTGAATTAAACCAAAATATTTCTTTATAATACTTAATTTTCTTGCACTCCAATTGATTTCAATTTAAATGACACAAGAAAGTGAGAACCTAGTTGATGGGAATAAATATTGATAGTATTTTCCAGTATAGCTTCGAAACCTATTAATATCCCCCAAAACCAGTTTTCAGCCATGATAAAAAAATCATGAGTAACATCGTAATACAGACAATTTTTCACGAATTTAAAATAAAAATTACAAAATTTATACCAGTTTTTGACCGGCCCTTCAGTACCTCGGGACTAAAAAAACTGGTTTTAATCTTATAATTTTTTATTTTAATATCCGCGGAAAGCTGTCTATCATTCGATGGAAAAAATATCTATTAATTCGCTCTAAATTATCTCTATGCATCTCACTCTTTTTGTCTCTTATCTTTGTCTCTTTCTCTTTATTTCTTTCTAACTGCTTATTATGGCATTGCAGGAGCATTCAAACAGTCATAGGCCAAGCAGATTAAAAAATGACATTCAAAAATGAATTACCTGGAGTACTATTATGTGTCTCCATTTTACTGGAAAACCGGTTTTATGCGTGGGTGTGTGTACGGGTATATATATATATGTGTGTGTGTGTGTGTAGAGGATCCTGTGTTGATCAGCACCAGAAAATAATCATTTGTGTGCGGTCATACTTCCAGGACTAGGCCACCACCAAGACATTTCCTAAACAACAAAATTAGAATTAATTTTGAGGATTTGGGTTAAAGTAAAAGAATAGAGGGGGCACGAGGTAACACTACCTATAGGGTGAGGACACTATGCCGACCTTCAATTAGGTTTTTGAATATAAGCCAATCGGGTAAGAAATATTAACACAAAAGTGCAGAAAGCAATTTGCTAACAAATGAAAAATGTCCTTGCCACTTGGGCCATGTAGTTGTTTGGTTTATATATCTATATAAGCAAAAAATGTATCGTTTAGGATGAATTAGGTTGTCGAGAGCCCGGCAGGGTTTAGAACTGATTAATATATCAAACTTTTAGCAAGTTTGAAGAATCTTTTATGTGTGAAACTTATGTGTATAACAAAAATTAAAACATAAAAATGGATGCTTTGTAAAATATTTTTTTAGATAATTTTATAAGTTCTTTATAGTACCTACAAAAAAGGGGATAAATTAAAAAAAAAAATTACTGGCCGAAGTATTATGAATGACGTCATATTAGAATAATGATATTTCGGCCATAAAATTTACCCCTTTTATATGGGCACTAAAAAGAGCTTCTGATTTTACTATAAAAGAAATTTTCGAGAATTTTGATATTATATCAGCATACTTCAAGTTGAATAATGTTGAATTGAGCACTCGGTTTGATAAAGTTGTTTAACTGGAAGTGAGTTATATTTTTGATAGCCTAACTACTCCATAATTCTTTTCTTTTCGTATGCATAACCAAAGCTTTTTTTATATAAAGATTTTTTCAGAATCATTTATTGGTAAGTATTCGTTCGAACTTTCGAAGATAAAGAAAGATACTCAAAAAAAATTCTGACGTCATAAAAATGAAGGATGAGGAGAGGAGGAGTGGGAAAGAAAAGCCATAAAAAAGAGATGGATAATCCCTGATATTTTTGACGTCATATTTGATTTTTGAGCGACTTTCTTCATCTTCATTCGATCAATTGAAAGATATCTGAAAGCTGGTAAGATACATATTTATAAAGGAAGTTTCGGATAGGTTAGTGTGGTTTTCAGTGTATGTTTATTGTTTAACATTGAATCTAATACAATATATTCTTTTAACTAGCAGCTACGCCCTAGAGGCCTTTAGGAACCCTTCACTTTCAGAGGTTAGCAAGATCCTTCGCTACAGATAGATACACACATATCCTGCTACTTTAAAATGTTGAAGAATATTTTACATTGCTGCATGTTATCATCCTTGTTTGTTGTTGAAATGTATTAACAGGTGGATGGAAGGACAATTCATTTCCTGTGTATACATCCAACAAGTACTTTAACTCAGGGATCTAAAGGGATAAGACAATGGCCAATGATTTTAAACAAAATTGCCCTTTCTGTAGATTACAATTAGCAGTTGAAACGTTTGGACACCCTACTGCATGAACCAACCAATCAAAATTCAATAAAAGTCCTCAAGATTTTTAAGACAACACATGAGAAAAGGTTATTATAAGATTTTGGGGACTAGCGTAATAAACAGTCCAATGTCTCCTCCCTCCCTGACTTTAAATTCAAATATTTCATTACTTACATTTACTTTAAAGGACTTTAAAAACATTGATAAAACTGAGACATTAAGTTAATTAAGTTACTTAAAATAAAACCTATTTAAATCTAATTGATCTTCTTTTTACCATTTGACTTGCTTTAACTAAAAGTATGTAACAAATATTTTTTGTATTAGAACATGGCAAATTTTTAAAGAGGTTTGAATGTCCTTTAATATAAAGTAGTAAAGTGTTTTTTTGCCTTAAGCTGAAGATCTCAGAAGATACTGGTCCGAATTGGATGTACTTTTTAAGTGTCCTATGATAGTTTTAGGCTAGTTTTCTAACCTCCTACACCCTTACACAGGGGAATAACAGCTAGTTAAATTACTTATTCTAAAATAAGAAGAATCTAACGAGACCTTGGATAGGTTTTTCAAATATTCCAATGAATAAGATGTGATTTTTAACAAATCAAAATCTAATAAAAAAAAAAAATTTCGAGTCACTTTTACATTTTGTTTTGTAAGTAATTATAATTATGAATCAAGTTTATTAATGAAATAAAACTAAATTAATTCTGCCTGTATATCTAGGAAGTTTGAACAATAACAAATACATCTACTGTAGCGCAGCATTTTCAAGATGTTAATGTTGTTATTCGTATAATATAATATTGTCTCCTATTTCTAATATGTGTGTGTGTGTATTTGTGATAAGTTATGTAACTTCTGGACAGTGCACAATTATGTCAAGCTCTAAGGGGCGTGTCCGTAATTTAGGTGCAAGGGCGGTGACATAAAGTTGCGAAAATATTGACCCCCATCCCCCAGAGATGTTCAAGCTTTTTATTTTGAGGGGGGTAATATGAATGTCAGGGGTTTTAAAGGTTATCTAATGTATTTTTCTAATTAGGGAGTAAAATGAGGGGTTTGAATTTTTTTTGGGGGGGTATACACCTCTTTACCCCCACCGTTAGATGCCTATCCCCCCCTATCTCTCCAACAAACACATAAACTTGTAGAGTTGCTATGCTCCTAAAAAAGGTAGATGCAAGGCTAGTGTTTGATAACATGGAAATATAATAAACAAACTACCAGTCCAACCAACACATAAACTTGTAGAGTTGCTATGCTCCTAGGTAGATGCAAGGCAAGTGTTTGATAACATGGAAATATGATACTCAGCTAATTCTATTACATAACAATCTTCCAGTTCACATTGATGCTCACAAAATATTACTTTTTTTTATAATTTTGTTTTGCGTTTTCATATAAAAATTATAGTTCAATTTGGAATTCCAGTCCAGGTTGGTATCTGTTTATAACACTAGTCCCCAAAGTTTTATATTGACGTTTTCTTACTCGTAGGGTCATTAACTTTGGGGACTTTCTTTATATTGGTTCATTTAGTTGAGTGTCCAAATGTTTCAACCACTAATCATAATCTACAGAAGGAATAATTTTGTTTAAGATTATTAGATATGCACATCAATCCACCCACTAACTGCACCGTGGCCAAAACCTTGCGGTAGCCTAACCACTACGTGGTGCTTACCTAACCTAAACATTAAATGAACCTAACTTATTAATGGCTATTTTTACCTATTTTATATAATTAAAGCCACATATTTCACTTATACCATAAAAACGTATTTTGTATAGAGAGTAAAAAATAGATCTTTGCTGAAAAAGTTTTCTGTGAATTCAGATTTTTTTATATACATTCAATAGAATTAATATTCAAGTCTTAAAATAACAATGGCTATTGAAATAATAAAGAATTACAACGTTCTCTTTATAGAAAAAGAAAAAAAGTTAGGGCCAGCAGCCGCAAAAACCCGCATTAATACTATTTAACAATTTACATAATAATAGTCATTTATCGAATCGTATTATAGACAGCTTTCCGAGGATATCAAAATTTATTTATATATCAGTGGACAGTTGTCTGTTATACCATGCATGATTTTTCAGTATGGCTGGAAACATGTTTTAATCCAGAAGATATTAAAGGGATTTTGAGCTATACTGGAAAAGCTGTTAAGAGATGCTGGCGGCTTGTTTGCGGCTGAGAGAAAGCGACTGCTGAATCCCTGAATATACAATTCTAAACTCGACACTTAATGTACAGGGAGAAGGGAAGAGTAGGATTATTTTATATGTTATAACCAGGGAAGTTATAACAAAATAGAGGTATTTAAAAAAATATTTTGATTTATTCAGGATTATGAAATAATTGTGCGAAAATGAGTAAGGGTGTTTGTCTGTCTGTCAGTTCGAAATTCAATAATTCGCCAACTACTATTATGAAATCAAAATTTATGAAGGTAGACTTTCCCAAATGTGCCCATAGATCTCGCTAACCCCCTGGTCCGATATGGTTCTCCTTAACCGAAAAGTTTTTTCTTATTTAATTTTGGGCGAGAGAAACTTATCCCCACCAAAAAAGTATCATTAAGAAAAAAAGGTCACCCATCCAAAGAAAATATTGTGGACAATATTATTAAACAATAGGTTTTATAATTTACTAAGATACAATATTATGCATAATTTTTACTATAATCTACAGCCGCAGTCTTCCCTTCCCCCCTGGCATAATGTACTTGTATTTATAATGTAATTGTTTCTTAGTAGAAAGGCCTTATTTTAATTTTCAAATTGCCAAGTTTTGCTCATTCAGAATACAACAGTGTTTCCACGAATTGGTATAAATTTAGCATACTATATTGTTATTCTTTACGTTAGTCCCCAAACTTTTATCATAACGTTTTCTTATTTGTTGGCACAACAACTTTGGGGACATTTATTGAATTTTGATTGGTTGATTCATTAAAATAAGTGTCTAAACGTTTCAACCATTAATTGTAATTTATTTAGGGGGTAATATTGTTTATGATCATTGGAGATTTACATCAATTTATCGGCCATTGTCTTATCCCTTTAGATCCCTTGTATAATACTAATTTTATAATTTAGGAAGAATGTTGGAACACTGAATACAAGTGGTAATTATGCGAGACCATGCTCATTAACAAACAAGGGCGTACAAAAAGGTACTAAGAAGGGGGTGGGGGGAGGGGGGTGAAACGTAAGAATATGAAATTTAACAGACATTTTTTCAACAATTTAAGATTATTCCGTCATATGTAAATTAATAAAATGTCAACAATCCGCATCAGCTGCAAGCAAACCGCGGCTTTGAGCCAAAAATTTAACCGCACGATTTCTTAATAGTCCTTAGTCGCAAGTAAGTAAACAATAAGCAGCTAGATACAAGCCAAACAATTTAATCAATCAGCTGGTTACCAATGCCCTTCTCCTTTTAATTCTGTTATTAGAGAGAAGCTATTTATTTGCAGGGACAAGGGACCAGGATTCTGACAAAATTTCAAGTTTAAATTTTTCCACAACTTACTTGCTCCCCCCCCCCACAACCTTTCCTTTCACACCCAATTCCCTTTAGTTACACCACAAATCAAGTTTTACGCTATTAATACGCCACAAAAATATCCAAATTTTCAACAATTTCAAATGGAATTAATTTGGTGAATAACGACCCCAGTATATTTGATACATACCTATCTAAATTGTATCTAGGCCTAATATAACAAGGAAGATATTATCTTTAGCCTGGATAATTTTTCTATTAAAAATTTACATAATTATGCTAATTTTTATCAGGAAGGGAGGGGATAGTGGGCTGCTTATTACACTAGTCCCCAAAGTTTTATTATAAAGTTTTCTTATTCGTTGGCTTAACGACTTTCTAAAATTTTGATTTCTTTGTTTATATGGTTGAGTGTCCGAACTTTTTAACCACTAGTTTTAATCTACAGAAGGGGTAATTTTGTGTATCATCATTTGGGATGTATTGTATATCAATTTAACAGCCATTGTCTTATCCCTTTAGATTCCTGAATTTTTATATACTATTTAGAGCTACGTTTCTGCTAACAAACGGCTTGCCTCTCATAGTAAATTTCAACATAATAGAATCGTCTATTAATTTTCAAACCTATAATAGTTATGTTATCGCATCGTATTATGGACAGCTTTCCGCGATTATAAAGATGAATATATTTTAACATTAAAACGAGTTTTGTTTGGCCAAGGGCTGCCTTAAGTTTTAAGGGTTAAGTCCGAGTTTTTTTTTAATGCTTCCACTACTAACATTATACATTAAGAAAAAAATCCTCCAATAATGTTAATGCTAATCTTTCAAGTGCTTCGTGTAAAAATGTTTTCATCCTTGTCTTAAAACATTTTTATCCATGTAATAATATCTAATTTACTCTAAATTAGTTTGATATGAAATTAAGATTAATAGGTAAACATCCTACTGAGTTTTTGATAAATTATGTTTTAGGTTTTTTTTAATTCCATGGCTTAATATATAATATAATCGCATCCTTTTTATAATTCTAATAGATTTTTACATTAGATTATTAATTATCTTAAAAATTGGACAATGTCTTTTTTTAACATTCGCTTTTATATACTAGATATTTTAATTAGATATTAGAAACCGCTAAACTTATCATATCGAGCTTTTCAGGAAATATATATTGGTCCTAATTGGCTTTAAGCTATTTTCTTGGAGGATTGAAAACTCGCTCATGAAAATAATGTCCCAACGATTAAAATGATGATAGGGAGTTACCCCCCCCCCCCCCCAACAAATATCAAATATAGGGGTCAACCCAAACCCTTCTTGGGCTAAGAACCTTTTGGTTAGGCGCGAAACCGCAAGTTTAATAATAATATACAATTGTCCCTTTTAGTTATACTGACCAAAATATAATATGATTTTTAAAAAGAAATGACTTAGAAGGTCATTTCTTCAAAAATATTTAATTGGCATTTTAAATATTATGATAAGTATAATGAAAATGAGAAGTATGGCCGGTGGACTAGAATGGGCTACCATAATCGATATATTATTACTTGGATGTTGCACCAAATTTTCATATGCTCTGATTAAGTGATGTCTGCAGCTGGCTAATATAACTATACCCTTCATCCACCCACTTTACCCCATCTCTTCCCATTCTACTGAATGAACGAACTGGACAATAAATGAGGTCCATTTTAGCAAGTAAAATTTCCCCTGTCAATCTGTCCACATATATCCTACATCCATTGCTACTATGCGTGAAATATCTGTAAGCCTAGGGGCCACTCTAGTAATACAGGGTCAATTAATAATTAGGGCACTTTTTACATAAAAATATCGCCATAGAATGACTCCAAAAAAGTTTTTTAAAAAAAGGCAGTTTCCCTTAAAGTTAATTTACTACTAATTTAAACTTTAGGGCAAGTTGAGTTAGGTTATAGTACAGGATACCCCCGCAAGGTTAGGGCACCTCAGTTATAGGCCCCCCTCACAGGGATTGTTTCCAAATAAGGAAGGGAGGGGGGGGGGAGAGGATATGCACATTACTCAATTAAAGGGAAAGCACCTGGTGCATTATTTGCCAAATGTACCACTTTTCTGCACTACCTCTCCGATTTTGTTAATACTCTATATTTTGGTCCGTTGGGTCATTCAAGGATGCTGGATGGCCAAAAAAAAGTTTCAGAGTCCCTGGATGTCTAGATATCTAGCTATCTATGAAGGTAGGTAACAAAAATGTAAAAAACACCTATTTTTTCACAATTTTAAAAATTAATTTTTTCATCAATCTTACATCCAATCTATACATTTTATACACCAAAATGATCGTTTATTCATGTAAAAAGCGCACATAATGCTATTTTGGCCAAAACTCTAATTTTACAGGGTGTCCAACAAAAAGTGTATTTTGGATATCTAGCGTAATACCCAAAATACCTGTCCGAAAAAAATCATTTTTTTTGGCTTAAATCCTGTGTTTTATCTGTGTGCATATGTGGTATATAACGGTTTGGACCACCTGGGACTATAAGGTTGTCAAATTTCACTTTGGGACACCCTGTAAATGTGATTTTTGTGTCTGTAGAGCTAAAACTTGGTCCAAATTGGCTATTTTTTCAAATTACTCTAATATGTGTCTTAGTATGTTTGGCCATAGTGTTTTCTGACCAGATCAATATTTTCCTGAAAAGAGAAAAATTTTTTTTGTATTTTTAAAATTTTTTTTTCTATTTTTAAGTTACTTAAAACTGTCATATAGATACAGATTTTGACTGATAACAATAATATTTGCCTATTTTACAAAATTTTACACTTTTGGGACACCCTGTGCATGTTTTTGAAAAATGATGGTTTTTGCCCATTTTTGGGAGGAAGGAGTCGTTTTAGGGCCATAGACTATTTCTTCATTTTTGTAGAACTTTTCAAAACACATCATTTGTTATTTATGCAAAAACCGCAAAAACCGAACCGTTTTGCCGTTATTCACTGCCAAAGGCGGAATTTTTTACGTTTTTGACGTTCCCGAGGATTTAATGCGCATTTTAGGTAGGAAGACGTTGATTTTTCAAGACTACTCTGAAATACTTTTATTTAGAAAATTTAATTTTCTAAAATTCATATTAGGTCAAATTTTTTGTGCAGCTAACCGTTTTTCGTCGAGATGGATTTCAATTGTTAAAACAAGAAATTGAAGTGTATATAATATAAATAATTGCTATAACATAAGCAATAAGAGAAACATAAACCATGTGCATTTGAAATTCCTTTTGACAAAAATCGGTTAGATATACAAAAATTTTTAATTTACATGAAATTTAGTAAAATAAAATGCCTAAATAAAAGTATTTCACAGTTATCTTAAAAAATCAACGTCTTCCTACCTAAAATGCGCATTAAATCCTCGGGAACGTCAAAAACGTAAAAAATTCCGCCTTTGGCAGTGAATAACGGCAAAACGGTTCGGTTTTTGCGCTTTTTGCATGAATAACAAATGATGTGTTTTGAAAAGTTCTACAAAAATGAAGTAATAGTCTATGGCCCTAAAACGACTCCTTCCTCCCAAAAATGGGCAAAAACCATCATTTTTCAAAAACATGCACAGGGTGTCCCAAAAGTGTAAAATTTTGTAAAATAGGCAAATATTATTGTTATTAGTCAAAATCTGTATCTATTTGACAGTTTTAAGTAACTTAAAAATAGAAAAAAAATTAAAAAAAAAACAAATTTTTTTTCTTCTCTTTTTTTGAAAATACAGGGTGTCCAAAAAATAGGAAAATATTGATCTGGTCAGAAAACACTATGGCCAAACATACTAAGACACATATTAGAGTAATTTGAAAAAAATAGCCAATTTGGACCAAGTTTTAGCTCTACAGACACAAAAATCACATTTACAGGGTGTTCCAAAATGAAATTTGACAACCTTATAGTCCCGGGTGGTCCGAACCATTATATACCACATATGCCCACAGATAAAACACAGGATTTAAGCCAAAAAAAATGATTTTTTTGGACAGGTATTTTGGGTATTACGCTAGATATCCAAAATACACTTTTTGTTGGACACCCTGTAAAATTAGAGTTTTGGCCAAAATAGCATTATGTGCGCTTTTTACATGAATAAACGATCATTTTGGTGTATAAAATGTATAGGTTGGATGTAAGATTGATAAAAAAATTAATCTTTAAAATTGTGAAAAAATAGGTGTTTTTTAAATTTTTGTTACCTACCTTCATAGATAGCTAGATATCTAGACATCCAGGGACTCTGAAACTTTTTTTTGGCCATCCAGCATCCTTGAATGACCCAACGGACCAAAATATAGAGTATTAACAAAATCGGAGAGGTAGTGCAGAAAAGTGGTACATTTGGCAAATAATGTACCACCTACAAAAATTTCAATTTTTTTTCTATGCCACCCTGTACAACCCAATATTTGCAATGTTAGGCCTTGCTGTGTAATGGTTTTAGAATACACGTGGATATTATGACAGGGGGAAAATTGTCGTCATTTTAGCTTGCTAACATGGAACTCATATATTGGTCAGTTCGTTCATTCAGTAGAAGTGGAGCGGATGGGTGAAGGGGGTGGAAGGATAAAATCGTTATTTTAGCCCGTTTCGTATTTCACTTTATTAGAAAACATGAAAATCTGGTGTAAGATCCAAGTAATAATATATCCATTGCTGTAGCATATACACCATACATGCATTTAAGATTAGGGTATGCTTTTACAACATTTAATTAATATCATTATCATAATTTACTTATATACTGTATTTCTAATTATATGATTGTAATTATACAATTCTAGAAATGCATCCATGTACTACGCTAACAAACAACAATGGATTTATTATTTCTTGGATCTCACACCAGATTATCATGTACTCTATGAAAGTGAGATGCTGTCTAATATGACGGCACCCTCCCATCCAGCACCTTTACCCCACCCACTGACCAACAAATGATGTCCATGTTAGTAACCTAAATTGACGACAACTTTTCCCTTGACATAATATCCACGTATATTCTACATTAACACAACAAACACACAAATAAAACATACAAATGTGGATTTTAAAAAAGAATGGATGTAGAATATACGTGGATATTACGACAGGGGAAAATTATCACCGTTGCTAACTTGGAACTCCCTTATCGGTCAGTTCGTTCATCCAGTAGAAGGGGAGGGGATAAAGGGGATTGGATTAGAGAAAACGTTATTTTAGCTCGCTGCAAGTTTCACTTCATTAGAAGACATGAAAATCTGGTGTAATTATACATATATCCATTAAAAAAAGATAAACTTATGAAATTTTTTAACTAATAGTAGTTTTTTGCCAGTAATGAAATAACTAACACATACACTTTTAGAGAAGCTTCGCCTGTGAAAAAATGGGCCATAAGTCCTTGTATAAAATTCCTAATGTGATGTGGTAATAACATGGGTTCTACAGATGAAAAGTAAAAATATTCTCATGGTTTTATCACCCGGGGCCATTTATCCACTCAGCTGCAAGTATAAGAGTCATTCCAGAGGAGGGGGAGGGGGGGGGGTGAAACAATAATAATGAGGCTTCAATAAGGCCTAATGTCAGGGCTCGGCAGCTGCCAACTTTTATGCGGCCCGACTGTACATCATTAAAAAGCAGCTTAGATGTGGCAGCTGAAAGCAGCTTAGATGTGGCAGCTGAGAAGAATTACGCGGCTCGACTGTACATTATAAAAAGAGAAGCTTAGTTGTGACTGCTGATCAATGAAAGATTTTCGCGGTTTTTCATTGTCAGCCGCGGATTTTGCCATTTTGAGGATGTACACCAATTCATCGTTCATTGTCTTATCCCTTCAGATTCCTGGTTAGAATGACCACATCCATAAAACGTAGCTCACACTTTTGAATGATAGACGTACTTTCAGTGAATTGTCTAGAATTGTATAATTTAAAGAAACATAAAAAGAACACTTAACATTTTTGACAAAAAAAACTAATTAAATTTTGTACTTGAATTACATTTTTATAACTCTTTCATTTAGTAATTAAAATACTAGTTAAGAAAATATTCTTTACATTAAAGTAGCTGGGTGTATGTTTACAGGCTATACATAAATATGATCATAAAAAAAGGCACGCTCAACATGAAAAGTTCAAATAATCAAATGTGGTGGATCACTTCGCCGCCCCCCTTAATAGGGAATATTATTGAATTTTGATTGCTTAATTCAATTAGTGTCCAAACGTTAAAGTAGGGGTAATTTTGTGTATCATCATTGAATAAGTACATCAAATTATCGGCCATTGTCTTATCCCATTAGATCCCTGAGGTCAAAGCACCAATTATATAAAAAACAAGGATGACAACATCCATAAAAGCGAAGCACTGAAACGGTAGGACAAACGGACATGAACACTTATATAGTGTAAGAACTGTATAATCAAAATATAAATGTATTAGAGTCGAAGCAAAATTGTAAGTAAATTTGTTGAAAAACTGCTTTATACAGGATAATGTTTATGGACATACTTACATATTTAGGACTTGATTATAGAGTTGCTTCGCTTAAAACATTTTACTTTGTTGTCCCAGGAATCAATTTACTAAAAATCAGATCAATCGGATGATTATATCACATAAAAATTAGTTGTTAAAAAAGTAAAAAAATCAACATGTTTAAAATGGACGTACGGAAATTTTGGTAATGATTATAGAGTTGCTACGCTTTCTAAATCGTACCTAACTACTAAAGGAATCACCATGCAAAATTTGAAATCGATAGGACAATTCTAACATGCCTAAATTAACGAAAAAAGCTATCCGTTACGGACGCTTTTAAAAACATCCTAGTTGTAAGGTTGAAAGAGAGAGAGAGAGAAAAAGATAAGAAAGAGAGAGAGAGAGAAAAATGAGAAAAAAAGAAAGAGAAAAATAAAAAGATATAAGGAGGTGTGAAGTGATAATCAAAATTGAAATGAATAAAGTATTTATGCAGTCAGATTTAATTTATGTGGGATTATGCCCGGCGATAAGCGCATCTTACCACATTGGGCTGTAAACAACTTTTGGGGACTAAATAATAATCAGAATAATAAATACTAAAAATGGATGTAGAATATACGCTGATATTATGACAGGGGAAAAATAGTGTCATTTCGGTTGCTAACATGGACATCATTTATTTGTCTGGTAAAGGGGGTGGAGGGGTAAATCGTTATTTTAACAGCTACGTGCTCACTTTATTAGAGAACATGATATTCTGCTTTAAGATCCAAGTAATAGAATATCCATTTGAAAAATTATAATAAAAATGGTGAAAAGGACAGACGGACGGCTTTGTTTTACTATTTGAATTTTGTAAAAATCTCTTTAAATTCATCAAAATTTACAACAACAAAAAAGAAGACAGGCCTAATCCCCTTCATAAATAATTAAAACCTGCAGAAATATACTTTTCAAAAAGTTTGCAAAATCTTGAGAAAGAGTTGCCTAAAGTTTATAAATAGATTTGCAAAAAAGTGCATGTTCTTTTCTTCAAGTATTCTGCACATTTTGCAACAATACCTAATTAGGTATTTATACATTTTTTAATCTTTTGGAAAGTCATTTTAGATTATAATTTTGATACTTTTTTTGCAATAATTTATGTAAAAAAAACAAGGACAGTTATGTCAATCAGCTGTGCAGCAAATAACAAACTAACAATATCTTAGAAGGTAAAAAAATATAAGTAGTAGGATGTGCATCTGTCTGTTTCTTTTAAATCATTGGACCGATATGGCTCACATGTACAGTGAAGTTTTGACCCAAATTTTTTTGGGGGGGAGGTCACCCCCACCCCCACGTGAAATCATCCCTGGATACAGCATCCATTAAAAAGGAAGTGGAATCGTTATTTCAGCCAGCTACAAGTTTTGCTTTATTAGAGTACACGGTAATCTGGTGTAAAATCCAATTAATAATAAATCCATTAAAGCTGTACAACTAAAAAATGTCATCTTTTAGACCACAGTGATAATGAGTTGATTTGGTTGTATCGCAATGCCGCGCGTTACAATGATTTAATCCAGAGGAAAGGTGCCAAAAATGTATGGAGATTTGAATGATGTGATAGATTTGCATATAAACACATATTCATGTTCATTCCCATTCTAGATTTCATATATATGCATATTTTACTTGTACATATATACAGTAGACGTTTATTTTTTATAGAAAAAATTATCCAAGATTATCTTTAACTTAATTTCTCATAGACACTGTGCCTTTTTTAGGAAGCTTTATACAAGCCCTAACCACATTTTTTTAAGTTAAAGAAAAATTTATTCAAACCCTTAAAAATATTTATTTCTGAAACTGACATCTAAATAAATCTGAAGTTATAATCTTTTCCCTCTCCCTCAACTTCTTTACATTCCCATAAGGACAGGGGTGCTGCCACTTGTAATTTTAAACGAATGCTACTATCATTTAAAATATACCCAGGACATTGCGCCTTAAAGGTGATTAATTTTGCTTATAAATGTTAGGTCATTTAAAAAAATCAGTGTATAGATGACAATTTTAGCATGTCAGTATACAATAAGATACATACATTTTAGATCATTAAAGAAGGTTCTTAACTAGCGGAAAAGTTCTTGGAAAAAATAGCTTTTGATGCAATTGCCATTCCATGTATATAAAGGCAGGATCTAAAGGGATAAGACAATGGCCTATAAATTTATGTACAACCCACATATTAATACCTTTGGTAGATTATAATTACTAGTTGAAACGTTTGAACATTCAACTTAATGAGCCAACCAATCAAAATTCATTAAAAGTCCCCAAAGTTGTTTAAGCCAACGAATAAGTAAACTTTTAAGACTAGTGTAATAAACATAAAGGCGTAAAAAGAAATGTAAAGTAAAAGGTGAAGAAACTTGACACACAACCAAACTTATTTATATTCATTTTAGACATAGAAACAAAACTAAACTTTTTTTGAATTGTGGCGAAATTTCGTAAAACTTTTGTTATAACAAGGACAAACATATTTTGTAAGTAGCGCAGAAACTATAACAATAAGGCAATAACAATTATTTAAAACTAGTATTAATTTTATGTTTTTTATTTGAATATTTGTGGAAAATTGTCTGTAGTACGTTGCTATACATGTTTTTTTCTCTGTTTGGCTGAGAACCGGTTCTAATTCAGCAGAAATAAATAGGTTTCAAAGCCATACTGGAAATTGTATTTTTTTCTTCTAGTTTTAGTGTTTAACCGTCTCGGGTTTGAAAGTTTTAAATCATTCAACAAAAGAAAAGAAAAATGCAAGCACTACTAGACATACAGGACGTACGAACATTTATTTAGCAGCTCCGCTACTAATTATGTAATTTAAAAAAAGACATTCTTCGTCTTATTTAATCATAATTTATTTAATTGAAGTATAAAGGCTTAAATTAAGTTTTAAATTGGCCTATGTTTAACTTTGAAAATTATCAAGGCTTTAAAACCAGTAATTATTTAACAATTTTATCATTTATGTACAGTTACCTAAGCCAAAATTATAAGAAAAATATATAAAAAGAAGTATAATATAGCGATTAATGCATAATTATTGGATAATCAGCTCCGACATACGCCTAATAATTATTGTTTGTGTGTGTGTGTGTGTGTCTGAAGACCAAAGAGTGGGGATAATGAAAAAATTTTGCTTGACTAAAGCAGCAATAGTAATTTTCTGTTTTATCTAATTTTTTGTATATTTTTAGTAAAAATTATAGTATTTAATATATATGTATTTCCGCGGATAAGCCCCAAAAATGGAACAATCCCGATATTTACCATTTCGTGGAAAATTTCTATGGTTATTTTAAGAAGGAGAAAATTATTTTTAAAAATGCTTAAAGCATACAAAATTAGTTTTTACAAAATAATAATGGTTGCTAACATGGACATCACTTATTGGTCAGTTCGTTCATTCATTAGTAGAAGAGGGGAGTGGGTAAAGGGGGTAGATTGGTATGTTCGTTATTCTAGCCAACTACAGGTTTCATTTTATTAGAGTATGTGATAAACAGGTTTAAGATCCAAGTAATAATCCATTTAAATATGTGTTATTGCAGAAAAAATGCACACAAAACAAAAATAATTGTCTCCGTAAAGACGCACAAACAGGTACATGGCGTTCCTGCAACTGGCAGAAATACAGTTAGATGTTTTTTTGTCAAAATGTAAAACCTCTGCCAAAAATACAGTCATACTTAAAGTAACCGCCATAAATACATCTAACACAGGCATTTATACATCCAAAATTGTCATTTTTACATCTATTTCTTGCCAATTTTACATCTAAACTTTTTTATATGTCATAAATACATCCTATACATTTTAATTGATAATAAACAATAGTGAACAAAATGTAAAAGAAAATGTATAATAAGTGTCACTCCATTGCACAATAATCCACTGAAACACCCCACTGGTAAATTGATATTTTGTGGTGAAATTTAGGTTAAGTTGGAATATTGCATGGACAGAATATGAGCACAGAATAAATGCACTCATTATAGTCTGGGAGGGAGGGGACATCGGGCTGTTTATTACACTAGTCCCTAAAGTTTTAAAATAACGTCTTCTTAATTGTTGACTCAACATCTTTTGGGACTTCTATATAATTTTGATTGGTTGGGTAATTAAGTCGGGTCTCCAAACATTTCAATCACTAATTGTAATCTACAGAAGATAAGGGGTAACTTTGTGTATCATCATTGAGGATGTACATCAATTTATCGGCCATTGTCTTATCCCTTTAGATCCCTGCTTTCTAGTCAGGGAAACAGGGATAGGGCAATGAATGATTAATCAATCTCATTCTCAATTCTTGGTTTTAATATTCTTGGAATTATTATATTAAAGATTGGGTTGTGGAATAATTTTACTGCTATTGTCACCTCCCTCCTTAACTTATTAACATACAGCCTGACTATAAATAAACAACAATAGTTTCTTTTTAAAAAATTTAAAGAATAGTTTAATTTTTTTTTTAAAGAAAAGATGATTTCTATGAAAATAATTTTCAAACTATTTTTTATAAAATTTTTCTTTTCAAGGGTAATTTATGTTTTTTTCTTCATTTTTGATTTAATTTAATTGAATTTCAAAGCATCACATTTCATAATTAATGAATAAATCTTGAAAATTTTCTTTAAATTAATTGGCCAATGTAAAATTATTTATATCTGTTTGGTTATGAGACCAGGTTTATGGTAAAAGATTAATACATCAGATATTGCAAAAAAAAGGTTGAAATTCCTTCACTGCACCCCTTAATCAACTATTGTTATAATACTGGCCTGACCGTACACACCCCTCCTTAATCAAAATAAGATGGAAAGCACAACAGACCTCCAAACTCTAGTTTATTTAAGACTGCAACGTGGTAACAAGTTTATATCAGCTGCATATATCCAGTAATATCTCTTAAACGGCTTGACCAATCAGTCTTTTTTTTATGGAGTCTTGTTTTTGGTATAGAGCATGTTTAGGCTATTTGTCGAAAGGACGGCGGGGGTGTAAGTCAACTCCCCCAATAGATATTCTAAAAAAATCCCTAGAAAAAAAGGTTGAATGGTAAAAAATTATTACATGAAAAATTAAAGAAAGAAAAATTAAATTTCCCCTTAAAGGGGCGACTATATATCGCCTCTTATCACAATGGGCGTTCATCGCCCCTTAAGAAGCGATGTCACCAAAATGACTATAGCCAAAATATCTTATCTTATTAAAGAAGTGGTGTATAGAACAAGCATACCTGCCCCGGACACACCACTCTTGATTTATCTACCATAATCTATTAAATTCAAACATCAATAAGCTTGAGTGCCCAAAAGTAATTATTCTATACAACATACTTCGTGATTATATATCAAAACTTTTTTTTTGTGATTAATTATTTTTTAAAACAATTTAAAGTGTCTGCAGTTGATAATCAATTTTATTTAGATAATTTTTTCTTTGATCTTTCTTTAAAAAAAAGGAAAGTTTAGATTAACGAATTTTAATCTAATTTTCAGGGACTATTTAAATTTTTTTTCTTGGGGGGGGGGGGAGGGGAATAGTATTCGCTGAAAAGAGGGTTAAAAGTAAAAATTCTATAACATAACATAACAAAAGTTTTGAATTTTCAAATTGGTGATTTTTATAGAAAAGTCTAAAGTTGGTTTTTAGTCATTTCACTACAAAGCTTTAGATACTATGGGTTAATATACATATAGTATACGCGTTTAAATTAGCCTTTTTTATTTATTATATGCCTTGCCTGAGAATAAGACTTAAAATGAGATATGGCCTATTATTATTAGCGAAGCTACTCTATAATTTTTTTTTGACCATGCAAGGTTTCAGTTAGCCAAGTAGGATTAAACGGGTAGAAACATTGTAAGTAAAAAGAGCTTTCTCGTTATTAAAATATGTTTCTTTCCTATTTGATTGATATCAATTTCAGCATGCCATTGTGAAATTAGATGCAAAAATGAAGGATTATAAGTTTTTCTGGTTTTTCTACGTTAGTTTCTGTTTAAATTGTTGATTGCTGAATGATTCAATTTTTAGGTATAATACTTTTGCTTTGCTCATGGTCATCCTTGTTATCTGTATTACTTCTCAATTGCATGAATACTTCATGAGGTAAGGGACATTGGGCTGTTTATTGCACTAGTCCCCAAAGTTTTATAATTACGTTTTCTTATTCGTTGGCTTTAAAACTTTGGAGACTTCTATTGAATTTTGATTGGTTGGTTCATTAAGTTGAGAAACAAAAATTTTCAACTAATAATTGTAATCTATAGTAAGGATTATGTTGTGTATCCTCATTGGGAATGTACAATTTATCGGCCATTGTCTTATCCCTTTAGATCCCTGATGCCTGCCTACTCTTGATTAAACTCAAATCCTGGGAAACTTTCTCATCTCAAAACATTAACTTTCAAACAATTTTAGCGCCAATAAAGTATTGCAAAACTTTGCAAATCTCTGGAGTCAACTTGGGTTTGCAAAGATTGTTTGCCAAATTTTGGTGGCTAATGTGAAGCAAATTGCAGTTTAGATGGGAGTACGCTTTATTAACAATTAAATTCAGTCAAATATTATTTTGGTGGTTGAACATAGAATTGCAACCATAACAGGATTGTACATATTTTTACTAAAAAGAAATGTGATTTGATAAGTTAGGTTAAAATGGGCTAGTAAGCTATCATTTAAATTTATTCTTTTTAAATCCTCAAAGTTTCTTCAAAGATTGAAAGTTAAATAGTTGCTTCGCTCCTCGTCTCTAGAGATATTTCTACCCAAAAGAGTTTAAAACGGAGATTTATCTTACCTCAATTGCTAAATACCCAGTAAAAATAAAAGACTAAAAAAGCACATCTTGATACTTTACTTCATGGGATAAATGCAACCCATTTTATTTTATTATCATTATAAATACAGTACACTTAGAGTTTATACTTTAGGCTACAATTTATAGTAATATGATACCATTTAGCCGTCAATTTTTGGATTATCATATCCGTATATACTCTATATATATACAATGGATGTAGAATATACGTGGATATTATGACAGGGAAAAAAATGGTCGTCAATTTAGGTTGCTAACATGGACATAATTCGTTCAACCATTAAGAGGGGAGGGGATGAGACAAAAAGAGTGGATCACAATTTTAGACAGTTACAAGTTTTCACTTTCTTAGAATCTGGTGTAAGATCCAAGGAATAATAAATCCATTAGATATACACACAATATATGTTGTCAGCCTTATTATTTCAAATCTAGGTCTTTTCATACTTCTTTTTTATAAATTGATAAAATATTTGAGGATGTAAAATAAATTTATTATATGCATTTTTGTAGCAAAACTACTCTACAAGTCAGAGTTGGTATAACGATATTTCACTTGTTAATAGTGCAGCTAGTATTTCACTAGGTTGAGCCTGTAATTTCCTCTTACTAACGGCTATAATTCTCCCCTAGCATCTAGGGCAGAAAAATTGCATCGAACCCTTTTAAAATTTAAATAATAAAAAATAATCTGAAACCATCCGGGACATTTCATAATATGTAGAACTCAATCAGAAACTAACGAAATCTTTAGCTACCGACCAAAAAACCTTACTACTTTATATGGAAGGATTGAAAAAATGTAGATACCATTTTCTTAAAATAGATTTTATTCATTGACAATAACAATTTCTATTTTACTGTTCATTTTTTGATCAAAAATATTGTTACTGCATTATTTACTCTTAGACCAAATCTTACTTGTTTTGGTTATTTGAAAGTAAGTTTTGTTGATAGAATTATAAACAAGGATGACAACATCCATATGTAGCAAAGCACAAAAATTCATTGATTGAAATAAGGAGATTTAAAGAGCATTTGTTAAAATAAAGAATCACGAAACCTTTCTCACATACCTTATATTTTCTAATATTTATTATTTTGTAGCCTGACTGATAGACTAACGGACAAAGTAAATTACATACTGGATGCTCATTAGTAAAGGGATTCTTAATACAAAAAATCAGCCGTCTAACATAAAAAAAGCTGAGAAAATAACATTTCCCACATAGAGTTACAGACTATCTGACTAGGTGAATTTTAGAGTAGCTTCGCTACTAAAAAAAATCTTGGAGGCATAATAATGATGGTAAATATTGTTAAACTGCTAAAGTGGCAAATCATCAAATATTATAGGATTTTCAAGTATTTGCATTAATACATACAATTTTAATCATTTTTAACAAGTACTTTTAAAACAAGTATGAAAACATTCTTAAAAGGGAAGCTCAGAAAATCAATAAAACATTCAAAATAAGAGCTAAATTATTTTTTAGACTATGAATTACATAAAAAATAATTTAAACCAAGTTACTTAACATGATAAATTCTAATAGTTGCTAAATTCAAAACCTAAAACCCCCCGAACAAGGATGACAACACCCATAACAGCGAAGCTCTAAAATCAGTTGGAATTTCGTTTGCAATATGGCTTGATATAAAGTTGCTTTTCTTATAAAATTGTACATTCTTCTCCAAGGTATCGTCATTTTATATCATACTAGAGTTGGCTCGATAAAACTATCTTGCTATTAGCTAGTTTTCTATAAGTACATATCTATTTATCTTTTTCAATTTTCCTCCCCCGCCATTACTTTCTAAAAGAAAGAAGTAAATATTTAATAGTCTAATTGATTTTAAAAATTTTTTTTCAATTATATTCTTTACATATTACCATCACCAAAGGTTACTATGATTAAAATTTTAGTTTTAATATTTGAACACAAAGGAAGTGTCGCCACAATCGAATTCTTTTAAAACAGAGTTTTCTTACATTTACTATATTATGAACGTATATTTTTTGTTTATTAAATTAAGATTAAATACTTAAATGTAATTCAAATATCAACATGAAAAGAAAAACTTAATTTATTCCATAAACAAATAGAATAAAGGCCTTTTCGCTTTGGTCAATGCGAGTTTAATGAGTATTATTGGAGCACTATGAGTATTAAATCATCTACTATTGGAAGACTCGAGCTCATTTATAGACGTTTATTTCATATAGAGATCTGTCATGGATCTTGATGCAATATAGTATGCCGTTTTATAAAAAATCAGTCAAAATATTTCATAAGGTAAAAAATTGAAAAAGTTGTCGCTCATATAGGTATAGAATAAAAATCAAAGGAACTTTTAAAAATCAAAGTGTTTTAAATAGTTCTACGGCTTTCAGAAAAAGATTAAAGAGCTGCTACACTATCTAAATCGTACCTAAATGATACAGTAATCACCATTCAAATTTTGAAATTGATTAGACAATTCGGACATGCATATATCAACTATAAACGCTAGCGTACTGACGGACGTACAGGCCATAATTATAGAAAAGCTTCGCTGTTAATATAAAAAAATACTAGATAGGAATGTAGCCGCGAAAAAAATGGATAAAATTCTTTGAATTAATTTAAATGTCAAAATATGGACAAAATATTTGTTAAGGCATTTTATTTGTAAATTTTATTTATTATCTTCAGATTAATTTAATAAATCTTTGGTTAAATTCCATATTATTACTGAACTAAGACACATAGATAATGTAAAGAACCGGTTTACATTCGGTGGAAATGCAGTAGCCAGTACGTAGTCGTGAAGAAAAATGAAAAATTAAGCTGCTGCGTTACTTAAAAATTGACTTCTGTACACGATTTTATGGTGAGGGAGGGATGTTATTTCATAGTTCGATTTTGTACAGTACTTTTTGATAACCCTGTTTTTTTTTATAGAAGTGTATAAATATCTTTAAAATGTCCATTTAATAACATGTACAAAACAAAGAGATTCCTAAAACCAAATTCTATTTAAACTTTAAAATGATTATTTTGGTGGTTCTTTGTACTTTAAAATTCTAAAACATTCTTGGTCTACTCAGTGTCTGGCATTAATTCGTCTGTGTGTGTGTGTGTGTGTGTGTGTGTGTGTGTGTGTGGTGTTAGTCTGTGTAAATTGATATATTATTACTTGGATCTTACACCAGATTTTCATGTTCTCTAATAAAAAAATTGCTATTGGCTAAAATGACGATTCCCCCTTCAATCATCTTTACCCCATCCACTTCCCTCCTATTGGATGAATGAACTGACCAATATGTGAGTTCTTTGTTGGCAAGTTAAATTGACGACATTTTTTCCCCTGTCATAATATCCACGTATATTCTACATCCATTTCTGTGTATGTCTGTTTGTGTGTGTGTTTATGTGTATGTGTTTGTGTGTGTGTGTGTGTGTGTGTGTAATGTTGAGTAATGATTCTAGTTACTATTTGGCCTATAATTTTACCATACCGGCCTCAATAATAAAGTACGCTAAAATAATGGAACAAGGAACAATTATATCAAGTAGCGTAGTAACAACATCAAAATAATGAACAAGGAACAATTATATCAATAAGTAGCGGAGTAACAACCAAAGATTAATAGGTTCTAAATTGAAGATCTTATGGAATATTTAGAAAATGTAATGTTTGGCTTAAAATTAGTCAAATAATACAGGGATCTAAAGGGATAAGACAAAGGCCGATAAATATATGTACATCCCCAATGATGATATATAGAATTACCTCTTCTGTAGATTACAATTAGTGGTTAAAATGTTTGCACACTCAACTTAATAAACCAAATAATCAAAATTCAATAAAAGTCCCCAAGGTTGTTAGGCCAACGAATAAGAAAACATTATTATAAGACCATGGTTACTATTGCAATAAACAGCCCAATGTCCCCTCCCTCCCTACAAAAAATTAAATTAATTAATCAAATAATAATAACAAAGTTTCAAGCGTATGAGAGCATCATAATTTCTACGGCTTAATTATAAAGTATCTACGCTGAAAGTCTGTGATTTTGTCACGATGGCTACTTGACAGAAAGACATACAGACTCAAAGCTAGTTGTAGAGTAGCTTCGTTATCAACAAAGTTCTCTTATTGCGCATTCTTTTATAACTTACTTTATATAAATTGTCAGGCTGTTGTAAATAATACTTTATTAGACACTAGAGACTTAGTCCCTAGCCTTTAGGGGCTTCGCACTACTAGGATATTTCCCATTTCACCAAAAAAAAAAATTTAAACGGTTTAAAAAATTTTCTATGTACCATTTTTCTTATTATGGTTGAATTTTTCTCCTCAAAATAGAAATAATTTACCTGAAATATTCTCAGAAAAAAAAGAACCTTATCAATCCAGTGCAGTGGTAAGCGAGAAATTTTGGTACAGCTTTGTTTGTCCTTTAATATCTCGCTTACCATTAAAAACAGATTGAGCCCCCTGGGTTGGTTATAAAATTTTTATAAAAATTTTGGTATTGGATTAGGCTATTTTTATGCACCCTCCCTACGAGTCCCTAAAAGCTAGGGTCAATGACATTAGATTCATGTAATGATTGACAAAGTTGTTAAATAACTTTTATAATAATGGATAATAGTTGCATTAATGATAATCGAACGGTTAACCCACTTTTATTCAAGAATGTCATTTTGCCGACATAAAATAATGTACTAAATGTCATTGGAAAAAATGAAATGTCGATTATATATCAGCTATTGCCACTTTATTATAGAGCCATATATTGTCGACATAAACTATTGGTATTTATATAACGGTTGGATCTAAAGGGATAAGACAATGGCAGATAAATTAATGTACATTCCCAATGATGACACACAAAAATTACCTCTTATGTAGATCACAATTAGTGGTTGAAATGTTTGAACACTCAACTTAATTAACCAACAAATAAAAATTCGATAAAATCCCCAAATAAGATATAACGACAAAATACCACTAGTTTTTACATTGATCATTAAAATATTTTTGGGACAACGAATATTTATTATGAATTATTTATTAAGAAAATATTTCAAAAAAACTATGGAATTTTTTCAAGTTTTTACATATTTTAATAATGATGAATTTTACTGCGTTTTAAATTTTTTAGCAAAGCTTTTCTATAATTAGGTTATGTATGTTATACGTCTAAACGTACCAACTTTTCAGTACCAGTAAGAACTCAGGTCCATTCTAAAGTAATTTCATTCATTTTTAAAAGCGAAGCTTCTCTATAATTAGGGACAGTCCGTACGTATATAACGATTAGCTCATTTCGTTAATTTAGACATGTTAGAATTGTCCTGTTGATATCAAACTTTGCATGGCGATTCCTATAACATTTAGGTACGATTTAGAAAGCGTAGCAACTCTATAATCGTTAACAGAAAGTCCGTACGTACATTAAAACATGCTGACAATGACATCGAGCCAATAACTTTTGTAAGATATGATTATCCCATTGATCTGATTTTGGAATACTGATTCCTATTACAACAAGGTACAAAATTATAAGCGAAGCATCTCTATAATTAAGTTCTAAAATGTAAGTGTGCCTTAAACAGTATTCTGTAGTGTATTTAGAAGTTTTGCAACAGATTTACGTACAACTTTGTCAAAACTTATAAATTTTTATTTTGCTTATTCAGTTGATGTCCGTTTGTTCTACCGTTTCAGAGCTTCGCTTTTTTGGATCCTTGTTATAATAAAAAATCATGATTCTAAATACGTAGAAAAAATTATTGGACAGCGTAAAAAAACGGTGAACATAATTTATAAAAAATATGAGGAATATGCAAATTTGATTTGATGATTGTGACCAACTTAATTCACATTAATATGGGCGAGTCACAGAATATTTTAAATTCCATCAATTATATGCATTTAGTTTTTTTGTGTGTGACCATTTCCTTATTCCCATCCAGAAAGTGAGAATAATTATTCATCGCATCGTATTATAAACAACTTTCCGCGGATATCAAAATAAAAAAATTAAGATTAAAACCAGTTTGGTTTGCCCCGAGGGGTCGAAGACTTTACGTAACAAAACTGGTATCAATTTTATGATTTTTATTTTAATATTCATGGAAAATTATCTATATAATACGATTTAATACATGATTTTTCAGTATGGATAAGAACTGGTTCAAAGCCATACTGGAAAATTATGCTTATGCAGTAAATCTGAGTGTCTTTAAACATAGACTCAATAAAAATAAAGCCAACTGAACATACAAAATGTATAAAGTAGTAAAGATTTTGATAACTACTGAATAGTATGAGTTTTTCTTTTAGATATTTCAAGAGAGGGGTTTTGTCTATTTTGTAACATATTAGTCTTATGGTGGTTTTAAGCTATTTTCTGCCCTTCACTACCCCTTCAAAAACCAGTTTATTTTTATTTTTAAAATCCTATGTTTCAGGGTATTTAAAAGCACCTAATGAACATAAGAACATACATTATTTTTACTGACAGCTAATAATGTTTCAACTTGAAGTTTATGCACAAGTTTTAACATTTTTAATTGCAAATGACTGCAAAGAGCCGGATAATGTATCAGTTGCAAAATTTTAATAATTTTTTGTGCTAATTAATCATGTTTCGGTGCGGGTACAAAGTGCCTTAAAATTGCTAAAGTAATATGCAAATTAATTATTAAAATTTCACAAAATTAAGGCGTTTTTAATCTAAAATACTATCAAAATCAACGCTTGAAATGTTTTTGTGCATTGTTGGTAAAAAACTGATAACAAATTTAATTTTACCCACCAAAAGTTTTATTAAAACAAGCTATGAAAGCAATGCTAACCTTTAAAAATCAAGCATTATTCTATTTTATGTTTTTATGAACAGTTTTAATTTGAAAAATTGTCTACAAATAAAAATAAAAATTTTACTGATATTTGAAAACCCCATTCTTGTTGTAAGATAATGAATGAACAGGAGATAGAAAAAGTGATTCTCAAAATTTGCAATCCATCACAAAATTATTGCATAAGGTTCAAAGATCTCCAACAAACCACGCGGGTTGTGCACAGTTGTCACGTGTCTGCAGACCGCCTAGGCTGTGTCTGGTTCGAATCCTTGTCAAAATATTTCTCAATACATTGTTAAAGTGTATTACTGCCTCATTTCATTTTTCGAGAAAATTCTTCTTTGAAGCTCTTTTTAGTGCCTATAAAAAATGACGCCATACAATACAAATGACCATTGATAGGCCAATACACAGACTAAATTACTGATGGCAGGCCAGTATACACTTTGGTTGACCAATGGTAGACCAGTATGACGTCATTTTTCATAGGCACTATAAAAAGCTTCTGGTTCTGATCTTTGTCAAAATATTTCTCAATGTTATATTTACCTATTTTACTTTACTGTCCTATATTCCTTTCAGAAATTTCTCTTTAACATTCAACTAGTGGCTATGCTCTAGCATTTAGGAGCTCAATATTCTAAGGAGCACGGAAAGTAGGAAAATAGCCTAAAACCAAACTTAGATATAGAATTTTAAAAACATCCAAGGACTTATGATAAGCTTCCATAAAATGGAGAACTCAATAGGTTCAGTAGTTCTTGAAATCTTAATCTACAGACAAAAATACCTTACTACTTTATATAATAGAATATTAAATACTTTTTACTTAAGTTTAAAGTATGTACATATATAAACTTATTTGTTAAATTTTAATACCAAGAAAGAATTGATGAAGATTGGAGAAGATTTGAAAAGTTTAAATGAATATAATCTGGAAATTTAATGTTTTTCTCCAAGGAGAATATGACATCCAACTTCCGCAGATGAGAGAGAGAGGAGACAATGGGCTGTTTATTACACTAGTCCCCAAAGTTTTATAAAACCTTTTTCTTATTCGTTGGTTTTACAACTTTGGGGGCTCCAGTGAATTTTTATTGGTTCTTTCATTAAGTTGAGTGTTTAAATGTTTTAACAACAAATTTTATTCTACAGAAATGGTAATTTTGTGTGTCATCATTGGGGATGTACATCAATTTATCGAACATTGCCTTATCCCTTTAGATCCCTGCAATGTGCGTGTGTACTTTCATTTATTTCAATTTTTCAGAAAAAAAATATTATGTCATAACTAAAAATATTATATTTTCCTGATGGCCAAGAAAAAAATTATTCCTTATTGGCCCACCAAAACACTGCAGGATTACCAAAACCTTGCTATGCCTAACCTTGTTTTTTTCCCTCTTCAAAAACTAACATAAAAATAAATTAAGTTATAATATTAACTTAAGTGAAAATAAGCATATAATTATCATCCTAATTAAACTAGTAAAAATGGTTTCTATTTCTAAGGAATCTCATTTAAATCCAGGTATGGTTTGAAGCTATAGAAACATAAGACTCACTTATATTATATTACTATACGAAGCCCTTAAAAGTTCAAGTCAAAGCCACTAGTCCTATTTTATATAGCAGTAAGTTTTTTTTGTCTAAAGCTTAAGTTTTCAATAAAAACTAAACCGATTGAGTTCTATACATAATTAGGGAAGCTTTATATAGGCCCTAGTGTGGTTTTAGGTTATTCAATTTTTAAATTTAAGTCTTGGGATCGTTTTAAGCTATATTTTTTTATCTTAAAAGATTGGGTCTCTGGTGCTAGGGGCGCAGCCACTAGTAATTGAAAAAGTATTATCTCATATTATCTCTATGAATTACGCGGATAAAGAAGATAATAAGATTTTAGAAACAGCTTTGCAAAAAAGTTAATTAATTCTAAACTACAAAAAAAGTTTTTAAATGGTAATTATGAGCGCAATCTTTTGGAGATTCATTTTTTTAAAAAAAGTTAAAAATAAATTTGTAAGTATTGTAAGGAAAGTATAGTATAAAGTATGTTGCATGATTTGAAAGAAAAAAAAATGCATTTTCCTTTCCCCCTCAACTTTTCCTCTTTCCTTATCGCAAGGGATCGTCAGCCGCAGAAGCAATATCCGCAGTTTAGAACCGCTCGCAAAAAGCCTTTTTGATCATTTTCTTATCATTTATAACTTTTTTTATCTGTTTTTAATCTTTTAATCAATCTTTTCTTGAGATTTTTTTTTGTTTTTCTCTTTTTCATTTAGTCATGGTTACATAATCAATTCTTAGTAAAATACATTATTTTGCTACCAGAGTTTTACAATCCCCCCCCAACACCCAACGATCAAATTCTTTGAATCTACAATGTCTGAAAATTCACCCGCTGTTTGCTCCATAGTGTCATACAAGAGACAATAAAAAATAGTAATTACTGGTGATATGTTACTTTGTTGTAACATTAATATAATGAGTTTGGCAGATAACATTGTCCATAAACAAGGATGAAAACATCCATAAAAGCAAAGCTCTATAACCAGAAGGTAGGACAAACAAACAAAAACTCTTGTAAAGTGTCAGAACGTAATAACATTAATTTGCAACTAATCATAAAAAATCAGTAAAAAATAAATTGTTGCAAAAGTGCGTAAATAAATATTTAGGCTATTAGATTTTTTTTTAGATCTTTTATATATTTTACCACTTGTATACTTTATATAAAAATACTTAATAAAGGGGTGAAAAGAAATATAGGGTATTGGATGACCACTTGAAATTAGCAATTTAAGCCAAATTTTGCTTTCAATTTGCTCGGTAAAGTTTTTTTTTGCGTGTGGTGAATATAATCTTTACTCAAACTGTCAGGATTAGTTTAGAGAGCCAGGGAGGGAGGGTACAATAGGCTGTTTATTTCACTAGTAACCAAAGATTTAAAACAGCATTATCTTATTGGTTGGCTCAACAACTTTGCGGACTTTTATTGAATTTTGATATACTATGAGTGTCCAAACGGTTCAACCATTAATTGTAATTTACAGGTGGGGTAATTTTGTGCATCATCATAGGGGATTACATCAATTTATCGGCCGTTGTCTTATAACTTTAGATCCCTGTTATAGAGCCCAGCTGCTATAACATTCACCCACTTCAGAGAACACAGTAATAGTGTCTGACTGATTATGACGTAACAATAAAATTAGCCAATGAGAGGCCACTATAAATTTTACCATTGGTCAATAACGGCCTCTCATTGGCTAATTTTTTTGTTACGTCATAATTAGTCAGACACTATCATACTGTGTTCCACTTCAGATTAAAATATTGTACATTTGAAAATTTAAAAGTAAACCAAACTTTTTAAGGTTTTTAAATATTATAATAATGGATATAAGATAAACGTGAATATATTGACAGGTAAAAGCATTCTAATTTGGACTTCATATAGTCGTAAGTTCGTTCATGCATTAGGAAAAAAAGGGATGGGGTAAAGGGAGTGGATGGTGGTAATCGTTATTTTAGCCAGCCGGGAGTATTACTTTATCGGAGTACACGAAAATTTGGTGCAACATCCAAGTAATAATATATCAATTTTAAATATCAATTGACATTTTTTCTACAAAACTATCCTTCTCTAAAAATATTTAATTTGAAAACAAAACTTAATAAAATATTTGATAAAAACATAATAAAAAAATATTTAGCAATCTTAAGCTTTAAAAAGCCAAAAATGTTATAAATTTGAATTTGTTATTGTTCTTATGTAAACATACTAGCTTGTTTATCACAACTTTATGCCCATAGCAATACAAGGACAAGCATATTCATAAGTATCCTAGGTCGAAGCCAATATGAATACGATATTTTATTGGTTTTTGTGTTTAGGGAAGTGATCGGGAAGCTTTTTATAGTGTCCATAAAAATGACGTTACACTGGCCTACCATTGGTCAATAAAAATTTATACTGGCCTGTCAATGGTAGTTTTGTCTGTGTATATGCCTATCATTGGTCATTTGTATTGTAGGATGTCATTTTTTGTTTAGGCATTATAAAGAGCTGAAGTGATCAGAGCTTAAAAACTATTTTGGAAGAGTTAGGTGAAATTGAATAACTACACTTACTTGAGACTTTTAAAATTATATTCTAGTATGGCTTCGAAACTGATTAGTATCCGCTGGATTAGTACCAGTTCTCAGCCAAACGTATACCCCTCTTGGCTAACAAAACTGGTTTTAATCTTATTTCTTTCATTTTAATACCCGCGAAAAGCTGTCTGAAATACGATGCGATGAATAACTATTAACAATCTATTAGCACAGAAATACTGCTAAAATTTAATATCTATAGAGTAGCTGCGCTACTTGAAACGTATTAAAAAGTGTCCACGAAGCACAAATGAATTATATCTTTATTGGTGGTGCCCATTTTAGTAATACAAAATAAACTATAAAACAATAAAAGTCTTTTTTTTGTCTAAAGTTTATAAGTTAAATAAACAATACCTATAAATGCTAAAAAAAGATAATCTTTAAACTGACCATGAACTAGAACATTAATATTAACAGTAGCACAAATATGCCAATTTTGGCGCATTTGAAGTTGATGATTTAGATATCATATCCTAAAAGCAATTATTGAAATCCTTATTAAGATCTCGCGTACTGCTGTACCGATTTAGTACTCCTTTACAGTGAAGCTTATTATAGGTCCACAAAAGGTTATTACTATTTTGGGGGAAGGTACCTTCAACCACTGAAGAGAAATTCCCCATAAAACTAATATTGAAAGTGGATGGTCTACTCACGGGCGTCCTTCCTTCCCTCAAGTGCCCCTAGAGGTCTCTAGGGACGTATCCGCTATTGTTTACTGGCTGAGTATTTAGGTCGACAATATGACTAATATCTAGCATGATTGATTAGAATATTGAACCTATTATTTAACGCTATTCCAATAAGATCATTATGACTCTAATTTTATTTTGATGTAATATAGATTTTTATCAAACCACGAATAGAAGCGACTATAGATTATATGTATTTGCTAAAATTTTCCAGTAGGTTTTTTAAAACGATCATTAGCCGCTGAATTAGAACCGGTTCAAAGCCATACTGAAAAATCATGTATAGCATCGAATTACAGTCAAATTTCCACTAATTAATACCAATTTTGTTATCCCGAGCCTTTGACCCCTATGGGAAAACAAAACTGGCTTTAAAATATTTACATTTTAATATCTGCGAAAAGCTGTCTATAATACGATGCGATAAATAACTATTATCTTATAAAATGAATTTAGTTTGCGTAGGGGATCGAAAGGGGGTGAGTTGAGGGCTACTGTAGAGGCCTACTGAAACTCATGAAATATTTCACATTCCTTATTTTCCAAAACTTTTCTACATTAATAGGTGTGTCTGTCTGTACTTACGGTCGTTTGCAACGTCTAGCATTTTTTGAAGAAAAAAAATATTTTATCATCTTGACTTTTGAAATGGTGATCCATAAGACATTCATGCAGAATTTTATAAGCAAAGCATCTCTATATTCAAATCTTCAAATGATCGATTGTTTTAATGTACGTTTATCCGTCTGTTTGAAATCTTGAGCGTCGCTTTTATGGATGTTGTTATCCTTTTCAGCATATTTTTTGTCCATGAAAATGTTTGATAGATAAAAATGCTAGCATTGATTGGTTCTGATAGAATTTGAAATCATTCTTTTTTAAAGATTTTGAATTGATAAAATTTGCATAGATTTTTGATTTAATAACTTGCCCTTTCAAATTTACAATGGTTTATGTCGACTAAATTGAATTAAATAAAAGTGATAATGACCATTGACTAACATAATATCGACATACATTTCTGAGAACAAAGGGTGATGTATGACATATTATAATGGATTTATTATATCTTGGATCTTAAACCAGATTTTCATGTTCTCTAATAAAGTGAAACACGCAGAAGGCATAATGATTCCCCTTCCAACTCCATTACACTATTCCCTCCCCTCCTACTAAATGAACCAACTGACTAATACATGAGTTTCATGTTAGCAACCTAAATGACGACCTTTTTCCCCTGACAAAATAACCACGTATATTCTATGTTTAGGTTTAATTATATTTGTTTTACGCCAGAAAGCTCAAACCCTGCAGATTCCAATTCTAAATCTCCTGAACCTTAATTTAAAAAATGATTTCAATTCTATAATTTTCATTCAAATATAAAATAAATCTTCTTTAATTTGCAATGAATATTTAAGCTTGGATTTAGTGTGTATTGTGTAAATGATATTTCGTACTTCATACAGACTGGGTACTATGGGTCAAATGTGGATAAAAGTTATTTGCTTAAGCCCTAAGAAGCAAAGAGGGGACAATGACAGAGATCTAAGGGGATAAGACAAAAACTTAAGTACATCCCTAATAATGATATACAAATTTTCCCCTCTAGTAGATAACATTTAGTGGTTGAAACGTTTGTACACTCAACTTAATGAACCCACCAATCAAAATGCATTAATAAACAGTCCAATGTCTCCTCCCTCCCTAGGACATTGGACTGTAAATTGCACTGACCCCTCAAGTTTTATAAACACATTCTCTCGTTCGTTAGCTTAGAAACTTAGAGGACAACAACAATTTTAATATAAAGAAGAGGTAGATTTGTTGGTCTTAAAATTTACAACTTTACTTAGTACATAAAAAAAACATGAAATAATTTTTTTTATATTTTAAAATTTTTGTTTTATACCAACGCATTTTGGTTGTTAGATGGGCATAAAATTGTTAAAGAAATTTATTTTTATCTTGCCAGATCAGTGGGATGTTATAATATAATGCTCTTTTCATAAACTAACACACACACAAACATACTCATACATACACACACACACACCCACACACATACACACGAATATATTTTAATCTATTGAAAGTTGAGATATAGGAATTAATAGTTGACTGTTTTTATATCATTTTTTTTCCTCCAAAAAAGTAACACTTACATTTATTTACTAACGGCTGCGCCAGTAGCTTCTAGGGACTCTGTCTATAAAAGAATAAGAAAAGGGCAGCAAAATAGCTCTAAACCATCCCAAGGCATATATCTAAAAATAACATACCCTAAAACAAGGCTGGAAGCTATATGAAGCTTCCCAAAAAGGAGGAACTTAAGAAGTTTTTTTTGACAGAAAACCTTACTACATTATAACACAGGATAAACTTAAAATATGTTATCATATATAATATAATATAAATAACATTATTGTAATAATGTCATAAAGAAAAAAGATTTTAATTTGGTTACACAATAAGAGGAATTAAAGCCACAATAAAGATATTTAAATAAGTTATCAGCTACATGAGTTAATGTGTCGATTTATGCCTTGTGTATAGGGGGAGGGGGGGCGTGGATTTATTATTACATGGTTGTCATAGCAGATTTTTATGTTCTCTAATAAAGTGAAACTCGCAGTGGGCTAAAATAAAAAATAACGATTTACCCCCTTTACCCCATCCCCTCCTGGACGAACAAAGTGACCAATAAATGAGTTCCATGTTAGCAACCTAAATTCATAAAGTCCACTCATATACTATATTCATTGGAGAGGGACGGGGGGTCCCAATCCTTTACAGCTAATATACTTATCAATGAAACCCTGATTTTAAGTTAACTTCATCTATTGGTGTAAAATTTAGCCGGGAAGGTTGTTCATTGTTCTGGTCCGGCCTAATCAATTATGAAAGAAGGCAGTTTAGGGACTAGAAAAAAGGCTAAAAGTTCCACAGACAAATACTCTGAAGATAATTTAGAAGCACTAACTATCCAGTCCAATATGGATAAATTATTAAAAGCTTCAAGTTGTTAAATATCACTATAATAAGCAAAGCAACTTATGATGAACAGCAGATGGTTCAAGGGTCCAATTAACATATTGAATTTTAAAATCCTCGTTGTTACCATCCTCGTTAATTAGTGCCTTTCTTGTCCTACTTTATTTTATAGATTACATTTCCTATCAGGGATCTAAAGGGATAAGAAAATGGCCGATAAATTGATGTGCACCCACAATTATGTTAACCAAAATTACCCCTTCTGTAGATTAATAAAACATCCAGTCATAGTTCATTAAAAACCCACCAAGTTGCTAAGCCAACGAATAAGAGAACGCTATTATAAAACTTTGGGAACTAGTGTAATAAAGAGCCCAATGTCCCCCTCCCTCCCTGATTTCCTATTCATTTTTTTCATAACCTGATGACTTACAAAGGAAAGATGATAACATTATTTTAACAGTTTAAGGATAAGGGATTCGAATCAGGGATCTATTGGTATAAGACAATGACTGATAAAATGATGATACACAAAATTACCCTTACTCTAGATTACAATTAGTTGTTGAAACGTTTGGACACTCAACTAAATAAATCATCCAATGAAAATTAAATAAAAGACCCCAGAGTTGTTGAGCCATCGAATAAGAAAAAGTTATTATAAGACTTTGGGGACTAGTATAATAACAGTCCAATATCCCCTCCCTCCCTGGATATGAATATTCGTTAATGCTCTAAGGATTCATGAATTTAGACATTTTTTTTTGTTAAATTATTCTGAACTTCGCTACATTATTAGTTGTCAATATTATCCTCATTAATTTTAGGAAGCTGAGGTGAATTCTTAAAAACTTTTGCCTCACTAAAATCAGTTTGCCCCACTAAAATTTTAGTGAGGCAAAATTATCCCCTCTAAATTTTTAGCGAGCCTCTCTGATTTTAGTGAGGCAAAAGTTTTTTTAAGAATTCACCTCTGATCTGTTAAAAGTAAGCTTAAAAACTTAGTGAACTTTTATTGAATTTTGACTGGTTGTTTATTATTTTAGTGCCCAAACGTTTCAACAACAAATTGTAATCTACATAGAGGAATAATTTGTGTATTATCATTAGGGATGTACATAAATTTATCTGCCATTGTCTGATCCCTTTAGATCCCTGGGGGCTTAGACTTCAAAATGATGATGGACATAATTATCCTTGTTTACATATAAATTCTTGTAAATAAAATAGAAAAGGAAGCAATGCTAATTTCTAAACTTTCCTGCCATCAATAAATCTTTGTTTTTTCCTATTTTAATGGCTTGCAAAACATCACACTTGGCTTCAGCAAAATGTAGGTTTTCTAGAGAGTATCAAAAAATAAATTTGAAGATAAACGATATCTTTTTTTTCAATTAAATAGCCAATTAGAAAAAGAATTAAAAGTAGCTAGTTTCGTCGTACTTTTACAGTAGCTTTTGATAGGTTATTAATTAAATGTTAATCCTTTAACTTTTTGACCTCTCCATAGTAATTGATGAAAAACGTACCTGAAATGTAATATATATTTTTATTTCATGAATAAAATTTATTTATTACTTATAATCTTACTTATGATTCTTTACATTTTGCTTATTGTGGGGAAAAAAACTAGGACCAAAGTAGCAGGTTTCTTCGTATTTTCACAGTCGCTTTTTACATATTTCTGGCCCCTGTGGGAGCTCTAACCGTGCAAGGCAATCATTAACATTTACCTAACCAAACCTATCAAAAGTTACTGTGAAAATATGACGAAACCAGGTACTTCGTTTTCTTTCCATGATCCATAAACTGCTTTATGAAAACACTAATAATGTTCAGTTAAAAATCCATTTTCCAAAACCTATATTCTATTGGAGCCAAGTGTGGCATTGCATCATGATGGAATGAATCTTACAAAGTTTGAAACAATGGCATGACTAAAAACACTCATTTTATACACAGTCAACACTGCATACATATACATTTCAAAACAGAAGATTATTTTAAGTTAAATTTTAAAATGAACATATACTTTTGCTATAATTTCATTAAATGTTAATCAGTAGTACCTAAATTAGGCCTTATACATAAACAAAAATTCTTTTATTATAAGTTTTAAAAATTCTTCTAACATACAAGCACCTTTTAACTTAAAAACTTTAAAAAAAACTTAGGTAGACATACAGGCACTCTTAATCATTTTTTTTGGCGGTTTCCCTCAAAGTGCATAGTTGAGCACATATCCCCCCGGCCCCTATATATAAAAATAAATTGGAAATAAGAAGAGGGGTGGATATTCATGTATTTTTAAAGACTGGTTAGGTTGGGTTACATTGGGTACAGGATATCTTCCTGCAGGGGTTATGCAAAAAAAACTTGGGTATAGTCCCTTTCGTAACATCGCACCTTATGGGGGGATTCTTCATATTTTTCTTCGCGTCATATGGGGCGATGTTACGAAAAGGACTATTCCCAAAAACTTCTCTCCTCCTTATTTTAATACATTTTAAATATAAATTGGGGGAGGTTTCAGTGCTCGATAGTCAATTTGAGGAAAAGCATCAATTTTCTCTAAGGCAATATTTATTTGCATAATCCAAGCCCAACCCATTCAATTCTAACATTTTTTTGCACTTTTTTATGCAATAAATCCAATTTCTTCATTGAAGTGCAGAAAGGTGAAAAAAGTGTGTTTTGTTGTAATATATTGAGGTGGAAATAATCCTAAATATGTTTGTGTGTGTGTGTGAATTTGTGTATGAGTTTTTTTTAGTAAATGCTCGTTTTCTACAATACTATCCTAAAATTTTAAGATAACATATATAAAATAATTCTAGTTCAAAATTCAGCTAATGAATCGAGATCATAAATGTAGGGTTAATTTTGTTTATCATCACCAGAGAACATAAATGTATCGCTTATTGTCTTATCCCTTTAGATCCCTGAGTTATTTCTAAGATTCTAAAAACCAAACACAGTTTTCTCCTCCTATTATTATGTTTTTTTTGTTATGTATATAATAAAACTACATTTCCAAGAATAATTTTAAAAAATAAATAATTTAAAATAATTTAAGTAAAAGAATACATTGAAAATATGTATTTTTATGTGTATTCCAAACCAAACTATGAGGTAGATATCTTTAAATTGAAGTGAATATGACATTTAAAAAAACATATTTTTGGTTTATATTTTGAAATGTTGAGCTAAGCGTCAAGTTTGTGAAGGATGTATAAAATGTTTTGACATCTATAAAATCATATTCGTAAACAGTGTATCATATAAAAGCCATATTGATATAATAGAGAACCTAAAAACATCTTTTCATGCCTTTTTGTCTAGTTTTTACTATTTCCACTAATTGAAAAAAATGTCAATGCTTTCCCGGGTATTGGGCTAACAAAACTGGAGTCAAATCTTATAATTTTTCTTTCACTATTTGAGGAAAGCTGTTATAATATATATATATATACTAGCGGCTACGCCCCTAGAGCTCTAGGGGCACTTAAGGTAGGATGGGAAAAAAATGGACCTCATCCCATTTTAAATTTGAGTTTCAAAAGAGTAAAAAAACATTTTTTGTAGGGGAGGGGGTGAAGACACCCTCTTTAAAAATAGTTTAAAACCTTTCCAGGACCTATAAGAAGCTTCACTGTAAAGGAGAACAATATAGGTTCAGCGGTTAGCGAGATCCTTCGGGACAGACAAAAAACGCTTACTACTTTATATAATAGGAGGATTATGCGATAAATAACTATTCCTCTTTAATGATTAATTTGATTAAATATTAAAAAATCTTTTTTTGACTACTAGCGGCCATGTATTTGAAGGGGGCTAGAAAAATCAGTTCAATAGTTATTGAAATATTAAGCTTCAGACAAAAAACCTTACTATTTTAAAATACTAGCGGCTACGCCCCTAGAAGCCTCTAGGGGTACTTAAGGTAGGGGAGGGGGAAAAGTCGACCTCATCCCATTTCAAATTTGAGTTTCAAAAGAGTAAACCAAATATTTTTGGGGGGGAGGGGGGTGAAGACACCCTCCCCAAAAATAGTTTGAACCTTCCCAGGACCTATAAGAAGCTTCACTGTAAAGGAGAACAATATCGGTTCAGCGGTTAGCAAGATCCTTCGGGACAGACAAAAGACGCTTACTACTTTATATAATAGGATGTATGTAAAGTAAGTTTCTAAAGAAACAAAATTGTTTTTAAAAGAAATAGATTTATTCTCTTCATTATATCGATAATAATCTCATAGGAAATCCAGATTAAGGCAGACAATATTGTATTTCTATATGCATATTTACAATTGACAGCTTAGCATACATCTTATATAGTTTTTTAGTGATATTTTTGAGCTTCGCATAAAATCATCAAGGGATATTTCATCAGAAGAATAACTATTTTTTCTCTAATAAATTTTTGTTTTATTGCTAAAGGGATAGTTTCACGAAGTGCATTTAAAAAAAAATAGTGAACTGTAAGTTTTTTCTATTTTAAATAACGTATTAGTGCATAATATAAAGTTATTGATTAAAATTAAAAGATTTGACCAGGGATTTTCCTTAAAAAATGAGTTTTTCATTTTTATTTTCAACTTCGTTACATGTTATATATGGCAAAAACTTTATTGTCATAAATACAACTTTAGATAGCATTTACTAGTTAATATAACTTCAAACTTTTTATACAACAAAATATACATAACAACAAAGAATAACCAATAAAATATTTAGTATAGTACTTAGAGTAGTGATCTTTTTATATGTCTTAGTAGAATATATTAGGCATTGGATAGATATGATTGTGATAAAGAATTTTAATATTGACCTGACCGAACTTTTTTTATTTGACAATATCTAAAAAAGTTAGTATTTTGCAACATAAATTACATGAGAATGGTCTTTTTATATATATATATATTATATGTAGTATGGTTAGTTGGTATTTCCGCGTGAGATAATGTGTATATTGTAAGTAAACCAGACGGTTTTCTTTATTTTTTAAAAAAGAATCTATAGAAAACCTATCCTATAATGAACCGGACGTTATTTTTTATGTTTTTTAAGTAACTTGTCCCAAGGGGAACCCCTGTTTAATTTTTTTATAACTCTTGTGAAATATGTGGAAAAAGATTCTCTCATATTGGTGTTTTGGCTATACATATTTGGAAAAAAATAGACCATTCTCATGTAATTTATGTGGCAAATCACTTTAACATTTTTAGATATTGTTAAATAAAAAAAGTTTGGTCTGGTCAATGTTAAAAATTCTTAACATATAATCATATCTATCCAATGCCTAATATATTCTACTAAGACATATAAAAGTTCACTACTCTAAGTACCTTAACTCTTTAAATACACTTCGTAGAACAATCCCTTTATTGCAGGGACTTAAAAGGATAAGACAATGACCGATAAATTGATGTACATCCACAATGCTAATACACAAAATTACCCCTTATGTAGATTAAAATTGTGGTTGAAACGTTTCAACACTCAACTTAATTAAACTACCTATCAAAATTCAATCAAAAATCCCCAAAGATGTTAAGCCAACCAACAAGAACACATTATTATAAAACTTTTGGGACTAGTGTAATAAACAGCCGATTGTCCCCATTATCTCTCTGAATTTCAGAAGTATAAAAATTTCCCAAAGTAGTTGGTCAAGACTTTTGAATATTAATTGTTTTCATTTAAGTTTAATTTTAGCAGATATTAAAATAAATTCATACAATCTCCGGGGATAAGTAATGTTTTCTCAAATATAAAAGTTTTGATTTAAATTATAAAAGAATAAAGAAAATATATTTTCCAGTACGGCTTTGAAACAGATTAATATCCGCTGGTTTCAAGCCACACTGAAAAATCATGTATAGCATAGTATTACACAATTTTCCACAAATATTTAAATAAAAATAATAAAATTAATAGCAGTTTTTTAGCTGGGTTTTCGTCCCATCGGGGCTAACAAAACTTATCTTAATCTTATTTTTTTCATTTTAATATCCGCGGAATACAATGCGATAGATAGCTATTAAACTCTTGAATGTTTTAGGCATTTGAAATATCTCTTAAACGTCTCTTTTACCAGTTCATGTACTCTAATAAAGTGAATCTTGTAGCTGGCTAAAATAACGATCCTCCAATACACCCCCTTTACGTAAACCTTGCCTCTCATAGTGGATGAATGAACTGACCAATAAATTATGTCAATGTCCACAACCTAAATTGTCGAAATTTTTTCCCCTGTACTAATATCCAGCTTATACCAATAACGAAATTAATTCGGAAAAAATCATGAAACCTATACTTGTTTTTCAGCTGTCGTTGGGGGTAAACACATCGTAAAATTGACAACCTCTCCATTTGCCCCAAAATGTTTTTTAGATTTATTTTGCTTGTTGGTTATACCTTATTCCTGACTAATATCCATGTATATTCTATACACATTGCACTAACCCTTTAAGTCTATCCCCAAGTAAAATTAAATGTTTTGGTTTACTCTTCTTTTTTCTTATTATTTGTCCCTGTCTAAAATTAATGTTGCAACTACTAGAAGATGAGTAGATCGTTAATTTGATTATTCTAGGAGGGGTCACTTAATATATACAGCTTTCTCAGGGATCTAAACGGATAAGACACTGGCCGATAAATTGATGTACGTACATCCCTATATATATTACACATATTTACCCTCCTGTAGAATACACTTAGTGATTGAAACGTTTTTCACTCTACTTCATGAACCATCTAATCAAAATTCAATATTATTTCCCAAAGTTAATTAAGCCAACAAATGAGAAAACGTTATTTTGCCATCCTTGTTTTCATAATCATTCTCAAATAAAAAGATTTATCACAGAGTTGAATTATTTAAATAATATAAAATGATTCTCTATTGTGTTTCACATGCAGGAATTAAGGGAAAGGCATCTTTTAAAAAATTACAACTGTTGGGAGCTGTAACCCTCCTTCTAGACCTAAACATCTCCTAACCTATAGGAGCATCACAAGCACATTTCCTCTTCTTGAAATAAAACTAGCGGCTGTGCCCCTAGCATCTAGGCCTCTGTTTTCGAAGTTGTAGGGAAAGTGCTGAAATATAGCCTAAAACCTCCCCTAATACCTAAATGTAAAAATAATATAGCCTAAGACAATCAACGGATATAAATGATGCTTCCCAAAGTTGAGAATTTCAATAGTTTAGAAGATTATGAAATCTTGAGCTTCAGACGAAAATCCTTTATACAAAAAAAATATAATTGCCACATATAACTGAATTAATTAGTGGCAAAATATTTTTCCTCAGATGCCAGTTCATAAATTGATGACTATATGAAGATTAAAATGACAGATTATCAAAAAATCTATTTGTATCTTTCTATAGTGGAAATTATAAAAAAAATGTCTAGATTACTTATGATAATATAGTACAATAAAATATTTGGAAACGCCTGTTATTGTTACATTATAATTTACTTTATTACGTTAGATAATAGTATTAAAATTATTATCTTTTCATGACATTGATGTTTTTATCTGTCAAAATGTAAATCTTTAAATTATTGATGGTATTTTAGAATAAAGATTAAATAGATTAATTTCAATTGTAACTTTTAAATGTTTTTTTTTGTTGTTGTAAAGAATAGGATTTTAAATCAGGTAGGGAGGGGACATTGGGATGTTTATTACACTAGTCCCCAAAGTTTTATAATAACGTTTTCTTATCCGTTGGCTTAACAACTTTAGGGACTTTTATTGAATTTTGATTGGTTGGTTTATTACGTGTCCAAACGTTTCCAAAATTAATTGTAATCTAAAGAACAGGCAATTTTGTGTATCATTATTAGGGATGTACATCAATTTTTCGGTCATTTTCTTTCTCTGCCTTAGTTAGGAACCAACCGAAATATTGGCTTAATGAAATAGAAGACTTTAAGAGCAGCTACGCTACCAAGAAATAAACAAAAGCTGAGGAATTTATATTCGTAACTGTAATCAGGATTAACCAAATGGTCGCTCACATGCCAAAAACTTTTGTTTAAAAAAGTTTGATCCCCATTGTTGGGTTGAAAGCCTTGGTGGGATTAGGTGTTTTAAATTAGGTTAAATTCTTTAATTCAATTTGACTTTTAGCACCTGCATTCACAATTTATTGTCCGTTTTGTAAATGTTTTAAATATTATTTTTATTCATAAAGAATTAAGAATATAATGATTTTCTTCGGACAATTATTCAATTTGTATCTAAAAATAAAATTTTTTCTCGAGGATTTTTTGACTGGTGAAAAAAAAATAAGTTGCAAAACAATTTAATACTGTGCTTTATATCCTGATATAAAGTAGAATATTCTTTTGTCAACTTTAATAACCACTTAACAGAGAAGCTTTACTTGGTCCCTGCTTAAGGTTATTCTATTTTTAAATTTAAGTAGTTTTATAGTTTTTCAACATTTTCCTGCCCTATTCTCCTCCCTTCAGAGCTATTTGATTCTAGAGGTGCAGCTGCTAGTAGACAATATAGACTAAATCTGTAAATTTTCTAAATAAATTAAAATCAAAATTTTAAAAAAATCAGCTTAACAATATTTCAAATCCTCCAATGGATGTAGAATATACGTGGATATTATGACATGGAAAAAAATTGTCTTCAATTTAGCGTGCTAACATGGAATTCGTTTATTCATCAGTTTGTTCATCCAGTAGAAGAGGATGGGATGGGGTAAAGGTAGTGGAACGGGGGAATCGTTATTCAAGCCCGCTGCATGTTTCACCTCATTAGAGAACATAAAAGTTTGGTATAAGATCCAAGTAATAAAATATCAATTAGCCCCACCTGACCCATTTAGTCAGAAGATTAGTTACAAAAATATTTGCGACTGCCGCTGAGTTCGAGGTTAAGCCAGAGGAACACGTCACAACAAATTTTGCAACATTTTCTTATTTTCGCAAATTGTACAAATATTTTGGCCAAATTTGATCGTAAGAACAAATTGGTAATTGCGAGCAGTTTAACCTTGTTGTAAAATTAAGGCAAGGTTTTAGACAACACTTTATAAAAATGGTATGACAGTGCCCTAAAGGCCTAAAATGGCTACCCCTAAAAAATTCCTTTAAAAATGGATATATTATCATCTTACACCAGATTTTCATGTACTTTAATAAAGTGAAGCACGCAGCGATAACCCCCATCCCCTCCCCTACTACATGATCAACGAACGATCATTTTTTCCCTATCATAATATCCACTTATATTCTATCCATTCCTAGAATTTTAATCTTACACTATTGTAAATTTATTAATTGTGAAAAATAACATTTAATTTTTTAGATGATTTTTTGAAAATGCAGGTATTTTTTGATTATTTATCAGAAATGATTTAGTAATTTATTTCTAATTTTAAATAAAAGACTTTAAAAAGATTATTTGGCCCCAATTTAAAGATATTGATAAAATAATCAAACTCTATGAAAACATTATAGATACAAAAGGCAGTAATCCGAAAAATGGTAATGTTAACATTTTTTCCAATATAAGACCTGATATATTTTTATATAAAAAAATAGATCTTTGATATTAAAATCCTCATTATACAACCAAAATCTAGTTTGATCTAAAATTTTAATGAAGAAATCTTATTGCATCAACAGATTGCAATAGACATTTAAAATTAGCAATTCATTTCAAGTTATTTTTAGTATTGTACCTACTTGATAAGTAGGGTATTTCCGTACGTATTCTTTGCATCCCAACGTAGGGGGTGGGGGTTGAGGGGAAATAGGGCTGTTTACTTAACAAGTCTCCAAAGTTTTAGTTAACGTTTTCTTATTTGTTGGATTTTTATTTAATCCTGATTGGTCGGTTCATTAAGTTGAGTGTCTTAACGTTTTAACTACTTATTGCAATCTCCAAAAAGTTTAATTTTGTGAATCATCATTAGAGATGCACATTAATTTATCGGTAATTATTTCATCACTTTAGATCCAAGATCCCAAGTTCATATGCAGACATTGGATATGATAAAATGAGACATCGGAGAGCAACATTTTTTACTGATTTGTAGACAATACCTTCCAATTATGCAATTTTTGTCTTACAGAATATAAATTTGTTAGATTGTTCAAAAATATATCTTTTTGGTAATATTTTTGGAATGTATTAAAAATAATTCTTCATTTTACTTTATTGTAATTCATTATTCTTTTTTTAAAATTTAAAAAAGTTACTTATGGACATATTAGTCCTTGTTTTTTTTATTTGAACAAATAATTTTTATTAAATGTAATGAAAGTAGAGAAATGTGACTCAAGATATTGCAAGATCTGTCAAAAAAATTTTATAAAAAAAGTTGGGTAAAATCCTTTATTTAGCCAGTGAATCACAACATCAGTAACCCCCCTCCCTCTTTCTGCAATAATTACTTCAAAATTGAACCTATCAATTGCGGATTGCTTCACAAAATTCTAAAATTAAATTGTTTATGTATGTTGGTTTTGAGAGGGGGTGGTCAACTCGAAAACAAATAATGCTGCAAAAAATTGCAATTCTTTACTTTTCATATCTTTCTGTCATGTAGAAAATAATTTATAATTTTCATTTCGGTTTATTTTTATAGATAACTATTTGAAGCTTGGTAAAGAAAAAAGAATTTTGAAATAGTTATTTATCGCATCGATTTATAAACAGCTTTACTAGGATATTAAATTAAAAAATTAGTTTTATTTGCACGGAGGTTATGAAGGCCCGAGTTAACAAAACTGATATTAATCTTATGATTCTTACTTTAAAATTCGTGGAAAATTGTCTGTAATACGATGCTATACATGATTTTTCAGTATGACTGTGTATTGGTCTCAATTCAGCGGATAATGATAGGTTTCGAAGTCAAACTTTTAAAAAAAAATTATTTCTTTATAATTGAAAAGAATATATATTGTTTTTCAAAGTAATTTGTTATTGTTGTGTAGTTTAGCTCTTTTAAGTAATACAATTAAAGAGGACTGGTCATGATTATAAATGTTTCACTTGCAAATAAATCATATTTTGATTCTTTTAAAAGAAAAAAATAGTTTCCTAGAACCTAATTTTTAGGCAAATCAAAGAAAAATTATTCTTCAATATTTTAATATCTATATATTTAGATTTTCACTAACCCAAGAAAATACATTTTAGTTCAACCGTAAATGTTTAAATGAAAAAAAATGAAGTTAGTATGATTAGTCAATCACTATGAGAACACAAAAATTAGTCACAAGATCACATCCATGCAAACAACACAGCATTTTCACCAAAAATAAAATTTATGAAACGTATTCAATATTTGTCATAATGTGAAAATTATTTTTAGGATTAAGTCACTAACTAATTTAAACGTAAAAGATTAGCTTTTAGAATAGAAGTAAAAAATGAAAACAGAAAAAAAGGTAGAATTTGCCTACCCTGTGTGTAACTGATCAATCCTGAGTTCCGACTGACGAAACTTTGGGTACCGATATAGGTATCCCTGTGTGGGTTACCTAACCTATGTATAATATATGTATACACAACACATATACACACAAGAGAACCAACACGACATCGTCAAAATTGACGCAACTGCCCCGAGATTTCAGGGCTCAATTGTATCGGAAAATCAAGGCGTAAAGGCCCGAAAGAAAAAAATACGATGTGGAAGTGGGGGGGGGGGGGGAGAGAGTATGGGGCCTATAGGCCTGAATAGTTGGGTATATAGTTATAAAAATGTTGACGGGCGGACTGCATTCAACCTTATTTGTTTTAGTTTCCCTAATATGTAGCTATATACTATTATAAAAAGTTTTTTTTTAAGCAATAACTACTAAACCGATTCGGTTCTCTATTTTAGGTAAGCCCAACAAATGCGTGTGACTGTTTTAGGCTATTTTATTTCTAGATTTAAGTCTTAAAATGGTTTTAAGATATTTTTCTATCCCCATCTCTGTTCCTTCTAAGACAGAGCCCCTAGAAGCTAGGGGCGTAGCCACTAGTATTTTATAAAGTAGCAAGATTTTAATGTTTGTCTATTAAGATCTCACTAACGATTGATTAATTTTAATCTACATAGAAAGGAAAGCTTCACATAAGAACAATTTCGGCAATTTATATAAAATATGAAAAAATACCATATTTTATGTCAACTTAAAATACAGCCTCTCAGCCAGTTAATTCCATTCAGTAGGTCTATCTTTTATAAATTTTCTGAACAAATAAACTAAAGCATTAGAATAAGTTTCTTTATACTTCAGCTTATTATTCAGATATCTGTTCAAATATAATTTAAGTATATAAAAAGCCGCCCATCAATCTTTAATGTTACTTGGCATAGCAAGAGAGAGAGAAGGAAAGGAAATAAAAGATGATAGCTTAGGAAACAATTTACCCCTCCCCCCCACTTTATTGGGAGGCATATAAATCATGCATCAAGGATAATAGAGGGGGTAATGGGGTAGGTAATAATTGGGGGGAAGTGCAAAAAGGAAAACTGTAGTTGGTGAAAATCGCGGCAATTAAGAAAACTTACAACACCATTATTTTGTAAACATGAATAAATTCTCAACATTACACTATGTTTCTTTGAAGTGAAGCTTTTTTATTTAGCGTCGGTCCGTCTCTTTTTAATTGATCTTTAGGATTGGTGATTTTTAGAAAGATTTGGCATTTTTGTGTAATTAAGTCTTAAAATGTAAATACATTAATCCATTTTGTTATTTGGCAATTTTGAGACACAATTGTATTAAAATTTAGTATAAATTTCTAAATAATATTTTGTTTCTTTTTCATTCTTTATTTTTAAATGTCCGTTTGTCTAACTAGCTGATTTGTTAAGCATCGCTATCATGAATGTTGTCATCCTTGTTCAAGGGTTATGTTAGTTCCAAATAAATAGGAAAAATATTCTGGAAACTAGACTGAAAACATCTTTTAAAGAAAACGGGCTTAATAATCATTGACTGCGACTGTTGGGCAGGTCAGACGAACGAACAGACACACTCTAATTGTAGATGTGTTGCATTACTAAACAATTTTTGAACTAATTTTAACTAAAAATAAAAGAATAAAAACGCGCTAAATAAATGTTGATTACGTAGATTTTTTTCATGAAGCATGACAATACAAAAGTGAAAAGATTTTACACATAAAAAACCAAATCTGTTATATAATCTGTCATCCTAGATAATAAAATTAATATTTTTATTATGTGTCCATTAGGATCTAAGCTAAAATTATTAAGGAAATTGTAATGCGAGAAAAATTTTCTAATTGGCTAAAAGTCTTAAACTTTTAAGTTCGTCTTAATAGAAGTTGGCCAGTACCCAATAAAACCTAACCTTACCTGACTTAAAATAATAAACAAACTAACAACCCCCCCCCCCTCTTTTAAATTGATTTCGTTCTCAATTTTTGGGGAGCTTTACGAAGGTCCCAGAAAGGTCTTAGTCTATTTTGTTTAAAGATATAAGTCTTGAGATAATTTCATGCTTTTTTTTGCAACCAACCATTTAAATACAGAGCCACTGAATGCTAAGGGTAGACCTATTGTTGATCACAAAACGGATTTAATATAATTTTCATTTACCTGAAATTAACTCCCGCAGGACTTCTAACCCCCAAATGGACCCTACTAAGGTGGCTCTTTTGGATAACAATCAACCAAACCTAAAAAAGAGAAAAAATATCACTATTTATAACTATTGGGGGGGGGGGGGACCACTATCCTCCCAAGAGAAATCACAAAAAATCGAAATTTTTTTCACCTATAGAGACTTCTACGCAACATAGCTAGGTATCGTTTCTAGGCTTCTAGGGGGCTTACCCGCAAGTTATATATTCATATAATATTTCTGTATATGTGTCCAAACCTATTTTAGTAATTTTTCTTCAACAATTATTTTTAATACATAATAGTCAAATTTAAAAAAAAATTAAATGTCTTTGAATTTAATAAAATAATTGACGTTTAAAAACTAAAATAGGCAGTAGAGGGTCGACCTCTCTATCGCGCCCTCCATCAAGTGCCCCTAGAGGCTGTAATAAATGATAAACTAGCATTATGCCTACAGTTTTGTGTTTATATGATAACAGCAAAAAAAGTTTGACGGTGATTATTCTGTAGTAGTTTTAAAGACATACTGACTGACCACTACAAAATATAAAGCAAAAACTGTCAGATGAAATTCTTAAAGTTTTTGCTTTAATTCCTTTAATCTTTGATACCATTGGGTGGGTATTCGATTCCGCATATTATTACAAAAGCAAGTGTATCTTAATACAGAGATCTAAAGTGATAAGACAATGGTCGATAAATTGATGTACATCCCAAATGATGATACACAAAATTACCCCTTCTGTAGATAAAAATTAGTGGTTGAAACGTTTGATGACTCAACCTATTAAACCAACCAATTAAAATTTACTGAAGTCCCCAAAGTTGTTAAGCCAACAAAAAAGACTATAGTAATAAACAGCCAATTGCCCCTGGTTATTATGACTGCGCTGAAGACTGGCTAATTTGATATACTGGCGGAATGGAAGACCCACCAATATCAAGATTTATAATGTTTATAATGTTATGTTGCATACAATTTTTAATATTATTGAAGTGGCTTAGAATTAAAATGTTGAATAAGGACAATTTTGTTTATAAGCGGATCAGCAGTAACAATATAATATATACATAAGAACAGTAAAGTAGCAAACAGTAAAAATGTAAGAATTTTCATGAGGAGATTTTTTTCAGGAGGGTGGTGTTACCCTTCTTCAAAATAGTTATAAACCTTCCTGGGACCTATTAGAAGCTACACTATAAATGAGAACCATATCGGTTTAGCGGTTAGCAAAATCCTTCGGTACACACACACACACACACACACAAACATAAACAGACACACATCCTTTTACTGTTATATAAGCATTCTTTCTAGTCTAAAACTTTGTATAGTACCTTGAAAGTTAAATGTATGATGAATTACTATACTTTTTAAACTAGAGTTGCCATTTTGCCATATAGGATTGTTTAGGGGATATACAATTTAAACAAGATTAATATGCAAAAAGGGTTAGAATTTTTGTTATGAAACCTTTTATGATATTTGTTATTTGTTGCATCGTATTATTGGAAACTTTCCGTGGATATCAAAATTAAAAATTATAAGATTAAAACCAGTTTTGTCAGTCCTGTTGGGCCGATTAATTTTTTGATTTTTATTTTAATATTTATGGAAAATTATCTATAATTCGATGCTATACACAATTTTTAAGTTAAAGTTAGTTCTATAGTTTAAAAAGAATCTATGATTTGGCCCTTCACAGATTTTACGGCTTTTTGGTGGAGTTATAAGCCATCCCCCCTCAGCCTATGAAAAAATGGCCCTAGTGCAAAAAAAATCATTTCCGCTTATTTAAAAAAAAAAATTTTATAAGGCTAGAAGGTGGAAGGTGTGGGGGGGGTTTTTTTTATCTCCCCTCTTATAATCTTAACAAAATTAAACGCAGCTTTAACCGAACAAAAAAGCATGGAATCCCAACTATCTAAAAGGAATGTTCGGGTTTAAAACACACAATACAATATGACCAAACCATTTTACAATAGAAAAACTTTACTATTGATTTTCTATACGATAGTGGTGGCAAAAATTAAAAGCTTTTAATAATCGGTATTTTTAAAAGACAAATCTTTTCTTAAAGTCTTGTGTGCTAAATGTTTTTCTCTGATAAGAGAGAGAGAGTGGACAATAAAATGTTTATTACACTTTTAATTAATTCTAATTGATTGGTTTGAGTGTCCAAACGTTTCAACCACTGATTGTAATCTACAGAAAGGGTAATTTTGTGCATCATTATTGTGGATGTACATTAATTTATCGGCCATTGTCTTATCCCTTTAGATTCTTGTCCTTTGATGATTTTTTATGCAATCGTTACTTTATAATGCAAAATTAAGCTTATTTTTTAAAAAGAAATAATTTGGAATAGATAAGAATAAAAGAAATTTGGGATGGGGCAGGGACGTCCAAGCTTTTTTTTTTTGGGGGGGGGGTAAATACCCCTTCCTAAATGGTTGGGGGTGCCTACGGTAAATTTTAAATAGGGGGGGGGATAAAATGAAAAAAAAATTGGGGGGGGGATAATCTCCACTTTACCCCCCCCCCTTGGACGTTTATGGGATGGGGTACAACTGCCAATTCCTAGGAAATCCCCTAAACTAGAGCAATATCCCAGGGATTGAAGACGGGACTGTAATTGTATATTATGCTGGTACCCAAAGTTTTCTAAACAAGTTTTCTTATTCGTTGTATTTTAAACTTTTGGTACTTAATTAAATCTTGATCGGTCAGTGTTCAAACTTCTAAACCAATCATTTCTTTCTACAGTAGGTGTGTTTTGGTTTATCATCAGTAGAGATGTTCATCTACTTATAGTCCATTGTATATAAACCTTAAGATCACTTATAGGAAACTATAATAATAATTGTCTAATATTGGCGCACTGACAATATGGATGTAGAATATTCGTGGATATTATAACAGGGGAATTTTTTGTCAATTTAGATTGCTATTTCCCTTGTCATTTATTGATCAGTTTGAGTGGAGGGGATGGGATAAATGAGGGGGGGATGGTGGGGATCGTTATTATAGCCCGCTACAACTTACACTTTATTAGAGTACATGATATTCTGGTGTATGATCCAAGTAATAATAAATTCATTACTGGCAAATAGAAGTTATATAGGAGCTATGCTATTGAAAACAATAAGATCAGATCAAGAATGAAGGATAATTGTAAGGAAAGCAGGGTGCTTAAGGAAAAAGACAATGACCGATAAATTGATATACATTCCCAATGATGATAAACAAAATTACCCCTCTGTAGACTAAAATTAGCGTCTTAAACGTTTAGGCACTAAACTTAACGCACCATCCAATCAAAAATCAACAAATGTCCCCAAAGTTGTTGAGCAAACGAATAACTTTTAAAACTTTGGGGACTAGTGTACTAAACATGCATATGTCCTCTCCTTCCCTGAAAGGAAAGGGTCAAATATAAATTTCTGACCCAATACGACCTACAGAGACCTGCTCATGATTGAAAACATAAATGATTATTGATCTAAACAAAATTGATTGTTTTTAAAAGCGAAGCTTTTCTTTAATTAAGGTAGGTCAGTCCGTCCAAAATGGTAAACTCTTATTACAAATTTAGTCATGTTAGAATCGTTCATTCGATTTTAAACTTTGGAAACCGATTCCTATAACAGTTGGGTAAAATGTAGTAAGCTTAGCAGCTCAACAACCTATTCTAGAGTGAAGTACGTTAATTTAAAACATGCTGATTTTTAACTTTTTGACACCATTTTTTATGTGTTGTAATTATCATAATCAACTGTTTTTTAGAATAATTATTCCTTTAACAACAAGGTAAAAAGTTACATTTGAATCATCTCTTTAATTAAGTAATAAACAGATATTAAAAAGTATCTTGTATTATTCCAGTAACTGGAGATAGATTTAAACTTAGTTTTTGTTTAGACTTTAAGATATTGTTAAATGCGTTGTCACTTTATTTTCGTTTGTTGAGCTTTGCTTTTCTGGATGAAATCATTCTTGTTTCTATATATTCACACAGTGAGATAGAAATAGGGAAAAGAAGAATGGAAAAGCTTACCTAAAATAGAAAACTCAATCGTTTCAATAGTTATTGAAATTTTAAGATTCAGATAAAAAAAACTCTTTCTACTTTTTTTAATAGAATAAATATATATATATATATTTAGAATGAAAGAACGACTCTAAATTTCGAAAATTTTGTTATTAAGCTTTAAATGAACAATCATGTAACCTTAGAGATTTTGGACGAAGTTATAGAGCAGCCTCAATAATGAAACTAAGAAGAAGAGAGAACGAATGAGAGATAATTGTGCTACATCTTATAGAATCCAATAATGCATTTATTATATCTTACTTGGATCTTACACTAGATTATCATGTATCGTGTATTATAATAAAGTGAAACTTGTAGTTGGCTAACATTACGATCCCCCCATCCACTTCCTTCCTACTGTATGAATGAACTGACCATTAAGTGATATCCATGTTGGCAACCTCAATTGACGAGTATATCATGTCTTTTTGCGCTTATTAATATTAAGACTTTTAAGCTCCTAACTTTCTATGTATATAAACTCTATTATGAATGCACCTTCATATCGAAAATGTATTTCCAATGCAATAATGTTCTTAAATTGTGCATCAACTTTTATATTTATGTAAATTGAAGATTGTTTGTGTATTCTTTTTGCACAAATAAGCACTATTTATACATTTTATACACTTTAGCACGTGTTTCTTTGGGCAAAGAAGCGAGTCTATACAAAATATTAGTGTAAAAGAATAGAGGGGATAGGGGTTACATAACCCTGTCCCAACCACTTGAACCATGTATTTGTCTGGGTTATACATCATTACTTACTTATAAATTTATTTATTAAATAACCTATTTACTGCAGGGAAAAATAGTCTTTTCTTCAAAACATGAGAGATTTTATTTTATAATGAAATTAAAAAAAAGATTTATACTATGATACTAAAATATTGTTAATGCTATTTCAGCCATGAATACTTTTATACTTTAGACGACGTTAATTATTGAATTATATGTCAATTCAATGCTTCTAGTTCTAGAAGAATTAATCAGGGCTCGGCATCCGCGCGCCAGCCGCTTGGAATCTTCAAAGATTCAATTCTAACCGTTTACAATTAAAAAATTATCTGAAAGTCTAGATCTGACCTGAGTATGACAATCCATAGCATCCAACAGGTTTTAATTTGAGCTTAGTCGCGGCTGACACGCGGCTGCCGAGCCCTGGGATTAATTTTGGAGACAGAGAAAAACATTTCTCCAATTAGGATGAAATTACAAACTAATTCAATACTTATGTACAATATAACCTTTCCAAAAGGGTCAGACTACGTAGACTAATGGATATATTATTACTTGGATCTTACACCAGATTTTCATGATCTATAATAAAGGAAAATTTGTAGCTGGATAAAATAACGACTCCCCCTTCTAGCTCCCTTACCACATTTCTTCACCTCCCAATGAATAAACAAACTGACCAATAAATATTATGAAGCTAAATTAACAACATTTCCCCCTGTCATAATATCCACGTATATTCTACATATATTACTAGACTACATTAGTTTTGGATTTCTTTTTAGCAGCACAGCTACTTATCAACTGAATTTTGTCTGCGTGACTTAATTTGCAAAGGCAGACTAAGGAATAATCACATTTAAAGTTTATAGTACGACATAAAATTGGAGAGAACCCCATAAAATAACTTTTCTAGTATGGTTCTCAGTCTTTCTCAAAAATCAAACTATTTTTTTAGATCTTAATTTCATATGGTTTTAAACCTTCAACACAATTTAGTTTTTTTTCTAAGAAGATATTTAGTGATTAAAATATTTACAAAGTTTAGGAAACTAAGCTTTATATTACTTGCTTGTCGTTTTAAAGTTTTTTTTCAATATCGCTTCTAAACCGAATAATATCAGCTGGACTAGAACTGGTTCTCATACTGAAATCTCATGTAAAGCATCCTATTATAGATAATTTCCCTTGAATGTTAAAAGAAAGTTTATACCAGTTTTGTTAAAATTGTGTAATCTTAAAAATTTTCATTTTAATATCCACAGAAAGCTGTCTATAATACGATGCGATAAATAACAATTATTGTAAAATGCCATAATGTACATAGAAGAATAAATATCTAATTTTCAATGAAACTTTTGTCTCACTGCGTAAATGTGCATCTAATAGTCTGACATTTTATCTGGTATTTAAACTGACCTTGGTTGTATTTCATTTAATATTGAAAGAATATTAAATTATTTAAAAACTTAAAGAAACAAAATAATGGAATGTCGGGGACTTCAAACTTAAAAGCCAGAGAGGGAGGGGAAATTGGGCTGTTTCTTACACGAGTCCTCAAAGTTTTATAGTAATGTTTTCTCATTCATAAAACTTTGAGGACTTTTATTGAATTGGTTTATTAAGATGAGTTACAAACTTTGGCGAAAAGATAGCTAGAGAAACGAACAATTAGAACTGACAGTCATCATGCAAGGTTTAAAATCAATAACGCGATCTTAATATGTCTAAAAACATAATTTCGAAAGGAAGGACACGCCAATTATATGTAGAAATCTTCACTTTTCCATAATATATCTGAAAACCAATTCTCAATGTAAAAACTTTCATTTACTTTTGAGACTTTGTCAAATTTCCATGACATTTCTTTCTGGGAAATCCAAGGAGAAAAAAAATAAAATGTCAACTGCACTTCCAAATGTGTAGTTGGAAAAGTTACTTTTCTTTGTAGCGAACCTACTCTATAACAAGTGTCTCTCAAATCAGAAGGAAGGACAAATGTACAATAACTAGAGTGTCAGAAAATAAAAAACAGGACATACGTTCATTTCTTGGATTTTATTATTGATAAGCCTCGCTTATAATTTTGTACCTTATTATCCTAGGAATAAATATTCCAAAAATCAGATGAATAGGATAATTATATCATACAAAAAGTTGTTGCAAAAAAAACCCAGCGTTTTAAATGGACGTGTGGACTTTCTGGTAACGATTATAGAGTTACTAGTAAATCGTACCTAACTCTTATAGGAATCATCTTGAAAAGTTTGAAATCGATAGGACAATTATAACAAGTATAAACTAACGAAAAGACCTAACCGTTACGGACGTACAGACCATAATTTCGCTTTCAAAACGAACATTTTTTGTAAACTGTTCTTTTTAGCAAGACAAAATTGTATTAATATTTTTACAGCTTATATTCTATTGTGTTTATTACAAATTTGGTTAGGGAAATTTAACTAGTGCATAGCTAGAATAATATCCTATATTATAATGGCACCCAAAGTTTTATAAAAAATTTCTTATTCGATGGCTTGAAAACTTTGGGTCCTTTTGGTAAATGTTGATTGGTTCAAGCTAATAGTGTCTAAACTTTCAAACCAACAATTGTAATCTACAAAAGGGGTAATCTTGTTTCCCATAAATGGCGGTTACATAATTTCATCGACCATTGTCTTATACCTTATCATCTACTAGCCTTGGCGCCCCTAGCATTTAGGGCTCTGTATCTGTATGGTAGAAAATAGCCTAAAACCATTCTAAGGCACAAATCTAATATAAAAATAGCCTAAAACTATCTAGGGACCTATGTATAACTTACTTTAAATTTAGAACACAGACAAAATTACCTTACTACTTTATATAATAGGATGAAAAGTCTTATAACAAATGATTTGAAAAAAAATCAAGGTGTAGGAAATATGTCATATGACAGAGTAAAATGGTTGTCTTATCTTAATGGATACAGAATATACGTGGATATGATGACAGGAGAAAAATTGTCGTCAATTTAGGTTGTTAACTTCGAACTCAGTTATTGGTCAGTTCGTTCATCCAGTAGAATGGGAGTGGATAGGGTAAAAGGGGAGGGGATTTTATTAGCCAGCTACAAGTTTCACTTTATTTAAAGTACATGATAATCTGGTGTAAGATCCAAGTAATAATAAATCCATTGTTATCTTGGTGTGCAAAGTTGTGTATATGGTCAGGTCACTCACAAGAAATCAAAAAAAAATTTAAGCTGCCGTTAAGGGTGCGTCGTAAGTAACTGAAAATTATGATTGGCATAGAAATAGTATTACATATAATTATGTAATATTACAGATATTAAAAGAGAAAAAAATGGGTTTCAAAATTTGAGGTATGTAAACACCCCTTTACCCCCTCCCCCCAACGTCTGTGATATAGGCTAACAGACTAACATTTTTCGTGGAAAAGTTTGGACAGTGCTAATTTGTACCAACTAATCAAGATTTTAAGTTTTTTACTTTGGCCCTTAACATTTTTGGTACCATTAACGGTAGCTTCCTCTTTTGAGGATTATTTTTGTAGTAGCTGCATTTCAAACTTTTAGAACGTAAATGTTTCATAAATTGCAAATTTTCTTGCTATTATTTACTTTTTAATTATCATACTATGAGACGTTTCTCAAACTTATATAACTTTTATAAAATCAGATATCGGTAGGTCCATGACGAAAAGTTGAAAAATATGGACTTTTTTTATTGATTCAGGGCATATTTTTAATCAGCTATTTTGGAGTAAGGCACGTACGTTAATTCCTTCCATAAATCAAAAATATATTTTAATATTAACCCCAAAAAATATTTTACCCCCTGTCCCTGCTTTTTATTGAAGAAATAACAGACTGGATTCTATACAATTTGGTCTTTTTCATTTGATATCATTTAAAAATCTGTAAAAAAAATCGAAAAAATAATTTCAATAATAGGCGTCTTTGAGCGATGGTAAAGTGTCATAAATTGTGCATGTTGTAAATATAGGAAATTGGCCAATTTCAACCAGACACATAGCTAATATTAGCACTCTTTAAAAACCCCATAAATAATTTCTTGTCAAAAACTTAACTGTATCAAAAGACAAAACAAAGGATGACAACATCCATAAAAGCAAAGCTCTGAAACGGTAGGACAGACAAACATTAAAACTTTTAAAGTGTCAGAACTGAACATGCAGAATAAAAATATAAAAATTTTAAGTAAATTTGTTGTAAAACTGCTTATATGCTGAATTCCATTTTAAACTAATTCATAGAAATAAAAACTCATGTGAGCTACCTGCACTAAAAACTAGAGTGAGTGATAAGTTATATATTCCAGACAAAGAAATGCTTTCTATGTCGTTAAAAAAAATATTTAGCATGCCAATTATTTTATATTATAAAAATTTTATCCTTGAACAAATGAACAGAACATTAAATAGTAAAAATAAACTATATAAATTTAAATTAACTGATTCAAAATTATGTTCAAAATGTAATATAATAAGCTCAACAGAACATGCCCTCTATTTCTGTGTGTTTCCTACCTATTTTATACATAAACTTGCATTATTTCTAGATTATGTTCTAAATGATAGTAAGCCAGAATTCATCTTTTTAAAAGAAAACTTTTACTTATACAATATGTTTTATGAAGGCTTTTCAAACGATTTCTATCTACAATTATCCCATTTAATTTTAGTTGCAAAAGATAGATCTTTAAAAATAAGCATAGAGGACGATTTCATTAAGTGGGATGACAACAATTTCTATGCACACTCTATTCTTTTATCTCAATTTACTTGTAAACTCCTTCATAATGCTGGCTTGAATAACAATATAATATATGATTTTATTAATTTCATATCAAACTAAGCCTAACATACACATTGTTTCTTTTATTCGTTCTATGTGGATCGATTTATGTCTTAATTTTATCTTTTTATTATTATTATGTTTTAACTATGTTTGTATATTATTTCGTATTGGAATAAATATTTAAATGTCAATTGACATGTTTCGCCTAGAACATTATACCTTGTTGTAATAGGAATCAGTATTACAAAAATCAAATGAATAGGATAATTATATAACATAAAAATTGTAGTCAAATCGGTTAAAATCCAAATGTTTTAAATAAACGTACGTACATTCTGGTAACGATTATAGAGTTGCTACTCTTTTAAATCGTACCTAACAACTACAGGAATCACCATGCCAAGATTAAAATTTATAGGACACTTCTAACAACCTTAAATTAACGATAAGATCTATTAAACTACTGTCTACTATCTACTATTAAACTCTAATTATAGAAGAGCTTCGTATTTAAAGAAGGATATATTTACCCAAGTATGATGTGTTCTAAAAATATTTTAAAATATAGTTTATATGTAATTCAAATTTTACACAATAAATGATCTTAAAGAAACCAAAATTTTGCATTTAATTTTGATAATACCCATGTTTCCTGCATAAAGGTTTTTTTCTGAAAACATTTAAAACATGAATAATAAGTTACATACATATCTATAATTCAAAATTCTAGGGGCCACTTTGAAAGGCTTACCTACATATCTAAACCCAATCCTAAAGTATATATGTAATAATGCATGGATAAAGGATACAACAATTAAACCCTAAATTACATTTTAGAAAGGGATCAGAAAATAAATGCAAGTCTAAGGACATTGAATAGAGCAGTATACATAGAAATTTTTCTTTTTGGGGAAAGAACATCATTGTTTATTTTTTGCTCCAGAAATTGCTGTTAGGCCTATTGAAAAAATCTGCTAATTTATGATATTGGGTTGCTAATTGAGATTTTTTTATTATTATTAATTACTGAGATGTATATACCTATCCTTAAATAAAAGTAACAGGATGTCTGTTTGTACCCGAAATATTTCGCTAACAACTAAACCGATATGGGTCTCCTTTACAGTGTAGCTCCCTCTAAGGTCTGAGAAGATTTAGAACTATTTATAAATTTATTTTTTACTCGTAAAACTAAAATTTAAAGTAAGGAAGGCCTTACCATCCGTCCACCCTAGAGGCCTCTAGTAGTAAAGCCACCAGTGAAGAAACAATAACAAGATTGATTACCTATCCGCCATAACGTGCTGCAATATAGTTAATCTACGGGTGAGGATTCTCAAAGTTTGGATCATAATTCTTTTTATCTAGACAGAGGAAATGAATTCTCGCCTCAGCTCGTCACTGACTTGTCTCGTAATTCTTATCAAACTATATTAGCTTCCGTAGCTAGCCACGGAGGAGTATTCTTTCATTCAGAAGATAACGATTACTCTATCCAATCAGGGATCTAAAGGGATAAGACAATGGTCCATAAATTAATGTTCATCCCCAATGATGATGATCAAAATTACCTCTTCTCTAGATAACAATTAGTGGTTGAAACATTTTAGACAATTAACTTAATAAACCGACCAATCAAAATTCAACAAAAGTCCCCAAAGTTAGTAAAACAAAGACTACGAAAATATTATTGTAAAACTTTGGGGACTAGTCAGGGGCGTCCAAGCTTTTTTATTTGGGGGGGGGGGGGGGTAAATTTTTTTTAAGGGGTGGGTAAATTGCTTTTTGGGGGGGGGGGGTAAAATGGCGCGGTAAATTTTGTTTACCCCCCCCCCAAAAAAAAAAAAATTTACCCCCGGGGTAAAATTTTTTTGGGTGGTAATCACCCTTTTACCCCTCCCCCTTGGACGTCTATGGGACTAGTGTAATAGACAGCCCAATTTCCCCTCCTTCTTTGCTATCCAAAAGACAAAAGTAACAGGATGTCTATCTGTCTATACGCTAAGATCCGTTAACGGCTGGTCAAATTGTTTTAAACTTTTCTGGGAATTTTAACTTTGGTATAGGCAAGGTTTCTGGATGTGGGTGGACCTAGAGTCTAGGGGAGAAGCTTTTATAATCTGCATTTATTTTCTATAACTCTGACTTTGTGAAGTTATGTATCTTTTACCTTAATTTTTTTGCTTTTTGTCTAACTTAATCTTAAGTTAAGTTAATTTTAACTTATCCTATGAATAGAGGTTTAGACTTCCAGCTGATTTTTAGAATTGTAAAATGTTTATTTCACCAAGGCTTAGACAGTAAAAATATTTTTCAGTATCCAAATACATGTCCTTGAAAGCCAGGCATCTTGATTATGTATTTGAGAAATTTAAAGTAGGACAAAACAATATGTACAATGTTTCTAATTCATAATTTTACTCTTTGTGAAATTTATTCTTAATAAGGTTGACAACATCCATAAAAGCGAAGCTCTACAATCAGAAGAAAGGACAAAGGAACAATAACTCCCCTAGAGTATCAGAACTTAACAAGCATAACATTAATTTGTAAGTCTAAACAAATCCTGTATAAAGACAAAATTTGATTTTAAGGATTTAATCATAGAGTATTGGAGATGCTTCGCCTATTGCACCTTGTTGTCCTAGGAAATATTATTTAAAAAATTAGATGAATAGATTAGTAAATCTCACAAAAAGTATATCCTCGAGTCGTTTGGTTTAAAATTGACTCATATATGTATGTATATCAGTTAGGGAGTTGAATCCATTTTTATAGAAGCAGAAATATAATCTATGATTATGGTTTGGACCCTCTAAAACTGTAATCTACCCTTCCACTTTCCCCTCTCTTGTTGAAGATATCTTCAACGCCGATACGATTTTTGAAATATAAGATTCCACTTTTGTCTCTCTTGTTGAAGATATCTTCACCAAGAGAGGCAAAAGTGGAATCTTAAATTTCAAAAATCGTATCGGCGTTGAAGATATCTTCACCAAGAGAGGGGAAAGTGGAATCTTACATTTCAAAAATCGTATCGGCGTTGAAGATATCTTCACCAAGAGAAGGGAAAGTAGAATCTTACATTTCAAAAATCGTATCGGCGTTGAAGATATCTTCACCGAGAAGGGAAAGTAGAATCTTACATTTCAAAAATCGTATCGGCGTTGAAGATATCTTCACCAAGAGAGGGGAAAGTGGAAAGGTAGATTACAGTTTTAGAGGGTCCAAACTATAATCATAGATTATATTTCTGCTTCTATAAAAATGGATTCAACTCCCTAACTGTATATATGAAAGCGATAGTTTATAAATAAATGGATTAAAAACCAATGTTTTTGCGCATCTTGGAATTATTTAGAATAATGGTGTTTACACGTACGCGGAAATATCATACTTGAAAATTTATAAATCCGCAAGTTTTAAATTTTGGGTTTGTTGTAAATGTTCTGACTCCTGATGAAATATTGGAGGAGTGTCAAATATAAAAGTTTAATGCTTAAAAACATGATAAGAGCAATGGATATAGAATATACGTGAATACTATGACATGGTAAAAATTGAAGTCAATTTAGGTTGTTAACATGAACACCATTTATTGGTCAGTTCGTTCATTCAGAAGCAAGGAGGGGATGGTGTAAAGGAGGTGGACGGGGGTTATGGTTATATAGGCCAGCTACGAGTTCCACTTTTTTTTGAGTTCATGATAATCTGGTGGCTTTTAACAATAACCTTTTTTTGCGTAAACATAAGAATACTTACATGATTCAGCACTGAATTGTATTTGATTATTATTTAGGATTGAGATGGCTCACACGGAGATATCACGAGTTTTCATTGGTCCCGGAAAATATATCATATAAAAAATGTCGCAAATATAGATAATAAATAAGTTAATAATTTATTTCCTCGTATTTATTCGAATCCGGTGGATAGGAACCTGTTTATAATACGATGCGAGAAATAACTATTCTAGCTCAGGGAGTAAGGGAGGGGACAATGGGCAATTAATTCAATATAAGAGTTATAAAAGAAAGGGCATGAAATCCAGTTTAATCCAATAAATTTGTAGGAAAATATAAAGGGATTGTTAATTGAATAATAGATTTCCATAGCGTCATGTAAAGTGAAATCACAACTTGTTTTTGATGAAATATATTGAGGTTTTTTGGTGTGATTTTTATATTAAAAGATTATTGAACCTTGCCCCCACTTCCCTTATCCCTTCTCCCTGTCTGCAATATTCAAAACATACATAACGAGTAGCGGCATTTCATGCGCAAGTCCCCAAACCCAGTCAGAAACTGCTAAATTCTTGCACATTCCCTTTAAGCCAGTCCCCAAAGTCTGAGACTCCTAAAAGTTGAATATTCGATCCATTGTCCCCTCCCTTACTCCCTTTTTCTAGCTACCCAATTTACCCATTAACCTGACATGACCTGAAGTAAAACCAGAGAGGGGGGGGGGGACATTAGACTATAAATGACTCTGGTACCCAAAGTTTTATAACCATGTTATCTTATTCTATGGATAAAAAAAAATTTGGGTATTTTTATTGAATTTTCATTGGTTGCTTTTGTTTCCAAACCTTTTAACCAATAATTTAATCGACAGAAGAGGTATTTCTAATAGATACTTACTGCACAATTATTGATAAAACTAATTATTTTTTTTTGTATAAATTCTTATTTGGTAGTTTGTGAGGGATTTAAATACGTAAAGATTACACTTTGCAGTGTATGTAATAGACAATTCATACATTTATACTTTAGGCTGGTTCAAAATTCATATTATACTTTGCAGTGTATGTAATAGACAATTCATACATTTATACTTTAGGCTGGATCAAAATAAAGATTATACTTTGCAGTGTATGTAATAGACAATTCATACATTTATATACTACATTTATACTTTAGGCTGAATCAAAATAAAGATTATACTTTGCAGTGTATGTAATAGACAATTATAAACTACATTTATGCTTTAGGCTGGTTCAAAATTCAGATTCATAGGTTCTAGAGGTTAAAATCAATAATCCTTATAATAAAGTCTGTACCGAAAGATCTTTCTAACCGCTGGACTGAAATGGTTCTCCTTTACAGTGAAGGCCTTAATAAATCCTATGATGGTTTATAGCTATTTTGGGGGAGGGTACCAACACCCTCCCAAGAGAAATCGCCAAGAATAAAAAAAATAAAAATCCGTCTAGCGCATTTTTTTGGTAAACCATAGAGTGTAAAGAAAAGGGGGTAATTTTATTTATTATCATTAAGGAAGGATGTACATTTTTTATTCCCTAAATTTCATATATTCTACAATTTTTTGTGGTGCTTCATGCACTTCTCTGACAAAATCCTGAACACGCGCTGGGTTGCTACTATGTTCAAACACTAAAAAATTCTTGCCCATCCTACTGTTTGTTTTGCATAACTTTTAGGCCTCTTGTATTCTTACTGTTCAACATTAATGTTACATGTAGCAAAAATACCCTTCAATTCACATCATTAATTGATAGTTATAATTTTTCTAAATTGCTATTTACTTAATATTATAATAGTTATTTATCGCATCATATTATAGACAGCTTTCCGCGAGTAAAAAATAAAAATATAAGATTAAAACAAACTGGTATTATAATTTTTCTTTTTAATATTCGTGGAAAATTGTCTGTAATATGATGCTATACCCGATTTTTCTAATCCAGTGGATATTAATCGGTTTCGAATTTTCGAAGCCTTACTGGAATACACAATAAGATATCTAATATATATTTTTTTTTATTATATAAGAAATATTTTGAAGATTTTCAAAGACAAGCATTTAAATACACCATCCCTATTTCAATAAAATTTTATGTTACTGTTTTCTATTATTTTATTACTTTATGTCTTCGACTAGTGGCTTCCTTCATAGCTCCTAGCTCTTCTTTGAAAGAAAAAAAGCCTTAAACCCTCCAAGTACTTTAATTTAGAGGGTACTATCGATGTTCCTATTAATAAACTGATTGAGTTTTCCAATGTAGGGAAGCTTCTATTAGGTCTCATGAAGGTTTTATGTTTTTTCATCTCTTTTACATAAAGAAGTAAGGTTTTTTTTGTCTGTAGCTTAAGATTTCAATAACTTCTGAACCGATAAAGTTCTTCGGTTTAGGGAAGCTTCACATATGTACCAGAATGGTTTTAGGCTAGAGTCGAAACCATTAATTTTGTATGTATCCTATAATATACAGAAGCAAGGTTTTTTTTAAAGCTAAGGATCTCATTAACCTCTAAACCTATTGGATTCTCCATTTTAGGAAAGTTTTACATAGGTCCTTTTATGGTTTTAGGCTATTTCATATTCATATATTGGGATGGTTTTAAGCTATTATAAATAAACCTCGAATACACAGCCTTTAGATGCTAGGGGCGAAAATACTAGTTTTATATGTATAAGATACTACAGAAATATATAATAATAATCATGAAAATTTTCAAAATAAATAAATCAATAAAGTTTTGATTTTATTTACATGCATTATACCATATACAGATAAATATGATTTGATTGATATGCTCATTGTAAATTCTTATAATTAATATTATGTGTGATGTACTACACAAAGCAATCTAAAGGGATAAGGCAATGGACGATAAATTGATGTTATCCCCAATGATGATACACAAGATTACCCCTTCTGTAGATTACAATCAGTTGGTGAAACGTTTTGTCACTCAACTTAATTAACAAACCAATCAAAATTTAATAAAAGTTCTCACAGTTGTTATGCCAACGAATAAGAACACGTTATAATAAAACTTTGGGGACAAGTGTATTAAACAACATAATGTCCTCCCTGAGTACAAAGCCATATCTATCATGAATTTGATTCAGAAAGTTTGTGTGGCAAAATTGTTTTTCGTTTTGGGGGCAGGTATCGGCAGCCGCAAATATTTTAACACGTTATAATTTAGCACGTTGGTAAATGTGAAGCTTCCCTCTGAAGGAAAACTTAATAAGGGCATAACTACTTAACACATAAAAAAATTATTACTGTTGTTTTTATATACCTACTATATTTCGAGGTAAATATGAAACAAACTATTAATTTATGTATTTTTAAATGTTTATTATAGAAACGAATTGTGATTCAAAGAATATAAAAATAGGATGGTTATTTTCTCTCGGAGGGGTAAACATTTTATCTCCCTCCTCTATAGGTCCAGCCGTTGACGATATCTTAGCAGACATACAAACATATGATTTATGATGGCAGAATTTTTATTATAAACTTATAGAACATTTTTAAATTTTAATCAGAGAGCTTATAAAGTAGCGCTTTAATATCAATTGTATAATTAACTTAAAAATCTTTTTTTTTATTTGCAGGTTTGAAGCTATTCTTTAACCAGTTTATGTGCAATTTATGAACATACATCTATTAGTTAGAAGACATTTTGTGATAAAAAACCATTAGAAAGTGTCTATCTATTATAAATATTCCCTTGACGCTACAAATAATTATCTGTTTATTGAAGATTATAAATATAATTTGCGTAGCTTCCCTATAACCATAGGGCTATGTCAGTGCGTACTTATGAAAACAAGAATATCACAAAATGATTAAATCTAACTTGTTTTGATTTAGGCCTTGGTGTGGTTTTAGGCTGTTTTACTGCCCTCTTCTTACCCCTGTTAATAAAGAGCACCTGGATACAAGGAGCGTAGCCGCTAATAATTTATAATATTTTTATTGCGCTATTATTTCACATTATTATCCTTGTTTTCTATTATATGCATAAACAATCAACATAATAAATATTAATTATAAACTGCTTCCCTTATCTTCATTTTTATTTTAATAGTAGACAAAATAATGCCACGGTCGTAGCGGTTATGCGTCTTGCGTCAAGTTGGAAGGGATACGCAAATTTCTGACCCCAGATTTGGCGACTTGAGAAAAATTTATCTTTATATTATAGCGAATTAGATAATCAAGCAAGCATCGCTTTTATCTTATAGAGAAAAATAGTAAATCAAATCGCGAAAACTGAGATCTGAAATTTGCGTCACCCTTCCAATACGACACAAGACGCATGACCGCTACGACCGTGGCATTATTTAAAACCCTATCTTTATTTTTGTACCTTTAACCAAGGCCCTTCTCTTAGCTTCTAATGGCTTTATTCCTATAGCAGTTAACCGATTGAGTTCTCCATTTAAGTGAAGATTCACACATGTCCTGGGAAGGTTTTGGGCTATTCTATTTTCATTAGATGTAGGTTTTGGGATGGTTTTCTGCTCTTCGATCCCTACCCTTTCGAATACAGAGCATCTATTTAGTTTAGGCGGAACCGCTAATGCATTGATAAAGCAATATTGATGAATCTAAATAACAAAAGATTACTCTAAGCATGTCAACTCTATTATGTTTTGATAAAATCGAAATATTATTTCATGGATGTTGCACCAGATTTTCATGTACTAAAAGAACGATACTCCTCTTCAATCCACTTTATCCCATTCTCTCCCCTCCTACTGGATGAACGAACTGACCAATAACTGATGTCTATATTAGCAAGTTAAATTGACGACAAAATTCTCCTGTCATAATATCCACGTATATCCTATATCCATTGTTGATTGTATATGTTATTCCTTACTTACATACCATTCTGATATATTACCTAGCCAAGAATAAAGGTTCATTGCCGGTTAGCCAACATTTATTTTCTAGGAATAATACTAAAGTCTAGTTAACAACGATCCTATACCTTTTAAAGACTGTGTCGATAAAAAAAGACTCAATTTAACCTAACTGAGCATTGATAACAGTAAGTTTCATCAAAAATAAACTTTTAAATAATTTAAATTTGTTCAACAGAAAATCAATAGAAAAATATATTCAGACTACTACAATACAAAAAATACTATTAGGATGTTTTATATTTTTTTTAAAATTTGGAATATGTTCATAATTTCTTCAATACAAGCAGGGGGTACCATCCCACAAAATAGTTACAAACCTTTACTAGACCTTTAAGAATGTCACTGTAAGAAAACCATGTCGGTCCAGCGAGGTCTTAAGCTATTAACTGCCAGACATCCTATTACTTTTATATAAGGATTATAATAGATAAATGTCCTATCTTATATGAACACAATATTCTAAAATTACATTGTCTGGCACTAAAAGTTTTAGAACAACCATTTAATTATAATGCTCATCATTTCAAACTTTTTTGAACATCTGTGACTTCGCAAAACTAATTTTCGCAATAGAAACAATAAAACAACTATGATATATTTATTAAAATTAAAATCATTTAAAAAAAACTTATTTAAAAACTTACCTTATTTTGCACTAAAAACACAACGATGATGTAATACTTGAAATCACAAATTTTAGAAATGAAAAACTTGGTGTCCACTAAACTGGCCTCACAAAATCATCACAAACTCTACAAACGTAAGAGAAAAAGGGGGAGAAGACTATGTATTTTGTATTAAGGAGAAGGTTTATACATGCACTAATTTAACACTGACTACTGACTAGAAGCTGATCCTAATAGGAAGAGAATCTGTTTGTGTACAGAGATCAACTGCAACCAGAGAACCGGCCATGTACAAGTTCATATGGGACCGCCGCCGGTCTCTTGGGGGCTCTCTTCTAAATCTGGAAGGGTGATGTCTACCAGAACCAGATGAATGGGTACAGACAGGGAGGTTGGGGGGTATGGGGGGGGGGTGGAAGCTGTCTTTCTGCTCTCAACACACAACACCCCCTCTTGTTGTCTCCGGAGAGAATAATCTGAGAGGCTCTGTCGGAGAAATGAACATTAAAACAAGATCCCCCCCCCCTCCCTCCGCCAGCCTAATTGGAATATAGAAAGAGAATGTTAGAAAGTTGGAGAGGCCATATTTTGGATGTTTTCATTCAATTCAAAGATATTACAACCTTCTCTTTTCTGCAGCCGGTTAAACTTAAAAGTCATAACTACCCCTTAAAGTTTCTCTTTTTATATAAAATTGTACTCTTTAAACCAGCCGTATTATTTCTATTTTGATTCTCTTCTTTCTCAATCCAACATTAAAGTATCATTTTAATTAAAGATTAATATAAGTTGTTGGGGCAAAGTTTAAAGAAAATCTTCCTTTCAACCCACCCCATATCCATTAAAAAGGAAAATAGATTAGATATGAACCATAAAAAGGATATCTTTAAGGATCATCCTATATAAAGCGAAGGATCTCGCTAACCGCTGAACCGATATGGTCCTTCTTTAGGCTTTTTATTGGTCCTAAGATGGTTTTACGATATTTATTTTTTTATAAATAAGTCTTGGCAAGGCTATTTTTCTGCCTATCCATATCCTTTCAAGTTTACAGCCTCTTTTTAGGGGCACAGCGTTTAGTATTTAAACAAAGTAATACGTTTTTAGTCTGATTCAGTTAAGAACTCTGAAGCTATTGAGCAAAGATAATAAAATCCATTGTCTTCTTTAGTTTATCAATGTAATTTACCGCGGATAGTAAAATAAAAAAAATCAGGATTAATTCCAGTTTTGTTTGCCCAGACCAACAAAATAATTAAGGATTAATTCAAAGATTTTTATTTTAGTTCCCTTAAAAGAATATCAATATAAAAAAAATTATACGATACAAGGTTTTATAATATTCCAGCAGTGGAAATAAATTAAATTGGGTTCAAAGCTATAATGAAAATACTAATAATTAGTATCATAAGCTTTATTAGCTTTCCGCGGATATTAAAATGAAAATTATAAGATTTTTGGAATTTTCTATAATACGATGATATACGTGATTTTTCAGTATGGCTGAGAACCAGTTCTAATCCAGTGGATATTAATCGGGTTTGGAAATGCTAAAATTACTTTTGCCACTTTATTTTGTTTAAGGATCCGTAACAATTCTGAATTTGTTTCTTTTTCTTAGAAATAAATCATAATCCTATACTGTAGTAAGGGTTTATTTTGACTGAAGCTTAAGATTTCAATAACTACAGGACTGAACGAGTTCTCCTTTTATGAAAAGGTTCACACAAGTCCCAGGATGATTTTAGGCTGTTTTTTAAGATTTAAGGTTTGGGGCTATTTTTCTGCTCTTTGCTTACCCATTTTAATTCAGAGCTCCTTGATGCAAGGGGCGCATCCGCTAGTATAATATAAACCATAATATATAATTCTGTTTGCATTATTCATTATAGTTATATATTAATAGACATATTATTACTTGGATATTGCACCAGATTTTCAAGTACTCTAATAAAGAAATGCTCGCAGCTACCTACACGAACTGACCAATATATGAGGATAATGAGCAACCTTATAAATTGCTGACAAAATTTCCCCTGTCAATATATCCACGTATTTCATATATCCATTTAATTATATGTTTTATGCATTGCAGAGAAATTAACAATGAAAACTTGCTTTATTTCCCAAGAAAAATAAATCCCCTACATTTATCCAAAGAACATCATATGTATCACTAGTGGCTTCGCTCCTAGCCTTAAGGATGAGAGGAGAAATCAAGGAAAGTTTCACCACATGATACCCCATAGATGTTTAAAAAAGAAAATGGAATTGGGGTTCTTTTCTTAGAGGTGGGGGGTGGGAATTGTCCCAACTCCAAGAAAATAGCTTCAAACCACTTGCAGGCAGACAGAAGCACTGAAATACATATAATTTGTATTTTAGAGTATGATACATCAGCACAAACTGCCCTTTTTAATTTCCTTAACTCTCATTAATCGCATTATATATATTTTTTTGCATAATGCGCTGCTTAAATGTTATTATTATAAACTTGCGTCTGCTTTAACATTATGCGGAATTGAAGACACACTATGTTTTGTTAACCCTTAAAAAATTATGAGATAGAGTCAGGGAATCATCAAATTTATTAAAGTTTACACATACAAGTTGAAACATTCCTTATTTTATAAAGAGAAGCTTTCTATAGTTCAGTTGGTCGAATGGTAATAAAAAAGGAAGGCCCCAACCATTCTAATCCTTATACTAAAGTAACAGGATGTTTGTCTGTGTGTTTGTACCGAAGGATCTCGCTAACCGCTAAACCGACCGGGTTCTCCTTAACAGGGCAGCTTCTCATAGGTCACGGGAAGGTTTATAACTTTTTTGGGGGGAGGGTACCACCACCCTCCTATGAGAAATCGCCCCTAGAAAAAAATTATCCTCCCCCCAAAAAAATATTAAAAAAAAAAATTTCTTTTAAATCTAAAATAAGAAATTGGGTTATCAAATTCGACTCTCCCCTCCTCAAGTGCCCCTAGAGGCCTCTAGGGGGCGTAGCCGCTATTTTATAATATAGTATGGCTTCTTTTTTCTGATCATTGAATCTCGGAAAACCTCAAGGCTTATTAAGTTCTCCTTTTTAGGGAGCTTGACATAGCTAAAGAGATGGTTTTAGACTATTCTATTTTTTTTTAAAGAAAGAGATGGTATTTTTATGTACAGTAAAAACCCTTAAGAATCATATATGAGCGTTAAGTCCAATTTTTTCTTAAAATTATCTTTAGGTTTTTTGCCTTTTTTCTTGGGGTTCAAATTATTTGAACTAATATTGAATGAATCAACTGTTATGAATTTACTTAGAATTTTACACTATACTCCAGAAAAAAAGATAAATAGATAAAGAGATAGAATGTGATTGCGGGGGAGAGAGAGAGAGAGAGAGAGAGAGAGAGAGAGAGAGAGAGAGAGAGAGAATGAGAGAGATAGAACAGAAAGAGGGAGAGAGTGAGAGAAAGAAAGAGAAAGAGAGAGAGAGAGAGAGAGAGAGAGTAAGAGAAAGAAAGAGATATATAGATAGATATAAAGAGGGAGAGAGATGAGATTATAAGAAAACATCTTTAGTTTTCTGTCTTTTGTAGCTTGTACACATGAAAGCGTATATAGGGTTATAGATTATCTACTATTTTCCTTAGAGTGATAAAAAGAGAGAGAGAAGAGAAAAAAAAGAGATTTGAAATATGTATGTTGTTAGAATTATAACAAAATATCATGCAATCTAGAGAGAGGGGACAATGGGCTGTTTATTACACTAGTCCCCAAAGTTTCAAAATAACGTTTTCTTATTGCTTTGCTTATAATCTTTGGGGACTTTCGTGATTTTGATTGGTTGATTCATGTGAAGTTTCAACGTTTCATCAACCACTATTTTTAATCTACAGAAGGGGTAATTTTATGTATCATCACTTGGAATGTACATTAATTTATCTGCCATGGTCTTATCCCTTTAGATCCCTGCATGCAATCCCATGCTCATACACATTAAAAACCACTCGCACTTTTTCATATTCACCCCTCCCCCCCTCCCTCCAAGCACTCAGCAGCCGCAGCCAGCCGCCATCCAGCTGCTAAAAGAATATTACATAAACTACCTAATGGGTTTTTTAATCCGATTATAAAAAGTAGTAAAGCTTAATCTTACAAAAATTGAGTTCCTCATTCTAGAAAAGCTTCACATAGGTTTCGGATTGTTTTATTTTAGTTTATTTAAGCCCTGGCATATTTTTTTGTCTATTTTCTGCCTCTTCTTGCCCTTTTAGATATAGAGCCCCTAGCTGCTAGAAACCCAGCCTCTAGTATACATATATAAAACAGGTTGGCTTTCCAGCTTAATTTTAAATTCGATAATAGTTATTTCTCGCATCGTATTATAAACAGCTTTACCGGATGTAGAATGTACAATTATAAGATGAAAGCCCGTGCCTTCGGCACCTCGGGGCTGAAAAACTGGTTTTAATCTTATTATTGTACATTTTTATATTCGTAGGATGCTGGATATAAGTCGATGCTAGACATAGTTTTTTCGTATGGATGAGAACCGGTTCTTATCTACCGGATTCGAATGAATACGAGAAAATATTTTACTGCAAGCGGCTGCCGAGCCCTGAAAGTAATTTCCTCTCGCTATTTTATTAATATCATAATGTAGGCCTTAGAAAAGTATTTGATTTAAAGTTACTTTGTAATTTCAATTTTTAACTTGCTCAGATTACTATTTATCGATATCTTATTCCAAAGTAATAGACAAAAAAAACCTTATTACTTTATACATAGCTAGTCATCTAGCGAATATTATTTATACTGTTTAAGAAACATTTTAATTGGTTTGGGTTGGTCGGTTTTTTAGGCTTAGTTCAATAGGTCACAGTTATTTCTTGATAAAAAAGTTAATAAGGAAAGGAGTACTTTTCTCTACATTTCTCACTAAAAGCGCACATATGGTGGCACCTATGCTAAAATCTTTCGACTTTCCCTGGAAGGAGAACAATACATGACTGCCATGTATGAAATAAGCTAATTGATGCAAGACTACAAAAATGTAAATTTAAGATATCTCTCTTCATAGATTGAAAATTATTACTACAAGTATAGAACTGAATTTGCATGTTTTGTTGTCAATGGAATTTAAACTTATATAATAAATATTGTTAAAAAATTTTGATTTAATAACTGATTAAAAGACTAAAAATCAATTTCATATTTTATTAAATTAAAATGTTTTGTTATGTACTTAAAAAAAGATAGGACAAAAATATTTAAACTACTAACTACTTAAAATCTTATAATTAAAATTAGACACCTAGCGACAAAAATATACACTAAGAACAGCTGCACTTTTTCATTGCCTATTTTGTTCTAAATATTTTATGCCTTTTCCCCCTGTAAAATTTAACATTCCTGCTCATATATTACAAAATTATTACAATAGTGGCAAGTTAAATAAAACTTTGTTGTTCTGGGTAGGGGGTTGGAAATTGGAGAATGGGATGTTTTTTTTTTAAAGGAACAGGAGTGAATATTTAACTATTTTTAGTAGCGAAGCTACTCTATAATTTGAAATGTCCGTCTGTCCGTCTGTATGTCTGAAACGTTTTGGAGGAAACGTGATTTTCTCGGCTCCTATAAAAGATAGAAGTCTGAAACTTTTTGACAACATTTCCATCATTAAGGAGCATAATTAACTATAAAACATCTATTGCGGTTGGACTCATTTTTAGCAGGTTTTTGGCTATTTATATATTTTTCACATTTTCCCCCATATCTATGGTTCGATTTTAATTTTTTTTTTAAATATGAAAATTAAATCTCCCGTCGTTTTAAGAAAACATCTATGACGGTCGGACTGCCTTTCAGCAGGTTTTTGGCTATTTTCATATATTTTACTTATTTCCTTATATCTTGATGTTTTTGGTCCGATTTTCAAAATTATTTGTATGTCCAGTATGTAATTTACTTTGACCGTTGGACTATCAGTCATCATAGACATCAAATTGAGGTTTCGTGTTTATTTTTTCTCCAATAAATATATTTTAACAAATAATCTTCAAATCTACTTATACGTATTTTCATCCACTATTTTTTTTTATGCTTCGCTACTTATGGATGTTGTCATCCTTGTTATACATCTAAATTGATATATACTTTTATATAAAGCAGTGGTGTGTGAACGAGGAGGGCAATCTGTCCCTCCTGGCCTCTATCCCACCCCCCCACCCCCCCCCCACCAACCCATTAGTCACTATCCCATTACCACCCCCCTTAATAGCTCTTTTTGCAACCCCCCCCCCCCCCTGGTGAATAAAAATGCAAAAAACTTGTGCGACCATTTCAAAAAACCTTTAACATTTATCTTATTTTTTTTATCCCAAAACTGAATTTCTGTTTTATTAAATAAATCCCTTTTTGGAAATGCTTTTCACAATCTAAAGAAACAAACAGACAAACTTCCAGCTACTAACAGAATTCAGCGTTGTATTAGTAGAAAGATACTCAATTATATTGGCTATAGAGCTATCAAAATTTAATTGTAAAATTGGATAAGGTTTACTGGGAGATATAAACTAAATTGTCGAGAATCAAGGCAGGAGTTATAATTACCAGGAAGGGAGGGGTAATTAGAATGTAAATTATTCTGGTGCCTTTAATTTTACAAGAATCTTCATACATAGTTTTAGATCGATAGAGCTATTACAACCATTTTGAATTTACCAGGAAGGGAGAGGATAATGGAGTGTAAATTATTCTGTTCCCAAAAGTTTATAATAGCGTTCGTTCATTTGTTTAAATTAAATCTATGGGTACTTTTATTAAACCTTGATTGGAGGGCTCAAAATAGCAGTGTCAAAACATTTTAACCAATAATATAAATCTACAGGAGGGTGAATTCGGTCGTTATCATGTACATCTTTTTAACATCAATTGTCTTATCACTTGAGATCCCTGAATATTAACACATCCTATCTCTGTAATTTTAATCAGTTCACGTGCTACTTTGGTTTAATTTTCTTCATATATTTCAGCTGCTACACTACTACTACCATTCACACTTTGTCTGTCCGTCCGTCAGTTCGTCAGGCAGCCTTTTTCTTTGCCATATGCACATCTAATCTATACATTGTTTTGCCCGTCTATCTGTCTGTCATAATTCAAAAGATGTAAAAGTACTAGACATCTGCTCTATTTCTCACTTTGTCTGTTAGTGCATTCCAGTATTTTTGTGCTTCGCTTCTTATGGTATGTATGTATGTAGCCTTGATTCTCTGATTCTTGGATTAAGATGCACGAGGAGATTTGAGGTGAGAATCCTTTGGCCAATCCTAGATTGGTAAGCTTTGCGCACAGCTGGGTGTATTCTATGTTACATTACAAGCTGACCCGCACTTATCGTGGAAGCTACTCAATTATTACATCACACTGGCCTAGAGTTTTGGCAGGTGTTCCATATTAAGCCACCCTAATTAATGGCACACTCATATGAATGAGGAGCATGGACGAGGGAAGGACTATAACAGTTGCTAGATAGGTAGGATCCTAACTTCCTACAAACCTCCCTCCTTACAACCTGAGGACATCTCAGGTAAGGTTATATATTCTGACAAATTGCAACAGCATTTGTCATCCAAGTGCAATATATATAAGGGGACTTGAACTCGGGTATTCCCAACCACAGCGTAGTGCGCTAACCACTACTCTATTGGACACCCATGCTTCTTATGGTTGTTGTCTTCCCTGTTTCATATCCCCCTTTCTATCAGACTGTTAAATTATATTTCATTCCAGAACAATGATGCACTTGTATTTCAAATATTAGATGTAAAAAACATATTTTTTTTTTTTTGTAGTATATGGGTAAATTAATCCTTGTTTTTAAGTAGTTTTTGTTGTATAAAGTTATATATTGGTAGTCTGTCTATATACATATCGATACAAACTGACACTTCTATTACATATATTGACGGAGTAGTAGCATACACGGACAAGGGATCAACAATACAAGAATTTTTTATAGAAACCCTTGTCCTTTTAATTCCAAATGAAAAGTATTTTTGATTTAAAGACCACTTAAAGCAGGGCTTGGTATCATGAGCCACAGTCCCCATCAGCCGCGCATCTTACAGAAGACCCACTATCTTCTACCTTGAATCGAAAACCACCGTAAAGCCGTGCGGATCGTAATCCAACTAATGAGCCTTACTGTCAGCTTTGCGGCTTGCTAAGCCACAAAGTAAGCCTTTGCCACAAACACCTAATCTAAACCCTCAGCCACCACCAAGTGGCTTATAGCAGCTGTAGACGCTATAATATTAATTTACACATCTTAGACTAAAATAAAGTAGTAGACACCATAACTAACCAGGGATTTAAAGGGATAAGACAATGGCCGATAAATTGATGTACATCCCCAAAGTTAATACACAAAATTACCCCATCTATAGATTACAATTAGTGGTTGCAACGTATGTACAATTAATTTAATAAAACAACCAATCAAAATTCATCAAAAGTCCACAAAGTTGTTTGGCCAACGAATAAACAACGTTATTACAAAACTTTGGAGGATAAACAGCCCATTGTCCCCTCTTCCCTCTCTCTCTGAATTATACCAGACTTCCTCCTCCCTTATTCTCCTTTTGTTTTTTATGCGTACACAAATCATCATTGGACTTAATCTATTCTAAGCTTTCCAAGTTGTTGTTTTAACAGCGAAGCTACTCCACTAGTCATTTGAGTTACCACTCCGTTGGTCGTTAATGGTGTGTATTGAAATTATACAATAACTTTCCGAGGCATATTCCCTTATACGGACTAGAACTTTTTGAGAGAGAATAACATGTAATTTTATGCTTATTGTAGGGCAGGTTAGGTAAAATATATGTTAGAAGAGCCCCCAAGAGGAAGAGGTTGTTTCTGATACAAGATTGATGGTGTTTGAATGACTCATCACGTAGGAAAGAACGTTCTCATAAAGTTTTAACCTTTGGTTTGACAAACACAAACACACAGAAAAGAAAAGATTAAATTAAAATGGGCGAAAGATGAGTAAAAGAAGGGGCAAAGGCGACATTTTTAATTAACACCAAATTGGCAAAATAAATTGTTACACTTCTCCGTATTTATAACATGGGGGAGGGAGGTCCAACACCCCTCCCAAACTCTCATGATCTTATATCTATATTCTAATATACGAATTATCTGTTTTCTAAGAATCAATATATAATAACTTGGATGTCTCACCAGATTTTCATGTACTCTATTAAAGTAAAAGTCGCAGATGGCTAAGATAAAGATACCCCCCATCTACCTTCTTTACCCCATTCCCTCCCCTCCAGCTGGAGAAACTGGCCAATAAAAGAGTTCTACATCGACGACAAATTTTCCCTTGTCAATATATCCACAATCCACATATACTAAGTAATAATTCATCACTGTACTGCTTGATGTATTGAGTGAGGCCTATCTTATTTTTCTTTATTTATGTGAACTCATAACTGAATAGCCAAAGTCATAGCTTAGGCTAGGTTTTAGCCCGCGAGTCTGATTGGTGTTAGGGTGGATTCAAACCGCGTCATAACTAAAGACGTTTACAGATTTTTACTTTTGTTACTTTTTAGGACTTCAAGACTTCAATATGTTTAATGCACTTGCTAGGCACTAGATTGGATCCAATTTTTTTCAATGTATTTCTTTTCTCACCAACATAGAATCTTTAAAAACTCCTCTTTTTTTGCCAGCTAAAATACATATAAAAATGAAATAATATCTCTAGATAATATTAAGAATTGTATTATATATTATTGAAAGAATAATACTAGGTTTGGAGATGTTAAAACTTACATGTGATTTGCCTTTAAAAGTAAATAATAGTTATTTATAGCCCCATATTATAGATAGCTTTTCTTTAATATAAAATGAAAAATTATTAAACTATAAGCAGTTTTGTTAACCCCGATGGTACAAGCTAACAAAAATTGTAATAATTTTAGGTTTTTTTTATAAAATGCCTGGAAAGGGATTATAATAAATTTCTATACATGATTTTTAAGTATGACTGAGAACCGGTTCTAAACGGTTTCGAAGACATACTGAAAAAACTCATAACCTTAGGTTTTATATTTGTTATCAGAGCTATTAGTTTCATCTGATATACAGGAATGGTGTAGAGTTTCATATAAAACTTGATATATAGCTAAAATCAAGGTCAAAAATATACAATTATCAAATCTTTACACTATCCTACTATATAAAGTAGTAAGCGTTTTTTGTCTGTCCCGAAGGATCTCGCTAAACGCTGAAACGACATTGTTCTCCTTTAAAGTGAAGCTTCTTCTAGATCATGGGAAGGTTTTAAACTATTTTTGGAGAGGGTGTCTTCATCCCCCTCCCCCCCCCAAAAGAAAAATAATTTTTTTACTCTTTTGAACTTTTTTTTACTCTTTTTAAAATGGGATGAGGTCGACTTTTTTCCCTCCTACCTTAAGTGCCCCTAGAGGCTTCTAGGGGCGTAGCCGCTAGTATAATACAAAGTAGCTTGATGTCTGTCCGTCCGTCTGTCCGTCCGTCTGAAGCTTAAGATCTCGGTAACCACTGAACCGATTGGATTCTACTTTTCAGGGTATAAACCAATCGGTCCTGTGGTGGTTTTAAGCTATTTTCCTGGGGGGAAGGACACCACCAACCCCCCCAAAAAATGAAAATTTACCCCCCCCCAAAAAAAATAAAAATAATTTTCTTGAGAACACATTAGACTATGAGCAGCACCAGTAGTAATTTTCTTGAGAACACATTAGACTATTTTTTTTACGAATTTTGGGAATTCGTTATTTAAACGAGAAAATGTTTTCCTGCTGGGTAGGTGCGAAAATTTGCGATCCGTTCTGCTGGGTAAGTAATAGAAGATGTAATTATACTTCTTGGGGCAAAGCCCCTAGAGGCTAGGGGCAAAGCCGCTAGTACAAAAAATAGTAGTAGCTTTGCCCCTAGGGCCTATAGAGGCCTTTGGTGGTACCTTAAAGATAGGTGGCGGGGGAGGCGGGAGTAGACATCCCCATAAAGAAAGATACACTGCACTGTAAAAAACTTTTTAGTGTTTTTTTTGCCTAATTGTTTTTGCTTGTAATTTTTGAATAAACCGACGAAAAAAGGTGTAATTTATCCTAAGCTATATGTATATAATCAAGTTGTTAGGCATGTTATAGCTTTTCATGCCTAAATATACTATCAGATATAGAAGCATGGTGTTGACATATAATTGTAATGGTCTATTTAGACTTTATACACTGGTCCCAAAATAATTATAATACCGTTTCTTATTCGTTGGCCTAATAACTTTGGGGTGTCCAAATGTTTCAACCACTAACTGTAATCTACAGAAGGGGTTTTTGTCTATCATCATTGAGGATGTACATCCATGAATCTGCCATTGTCTTATCCCTTTTGATCTCTGGTTTATTCTAAAGACGTGATGTTATGATAATGACAATAAAACTTTAGTCTTATGTCAACCTAATAAAAGCACTAAAGTTTGCCAGGGTATAGGTCATGTTAAGGCCTGTTGTATGCCTTAATACATTAGGTGTGTGTTGTCCGTGTTATTAGAGCATAATAAACACACATTCAAAGGATGAGGAATAAAAAATGAATTTTTAGTAGGGAAGCTACTCTATAATTCACTTTTCCTGTCCGTCAGTCAGTTAGTAACGCTAAGGGGATATGTTTTTTTTTCTCATATGTTGTTCACAATAGACGGCTGATTTTTTGGTATAGAATCCTCCTACCAAAGAGCATCCAGTATGTAATTTACTTTGTCTGCTGGTCTGTTAGTCAGGCTACAAAATATGGATATTAAAGTATAACAAATAAGTGAGAAAGGTTTCGTGATTCTTGTTTTAACAAATGCTCTTTAAATCTCCTTGTATTTCCCATACATGATTTCTTTGCTACTTATAAATCAGACTTTGCCATCCTTGTTTCCAATTGAAAACAAATATATTAAATAAGCATGATGACATCCATAAGTGGCCAAGCACAAAAAAATCATGGATGGACAAACATAAATTGGATTGTGAGTTATAGGGCAGTTGTTCAGTGGTCATAAAAATACTATATAAATTTTAGATACTAAAAAATCAGGAAACTTTTCTATGAATTATATTTTTATCTTTTGTAACATGACTGACTACGACAAAATTATAATCAGCAGTGTATCTAAAATAAATATCTAAATTTTATCAACTAAGTATTTTGTCGTATAGTCCTAAGAATCACCATTTCAAAAAGTTAATAGTACAATGATAGCAAAAAACTAAAATCAGCATTGTAAAAATTTTGAACGTGAGGTTACCAAGGGGTTGCTACGCTTTTAATAATTGTTCCTGGGTGTTACAGGAATGTTTAAGATCAATTGAGCGATTCTCACATGTCTTAATATCTGATAATTATACACTCTAACTGTAAAATAATGTAACCTTTAAGAAAACAATTCATTTTATTAATAATTGGCAACAATAAGTTTTTCTTAAAATTGTACATCCCTAACATCTGAGATAATAGGTAGAAAATCGTGATGTCTAAATATTTGATAACTCTATCAGACTAAATACATTTTAAAATGCAAAGTAAGAGGTGTGGCGGTGATTTCATACATTTTAATTGGATTACAGTTTTTTCTTAAATACATACTGAAATGGATAATGGATAATCGTGGATATTATCACAGGAGGAATTTTTCGTTATTTTAGCTTGCTAACATGGAACTCGTTTATTGGTCAGTTCGTTAATCCAGTAGAAGGGGACTGAATGGGGTAAAAGGAGTGGGAGGGGGAATCGTTAATTATGCCCGCTACAAGTTGCACATTATTTAAGAACATGAAAATTTGGTGTAAGATCCAAGTAATAATTCATCCATTCTTACTGAGCATTCATTTGTTCTTAAATACTTATATAATTTCTTAAAATTAAAGGGTATTACTTTTTAATTTTCACCTTAAACCAAAAAATATGAATGCCCTTAAAACTTTGCCTAAACACAATCTTCCTTGATTAACATAAACAATTCTGTAATATCCCTAGTTGTTAAAAATCTGAAAATTTTGTTGTTAGAATTTATGATTTGTTGAGCGCTTGTTAAGTTAATGAGAGGTGTAACGTGTAACAAGGACACAACAGCGAAGCTCATACATTTTAAAATGTTTTTGAATTATAACAATGGATCTATTATTACTTAGATTACACGATATTTTACTTCTAATAAAGTAAACCTTGTAGCAGGCTAAAATAACCCTTTTACCACATTCCCTCCCCAGGCTCCTCTCCTGCTGGATAAACAAACTAATAAATAAAAAACAGTGGAAATAGCAAGCTAAATTGACGACAATTTTTCTCCTGTCATAATATCCACGTATATTGTACATCCATTAAAATAATTATTGATTTATTAAAAAGAAACATATTCTTTGGCTTCGGCCATAATATAAAAGCAAAATTTAAAAGATTTAAAAGCAAATAATAAATCCTAAACGATATTTATAAAAATTATGTTAATTACACACAGACAAGCTTAGCTTGAAGCAAATATCCATATAGTAGAGAAGTAGTATTGATGTACAGGCTCTAATCCAAGAAAAGGTTCGCTATTAATAAGCACCTGCATAATCATCATTTATCTGAATTTTCAACCCAGATATTATCTATATACAGCAAAGGTGTTTCTGAATTACTGCAAAATTTTAAGTGAAAAAATAGCAAATTTATGTAAATTATTCTTCAATTTAAGGTGTTTCTCATGAACTGCAAAATTTCAAGTGAAAAATTTAGAAAGCAATTGTAAATTTTTCTTTAACATTTTTGTAAAATGGTAAGTTAAAAAATAACCTTAGTATGTATGCTTAAGATAATTTGAATTTTGCTATATTCTAAATCTTTGCAGTTATTGGAAATACTCTTATTTTTATAAAAACTTGCTACCCTAAAAAGACTAACATGATGCCTTAATTAAATCAAGACATTGTGCATTGACTAACTATTTTTGTTAAATTCTACAAAAAATGAGATTAATCTATTCAGCAAAGGAAAAATCGAAATTCCTAATTTTACTTTGGTGTATTTTAATTTATGAGTTGTTAGTATTATTTTTAGCAGCAAACCAACTAACTTTGTACGTCCGTCTTTAGAGTTGTGTAACAAATTCGATTATAGTATCTAAACGAGATAAAAAACCTAAAGTTTCTTGTAAAGAAAATGACCAATTGGTATTTAAAATATCAATTTAGTTTGCTTTTCGTCAACGTTAATTGTTTTTTTTTTCTGTTCTTCAATTCTTGTGGTTGTTATTATCCTTTTTTAAAAGATAGATAAACATTTAGCAAAAAAAATTTATAAAATATTCATGCCTTTGAAATAATATTGCAAATTTTTAAAAGAAAAATAATTATTATTTACATATCACAATAGCTCTGATAGTTTATAAGAAAACATGAGGTTGACAACATCCATAAGTAGCGAAGCTCAAAAATCATGGAAGAACATCCAAAAGGAACTATAGAGTATTTAAATACAAAATAAAAATCTATATAAAATCACGAACTGCGCTCCTAGCAGTTCAATTTAAAGAAATAGCCTAAATACACCCCGGGAACTATGTTAATTTTCAAAAATTTAATAAGATTCAAAATTATAAATGTTATTTCTTTGCTTTATAATATTGGTCCTCTGCTAGTTGGTATAATTGTCCTTGTTTATATTATTTATTATTTATATATATATTTATGTATTTTTTATTGTTTATATTATATTTGTGTGAAGTGAATCTTTTTATAGTGCCTACAAAAAAATGACGTCATACTGATGACCTATCATTGGTAAATTAAAATGTATACTGGCCTGCCATTGGTTATTTAGTCTGCGTATTGGCCTATCACTGGTCATTTGTATTGTGGATATAATTGTCCTTGTGTTGAGTGTATTTTCATGGTTTATGGTCGTGCTATAGGGAAGGAATAAAAACAAAAACACTTTAACACAGAATATAAGTACATGGATCTACAGGGATAAGACAATAGCCGATAAATTGATTTACATCCCAAAATCGCTCCTTTTGTACATTAAAATTAGTAGTTGAAACGTTTGTACACTCAACATAATGAACCAAACAATCAAAATTCATTAATAGTCCCCAAAATTTTTGAGCCAACGAATAAGGAAACGTTATTATAAAATTTTGTACAACCCCAATGATTAAACATAAAATTCTGTAGATTACAATTAGTGGATGAAACGTTAAAGCATTCTACTTAATGAACCAACCAACGAATAAGGAAACGTTATTATAAAACTTTGGGGACTAGTGTAATAGACAGCCCATTGTCCCCTCCATCCCTGATATAAGTAGCATGTGGGGTCAAGAGGTCCATCTACATAAATTCTTTAGTTTTACGATCCAGGAGGTTTTGCTACTAAAGTTTGACCCCTTCCTTGCCATACCCAACTCTTGTGATAGATACCCAGTAGTCTGAGTATGTACTCAAGTTTTATATGTACAAATATAAATAATTACAAAAATACTCCTTTAAAAAGTTAAATAAATATTTGGTTTATAGAAATCTCTTTGCTTTGTACATTTTAGCAAATAGATCTTTTAAAGAAAATATTTGCAAAACTCGAGAACAAACCAGAGAGAGAGGTGACAATAGGCTGTTTATTATACTGGTCCCCAAAATTTTATAGTAATATTTTCTTATTTATTAGCTTAACAACGTTAGGGACTTTAGTGAATTTGGATTGGTTGAATCAAGTTAAGTGTTCAAACTTTCAAACTCTAATTTTTATCTTAAGAAGGGGTAATTTTGTGTATCATCATCGGGGATTTACAATAATTTATCAGCGATTGTCTAATCCCTTTTGATCCCTGAGAACAAATAATATAAACAAAAAAAACTTGTTATGTACAAAATGAGCACTTGAAATAGCCCCCATCCATATGGCTTATATGATCCCAATAAACTGTGATACCACATAAATGCAAGTGTATATATCAACTCAGGAGTGTCCTATCACTCTCTCACAAATTTGATCATTAACGGTTGGGCACCGGCCGGAACTAAGCTATACAAAACTGTCTTTTACAAATAGATGTAGAATATACCTGGATATTATTACAGAGTGAAAATTGTTGTTAATTTAGGTTGCTAACATGGACATCACTTTTTAGTAATTTTGTTAATCCAGTAGGAGGGGAGAGGATGGTGATTTAAAAAATCTTTTGTTTACAGCCTTTCATCAGGTACTTTAGTTGAATTTTGATTGGTTGGTTCATAACCATTGCTTGGAATCTACAGAAGGTGCAATTTTGTGTATTTATAAACCCGGAGTGATGTTGGGGTTTAAAGCCCCTAGACCTGTAGGATATAATAAAACCGCGTAATAAAAATAGACATAAATGTGTTAAACATCTAATGTGCGGATGGAACATGAGCAGTTCTCCTTAAGTAAAGGATTGTTGGCCCTTTCAAACCACTTGAACTGGCGGAAGTGACCAAAACTCAGTCACGCTTCTCCTCTAGAACCTTTCCAGTACAATAAAACTCTTCTGGTGTAGGTCCTATGATCACAAATTCACGTCACAAATTATTTAAAAATCGCAAATATCAAAATAAACTACCTGTCCTATAATTAATGTTTTGACAAAAAGTGTATTTTGACAATGTAAAAATTAATGCCTTTTTTGATTTGGACGCTGTGATGATGATATTTTTGTTGAAATGATGGCATATCTTTAACTATTATATGCAACGAGAAATGCGTTTGTGGCACATAAAGCAGCCAAATCAGGGAGGGAGGGGATATTGGACTATAAATCAAGCTGGCATCAAAATTACCTAAACGATATCTCATTTGTTTGCTTGAAAACTTTGGGTACTTTTATTGAACTTCGATTTATTTACTCCCATTTTTCTCAAGAAATACTTTTATTCTATAAAAGAGGCAATTTTATTATCATCAATTTATCATCCATTGTCTTATCCCTAATATCCCTGAACCAGATACAGCATCTTGATTTTCATACGCCATACTTATATCTATCTGGTTAAACCATCATAATCATCATAAATTGGGTTGGATTTTTATGGTGCAGCGAAGCGACTCAATAAGTTTTTTAAAAGCGAAGCTTTTCTATAATTAGGGTCGGTCCGTCCGTCCGTACGTCCGTCCGTCCGTCCGTCACGGATAGCTTTTTTCGTTAATTTAGGCATGTTAGAATTGTCCTATCGATTTCAAACTTTGCATGGTGATTCCTGCAGCAGTTTGGTACGATTTAGAAAGCGTAGCAACTCTATAATCATTACCAAAATGTCCGTACGTTCATTTTAAACATGTTGATTTTTTTTACTTTTTTAACAACAAATTTTTATATGATCTAATTATCCGATTGATCTGATTTTTTGTATACTGATTCCTGGGACAACAAAGTACAATATTATAAGCGAAGCAACTCTATAAGTAAGTCCTAAAAATGTAAGTATGTCCATAAACGTCATTCTGTATCAAGCAGTTTTTCAACAAATTTACTTACAATTTTGCATCGACTCATTTATATTCTGATTATTCAGTTCTGACACTATACAAGTGTTAATGTCCGTTTGTCATACCGTTTCAGTGCTTTTTTTTAAGTGGTTCAGTGGTTAGCGTGATCTTAACTGACAAAAAAACCTACAACTATATACAATAGGATTATGGGTAAAGGCAATGCTTAAAAGTTATTAACACCTGTAATTAATAGATACTTAAAAATTTACAATAAAATTGAAAATTTATAGAGTGAATTCAAAACAGATTAAAATCTGCTGGATTGGAACCGGCTCTCAGCCATACTGAAAAATTATGTAAAGTATCGTATTAAAGACAATTTTTCATGAATATTAAAACAAAAAAACATAAGATTAATATTAGTTTAATCTTTTAATTTTTCAGTTTATTGTCTGCGGAAAGCTGTACATAATACGATGCGATAAATAACTATTTTTGGCCCCTAAAGCAGGCTTTGTTTTACTGTAAAAAAATGTAAAACGGGTAAATACTAAAGATGTCTTGAAAAAATACTTAAAATTGCTTAAATAAAACTGTCTTTTTCACTATAATATAAGTAGAAATCTTATACCTCAAATAATATCAAATATCAAAAATGTATAATATCAAGGTTATCAATGATTTTTACAAAGAGGGAAGTCATTTTCTAGTAAATCCCGTAAAGGTGTGTGTTATAAGGCCTAAAAATAGTAGTAGAACTATAAGGTGCTCTATATAGTGGTATTCCCTATTGAATAGAACAATAGGGAAATTTTTTTTTTTTTGATAACCGTACCTGGAATATCTATCATAAGAAATTTCTATCAAACGCTTTGTTTGGCTCAAACTGACAAAAATAAAAAAAATATATAATTATAATAATAATGTTTTCTATAGGTACAAGGTAAAGGTTAAGAACAATCTATACCATTAAATAAAGGAAGAAGCCATTCTTTACAGGTTGTACGAGCAGTGAACATTAAAATGAAACTTTAACAATTCATTAATACAATGACTTAGTGAAACAAACCAACACAACAAGTTACATACAGACAATTTTGAAAACATTCAGATATACAATCTATATAAGAAGGTAAGAGATTCAAAGTGGAGGTTGCATGTCATATTCTTTCTTTGCTTGTTGTGTAGTATGTCATTCTTAGTTTCAAATCCTATTTTAAAGCCAGAATATTTTTTTTTATAATAAAGATTGACCAAAATATAGTTGAAAAACAAGTTAGTTTTTTGATAATGAAAGTTTAATTTACAGAAAAAAATGTTCTAAAATGTAGTTGTTCGCTGTAGTGAAATTGAAATGAAACAATGCACATTGAAACCTTCTACTTCAAAGCAAACAAACATGAAATTCCACAAACATAAAACTAATTTTTGTCACCTTGAATAAATCAACCTGTAAAGAATGGCTTCTTCCTTAGTTTAATGGTATAGATTGTTCTTAACCTTTACCTTGTACCTATAGAAAACATTATTATTATAATTAATTTTTTTTTAATTTTTGTCAGTTTGAGCCAAACAAAGCGTTTGATAGAAATTTCTTATTTTTTTAAGATATTCCAGGTACAGTTATCAAAAAAAAAAAAAAAATTTCCCTATTGTTCTATTCAATAGGGAATACCATTATATAGAGCACCTTATCGTTCTACTACTATTTTTAGGCCTTATAACACCCACCTTTACGGGATTTACTAGAAAATGACTTCCCTCTTTTTAAAATCTTTTTTATTCTTAAGCTGTGTTCTAAAATGTTTTGTTTCCCTTGTTCTTCCTGTTTAAAATTTTGTAGTTGTATATAAAAGGCCTTAAATTTCTCTGACATATAGTTAGCTTCGCTCCTATCACTTATTTATAGCTTTTTATATTATTTTTCAATTTTTTCCTTTTTTCAATATTTAAAAAATTCTTTGTTTAGTCTGTAGAGGCTTAGTTGTTCCTGAGATCTTAAGCTTCAGACCAACTGACGGATGGGTGGAAAGACATTGTTCTTCTTTTTATTATAGATATTGAGTAGCATGAAGTCAATAAATATTAAAAATCTGTAAATTTTATAAAGAAAGATTGAAATCTGTATAATTTGCGTACTTTTGATTGATTGATTGATTGACCGACTGCCTGCGTAAATCTTTAATGATACCCACTAATGGGGAGGAAATGAAACTCCTGTCAAAATAATTGATCAGAACTCTGAAATTAAGACCCTCTAATCAATACAACTATCCATACAATCATAACTTAAATAAATTGACTTTTAAATGATGGCTAGCCGTAACAAGGATGACAATAAATAGCAGTTGTAAAACACAGAAATTAAAAAAATATCCATCAAAATATCAAAAAAGCAAAACAAACGAATGGAGAAAGTAGATAATATAATAGATACTTGGTCAGGGGAAAATTCATCAGAAATTATGAAGCATATGTCTTCTTATTTGCTTCATTTGCACCTGAAATTTTATCAAGAAATTCTAAAAGCCTTCATTTCATTTTACATCTTGAAAATCATGTTTCTCAAATGCATTGTAGACGCACGAGCAGGCAAAAAGTGTAGAGGAAATGCTCCGAGAAATCTTCAAAAAACTCAACTAAGTAATTCCTGCTTCCCATTCGCCGTAAGTACGGACAGATTAACTGACGAACATAAAAAAATATAGACATTACTTCTTAAAAATAAAATCAGATTCTTGATGGTATTTCAATTAAACTTTAATATCAAATCATTTAAATTTAAAAAAAATATTAAGAGGATCTACTGCAGTTCATGGTAAAATATTGCTGGTAACGAATGCTTCCTGGTTCCTGGCAATATTACAAGATTCCTGGATCCAGCAGCACGCAAATTCCCCTAAATCCTAGGTTACTGTTAGCTGGCAATCTGCAAATTTTCCAAGTTACCAGCAATGACAGAAGATTACTGGCTTACAGGAGTTTTTGCCCCATACCCTTTTTCACAATTTCTAAGGGGGTAAACAGCAACAATTAATAAGGGACAGTAATTTCAATTATTTTATGTGCATTCCTAATAGAGGTGGGGGGAAGGACTTAAGAGAGTGGGATCTCTACCTTTAAATTTAACTGTTTCTATCTTAATATCCACTTTCGCGCAAAAATTTGGGCGGTAATCTTTATTTTTAAAATATATTGAAAAAGGGGGGAGATACATTCGTAATTTTGATCATATTTAATTTAATCATAAATTAATTTTTTTCTAAGTGAGGCTTTGAAACAGTAAAACGCTTTAGAGAAGCTTCACAAGGTCCTATGGCGATTTTAGACTATTTTTAAAGCTATTTTCTGCCCCATTTCTACCAATTTAAAATAGAGCTTCATGATGCTAGGGGCGCAACCGCTATAATCTACAATATAAAGTAGCGAAGGATTTTAATTTAAAGCAAAATATTTAGAAAAAGTAAGTTACAATTATATAATGAGTTTCATACTTATTTATTAGTAACAGAGTGTCCGCTTGTGTTTGACTGTCTGTGTGCACAGAGGGATGTTGCTAACCAATAAACCGAAAAAGTATAATATTTTTTCTAGTGGCAGTTTATCTTAGGATGATTGTGGATGATACCCTCAAATCAACCAATATAGTTAAAAACCTTCCCAGGACCTATTAGCCTTAAAGTTTTTCCTGACTACTTTAATATTGTTACTTTTTACGCCTACGTAAACGTTGTATTTATTATTAACTGTTGATAAAATTCAGAAATTTATGATATTTGTCTTGTCTCATCCCCCCGCCCCCTCGAAGGTTTTTAATTTACTGTGAATTGATGTAGAACGGAGCAAAATTTATACCTTATCCTAACTCCCCCAATTAGTACAGAGAAACAACACTACCCTCCCACCCCCCACCACATCAGACAAACATGTCAAAAAAGCCACTTCGAGTAGAGTGATTTTTATCCACCTCTAATTGTGGGGTAAGTGTAATAAAAGGGAAATGGGAATTAAAAAGGGAAATATTGCTTTTTAACAGGAATATTTCAAACATGGCAGTGGCCAGGAATTTGCATAAATTGCCAGCAACCAGGAAAGTTAAACATTGGTAGCTCCAGAAATATTACGTGTTATGCTAGATCCAGGAATCTTCTAATATTGCCAGGAAACAGGAAGCATTCGTTACCAGCAATATTTTACCATGAACTGCAGTAGATCCTCTTAATATTTTTTTTTTAATTTAAATGATTTGATATTAAAGTTTAATTGAAATACCATCAAGAATCTGATTTTATTGTATGGTATGATACTACTCTATGTAATTTCTTTTGGTTAAAATCAGCTTACATCCGCAACGAAATTAATTTTAAAAAATAACGAAACCTATACGTGATTTTCAGCTGTCTTTGGGGGGAGGGGGGCATGTCATAGAATAGACTACCTTTGATCTGTCCCCCAAATATTATTTTAGATTTATTTCACTTGTTGGTTATACCTTATTCCTGGGTTCAAATAATCAATGATTATTTCTTCTTCTAACTATTTGATTATGCACTATTATATTTACAACTGCAATTCATTTCACATTCAGATACCAACAGTCGTACTTCTGTTAAACTTCAATTAATGTAGTTCTTTAAAGGCTCTCTTAAACGGCAAAATAAGTCGCTTTAAACAAAAATAAAAAGTCTTTACTAAAGCAGTGAATTAATTATTTGTTGATTTGAAATTCCTCATTGGAAATTAATATTTGGCTTGAGAGGACCCATTTGAGGAATAGCTTAAAACCTGCATAATACCATCAAATAGCTTCCCTGAAAATAATAAAATAATTCGTTTCTACAGTTTTAGGTATCGATAAATTTATTTTTGAAATAGGCAAATATTTAGCTACTTCAATAATAATATATCGGATGTAAAAACTGATGTAGAATATACTGGATTTTATGACAGGGGGAAAATTGTCGTCAATTTATGTTGCTAATATGGACCTCATTTATCTGTCAATTCATTCATTCAGTAGGAGGGTAGGAGATTTAGTAAGGGAGGTGAATGGGGTGGGTCGTAATTTTAGCCCGCTGCGAGTTTCATTTTATTAGAGAACATGAAAATCTGGTGTAACATCCAAGTATTAAAATATCCATTGTAATAACTCAAGCACAAAGTGGCTACCGCTGTGATTAACAAACCCTAAACTTAAATGATTAAGTATTGCTTGTTTTATTAGTTCCATGATACAGGGTGATCCGTCAAAAATAAAATTTTCTATCTATTTGTAAAGTATATTAATTCAAAGACACCCTGTGAGTGAAGACTATCTCACTCTTCACGGATATATTCTTTCAATTCCTAGTGAGACACAAGTAACATTTTTTTTCTCTTTCTTTTATAAGCATAACCATCAATTTTTATTTTGGTGTATCTCTAAATTAGATCTTAAAAATATAGTGTATGATTTCGCACTCTAATATTCGTAAAATATCCAATCCTTTGAGCACGATCTTTGTCTGTAAGTCCTAACAGAGCACCGAATGAATTGTGCCTATTTTGTGCCACGGCATTTCTTCTACTTTAATTATTTGTGTTGCTCACCTGGTTTAACAGCAGTAGGGACCATTTTTAACGTCTTTAGTTATGAGTCGGTGTTGAGCTATTCTAAAGACTGTGAACCTTGTTCGATCAGTCGTTTAAGAAATCTGAAAAGACACACAATCAGTTTAATTCAGTCGAGTCGAGCCCTAATCGCGTCAATAGATCAATAGATTTAATAAGAAAAATCCTGGGGGGGGGGGGGAGAGAGATAAGTGTAAAAGGGATTCTGCCTCAACCCATCAATAAAATTAATATTAACACCAATTTGTCTTAGTTTTTATAACAATGAAGGATTTATATATTTCGCATAGCATCTCAATAATTCAATAAGTACTTATGTATATATTTTTGAAAGTTAAGCCTTTTCATAATAAGGTGAGTCCGCCCGTCTACCAGAAAGTTGTGCATGACGGATTGCTCTGATTTTCAGCATTATCAAAAGGACATTCTAAAAATATTTTCATCCAGTAATGTAAATGAAGGAGAAATTTTGCAGGGTCAATTTGTTATTATTCATCGCTTTGCAAACTTTTTTTGCAAAAAAATTAAGTTTGCAAAGTGATGACAGGAACCCGGTATTAGTGTCGGACTGATTATGACGTAACAAAAAAAATTAGCCAATGAGAGGACATTATTGACCAATGGTAAAATTCATAGTAGCCTCTCATTGGCTAATTTTTTTTGTTACGTCATAATCAGTCCGACACTAATACCGGGTTCTGATGACAGTAACGAAAATTCTCACCTTCCATAATTTTTACCCTCCCTATTTAACCTCTGTGTGTGTGTGTGTGTGTATGTACCATCCAATTACAAAGTCATAATTGTAACACACTAAACCATTATTATGAGCCCAGCGAAAATTGGCCTATATGCGAGCGCTGAAGCGCGCGCGCGTCCTTTTGTTAATTAGACCTGTTTAGTATTTTTATTTCTAAAATCAAAAATTTTTACATATGAGGTCGGTCCTTCCGTCCTTAACAAATCTCTAATGCATGTTATAGTAAATTTAAAAGTTTGCATATGATGATACCTTTAACAGTAAGGTACAATTTAGAAATCGTAACAACTATTTAATCACCGCAAAAATGTCCTTTGTCCATTAATAAAATTATGATATTTTATTTTCTAGGGCAAAATTTGTTTTATGTGTTGTAATTATCCTATTCACTTAATTTTAAGATTCAGAGACCTAAATTAAAAACAACATTTCTTACTTTTAAAACAAGGTAGGACATACAAATTACCACTTGTAAAGTGTTTAAGGACATTCGTACATTTTTAAGGACTTGATCAATATCATAGAGACGCTTCGCTTGTAACATTGTACCTTGTTGTAATAGGAATCAGAATTCCAAACATCTGAAGAAAAGGATAATTATTACACAAATTTTTTATCAAAAAAGTAAAAAAGCAGCATTTCTGGTAGCGATTATAGAGTTTCTACGCTTCCTAAATCATACCTTTTTGTTAGGGAATCATCTTATAAAGTTTTGAATCAATAGGACAATTCTACCATGTTCAAATAAACAAAAAGAGCTAACCGTTATGGACGGACGGACAGATCCGAATTATAGAAAAGCTTTTAAAAAGGATAATAAGTTTTCAATTTTGAACTGTTCTATTGTGTCCCTAGCAGCCACGGCTATTTAGATATTAAATTGGTCCAGAGATGGAAAATTATAGCCATGTGATTTAAAACGCCAGAGTACATATAAAGATAAAAATTAAGAATTGTGAAATTTTATATTTTCTTTCATATAACAAAGTCTTTCGGGGAAAATTTCAATATATGTTTGTCTTTCTAATGAAATTTAAATCATAAAAAGAAAACGATGTAGCAGGTTTCGTTGTATTTTCACAGTAGCGTTTCTCTTATTTCTAGCCCCTGTAGGGGACTTTAAACCTGCAGGGCCTGTTTCCTAACACTGCGGGGCAATCATTAACATTTATCTAACCTAACCTAAAATAACATATCAAAAGCTACTTTGAAAATACGACGAAACCCGCTACTTCGTTTTATTTCTATACGATCCAAAAATATCTATATTTTCACTAATGGGAAATCCTTTCCTCTAGTGTCGTTAAAAACTGATGCTTGATGCTAAAATTTGTATTCAATGTTTCAAAAGTGATCTTAAATTTCAAATAATAAATGAAGATCTGGCGTCACAAATAAAGTTGCCTCTTGCATAATATAAATTGATCAACAAAATTGACCAAAAATTCTATAAAAACCATCGTCCGGGTAATTATCAAAAGAAGTTAAGGGGACCAGCAGGAATCTAAAGGGATAAGACAATAGCCGATAAATTGATTGCATACCCAATGAATATACACAAAAGTACCCCATCTGTAGATTATACTTAGTAACAGTAATGTTTAGACACTCAACTTAATGAACGAAAAAATCTAAATTTAATTAAAGTAACCAAGGTTGTTAAGCTAACGAATAAGAAAACGTTATCATTTAACTTTAGGGACTAGTGAAATAAACAGCCCATTGTCCCCTCCCTCCCTGGGGGACCTGTCAGGGTTAGGGGACATAGGGCTTGGGCGTGGTTTAATTGGGGCAAGGGTGAATTAGATGGTTATTCTGCAGGGAAAAAGGGTTAGGTTACAAGTAAGTATATAAAGTTACAATTCTAGAAAATTATTTATAAACGTTTATTTCTGTTATTATTTACATAAGGTTGATATTAAATTATTCAAATGAGTGACTGAAGATTCAGCTTACAGTGTCTTCTAAAAAATGGACCAATAAAACAACGTTTAACCGATTGACGTCACAATCCCTTCTAATATGACGTCAATTGGGGTAGTTTCGCCAAGTGTTGGAAAATTTTGCATCCACTTATTTTTGAGACACTAAAAGCTGCTTCTTGACTGAAAAGCTCGACATCGTCAACAAAGTTAGCAATACTTTGATTCCTGAGCGAGGCAGTTAAGATGTTTAAGCTAATGACCACGAGTGTACTTACACAGGGATCTAGGGATAGGACAACGGGAAGGCTGAAGAAGTTAACATCCCTAACGAGAAATGTCTGTACTCAGGGCTTAAGAAAGATAAGAAAATATCACATCAATTTGTTGATAGCTTCAATAGTTATTTATTGCATCCTATTGCAGCTTCCCGTGGATAATAAAATTTAAAAAAAATGAAAAGATCAAATCCAGATTTTGATATCCCGGAGGTGCTGAAGGCCCCGGTTAACAAAACTTAAAATAATCTTCTGATTTTTATTATAATATTCGTGAAAATCCTATATGATTTTTCAGTATGACTGAAAACCGGTTTTAATCCAGCGGATATTAATCGGTCTCGAAGCAATACTGGAAAAGGTCTCATTTGAGATTTTTGGAAAATATCAATTAATCTCCCAATGACCTATCCCTCCTTCGAGTGAGCAAGCTAATTTATTTGATCAAATCACGACCCTGCGCAGATAATTTGCAAGCTTTAGCAAAAACCGAGTTACTGCAAATATTTTATCTGTACACAACTCATATGGACTGGGGAAGTGGGGGGAGGGGGATATAGGACATACGTGGATATATCGACAGGGAAAAATTTGTCGCCAATTTAGCTTGCTATTATGGACGTCATTTATTCGTCCGTTCGCCCATCCAGGAGGAGGGTAAAAGATGGGGTGGGTAAAGGGGATGGATGGGGGGTATCGTTATTTTAGCCAGCTGCGAATATTACTTTCAGAGTACATGTGCAACATCCAAGTAATAATGTATCGATTGGTACAATTATATTTCAGTGGATAATAATAGTTAGAATCACGTAAGGATTAGGCATAACTATCTAAACTTTTTGTGGAGAGTAGTGGCGTGCCTAGATTTTGTCAGTGGTTACGATTTTTTTTAGGAAGAAGGCTGACCTACCATATTGAAGTTGAAAAATTATTAGATTTGATGTTTTATTTCATACATTTTATTTTTTGGATTTTCGGAATCCCAATTTCTGCATTACACTTTGTTGTTCTTTTTTCTGTGAAACAGAGAAACTTAGATTGCTAAATACTTTAGGGGGGTATTCCGATCACTTAGAGGCAACCTCTACTTTAAAAGGTTTCGAATATAAAGCTTCTAGAAGCTATGAGCGTAGCCGCTAGTGATGAATTATGAATTAATGAAAATAAAGTAACAATGGATGAAAAACAGTTTTTTACACTGCACTTTTGAACCCCGTTTAATATAAATAGTGCATTTAGGGTTAAAATTTATAACTTTTAAAGGCAGCAAAAGTTTTTTCTTGGTAAAAAAAATGAAGTAAAAAGAGATTGGATAGTTAGGGTTGCACATAAACAGAATTAAGGTTAATAGCTCTAATCAAGGCTCGGCAGCCGCGCGTGGGCCTCGTTAAAATCGTCATCTTACAGCTTTAAAATTCAGCTGGATGTCTAAACCTGTTCCTAAACAAACATTCATCTTTTCTAATTTTTTTATTTGGACACAGGCATGTTTAAATTTTAGGCTTATGTGCGGCTTAGGCGCAGCTGCCGAGACCTGACTTAAACTATTCTTACTTTATTAGGGCTAAATGCATTTATTTTATTGTGTTAATGTATGTTCAATACCAGGGAGGAAGGGGACATTGGGCTGTCCAAAATTAATCCCCAAAATTTTTCATAACGTTTTCTCATTCGTTGGCGTAACAACTTGGGGACTAGTTGATTCAATAAGTTGAGTGTCCAAACGTTTTAACCAAACATTGTAATCTACAGAAGAGGGAATTTTGTGTAACATCATTGAGGATGTAAATCAATTTATCGGTCATTGTCTTATCCCTTTAGATCCCTGATGTTCAATACACAATTTCTTTCAAGAATTATATATTTTTAAGCAGGGCTTTTTAACAATTAGGGCAAATTTGTTCTTTCAATGGATTTATTATTACTTTGAAGTAACACCAGATTTTCATGTTCTCAAATAAAATGAAACTCGTAGCAGGCTAAAATAACGATACCCTCTCAATCCCCTTTACTCCATCTGTTCCCCTCCTACTGGATGAACGAACTAAACAATAAATGGGAATTTTTCTCCTGTCATATGTATTATCCACATATATTCTATTTCAATTATTCTCTAGTAAGGAATAAATCTATAATTAAATCATATGATCTCTCTTTTTTTAAAGCGAAGCTTTTCTTTAATTAGGGTCGGTCCGTACGTCCGTCCTTCCGTAAGTCCGTCACAAACGGATAGCTTTTTTACTTAATTTAGGCATGTTAAAATTGTTCTATCGATTCCAAACTTTGCATGGTGATTCCTTTAGTAGTTAGGCACAATTTAGAAAGCATAGCAACTCTATAATCATTACAAGAATGTCTGTACGTTCATTTTAAACATGTTGATTTTTTTACTTTTTTAACAACAAATTTTTTTGTGATCTAATCATTCGATTGATCTGATTTTTGGTATGTTTATTCCTGGGACAACAAAGTATAATGTTTCAAGCAAAGCAACTCTATAATCAAGTCCTAAAAATGTAAGTATGTCCATAAACATTGTCTTGTATCAAGCAGTTTTTCAACAAATTTACACTTACAATTTTGCTTTAACTCTTATACATTTATATTCTGATTATTCAGTTTTAACACTATATAAGTGTTAATGTCCGTTTGTCCTACAGTTTCAGTGCTTCGCTTTTATGGATGTTGTCACCCTTGTTTCATATATTTAAAATGCTAAGCTTTTGACTTTTTAGCTGCATCTGCACGTCCTTAGAGAATAAATTTGGTCCTTGATTTAGACAGGTTATAGTATTTTTTTTCGATTTCAAACCTCGAGTTCCTGAACAACTAGGTATAAACTTGTAAGTATACAATCTCTTGTATGATTTTCAAGATAGTTTGACATATTTGTGTTTGCCTATTTAAAGTATGATAGTTTTATAATTGAATGGTTCTATGGTTTTCAAACCTTATATTCTTTATAGTTATAAGGTAAGCACAAATCAAATTAAGAATAAATTTTATTATATAATGTATTAAGCTTTTTATGTCTGTGGCGAAGGATCCCGCCAATTGATGATCTGATACGGTACCACCTTATAATGAAGCTTCATATAGGACCAGAGAAAGTTTTTAACTTGTGACAAGAATAATTACTTTTTAAAAGCGAAGCTTTTGAGTAAAATAGTTCAATGTGTAATAAATACATAAAGAATTTGAAGAATAATAGATCTTGTTGATGTGTAGAAATGTAAAAAGACATGTAAATCTATGACCAACTGTACATAGATAACTTATAGAGTAGCTGCGCTGATAATGCCTAATGGCGCAGGGATCTAAAGGGATAAGACAATGGCAGATAAATCGATGTACATCCCCAATGATAATCCACAAATTACCCCTTCTGTGCATTAAATATTAGTGGTTGAAACGTTTGAAAACTCAACTTTATTAACCAAATAATCAAAACTTACTGAAGTTCCCAAAGTTGTTAGGTCAACAAATGTGAAAAAGTTATTATAAAACTTTGGGTACTGGTGTAAAAAAAAACAGTCCATTGTCCCCTCTCTCTCTGGTAATGGCGAGATATCGTGAGACTTTTTATTTGATTCCTTGCAAAGTATTGTTTGGAATATGGCCGAAACTTGAACGTGTTGTGCATCATAATATAGTTTCTTGTATGACATGGTGTAATGTCAACATTATCGTATGGTCGTCATAGTTTCTTGTCATAGTTTAATGGATTTTCCATTTCTTCGTGGTTAATAGATAAATAATCATTCAAACATGATAACTTTTTTGTACATTTTCTGAAAAATTGTTGAAGAATTGGCTTCTTTTGTAGGGGGTCCTACATACATGATTTTTATTGGAAGGGCAGAGGGGCAGAGGAATTGCCCGAAGGAGGCAATAATATTTTACTAACCCTTTCACAAAAAAGTTATCAGATGGGAAAAATCTATGTACAATGCAGAATAGAGTATGTCATACCATATTTTTAGGCTATTTTCTTGGGTAGACAATGACATTCCTCTCTCAGAAAAGCAAAGATTTTTATTTGACAAAGGAAGATTTTTTTTATTTTGGAGCAGGATTTCGAACTCTCTCCTAAAAGATACCCTATCCCCTGGATTTTTTACATTTTTCCCTAAAGGCCTCAAGGCCCCCTTAGGCCTAGCCACTTGCACAGTACTAAATATTAACCATACAATAAATATATATTAAACAGTAATTCATGAAAATCATGAATATTTGTGTTCCAGGGCAGGAGATATTGGGCGGTTCATTACACTAGTCAGTCCCCAAAGTTTTATAATGATGTTTTCTTATTCGTTAGCATAACAACTTTGGGAGCTTTAATTTTGATTGGTTTGACTATCAAGTTGAGTGTCTAAACGTTTTAACCACTAATTGTATTCTACAAGAGGGTAATTTTGAGTATCATTATTGGGGATGTACATCAATTTATCGGCCATTGTCTTAATTGTCCTTTTTGATCCCTGGTTGTTGGGTCTTAACTTCATTGGTTTCATCAGGCCTTATCAACATAGGCAGTATCTTTTACCAGAAGAAAACCTATTTTACCTTCAGATTTGTTTATTTTACATTTGAAATTTCATGATGTTTTCTAGAAATTTTCTTCAGTTATAATGAATTAAGTTTTACTATTTTATTATCTTACTAGCGACTGCGCCCCTCATCTAGGGCTCTAAATTCGAATGAATATGCAAAGGCAGAAAAATAGCCTAAAACCATACCTACCCTGACTTTTTATATAAATAAAATAGCCTAAAACCATCCCCAGACAAATAAGAATCTTCACTGTAAAGGAGGACCATATCGGTTAAGTGGTTAGCGAGATCCTTCGCTACAGACAAAAAAAGCTAATTACTTTATATATTAGGAGGGTATTATGGAATTTGACCTGAATTTGTTTACGAGATTTTTTTTCTTCTTCATTTTTGGGTTATATCTTCATAGAGTTTTGCTATTGGTAGAGTAATCGACATTTACGCAGTCTACACCATCCCCTTCCCACCTACTGGATGAACGAACTGTCCATGTTAGTAACCTAAATTGCCGACAAATTTTCCTCTGCCATAATATCCACGTATAATCTATATTCTTTTTTTAAATCATTAAGTTATCATTCATTTAAAGTTGACAAGAGTTAAAAAAAATAATTTTCTTAACAGGGCTCTGCAGCAATCAATGCAAGATTGTATTGATTTTTGGTTCTGCTCTGGTAAATACAAGTGGTCATGACATTCATCATAAGTAAACAAGGACAACTATGTCCACAAGTAATCAGGTCTCAATAAAAAAAACAGACGGTGATTTTACACAAAGTGTTGAATTAGCACTCATAACCCTCTCCTTCATGTATTTATATCAATGATAAATAATGGGGGTGGGGTGTCTGGTTTCTATACTTAGCTATTGCGTTGTCATAACCCTGCGGAACTTACCATTACCCAATATAACCTAACCTAACCTAACCTGACCTAAATTAATAAACAAACGAAAAAATACTGCCCTTCTCTTGAAATAAATTTTAAAAGGTGGGGGGTAGGGGGGGGTATTAGTGCCAGCAAATTCATGTGTCGGGAAAGAAAATAGGTAGAATTTTTGGTATAAATGTTAAGGAAAAGAGGATAAGATAAGGTCAAAAATAGCACGTAAAGAATCCAAAAATTTCGTTTAAAACCAAATTAAATGAAGTCTGATTTTTTGAGTGGCAGCTGGATGCTCAGCCGTGTGAATACAAACGAATAATGACTCTTTTTACGTAATGGTTTCATATAGGGAAATATTACAGTTATAGAAAAGCTTTGCTCTAAAAAAAATGCTTCTATCGAGGCAACATCGAGTTCGTGACATTATTTGTTGAAATTGCTGAAATTATACTAGCCACGGTGTAATTTGTTTCTTGCTTTATTTCAATCTATTGTAACTGAAACCAATTTTGCAAAGAGATAATCATTTCATATTCATATTTTGTTTCTGTAAACGTGATATTGATTGCTTTAAATATTTCTACAAATATGGATATAGAATAAACGTGGTGGATAATATATGAATATTGTCCTGATTGTAGGTTGCAATTTTCCCTGTCATTTATTGGTCAGTCGTTTATCCAGTTTATCAAATTTTATTTTTAACTTTATATTGAAGAATAAAAGGAAAGGCCTATCTCGACTTTCTTCTATTTCAGTACAACCATAATTTACATAAAAAAAAAAGGAAGAGTGGGTGGAGGGGAGAAATTGTGAAGAAAAGACTCTCAGAGAACTGTGAAAGGAATGAAAAGGGGGATGGGGGCGGGGGACCTCGGAGAATTTATTTCTCTCTCTCTCTCTCTCTCTCTCTCTCTCTCTCACACACACACACACACTCACTCTCTCTCTCTGGCTGCCTCTCACTCTGACTATATCATGTGAGCTAAATTATACAGTATCAAGAGCATAACCCTTGTGCCATTCAAGCACAGAAACTCTCAACTCTTCAACTTTTTTACTTTTAAGGTAATTACATTAATTTTTCTTTTTAAATTTAAATAAAAACTACTGTAACTTTTGCATAAAAAATCTTGTATACTGTACAAAAATTACTATTTTTTACAGTATAGAAATGAATTTATATGGCCATATGACCAGTAACCATTATGTTTTAAAGTCATATGTTATCATAAAATAATCGTTTTAAGGCTTTATCCGTATGAATAACAAAATCACAATTTATTAAGGATTTGTTGAGGTATAGTTTTTTAACAATGTTATAAAAATAAAAATAAACTTATTGTACAGATTTTTCATTGAAAAGTAAATTAATTTTCTTAAACAGAAGAAAAAATTGTATTTAGAAATCCTTAAAAATGTTGGTAAAGATGTATACTATCTTTTCTTATTATTTAATTGAGTTATTATTTGATATTCTTATATACAGTATATTATAATTATATGATTATCATTGTACTTCTTATATACATTTTTAATGTTTTGATTCTAAAATTTGAAAGTCGTCCTCTGCACCTAGTTTACTTTGTTGACGTGTTCGTCACTACTCGCGGCATTCACAATCACTCATGCGCGCGTTTACCAAGAAACGGAATAAATACGGAGAAGAGGGTGATGATTTGACGGAAAATATGTCTTTACTAGGTTCCAGCGGATTCCAGCATCGCCGAATGGAGGAGGAGGAGTACGGCACGGAATATGAAGGTAAAATTTGCCCCAAATTCTGACCTAAAACTTTTTTTTGTGTCATAAACATGCTTCGTCAGTAAAAGTACGTCCCTAAACGTTATTTTAAACCAAAATATCACAATTTGACCCATAAAAGAATATGAAATCGTTTTTTTTATTGATCTAATTATTGAATGTTAAATTCCCTTATTGGAAGCTGTTCTGTCGCACTATTATTTTCCTTGATTTATTGCAGAGGTTGCCTGATTAGGTCAGGTTATGTTGGTGTAACCTAACCTATTAAAGCTTATCTTCTTTGCACTTGCCGCGTAATCTCTCTAAAAAGGATATGATAAGGATAGAATGGGGAATAAGATTTGGACGGAACAAAGCTATTTATCACAGTGGCCCTAGCGTATCTTTTGCTTAAAAATCGTGACCTCTTCAGTTGAAAACATCATAACTTTTTTATTTTTAGGAGTTATGACTTAATTTTTACCATTTTAGAGACGGGATAACATGTATTTTAATTAGAAAGTCTTAAAAAAATAATTTATTTTATAAATTCTACTGTTAATTTAGCAAAATATGCCAAATTTTGACTAAAAATCGTACTATTTTACTCAAATCACATTACAGAAGTTCTGACAAATTTGCTTAAACATGGTGTAACGGCTTTATCTTTTGAGTTAGATGATAGTTTTAAATATAATAAAAGTTTTTTTTATATAATATATTATCTACAAGTTTTGGATTTTTTGGATAAGCCTCCAGGTTCAGATCCTGCAGGCTTCCAGATCGACTCTCTGGACAGGTATAAAAAAAATGAAAAATTCTTTTACAAAATACTATACTATAGGGTGTTTCTCAGAAACGACTTGAGATAAATGGAGCAAACCTTGGGGTAACACTTTTGTAGGCCTATATTTAATTTTAGAATTATCATTGACCACCCACCCCCAAACCCATAATTTAGGGGAGGGGGCAGGGGGATTATACTATCTAAGAAACGACTTGAGATAAATGGAGCAAACCTTAAGATAAAACTTTTGTAGGCGTATATTTGATTTTAGAACTTTTGTTCACCACCCACCCACCCCCAAACCCCTAATTTAGGGGGAGGCGGGTGGATCATACTATAGGGTTTTTCTTAGAAACTACTTGAGATAAATAGAGCAAACCTTAGGATAAAACTTTTGTAGGCCTATATTTGATTTTAGAATTATCGCTGACCACCCACCCACCCCCAAACCCCTAATTTAGGGGGGTGGGCAGGTGGATTTTACTATAGGGTGTTTCTCAGTAACCACTTGAGATAAATGGAGCAAACCTTAGGATATCACTTTTGTAGGCTTATAGTTATTTTCAGAATTATCGTTGACTACTTACCCACCCCCAATCCCCCTTAAAAGGACTCTCCACAGAAAAATCAACTTTGGATTTTTGAAAATCTAACCTGAAACTATTAGGGTAAAGCGGGGCGATCTCGGTTTTGAGGTGAAGTCGGTATTTTTTTGACCACCTTCATTAAATGACATTTTTCTCCATGTTCTAATCGACTGACAGAAAAAAACAAAAAATCAAATTTGTTCCTTATTAAATTGCCTACAAAAAAGTATAAAATGAAATTTTTGTGAGATGAATTTTTAGGGTACTTATTGGGTCTTAAAGTCGGACGACAAAATTTTTTTTTTTCGATTTTTTTGCTTCGGTCGGAAAAACGGTAAGTTGGACAAAAACTGGTAAGAGCTAGAGCTTAGACGTCTTAAGGGGACTTATTAAGAATCTATTAGGCTATCCATTTCCGTTTAAAACTTTAAAAAAGCTTGTATAGTTTTTTCTTAAATCGACTAAAAGTGAAGCGGGGCGAATTCGGTTTTTTCACTTTTAATACTAACTTTTTCAATTTTATATAAAAAAGTGAAATTTTCGAGAAAAAAAGTCAAATTTCTCGTACTTAGAAAAAATTTATTTTTTTTGTAGAAAAAATTGTCCGATCTTCATAATTTTTTTTGTGAATGCTCTTTATTACATTTAGCAACTTTAACCTTTAGGGCATGCTGTAATTAAATCAATATGTCATAGGTTTTTTGAAGCTGGAAAATCGACCACAGATTTTGCCAAACTTTTCTCTTTTTTTCAACTTGATTTTTTTAGGAAATTTTGCTAATAGAACTAATTTTTTTTGGCCAAATCTATTCAAAATTGCCTGAATTTTAAGGATCAGGCCTTTAAAGTCATAAAAAGTTATTTTTTCTAGTAGTATTTTTATGTTTTTTATCAAAAAAAATTTCGAAAAAAAAAGTCAAATTTCGCGTACTTCGGAAAAATTATTTTTTTTGGTAGAAAAAATTGACCTATCTTAATAAAATTTTTTGTGCATACTCTTTATTACATTTAGCAACTTTTACCTTTTGGGCATGCTGTAATAAAATCAATACGTCATCGATTTTTCGAAGCTTGAAAATGCCCTACCGACTTCGCCTCAAGGCGGGGCGAAGTCGGTGCCGTTTTAGAGATCAATTTTGACAAACTTCCCAAAGTCCTAGGTTTACGTCCTTTTAGGACCTGATCGACTTTTCCGAGATCTTTCTACTGGTCTTGGTCCCATTAAAAAAAAATAATTTTTACGATTTGCAGGTTCAAAAAACCGAAAAAAACACCGAGTTCGCCCCGCTTTACCCTATTCTCTGTTCAATTTTAGGCATTTTTTGTTTTTGTGGCATCGCGATCGAAGCCCTTTGAAAATTTTGTCCGCCGCCTATTTGTACTGCCACTATAACAATATATACTACACTTTCCTCCACTCAATATATGTTTGCCGCTAAAGAACATTTGCTCCATTGCAACCGGCCGCTCTACGATTTATCCTCTTCCTTGACTGGACAATCCTGCCGCCTCCATTTTGTGTTCGCCTCCGCCAAATATAACCATCTTTTGCCGCAGTTGCCGCATTCATCGCCCTTCTCCGCCGCTACTCCGCTATACATTGCGTACGTCGCTATACACAACACCCCCAGCCTCCATTTAATTTCTGAACAAGGGAGAGGGGAGCATGTATTGAAACGATACGTACAGCAATGAATAGCGGAGTAGTGGCGGAGAAGGGCGATGAATGCGGCAACATAGAAGCTAAAAATCACTAAAGCAGCACAAATTGAATGGCGGGAGGATTCACTTAAAGGAGGTAAAAAATTTCAAAGGGCTTCGATCGCGATGCCACAAAAACAAAAAATGCTTAAAATTGAACAGAGAATAATAATTTCAGGTTAGATTTTCAAAAATCCAAAGTTGATTTTTCTGTGGAGAGTCCTTTTAACTTAGGGGAGCTGTGAGGCTGGTTTAATAGTTAAATAAATATTGCTCACCCCCCACTCACCCCCACCCCCAAACCCTCTTATGGCAAAAGAAAAAGGTGGGAGGCTGGTGTTTAACACTAGTGTGTATAACTTAGAAACCACTTGAGATCCATGGAGCAAACCTTGGATTTAACATTAGTAGGCCTAATACTATTTTATACTAGTGTGTACTACTCATATACCACATCTGATACATGGATCAAACTTTAGTAATAAACTTTTGTAGGCCTAAAGTGGCTTTTGAAATATCTTTGACCCTCCACCCAACCTCAAAACACCTTAATCTGAAGGGGAAAGGGTTGGTGGTTAATACTATTCAAACTTTTGTGTTTAAAAAAAAAAAAAACACTAGGGATAGAACCCAAAAATTTTAAAATCTGGATTTTTCCTTGATTTTAGATTTGTATTCTACAAGGATGACAACATTCATAAAAGCAAAGCACAGAAATGGTAGGACAAATGGACATTAACCCGTGTATAGTGTCAGAACTGAACAATCAGAATATAAATGTATAAGAGGATAATCAAAATTGTAAGCAAATTTGTTGAAAGACTGCTTGATACAGAATAATGTTTTTGGACATACTTACATTTTTAGGACTTGATTATAGAGTTGCTTTGCGTTTTCCTAGGAATCAGTATACCATAAATTAGGTCAATCAGATGAATTATATCACATAAAAATTTGTTAGTAAAATGTAGAAATCAGCATGTTCAAAATGGATGTACGGACATACCAGTAATGCTTATAGAGTTTCTACGCTTTCTAAATTGTACCTCACTACTAAGGGCATCACCATGCAAAGTTTGAAATTGATAGGACAATTCTAACATGCCTAAATTAACAAAAAAAAGCTATCCATTCTGGACGGATGGACTGACCCTAAGGAAGGGAAGTTTTTACACTTAAAGGAAATTAAATTCATTACCAAATTTTGGGTGGTACGTGTATGCTTGTTTTTTAGTTATCAACCTAATTCTTTTTGTAAAGTCTCTTATGAATGTATTGAATTGGTAAATGTATTGGTAAAACTTAGAAAATTGAATTTTGGTATTTTCCTTCTAGGGGCTAGTGGAGCAAAAGACCCCTTAAAACACTAAAAATATGAGTTCTGAGCTTCTTTTTCAAGATATCAACCTGATTTTTTAAAAGAAACTTTATCAAAATTACTGAACTAAGTAAGCATTACACATTTTATTTTGGGACTTTCCTTCATCATTGGCCTTTTGGACAAAAAGACCCCATAAAACTGAAAATAGGAGTTCTAAGCTTATACTAAAGATATCAAAGTATAGTTATTTCTCGCATCATAATATAACACTCTTTCCGCGGATATAGAATGTACAATTATGAGATTAAAATTTGTTTTTTTAGCCCTGAGGTGACGAAGGCACCAGCTAAAATAAGCTGAGAACTCCTATTTTTAGTGTTGGGGACTTTTGCTCCACAAGCCCCTAGAAGGAAAGACCCAAAATAAAATATGTGATTGTAACTTAGTTCAGTTATTCTTAGTGGTCATTGGTCAACGATAGTACTAAAATCAAATATAGGACTACTAAAGTGTTATCCCAAGGTTTATGCTCCATTTATCGCAAGTATTTAATAGGAGCACCCTATAGTATAATCCAACCGCCCCCCCCCCCCTAAATTAGGGGTTTGGGGGTGGGTGGGTGGTGAACGATAATTTTAAAATCAAATATAGGCCTACAAAAGTTTTATCCTAAGGTTTTCTCCATTTATCTCGAAGTCGTTTCTGAGAAACACCCAACAGTATGATCCACCCGCCCCCCCCCCCCTAAATTAGGGGTTTGGGGGTGGGAGGGTGGTCAGCAATAATTCTAAAATCAAATATAGGTCTACAAAAGTTTTATCCTAAGGTTTGCTCGATTTATCTTAAGTCGTTTCTGAGAAACACCCTATAATATAATCCACCTGCCCCCCCCCTAAATTAGGGGTTTGGGGGTGGGTGGGTGGTCAGCGATAATTTTTTTTTTTGGGGGGGGGGGGGGTTGGGGGGTCGAAGATAATTTTAAAAGTAACTTTGGCCCTATAGAAGCTTAAATCCAAAATTAGCTCCCTCTAGCTCTAAGGGTTCTCGAGTAAACCCCCCCCCCCCCCCCTGCCCAAATGGAAATTATGCACATCCTCCTTTATAGAAAATCTTTGCTTTAATAAACAATTTTTTTATTCAATAAAAATTCAATTGTAGTACGACATATAATGTCAAGAATACAATAATAATCTCCCGTTTATATAACACTACACTGAGAAATAGCGCAAATCGCGAAAAATAACCATAAAATTGCGGCTAAATTAAAGTATGACTCACACGGGGTGAGAGGGGGTGAACTTCCCACGGTTCAAATGTAATAAAATTTTGCACAGTCGCGAATAAGCGCATATTCTTGCCGCGTTTTTCTGCGTGTAACGATATCTCTATTTTTAAGCTTATAATAAACGCTCAAAAATACCTTATATTTAATGACTTAAATTGCCCTTAAGAAAAATTAAATATTAATTTTTTTTAATAAAAAACGATAAATGAGGTCATAATTAAACTATTTATGCAAAAAAAATTATTCATTTATCTTAAATAAGAACAAAGATATGATGTTTTTAACACCTACTAAAAGGATTAATTTTGTCGGGATTTGGCCTAAATATCGCGTCGACTAAAGTTGTTTACAAAAGATACACTACACTACGCTGCAGGGCCACTGTGTTATTACGTAATATATTATGTTGGAACTTAAGAATTCCAGGAAACATTGAAATCTGGGATTGTTATTGGTTGCGATTGATCTTTTCCCTGTTCATATAATCTGAACAACAACATATGTATATTATTTGCGATTCTTGTAGGTGGAGATGGAGGTGGAGAACAGTACACTGCAATGCAGGGCCAGGGCGGAGGCTACGCTACCAACACCCAGGGCGGGTCCTTGTTCCGCAGCGAGGAGATGGCTCTGTGTCAGCTTTTCCTGCAGTCCGAGGCCGCCTACAGCTGCGTCTCAGAGCTGGGAGAATTGGGATTGGTCCAGTTTAGAGATCTTAATCCGGAGACCAATGCTTTCCAGAGGAAGTTTGTAAATGAGGTAATTTAATTTAGGGTTGGCAATCCGAATCCGGAATCCGTCCAATTTTTGGACAGTTTAAGAATCCGAAATCCGTTGTTTTAATAGCGTATTCGGTTTGTTAATTGTTAGTCTAAAATTGCGTCTTGAGTTTTTTGGTCCGAATATATATTTTAATTTTTAACAAAGTCATTTTGGCCCCTGTAGGGTCTAGAAACAGGAAAAAAGCTACTGTGAAAATATGAAAAAACGCAGCTTTAGATTCTTCCCAGTACCCGGTAAAATTTAATCCCCTAATTTATTTTTAAAAATACCTTTTAAATATTGCTAGAATCCGTCAAAAAAATAAGAATCCGGAATCCACGGACTAATCCGTTTCATTTTTGGGCGGATTTTGTAAGAATATGAATCCCGTTACAAAATTGGACGGATTGCCAACCCTAAATAGAAATATTCTCCTCACTTTTTATTTTATTTTATACTTTTCACCTCATATTGCATTTAAACGAAAATTGTTAAATTCATATCTTTATAGGTACGGCGTTGTGATGAGATGGAGAGAAAGTTGAGATTTCTTGAGAAAGAGATCAAGAAGGACGGAATCCCGATGATGGAGTCAGGTGAGCCCCCAGAGGCTCCACAACCAAGAGAGATGATTGATCTGGAGGCAACCTTTGAAAAATTGGAGAATGAACTTAAGTAAGTTTTATCTTTTTCAATTAGGAATTATCAATGAGGAATATGTATAGAAAAGGGGGGGGGGGGGTCAATGTTCTTTCTTTAAATATGCTAAATTTGTTCAAATAATAACCAAAAATATGTATCTAATATTAATGCAAAGAGATTCTTACTCCTTGATCTACAATGGTTAGGTTATTCATTAATCCTTTTTTTGTAATTATAAAACAGAATTTAAAATTATCATTATACCCTTCTAACAAAGTACATCATTTTTAAATATTCTTAAAATAATATTCAATTGCAGGGAGGTGAACCAAAACGCTGAGGCATTGAAGAAAAATTTCCTTGAACTGACTGAGTTGAAGCATATCCTGCGTAAAACCCAGCAGTTCTTTGACGAACAAGAAACCCTTGAGCAGGGCGGCGGCGTGGGCCAGCACCAACAACTAATTCAAGACGAGGGCGGAGCCGGAGGTGGCGGACTCCATCTTGGATTTGTTGCTGGTGTTATTCTCCGAGAGCGTCTGCCTGCATTTGAGAAGATGTTGTGGCGTGCCTGTCGTGGCAATGTGTTCCTCCGTGTTGCAGAGATTGAGGATCCTCTGGAGGACCCGCATGCTGGAGACGAGGTCATCAAGTCTGTATTTGTCATTTTCTTTCAAGGTAAATAAAAACTATTAGGTACTTAGTTACGCGTAAAAATATTGAGATTGTTTGAAGTTTTAAAAAGACTTCGTTTAATTGAGAAAAAATAAAGCCCTGACAAATATTTTCTTTCTTTAATTAAATACAAAAAAAATTACATATATAGACAATGCCATCGATGTTAAGAAATGAAAAGTGTGCCAAATTTGATATGTTAAATATATTAGGTGAACAGCTGAAGAGCCGTGTCAAGAAAATCTGCGAGGGATTCCGTGCAACTATGTATCCTTGCCCAGATCAGGTAACTTTCACACTACCTACACAAAACCTTGCGGAAAATAGTAATAGGTACTCTTATCTATTTTTGCAACCTTTTAATCTAGCATGTCAATACATTACAATGGCAAGCTTCATGGTTTGCTGGCTACTTTTGCTTCCCAGTGCTTAGGGTAGTATCACCTTGTAAAACTTGATTTTGATTGGATGAACTTAGTCTGGAAGTATGAACTGTGCTTGGTAATTGCCAGCTCATACCAATAACGAAATGAATTCGGAAGAAAATCACGAAACCTATACGTGTTTTTCAGCTGTCGTTGGGGGGCAACACATCGTAAAATTGACGACCTCTCCATTTGCCCCCCAAATATTATTTTAGATTTATTTTGCTTGTTGGTTATACCTTATTCCTGGGTAATTGCGCCTTTTTAATACTATTAATGTCAGACAAATCTGAAACATTTTAACGTGTCTTGTATTAAGCGCGGCGGTTAGTCAATCTCTAACCAAACCAGCACGTTGCCATTATCTCTAGAGCTAAAGTTATAATAAAATACTCTGAATGAAGTGCACTTGTTTTTTTATGTTTTAAACAAAATGTATGAAAAATAATCTAAAACATCAATCTATTACTGTCAAATAATTTTCCCAAATGTGTTATTATTGATTTGATATGAAGAATACATACCTATAATTTTGACAGTTTTCAGAACATTACATATTTGATAAAATCTCTTTCATACTACGTAACTACATGGATTTGTAATTTTATGTCACATACGCTAATATTATGGGTTATTATTAGAAGTGTGAGGAGAAAGGGAAAAAAAAGCATAAAACCATTCTGGAGCTACTTGAAGCTTTCCTAATATGGGTATCTCAATCGGTTAGCCTGTACTTAACAGACATTATAAACTAAAAACCTAAATTCTTTATATACTAGAATGTTTAATATGTTCTAAATTATTTCTTTTATTTCAGGCAACTGATAGACGTGAGATGGCTGTTGGTGTGATGCAGAGATTAGAAGATTTGAACACTGTCCTTGGACAGACAAATGATCACAGACACAGGGTTCTCGCAGCTGCTGCTAAAAATATCAAGGTTAATATTAATTTTCACTTTAGCATATTAAACCAGAGAGAGAGGGGACAATGGGCTGTTTATTACACTAGTCCACAAGGTTTTAAATAAACGTTTTCTCATTCGTTGACTTAACAACTTTTGGGACTTCAGTCAATTTTGATTGTTTCGTTCAGCAACTAATTTTAATCTTCAGATGAGGTGATTTTGTGTATCATCACTGAGGATGTACATTAGGGTGGGTCGATTTTAGAATTTCATATTACTACACATTGGCAAGGGTTACTTGGCCAATATAAATCATTGTGAAACTTAAAAGGGGTTTTGTAATCTAAAATCAACGGACGCGCGGGAGGTATAAAATGTGCTCACCCCCTTAAAAAACCAAAAATTTAAATTCCTTCAAACACCATGTTGCATATCGAATTTATTAACCGCATTGAAATGCTGATTACGAATCTGAAAACTATTTTATAAATATTGCTCCTAGTTCGAATAAGACCTCATTAAGTACCTATAACAGCTGATTTAGTCAAAACCGTTTATTTCTGTAGGTAATTTGAAGATCTTTTTAGACTGAATCAATATTTTTCAAAACGGTTTTTAGATTCGTAATCAGCATTTCAATGCGGTCATTCTGATATGCAACATGCCTGTGTTTGAAGGAATTTCAATTTTTGGTTTTATAAGGGGGCGAGCACATTTTATACCCCCCGCGCGCCCGTTGTTTTTAGATTACAAAACCCCCTTCAAGTTTCACAGGGTTTTATATTGGCCCAGTAACCCTTGCCAATGTGTAGTAATGTGAAATTCCAAAAAAGCCTGCAAATCGACCCACCATAATGTACATAAAATCGGCCATTGTCTTATCCTTTTAGTTCCCTGAGTTAAATATCATAAAGAAGGATTTCACTTTGGCATTTTAAACTATTCAAAATTAAGAAAACTTACCACTTGGTGTTTGAATAATATTTAGATAATGATTTTATAACAACATTATTACCCATTTTTATGTTTTTGAAAAAATATGTTCTTAGAAACGTCTACCTTTAGTATTGCTTTTTTACTTATCTTTTGGAACAAAGACGAATATATAAAAATATTAATTTCATTTATCTTTTAATTCATTTCAACTTAATCTGCTTATCATACAGATGAGATCTTAATGAAATATTATCTTTATTATAAACACCTGTAAAAGTTTTTTGTTGTTGTTTGCAAAGAAAAATAATTCATGATTAATAAAGAATATAAGGTTTTAATACTCATATCTTGCTAACAAACTTTTTAAAACTGGAAATGGGTAGGTAGAATTGATAGGTAGTTATATTATAAAAGATGGGGTTACAGGGTGAATTACGTGTTAAACTTGTTGTCCATTCTTCGATATTTTAGATAAAATATAGATATTGGGTACAATTGAAACTTAACATTTTAAACAATTTAGATTTGGTTTGTGAAAGTCCGTAAGATCAAGGCCATCTATCACACCCTCAACTTTTTCAACCTGGACACTTCACAGAAATGCTTGATTGCCGAGTGCTGGATCCCGCGGCTGGACATGGAGACCATCCAGCTGGCGCTGAGGCGCGGCACAGAGAGCTCGGGCAGCACAATTGCGCCGATCTTGAACGAGATGCAGACGACAGAGTCGCCGCCAACGTTCTTCCGCACCAACAAGTTTACCATCGCCTTTCAGGAGCTGATTAATGCCTACGGCGTGGCCACTTACAGAGAGATGAACCCGGCTGCATTTACCATCATTACCTTCCCTTTTCTTTTCGCTATTATGTTTGGCGATATTGGACACGGAACCATCTGTTTTCTTGCCGCCTTCTGGTGTATTGTCAAGGAAAAACAGCTAATTGCGCGTAAAATTGACAATGAAATCTGGAATTATTTCTTCAATGGCCGCTATCTGGTTGCTCTGATGGGAATGTTCTCAATCTACACAGGACTCATCTACAATGATATATTCTCCAAGTCTGTCAACATATTTGGATCCTCGTGGCAGGTGACACTCTCTGACAACGAGATTGTCAACCACAAATCCTTCATGCTGGACCCATCATCAAATATTCCCAATGGAACATTGAAAGGTTATTATGGCACTCCTTATCCCTTTGGCATTGATCCAATATGGCAGGTGTCCTCCAACAAGATCGTGTTCCTTAACTCCTTCAAGATGAAGATTGCCATTATTCTTGGTGTTATCCACATGTTGTTCGGTATCTTTGTTTCTTTCCTCAACTCAAAATATTTTGGCAAGACCGTCAACATCCTCTGCGAGTTTGTACCCCAAACCCTGTTTCTCAGCTGCATGTTCGGCTACATGTCTCTGATGATGTTCCACAAGTGGACATCCTACTCAGCTGGAGGTGTTGAGCCTGGAGACTTCAAGACATCGGAGCAGTGCGCTCCATCCGTTCTCATCTCATTCATCAACATGGTTCTGTTCAAGACTAACGAGGAGCCCAACCCTGGTTGTGATGCCTACATGTACTGGGGACAGAAGCATATTCAGAGGATGTTGATGGTGTTGGCCCTGGTCTGTATCCCCTGGATGCTCTTGGCCAAGCCGTTTATGCTGAAGAAGGCCGCAGCTTCTAAACCAAATGAGTTCTTTGACTTCCCAGAGGTCATGATGCTTCAAGGTAATGCACCTTTTTTGAAAAATTTCCAATTAAACATAAGCTTAGTCTATTTCAATTTGTTCAAAAATATTTGATAGGTTTAGTTAAGGGGGGGGGGTTTTTAATGCAACCATCTCGTAATCAGTGAGCAAATGGCACTTAGAATTCGAATTTCGATATGAACTTTTGCATGAGTAATCCTTGGTAGGTCTATTTTCCCTAAATCGAACATAAAGTTGGAAAAGTAACGGCTGGCGGCTCAGCCGTTTAGCCGTGTTTTGCCTATTTTAATGGTAAATCCATCATCAATTACGTAGGAATCAACTGTTTAAAACATATTTTTGGTTTAATTCAAGTCAAATGATAGCAAAAACCATTTTAAAACTTCTAGTACCAACAGCTACCGTCTAGAACCGTTTGATAGCGTTTTGGAGTATTATGTGGAGATTGGTTTCGTGACTAATTTGAACAATAGGTAGCCGAAAAATTGCAAAACTGCTGAGCCGCCAGCCGTTAGCCACTACTTTTCCAACTTTTTGTTCAATTTAGGGAAAATAGACCTACCAAGGATTACTCATGCAAAATTTCAGGTCGAAATTCGAATTCTAAATGCCATTTGCTCACTGATTACGAGATGGTTGCATTATAACCCCCCCCCCCCCCCCTTATATTTTGTTGACTTAAGAATCTAAAATCAACAATAACAAACACAACGAAAAAAGACTCCAATTTACTGTGATATTTTTTCTTCAAAAAGATCTTTATTTTACCTACTGCTTTCTATAAGAAGGAAAAATATGTGACTATTTTATGTAGTGAAATATCTTCATTCGTACAAATATTTATTTGATTTAGGTATCCATACCATTGAATTTGCCCTGGGTACAGTATCCCACACAGCCTCCTATCTGCGTCTGTGGGCCCTGTCTCTGGCCCACGCCCAGCTCTCAGAGGTGCTCTGGTCCATGGTCCTGCAGATCGGGTTGAAGGTGACCCACTGGTACGGAGGTATTGTCCTGTGGGCCATGTTCGCCGCCTGGGCTGGACTCACTGTCGCCATCCTCTGTCTTATGGAGGGACTCTCTGCATTTTTACACACTCTCAGGTAGTAAATCTTCATAATTCTCAGGGATGGATCATTGGATGATTAATCAATACCCCCTTCGCCCCTCTTCAAACTAAAGCATAAGGAATATTATATTTCCTATTAGGTGTCCCCAAAACTAATGAAGGTGTAGCCAAAAAGCTAAAATAAGTAGAAGGTTCTTGCAGTTTTCTTTTGATATCAACTTTTAATTGACCGCATTGATTTTCAAAATATCTTATTTCAGCTAAAAAAAATTTATTAAGTCTGCCTATAACATAACGACTGCGAAACGAGTGAATATTTATAATTTTTATTTTAGATTACATTGGGTGGAGTTTCAGTCCAAATTTTACGGAGGCCAGGGGTATCTCTTCACACCTTTCTCATTCGAGAAAATTCTGGAACAAGCTGAGAACTCAGTCGAATAGATATTATTATCAACAGTCAAGTATTATTTTATTCGTATATATGTATAATATATGCTTAAGCCCTTTTTTGTGTTGTTTTAAACATGTTTTAGTTGTTTTAATTTTTATAAGTCATGATATATAAATGTTTATTATTTAGAAATTTATATTTAAACTATAGTCTTCGTTTTGAAGAATTCAATTTAGAATTTCGCCAAAGAAATTTTTAGGTTGTAAATTAAAATTTTCTTGCATAATCCTTATGAATCTGTGTTTTTCTTTCTTAGAACCGGTAATTTTAGTAGCGCAGCTACTTTAGAATTGTAAATGTTAATATAAACTTATGTATTGTTGTTTTCACAACCCTTGCATTCCAAATAAAATTTCAGCATCAAATATTTTGTTTTCCTTATTGGTATTTTACTTAGTTGAATCTTGAAACCTATCTTCTGAAAAACGTTACATGTTGCACTTTGTCTTGAAGCAAAATTATTAGTTTGGCTTTCTTGTTTCATCAAGGATCAAAAGGGATAAGACAATTGCCGATAAATTGATTTAAAATTGCCTCTTTTGGAGATTATAAATAGAAGTTAAAACGTTGGACACTCAACCTAATAAATCAAAATTTCATAAAAGCTCCAAAGTTGTAAAGCCAATGAAAAACTTCATTATGAAATTCTTATCGGTTCAGCGGTTAGCGAGATCCTACGGTACAGACAGACACACAGAGATCTTTTTACTTTATCACAAGGATAATTAAAAACAAGCTTAAATATAAAAAAGAGGTATTAACATATTTATTAGCGCACATGATAGTTGAGGTTAACGCATTATTTTAAGATCATAATTATTACAAATATACGTACAATACTAACAGAGTTCTTCTTTAAAGGGATAGTTCAATAAAAAGCATAAGGCCCGGGCAAACAAAACTGTTGTTAGTTCAATGATTTTTACTTCAATATTCGTTGATAATTGTCTGTAATACAATACTATACATAATTATTCAGTATGTCTGAGAACTGGTACTAATCCTGCGGAAATTAATCGATTTTGAAGCTATACTGGAAACTCGATTAAACCCCTGCATAGAACTATCCTTTGTAACACATTTTTTATAACATCAACGTACAAATTTAAACATTTTACGAAAGTTCACAGCAGCTAAAAACAATGAAGATTGTTAGAAAATCATTCCTATAAAGCTATAAGAGGGAAGAAAGGTTTATTATTTTCAATATTAAAGAAAATATGTAATCATTTTGCATTAATAAGCTTATAAATTCTTAACAAAATTCAAATTATAAAATTTCTAATACTTTCTTCTTGACCGGTAACTGTGAGTCCTAAAAGTAAAAATTAATTATCCTTTTAAGCATTAATTTTTTGTCGCATGCTTTTATCTCGAATGTACACTATGACTGATTTTGAAGAATAAAAGATAATAGTTATTTATCGCGTCGTATTACAGACAGCTTTCCGCTGATATTAAAATGAAGAATTTTAGGATCAATACCCATTTTGTTAGCCCCTAGTGGCCGTAGGCGCGGACTAACAAAACTGTTATTAATTTTAATATTTGTGGAAAACTGTTTTAATAAGATGATTTTTTAGTATTGCTAATAACCGAATCTAATCCAGCAGATATAATTCGATCTGAAAGCCATACTGGAATAAACCTGGATTTTAATTTACCTGGATGGCTGTTATCTAATCCAGCTGTCCTATATATTTACCTAAAAGGCTGTTCTTTGATCCAACTGTCCTATATATTTATCTGGATAATGTTATCTGATCCAGCTGTCCTGTATATTTACCTTGATGGCTGTTCTCTGATCCAGCTGTCCTATATATTTACCTGGAGGGTTGTTTTCTGGTCCAGCTGTCCTATATATTTACCTGGATGGCTGTTCAATTATCTAACTGTTACCTGGATGTCTGTTCTCTGATCCAGCTGTCCTATATATTTACTTGAATGGCTGTTCTCTGATCCAGCTGTCCTATAAATTTACTTGGATGGCTATTCTTTGATCCAGCTGTTTTGTATATTTACGTGGATGGCTGTTCTCTGATCCAACTGTCCTATATATTTACCTGGATGGCTGTTATTTGATCCAACTGTCCTATATATTTACCTGGATGGCTATTCTCTGATCCAGCTGTCTTATATATTTACCTGGATGGCTGTTATTTGATCCAGCTGTCCTATATATTTACTTGGATGGTTGTTCTCTGGTTGTCATATCCTATATATTTAACTGGATGGCTGTTCCCTGACCCAGCTGTCCTATGCATTTAGCTGTATGGCTGTTCTCTGATCCAGCTGTCCTATATATTTACCTGGATGGCTGTTCTCTGACCCAGCTGTCCTATGCGTTTACCTGTATGGCTGTTCTCTGATCCAGCTGTCCTATATATTTACCTGGATGGCTGTTCACTGATCCAGCTGTCCTATATATTTACCTGGATGGTTGTTCCATGATCCATCTGTCCTATATATTTACCTGGATGGCTGTTCTCTGATCCAGCTGTTGTACAGATGTAAGCCAGAGCTCACATTTGATGAAGTTGGCTGCTTACTGGAAAAAAGAATAGATTTAAAACATCTTTTTAGTAGCAAAACTACCCTATAATGCTCTTTGTCTGTCTGTAACGCTATGACGTAAATAAAATTTTCTTGGCTATTGTTTTGGTTAGAATACCCCTTAGTAAAGGCAGGCTATACAACTTACTTGGTCCGTCGGTCTGCAAAAGACATATGTATTTTAAGATTTCGTGATTTTCCATTTCTTATTGTGTCACACTTTTTACCACTTTCTTTTTTTATGACACCTGGACATCTCTATAACTCACATTGTCCGTTAGTCAAATCATGATTTTTGTGTTAGTCTACTTGGATGTTGTCATCCTTTTTGGCAATTTCAAAATTAAATGTAACTTGTAATTTATAAAAAAAGGATCCTAATTATTGTTCAGATTCAAAGATTATACCTTCTGTTTCCTTGATGTCTTACTCTCCCATTTTTACATTCACTCTCATGTCTAGAACCTAAAGGTCAAAAATATTTTTTATATTTATCTAAAGATTTTCATTTAATTTTTAAATCAATAGAAAATCTAAAATCATAATTAGAAAATTGTGTCAATAAAAAACATTGTAGGGACTATTCGGCCATATTTTTGTATTAGGTTTTTTTTAAACTACTTAAACAAAGTCAGCTAAAAACAGATGAATTTCTCAAAATAAAGCTTTGGGGGCTTGAGCTAGATTTATATTTGAAAGATTGGACCATGGAAAAAACGAAGTTGAACGTTTTGTCGTATTTTCACTGTAGCTTTTCTCTTATTTCAAGCCCCTGCGGGTGGATCTAACTGCGGGGCCAATTTGCTAACCTTGTGAGGCAATCATTAACATTTACATAAAATAACCTATCAAAAGTTAAGTTGTGAATATACGAAGAAACCTGCTACTTCGTTTTCTTTCCATGACCAAAAATATCTTACCCAGACCCGTGGTATACTGTCCATGCCCGCACTGTTTACATTCTTTGGAAGAAAATTCATCAGCATACGATCCTTTGGGACACAACTGACACAGCTGTTGACTGGAGGTCCTGTGCATGCCTGGCGGGCATCCTATACACTCATTGTCCCGGAACTCCATGCCCTCCGGACACCAACCATTCCTGGCCCGCTGGGACGGTGAACAGTCAGGTATAAACCTGTTGATCTGCCAGTCGACCCGGCGGGCTGAACACAGGTATGTCGGCGGCTTGTAGCTGAATTTTTGATAGAACACGTGGTTTAGATTGCAGACTGGGGTACATTTTTTGCTGTTACGCCTGTCCACACACGCCATTTTACCGTTGGCAACATCTGGCACCTGGTTACACACACTTGGCATCTGATTTCTGAATGATCCTAATGGCGACGGCAGTGAATTCGTAGGTGGAGTCAAACCTGGCGGACGCTGGGTCGTTGGAACGGGTGGCCTGTACACAGGATGTTGATTGACTGGACGTTGTGTAGGCGTTGCTGGCACATGGTGGCCATTCTGGGAGGTGTGGAAGCGTGGCGGTATTCTCCTATGCGGCGGCGAAATCTCCTGGGCATTTACAGTAATTGTAAACCCGCACCTAGCACGATTTCCGTCTCCGTCAGCCGCCTGATACAGCACGTGGTGACGGCCAGCCTCAAATTCTTGCCCCGGCAAAAATGATGCCATAACATGCTGAATGCCAACGTTATCCTTGAAAACCGGTTCTATCCAGCTGACTGCAGCTTTAGTCTGACCCTCCTCCAGGTAGACAACAAAAGAGCTGGGACAAGAGACAACCTTGGGCGGGTCCATGTCCTTGATGTGCACCTTCATGACACAGGAGGCTGACTGATTGGAGAAAGGACTGTTGGCGGTGAATGTGAGCTCGTGTTTGCCGAGCTTCATTTCTCCCTCCAGTTGCTTAGCCCAGGAGGGCGAAGATTCTACATATCTGAAACAATGGATATAGTATATAGTATATACGCTCATCCAGGGGTAAGGGTAAAAGGGATGGATGTATATGGGATCTTTATTTTAGTCTGCCAAAAGTTTCACTTTTTTTAGAGTACATGATAATCTGGTGTAAGATCCAAGTAATAATAAATACATTCATTTTATATATTTATTTAAAGGCAGTAAATTTTGAATAAAAAAGTTTTTAGTTTTTGAATATTTTACCTAAACCAATCAACATTCGTCTTTGGTTGGGGAAACATCACATAAACAGAGGCGGATCCCGGAGGCAAGGCTTTGATCTGATCCGGCGGGCACATGATAAACGGCGGGGGGAGATCCGACTTACAGATGGGGTTATCGCCGTTGTACTGCCAGGAGTTAGGTCCACAAACAGCATGTCTAAACAAAAAATTTGGTTTTTCTAATGTCTAAAGTTTTTATATTTTTATAGATTAAGTGCATGAACTTAATGAGTTGAGAATTCCAGAAGAGCTTCAAAGATTTTTATAACAGTTCTATGTTTGTGGTTGGATTGAATGTTTTTTTGTGTTTTGTGCTGCTCGGGGTAAATAAAACTGGTTTTGATCTCATAATTTTTCCTTTTTATATCCATGGAAAGCTGTCTATAAAAAATAAATGTTATTACTCAAGATTTTTAAAAACTTACTGTGCTCCTTCAAGCTTGAATCCTGGATTACATGAGAATCTGCACATAGATTTCAATGGACTTCCATTCTTATCTGAATAAAGAAAGTTACCTCATAATTAAATCTATAATGTGATGGTTTTTGCTTAGATTGAGTTAATTTGTCTATAATAAAGAATCATTATAATAAAGTAACTGGATGACTTTTTGTCTGTTTCTATGTGTGTGCACCTTAAGAAAATGCTAACCGCTGGACCGATATGGTTCTCCTTTATTTAGGTCTAGAAAAGGTTTATAGATATCTTGTCGATTAATCCCCCTCCAAATTCCTTTTTTCATAACTTTTTCTATTTAAATTTAAAATTAGATGTGAAAGGTCAAGTACCGCTAGTAAGAATTAAAGCAATAAGCCATCATTGAGTATTAATAATAATGAATGACAAAAATATAAAACATTTCATTCAGCACTTAAAACCTACCTTCAGTGCACGACTTTGGTTGGACAAGCCCATTCTTCGGAGGCAGGAGGGTCGGGCAGGTCTGTGGCACACAAGCACCCGTGCTACCTATCCACTTCCCATTCTCCGTGCACTTTATGCGCATAGGGGTGCCAACTGTGAACCCTTTTCGGCACTTCATCAAGCACTTTGCCCCCAGGTGGTAGCCCTGTCGTGTTCTCCTGTGGGTACACTTGAAGAATGCCCCCTCTGGCCGCTTCATCACAGGACAAGTGGCTGCCTTCTTTTTCTTTGGTACGCAGGTTTGACGGTCTTCTTTTAGGGTATGGTTTGGCGGACAGAGACATTCAAAGCTTCCCTGTAAAAATTGCACTTAGTTTCTAATTTTCTTATTCATACAATTGAATTACCCATACAAATTGATATTATGAAAGTGTAATATTACAGAAAAAAACCTATTATATCCTTTGAATGACCTAATGGAGGAATAGAGATAACCTGTCAGCCAATTGGAGAATACCAGAGGTACATTCAAGACACCTCGTTGGTTGAAACATTTTACAGATATTGGTACGTAAGGGCATAATTTTTTCCTAAAAATGAAGCTAATCTTGGGACCATCCAGATATATTAAAGCTCTATTGATTGAGGTCTTAGCAAGTAGCACATCACGGTATATAGTAAGTTGCACCTTTTTTGAGTCAATGTATTCTGTGTCATGTATTTAAGATAGTTTCTACAGGGCGTCACCACTATTTTAGCAGGAGGAGCTGAAAAACATAGAAATTAACCTTCTAGTGAATTTCTTTCACAAAAATGGAATAAACCTGGATATTAGTATTATTTTTAAAGCACAATGTTTCCCTTAAACTTTTTGCTTTTATATTAAATTTTAAACATACCTCTGTATTTTGACACTGATGTGAGCAACCTCCATTATTCTTGGAGCATTCGTTAAGATCTCCGCAGGTGACTCCATCCGGAAGGATCTGGTAACCTGACCGACACTCACATCTGGAACCTAAACAGATATCAGAGGTAAGAGTAAGGTATCTAAAGGGGTTAGACAATGGCCGATAAATTTATATGCATCCCAAATGATTATACACAAAATTACCTCTTCTGTGGATTCAATTAGTGGTTGGAAACTTTAATTAACCAACCAATACAAATTCAATAAAAGCCACAAAAAATTTTAAGAGAACAAATAAAAAATACATTATTTTAAACTTTAGGGAATAATGTAATAAACAGTCCAATGCCCCCTCCCTCCCTTGCTAAGAGTAGAATTTAACTACATTGCCTTTGCCAGGAGGGGAGTGTACAATGCACTGTAAATTAAACTCGTAAAAAAATTTTGTAAGCATGTATCATCATTTGTTGGCTTTAACACTTTGGAGAAAATTATAAAATCTTGATTAAAAACTCTCAATGTCATTGTCCAAACTTTCAAACAATCATTTTAATTATGTGGGTTCTTAAAAAAAACTTTTGCCTGGAGGGCAAACCTTGCACTTTACTATAAATCTTGAAAGTTTCCTTTACCTCCAGGAAGATTGACACACAATTGTTGACAACCTCCATTTCTGGTGGCACACTCATCCAGGTCTGTACAGGTAGTTGAGTTGAGGCGGTCAGCCTGGTAGCCTGGTCTACACGCGCACACAAAGCTACCTGGCTGGTTCTCACATACCTTAAATACACAAATAAATCATTTATAAAAAAAAAATATATAACAAAGGTATAAATTTTTTTTCCAGTATGGGTTTGTATCCGATCAACCGGTTCTCAGCCATACTGAAAAATGTATAGCATCGTATTACAAACAATTTTCCACGATTATTAAAATAAAAAAGCATAACATTAATACCTTGGGGCTAACAAAACTGGTTTTAATTTTAAAACTATCTATAAAACCATGCTATAAATAACTATTCCAATATTTTCTTAATATCCTAAAGTTTAAGGATGAAAACTCCTTACTTTTCCATTTAGAATGAAAAAAAGTTATCATACCTGTTGACAACCTCCATTATTAAATTTACACTCATTGATATCCTGGCATCTTTTCCCGTCTGGTCCCAGAGTGAAGCCTGATCTACAGTCACATCTACAACATAAATAAATGAAATCATAATCATAGATGATAGTATCCTGTGGCCTCCAAGTATATTTACACTGTGTATAGATGATGGTTACCTGAAGCCTCCAGGAATATTTACATTATGTATATATGATGGTTACATGTAGCCTCCAGGAATATTTACACTGTGTATAGATGATGGTTACCTGCGGCCCCCAGGAATATTTACACTGTGTTTATATTGATTGCCTCCAGTGATAATTATAATTTACCTGTGTCCTCCAGGAGTATTAATACAAAGCTGATGACAGCCTCCATTTTTGACAGAACATTCATCCAAATCTTTGCACTGTGTAGAATCTTCAGGATGCTCCCCATATCCATCCTTGCATCTAAGATTATTGTTTTTATTAGCAAAGCAACTTTATAATATGCATTTGTCTGCTAGTTGTATTAAGAAGTGTTAAGAGCTCTAAAATTCAGAATAATTATATTATTAGTTTCTGATAGGAACAAAAGTTGATTGACTTTAATGTTAAAAATTTCTTAAAGAAAATTATTCAAAATTTTTAACAAAAATAGCAACACCGAAATCAATTCAATTTTAAAAGGTGAAGCTTTTGTATAAATCAGGTATGCAATATGCATGTCAATATATATTAACGTCAGTTAGTCACTATTTAACGGACAATTCTGATCTGATTATTATAAATCTTGTTTATCGTGTAAAAACCTTCCCTGATATCCATTTTTAAGGAACTGAAATGCTTTGTAATTATTTGTCTTAATAAATAGTTAGATTTTGTTTATGATATTTTTTACGTTCTTTATCACAATATTTTGAGTGATACATTTTTCAGAAATTTAAATACATTTGCTAAAAACTGTTAAACTTTTTTGATACATAAGAAAGTAGCAACTCAATAATTCCATCCCTAACGGCCATTATTACTTCGTTTTTGTGGATGCTTTCAGCCTTGTTTAACAATCATTATCTTCTATCTTAATTAACTAACAAAAACCTTGACTAAAAAGTATGTTTTCTGGACAAACAGATGTTAAATATGATAAAAAGCCTCAAGGAAAACTTGAAGAAAGGTATGAAAAATGTTAACTAATGTAATTCCATCTATTTATGGGTGAAAGAAATGGTAATTAAGACCAATTTTGGTTAAAAATAAATGGCGCGGGGCAGGAATAAGCCAAATAATTCAAAAATTTATTTGGGGGAAAAAATGACGCAACGTTTAGTAAATTGCCTTTTGGGAGCTGTCTTAAAGTTAAAGGTAAATCGCGGCATTTAAAAAAATTCAATGATTTTAGTCATTAATTTGTATGAATAAAATAAAATGTCTACAAGCAGAAAAAAGATTAATTTAAAGCGGATTTTATGTTGACAGCAACATGATCAAAATTCTGGCCTCCAACTATTATGTTTTTTTTTCTGCTCCCTTAGTGATGACCTTTGTAGTTTTCTCTAAATGTTGGTCATACCTTTTTCCTGTGTGCGGGGGCCTTTAAATTGTTCTTGAAGATAGAGATACACACTTACTGTGTTTATGCAGTAAATAGAAAACACCGATTATATTCTAGGAACATTTGAATAGGTTAATTATACATTTATTTTTTTAAAGTGCCAGTTCCCCTCATATTGAACATTGACCAAAAACAAAGTTTTAAAAAAAACTCTATTATGGTGCTGTTTTTTTAGGTCAGATAAAGTAAGGGTTAGATGAGCCCCACAGGTTTATTATCCTTAGGATCCTGACCCCCACAAGGGTTTTTACTACCCTTAGAGTTAGCATATCGCAAGGTTTAAAACCCCTGCGGAGTAAGAAAGGATTGTGTTACTGTTATGAAAGCCTTAAACACAAAGCCTTAAATAATTACTTAAAAATTTTTTAATAAAATAATTGTTGGTCATAATAGCTGGAATTATATAGTTTTACCACATAGATTATATTACATACATCTTTTATGGAATGTTAAAAATCGACGCCGCCTACTCTTTCATTATTCGCAATCTTATTTTGATGCAAATATGGGCACAAACCCCAGGTGCAAGGTACAGCCAACCAGAGAAATTATTTGAAAAATCTTTTGGCGTCAGATACCAAAATGGTTTTTAATAATTTGTTTGTGGGGGGGGGGGGGATACGTTATTCATAGAGTTTAAGGAGAGAGATTCAAATTATTTGACTTGAAGGCTATACCATATCCCTGAAATAAACCAAACATTGAGAAGCTGCTCACACACACACACACATACATTCACACATACACATAAAGACTGCAACATGGACATGGTTATGGTAGCTGCAGAAAAAAATATATTTTGCCTTAAACTTTTCTGCCTATCTGTCATACTGTTGTATTGTTAGTTGTATTGTAGTGAACCTACTCTTATAATTCACTTTGTCCGTCTTAAATGCTTCGAGGGAACTAGGATTTACTCAGAGGCTGTTTGAGCTACACCATTGTTTTTTCTTGTCAACATTTCCATCATTATGGAGCATCTTTATATATAAAACATTAATTGCGGTAAGACTGCTTTTAGGCAGCTTTTTAGTTTTTACCCGAGTTTATCTTTTACAACTGAGGTGAATTCTTAAAAAAACTTTTGCCCCACTAAAATCAGTTTGCCCCACTAAAATTTTAGTGAGGCAAAATTACCTCACTGATTTTAGTGGGGCAAACTGATTTTAGTGGGGCAAAAGTTTTTAAGAATATACTCTGATTTACAATTTTTAATTTTTGTGAATAATAGTTTTCAAGTAAAATGTCTCGTTGATCTGAGTAATTTTTGTGTAAATATATATAAGTACACATAACATTTAATGTTTTTGTCAGATTTTCGATCACAAATTTTTTTCATCCATTCATTCTGTAAAGATAATTTTTACAACTTGCAGATCTTCCAAACCGTTGGTGTTCAACTAATAAAATCATCATATATATGGATGTGGGGGTAATTCTGATTCAGGGACAATATAAATCATTAGTTCGCCCACTTAGCCCCTTTTTTTAGGGGGGGAGGGGGTTCATGAAAATAACCCAAAACCATGCAGATATTTATAATGCTTCCCTGAAAAGTACAACCTAATCGTGCCAATAATTTTTAAGATCTTTAGCTTTAAACAAATCAAAGCTCCCTACTTTATGTATCGACTTCTAGGCTTCTAGTGGCACTTGAGATAATGCATGGAAGAGTTACTTTTTTTTTAAGGATTATAGACTTGGCTAAAGATAGTGGCTTAGCACCTAGCCTAGTGTTTATGCCTCAAAAGAGGAAGGCAATACCCAACAGCTAAAGAACAACTACTTTCAAATAGTACTTTGTGTAAAAATTTTCGTAGTTTGCCGGATTTGGAGTGATATATGGGGCACTGAACACAAGGGTAAACCTTTTTATGTTCATGTAATTGGTGGTGTTCCTTTAATTATCCAGAAAAAAAACTTATTTTTCGCATCTCATTCAAATAAATTTTCACAACCGCAATTAATTGCCAATATATTAATGGATTTAGAATATAATTTCTGAAACCCAATCAAGATTTAATAGATTTCCAAAAGGGGTTTAAACCAACGAATGAGATGACGTGCTTATAAAACGTATGGGACCGTTTTAATGTACAGTCCAATTTCCATTGCCTTTCTGATTTTAATTTACCATGGTTAAAATCATTAACACTACTTTGGAGACTTTTAATTAATTTTGATTGGTTGGTTCATTAGGTTTAGTATCCACACGTTTCAACCACTTATTGTACTGTAAAGAAGGAATAATGTGTTGCATCATTGGGGATATAAAGTATACATCAATTTATCGGCCATTATCATATCCCTTTAGATCTTTGACTTTTTAAAGCAAAATGATATTCCTTAATTTTTAGATGAGATAGGACAATAATTTTACTAAAAAATAGTTGTCTTACTTGCAAGTTCTTGAGCCAATAGTATTGATACAAGTATGATGACATCCACCATTATCAACCAGACACTCGTTAATATCAATACATGTCTTGGTAAATTCATCCAGCATAAATCCTTCGCCGCACATGCACTCAAACGAACCTGAAACAAGAATAACAACATCCATTAAAGCGATGCTCTGAAACGGTTAGACATACGAACATTAACACCAGTATAGTGTCAGAACTGAATGAGCAGAATAAAATATATAAGTCTAAACAAAATTGGAAGTAAATTTGTACTACTTAAACACAGGATACTGTTTAAGAACATACTTACATTTTTAGCACTTGATAAATAGAGATACTTCGCCTTTAACATTGTACCATGTTGCAATACGAATCCGTATTCCAAAAATCAGATGAATATGATTATTATACCATACAAAATTTTTTTTGCCAAAAAAGTAAATTAACAGAATGTTTTAAATGGACGTACGGACTTTCTGGTAATGATTATAGAGTAGCTACGCTTCCTAAATCATACCTAATTGATATAGGAATCAACATGCAACAAATAGGAAACCGTTACTATTAAAATTCGGGGACCAATGTCCCCTCCCTCCCAGAATGATAATACTTACCAATAAGATTTCTACAAGTTCCCTCGTGACAAGGATTATCTTTACATTCATCTGTATCAACACATACACCACTGGCATCAATCTCGAAACCTTCAATATAATCATTAATAGATTGACTTATAACCAGGGGCTGTGATTCAGCAAAGTTATTCCATTTGAAATTGCCGAAAAAAAACTTTTTTTTATTGTATCTAAAGGAAAGTGGATAAGGGAAGGAGGGAGGATGAAGTGGGTTGTTGGAAAGTTTTTGAATTGTTTGTCAGAATCCTTCTCCCCTGTACCTGCTGATAACTAGTAGATCATCAAAATCAGTTGTAGATGAATTAATTTTTATAACTGTCACAATTGTCAAAATTATGAATTAATTTTGCGGAGAATTTACTGAAAGAAATTAACAATCAGTACAGATGTATGACCCAGACAATTACCTTGATCCAGTGGTGGTGACCTTTTTCGTTTTCTAGCAAATTGCTTTTTCTTCTTTTGTACTGACTTGGCTGTGTTAATATTTCCGACGCTATTGGCTGATATTCAAAAACCCAATTGAAAGTCGGCTCATAGTCCCCACCCTGTGAAAATACAGTTATTTAACCACTGCCCCTATATTCTTTTACTTTAATATCTAGACTATACCTGGATGAGTGAAGCACTGGTGAGATCCAGGTAAATTAGAACAGTCACCATGTTGACCACAGGGCTTTTCTAAACACTCATATATTCTATACCTGGATGACAGAAGCGATGGTTGGATCCAGGTAGATTAGAAGCGTCACCATGCTGACCACATGGCTGTTCTAAACTCTCATCTATACTATACCTGGATGACAGAAGCACTGGTGAGATCCAGATAAATTAGAACAGGTACCATGTTGACCACGGGGCTGTTCTAAACACTCATCTATACTATTCCTGTATGAAAGAAGCACTTGTTGGATCCAGGTAGATTAGAACAGTCACCATGCTGACCACCTGGCAGTATTACTATACTATACCTGGATGACAGAAGCACTGGTGGGATCCAGATAGATTAGAACAGTCACCATGCTGACCACATGGCTGTTCTAAACACTAATCTATACTATACCTGGATGACAGAAGCACTGGTGTGATCCAGGTAGATTAGAACAGCCACTCTGCTGACCACATAGCTGTAATACTATACTATACGTAGATGACAGAAGCACTGGTGGGATCCAGGTAGATTAGAACAGTCACCATGCTGACCACAGGGCTGTTCTAAACACTCATCTTTGCTATACCTGGTTGGCAGAAGCACTGGTGTGATCCAGGTAGATTAGAACAGCCACTATGCTGACCACATAGCTGTAATACTATACTATACCTAGATGACAGAAGCACTGGTGGGATCCAGGTAGATTAGAACAGTCACCATGCTGACCACAGGGCTGTTCTAAACACTCATCTATACTTCTATAATATACCTGGATGGCAGAAGCACTGGTGTGATCCAGGTAAATTAGAACAGTCACTATGCTGACCACATAGCTGTAATACTATACTATACCTGGATGACAGAAGCACTGGTGGAATCCAGGTAGATTAGAACAGTCACCATGCTGACCACAGGGCTGTTCTAAACTCTCATCTATACTATACCTGGATGACAGAAGCACTGGTGGGATCCAGGTAGATTAGAACAGTCACCATGATAACCACATAGCTATTCTAAACACTCATCTTTTCTATACCTGGATGACAGAAGCATTGGTGGGATCCAGGTAAATTAGAACAGTCACCATGTTGACCACATGGCTGTTCTAAACACTCATCAACATCATGACAGCTGCCATCACGGTACTGGTACCCAGAGGGACATGAACATGAATAACTTCCTAAATATGTGAAATATAACTTATCGTGGGTGTAATTAGCAGTAAACGGTGGGGACATTGGGCTGTTTATTATACTAGTCCCCAAAGTTTTGAAATAACCTTTTCTTATTCGTTGACTAATCAACCTTGGGAGACTTTATTAAATTTGGATTTGTTGGTTCTTGGTTCATTAAGTTGTGTTTTCAAACGTTTTAACCACTAATTGTAATCTACATAAGGGGTATATTCGTGCATCATCATTGGAGATGTACATCATTTTTGCAACCATTGTCTTATCCTTTAAGATCCCTGTCTTATTAGACATATTAAATCCCTAAGCACGTCTTACTAGTTTTATAAACATAACCACTTTTTTTTAGCAAGATTGGGTTAGGAAGGGGCAAAACATTACATTTATTGAATATGTGATAAGCATACCTTGAGTGTTGACACAAGTCCCAATACCGCAGGGTGACCCCTGGCACTCGTCTACATCCAGACAAACTCCCTCCAGCTCATAGTAGCCAGCAAAACAGGCACAATGGTATCCACCCTGAACAATTGAAGCAGCTTATAGTACCTGATAAAGAAATGACGTCATACAATACAAATGACTATGATATGCCAGTACACATTTTACCATTGGTCAATTACAAAGTATACTGGCCTATCATTGGTCATTAGTATAGCATGACATCATTTTTTATTATTCACTATGTGCTGCTTCAAGAATGACAACATTTACATAAATTAGAAAAAGGATGACAAAATTCATAAACGCAAGGCTCGAATTTTATACGATAAGACAAACAAACATCAACACTTGTAGAGTGTCAGAACAAAATAATAATTTATTAGTCAAAATATTGCTTGTTGCAAAATTGCTCAAATACAGGATACTGTTTAAGGACATACTTTCATTTTAAGGACTTGATTATAGGGATGCTTTGCTTATAATGTTACACCCTTTTCTCCTAGGAATCTGTATTTCATAAAATTTTTATGACAAATCTAACATTCCCAAATCAACGATAATAGCTGTCCGTTACGGACGAACGTACGGACAGAACCTGATAAATAGATCATTGGGACACATGAATTGTCGTACATGTGCATTTATTACATTTTTCATCTACACTCTTATTGGATATTTCTAATGCTGCGCTTGTTAGGGACGCTTGTAAAAGTATAATCACAAACAGACATCCTATTACTTTAGTAAATTGGATTTAAAAATAAGAAGAAGAATTTACATTTGAAATCTTATTTTTGAAATATGATATTAAAATGCTTCCCTTCATTGAAAACAGTAGAATCTATTTCATACTTTTAAAACAGGGAAATATGGGACATTGGGTTGTTTATTACACTAGTCCCCAAAGTTATATTATAACATTTTCTTATTTGTTGGCTTAACAACTTTGGAGACTTTAATTGAATTTTGATTGGTTGTTTCATTAACTTGAGTGTCCAAACATTTCAACAAGTAATTGAAATGTAGAGAAGGGGTAATTTCATATATTATAATTGGGGATGTACATCATTATATCGGACCGTGTCTTATCCCTTTAGATCCCTGCTGATAAAGGATATGAATTTGTACAATTACGAAAATTCCGTCTGTCACAAACGGATAGTTTTAATGCTTAATTTAGTCATGTTTCACTTGAAGGTAATGTTAGGTTAGGTTATTGTGGGTACAGGGTAGCCTCGCAGGTTTAGAGCACCGTGGGTATAGGCGCAGCAGGGGTTAGTCATGGACAAAAAAATTACTTCCCCATTCCCTTTATTTTCAATTTATTTTATTCAAAATATAAGGATGGGGAGATTTTTGTGCTCGCAATGCACTTTAAGGGAAAGCACTAAATCTTGTTTTGTGAATAGAATATTAATAGAAATTATTTAAACTTGTAGATGAGTCAAAGTAACTCCAAAATGGTATAAATAAATCCACCACCCTCGCTGTCTATAAATATATTTCAAATCCTTTTTCTCCAGTAATCGAACATGACCAAAATAAGGCTTTTTATTAGCGCCATAAAAAGGTTAGAGAAATAATGTAGACTTATTATGGGAGAGAGACCACTGTCCAATTATTTAGACTCAAATTAAATTAGTCATAGATATATTAAATTGGGATAGTTATGTCCACAAGAAGCGCAGCAATAAAAAGCAAAAATAATTTCAACGATGAATCATGAATAATAATAAGCTTATAAACAGTATAGATCACTTCAGTTTTAGAAAATATATTTTGAGTTCAAAGCAAAGTTTTTTTCCGACCTTATTGGACACCAAAATATCTGTGCAAGGATGTACATCAATTATCGGTCATTGTCTTATCCCTTTAGATCCCTGAATGTGTGCCTTGGTTGGGTGACTTAGACGTTTGGCATAGGTATTTCAGTGTAATAGACGTACAGAAATAATTGTAATATATAGAAGCTGCGCTCCAAACAAGAAATGATTGCTTAATATGGTAGGGTTGCAACTTTGCCATCTATTTCTTTTTTCTCTCTCTCTCTCTCTCTATCTATCTCTCTCTTTCTCTCTCTCTCTATCTCTCTCTCCATAATTTTATTTCTTTCTTAATTAAGTTTATCTTCATTTTTAGCAGTTTAGCTCATCTGTAATTACTAATGTTCGCCAGTCCTGTAAAAAAGGCGTAGAGTAACTGTTTATCAGATGCTATCAAAGATGGTTGAAAATTTTCTTAAGATTACTTCCAAATGCCATAACGATATGAATGAAATTAAATTAAAAGTGATTTAATTGGCTGCTAATTAAGATAAGTTTTAAATTCCGTTTAGTCTGTCCGTCAGTATTCATGACAATCTTGATATTTCAATAATAAATATGAGTCAAGAAATTAAAAAATATTAGGTTAATAATTCTCAAAATCCTATTTTATCTCTTGACATAACTTTTTATAATGAATCAAATGTTGAAATAATGCAATGAACGGTATAAACTATAATTTACATAAGTTTAGCTTCTATATCAATTCTTTCAGTTTCCCCTTTCAAAAATAACTCTTTTGTTATTTAAATAGATTTACCTTTGTGACTCCAAGGGAAGGAAAGGACGATAGAGGTTACAATTATTTTTCACCCCTTTCTTAACATCAATATTTGCCAATTACCAAAGCTAATTTTCCAATCATAAAAAACATTATAATCCATTGTGCTATCCCTGTCAGGGAGGAAGCGTACATTGGGCTGTTTATTATACTAGTCCCCAAAGCCTTTTAATAACGTTTCCTTATTCGTTGGCTTGGGGACTTTCTTTGAATTTTTATTGTTTGGTTCATTTAATTATGTGTACATATGTTTTATCCACTAATTGTAATCTAAAGAAGGGGTAATTTTGTGTATTATCATTGGGGATGTAATTAATTTATCGGCCATTGTCTTATCCCTGTACTGGTATGATACCAAAACTATTCTCTTAGTTCATTTGTAGAGTGTGCAAAGTCAACTTGACCTTTTTTGGAAAGCTATAAATGCCAGTCCATAAGTTTTGGATTTTGGTCGCATCACAACATTTTTTTTCTCTTCATCGAATATATTTCATGTGTTTTTAAAGCTTGAGTCTTTTGCACATACGAAAAAAGCTCAGCACAGTACCGACTTTTAAAGACTTTTTCATTTTCTCTAAGGTTTGACTTTTTTTCTTCTTCTGTGAAATAATGTCTTGTGTAAATTAGGTAAGATTAAACTTCATTTAATTGTACATCAAAAATTGTATTGCTGAATAGTCATAGTTCACCAAAAATCTTTACGTTTTCTTCATAAAATTTCATACGGACAGGCAGACGGATAATTGTAATTATATATTAGGTTAATTAAATATTTTGAATATTTCTTATTTACTAAGTATATTTGCGATTACTTTTATTTAATGAAATCTTCCAATTTTTAACATGTACAAAACGGCCTGCTTTATTGCTTCAAGATCCATGTCAGATCTATATAGGAAATAAATGTCTATAAACGAGCTCAAGTTTTCCAAGGAATATATGATTAAAACTCATAGTGCTCCAATAATCCATAATAAACTCTCATTGCCCAGAACGATAAGACCCATTATTTTACTTTATTAAAAATAAATTCATTTTTTTCATTTCATGTTGCTACTTACCTTATATTGATGTATTTAATTTCTAATCATAAAAAAGAAAATTTAAATTTATAATATGATAAATTTAAGAAAACTATGTTTTAAAAGAATTCGATTGTGGCGACATTTTGTGTGTTCAAATATTAAACTAAAATTGTAATCATCATCATTAACCCTTTGGTGATGGTAATGTAAAGAAAAAAATATAATTTAAAAAAATCTTTTAAAAATCATTTAAATTATTAAATATTCACTTTCTTTTAGATAGTAATGCCGGGTGAGGAAAATAGATTTATTGAGAAATAGATATGCATATAGAAAACTAGCCAATAGGGAGATAATTATATCGAGCCAACTCTAGTATAAAATATAAACAGGATATTTGTGTCTCTGTACTGCATGAAGGATATTGATAAATGCTGAACCAATATGGTTCTATTTAATAGTATAGCTTTTCACAGGTCCTGAGGAGGTTTATAGCTATTTTACCTCAACCCTCACAGGGGATATCTGCCCTAGAAAAAAATTATCCCGCCCCATTAATACATACTAGAGGCGCTAGTAAACAGATAAACTTACTTAGATGAAGAAGTTAACAATACAGATGTATGTTATTTGAATGATTTTTGTATTCGCGTATATACCATTACCCATATCTTAAGATCAAGACTGTTAATTTATTTTACCTTTAAATTTGTACAATTTCCATTGACACAAGGATTTCCATACAAACATTCGTCTAAATCTTGGCAGCTACCAGAGGCAAACCTTAACAGGAAATATAATGAAGTTGAGTTGTGTTAGGGTTATGCTGAATTCTTGGTCTATTATTTTTTAGCATGGGTAGAGATAGGGCGGTTTCCTTACAAATATTGAAAAAAAAACGAAAAAGATGTACTATATGTTAGATTATGTGATAAAGAAATATGTTTGAGTACAAACACCAAAAAACTATTTTGCCTTCAAGAATCCTAAAGTCTAAATGTTTTATAATTAAAAATTGATATTGTTTTCTTTGACATATTATTGTGTTTTTACTGTTATTTTGTTAAAAGCAAATGTCATTTTTAACTGGTTATCAGATAAATGGATAAATTAGCAAATTTTTTATAACAGACTATAGAAATATTGATTGGGTTTTACAGTCTATCTTTTCCACCAATAATTATGATTTAAACAACAGTTTAGTTGTACAAATATCTATTCTTTCTTTCCAATGATTTCTAAACAACTATTTATTGTAAATTTAAACGAAAGATAAATTTAATAGAGTAATTATATTCTGTCAAAATATAATAGTGTGCGTGTGTGTGTGTGTGTGTGAGTATATGTGTGTGTGTGTGTGCAGTGCATGTGTGTTAACATATGAACATTGAACAACATGCCAAAAAGGAATGGCATGAAAAAAGTTTTGGTCATGCCCCCCCCCCCTGCTAGGCAAACAGGGGGGGGGGGGGGTATATACACCGGCAATAATCCTTCCTTTTTCCTAGGGAACAATCGATATATTATTACTTGGATGTTGCACCAGATTTTCATGCACTCTGATTAAGTAATACTCACAGTTGGCTAAAATAACGATTCCCTTTACACTCTTTTTAACCCATCCCCTCTTCTCCTCTGAATTAACGCACTGACTAATAAATCTCGTCCATTTTAGCAAGCTAAATTTACGACAATTTTTTCCCTGTCAATACATCCAAGTATATCCTATATACATTTAGGGAACCTAAAGCTTGGAATTAATGAAGTTTACCATTCTTATTAGCAATACAAGCTGCCCGTTTTTCATAATTAACTGATATTATAAAGACATGTTCATAAAAAGAAGTAAAGGATTCGGGTCCGAAACTTAAGATCTTAATTACTACTGGACCGATTGGGTTCCCTATTTCAGGCGAGCTTCACATAGGTCCCATGATAATTTTAGGCTATTTTATTTTCAGATTTTAGTCTTGGGAGGGTTTCAAACTATTTTTCTATCCTCTCTTAGCTCCTTTGAATACAGAGCCCCTAAAAAGGAATGTTTTAAATTAACTTCTATAGATGCATTAGAACCAAAAATTTAAAGATATTTTCTATTTTGATTAATTTTAGATTATTGCAAGCGAAACTTTACTACATGCTCTTCAATTTATAATTGCATCGTAAATAAACAAAAAAAATCGGTGCTTTCCCTCAAATTGCCCTGAGCATAGAACCGTCTCTTCGTATATTTGAAATATATAGAAGAAAGGGGAAGGGGGGGGGGGGAGTTTTTCGTTTGCTTGCTTTTTAATTTATTCAGGTTGTCAGGTTAGGTTATATGGGGTGAATTGGTAGTCCCTTAGTTTTATGGTAAAGTAGGGGCTAGACATAGAAAAAAAACGAAAAAAAAACTACCTTCTGCTTTTATTTCAATTAGTTTTAAAAATAGGGTTGAAGAGGGTTTGTTTTGTTAACAAAAAGAAGAATAAAAATATGATAAATTTTTAAAATTCTAACGACAATATTATAAATCATTTATGACATAGATTTCGTACACGATTTCGATCAAGTTTTGATACAAGACATAACAAACGAATTCAAGCTCGTTGGTGGCTATTTGTTTATTGTCTGAGATAATTCGAAAATTACCACGATAAAAGCGGCTGTAGACCGACAAAAACAAAACGACGAGCCCTTGTTTTAAAGTCTGTAAAAATATCTTGGTTGACAAATCACTACAAGACAAAAATTATGGTTATCTCTGGAAATGGAAAGCTAAAAGGATTTTATGGTAATAAGGTGACGTGCCAATTCTTTACAAATTTATAAATCAAATTTACATAAATTATATAAAAAAGGTCTCGAAGCGAAGCTACTCTACATCAAATCAAACTTTATATAAAATAAGCGGTTGCGCGCATTGCCTCCAGGGGCTGTGTTTTTGAAGGGAAAGCGAAGGAAAGTAAAAGACTTAAATCTAAATATGAAAATAGCCTAAAATCATCCGAAGCTTCCCTGTTTAGAGAACTCAATCTGTTCAGTTGTTATTAGACAAAAAAATCTTACTACTTTACATAATAGGATTATAAAATGTAATACAGCAAGTGATTTTTATCACACATTTTGGTGTAAAAATGGACTTCTAGCGATTCAATTTTGGTCTTAATAGCCACCGTTTAAATGCATTTAAATCATTTTTAAAAGGATCCTATAGAATTATCTTTACTCAGAAAATGGCTAAATTACATATGTATGCAACAACGTAAATTTATTCAAAAAACAGGCGTGCATTTAACGCAAAGTACTCTTAAAAGTTAACAGTTCAGAATAGCAAATGCAAAAAGTTTGATTTCTATCAGATCTTACACTTTTGAAATTAAATTTTAAATGATTATTCCCTCAATTGAACAAATAGGAACATAGTGTAGACTAATTATTAGGTTAGAAACTTAACACATTTTGAAACGAATTCTTTTCATTCAAATAATATGTTAGCTTTAGATGATTAAATATGTTGGATGACTATTTTGTCTAAAAACTTCACTACTCTTATTACGCATTAAATCATTGTTGACTCAATAAGTTGCGCCTGTTTTTGGCTAAGGCATTTCAACATACTCTAACTATAAATATCGTGCACCTGACAAAGTAGCACAAAATACAAAATACAAGAGTTATAATGCAGTGTTAAGTCAAACTTAGAACCTATCACCTCCTCGGCGACGGGGTTAAAACCTTACCTAAAACCTGGCTGACACATGCACTCATAAGATCCAATTTGATTGACACACTCCCCTGCCTCACCGCAAGGATTATCCTCTGCACACTCGTTTATATCAACACATTCACCAAACTCCTCCACAAAGCCCTGCAATAATGGACCTATTATTACCTGGATCTTACACCAGATTATTTCATACCTTAATTGAGTGAAACTTGTAGCTGGCTAAAATGACGTTTCTTCCTCCATACATCCCCATTATCTTATCCCTTCCGCTCATACAGATGAACGAAGTGAACATTAATTGATGTCTATGTCAGTCCTTATAAAAAGAGTAATGCAAAATAAAGATCAGTAAACTTTGATTTAGATTAGTCAAAAAAATGGATTTGAATCATATAGTGCTCGGTTTGCTAGACGTACAAAAAGACGTGGTGATATGGCTTACTTATAGAGAAGCTATTATGGTTTAGTAATATTATACCTGATGACAGGCGCACGTGTAGCTGCCAAGTGTGTTCAAACAATCTCCATGGCCACATAGTCCAGGGTGATCAACACATTCATCCTTGTCTATACACCTTGTAGTATCCAGGTGGTATCCTTCCTATATATATATATAGTGTACACAGATATCTAGCTAGTATATACACTCATCTTTGTCTATACACCTTGTAGTATCCAGGTGGTATCCTTCCTATATATGTATATTTATAGTGTACACAGATATGTAGATGCAAGATCTAAATTTCAAATGATTTGAACGTACAGACAAATACTTTTAAAGAAAAGCTTCGCTTCTAGATTAATCTTACTTTACTTTATTATAAATTTCATCATAAATTTATAACACAGATATATTCACCTGGCTTTGATTGACAGCTCAGTGTAATTAACGCATATATCTCAGGGCACAAGATATTGATAAAATGGTCAGCCCTCAGGCAGTTTTAATGTATTTTTATGCATTTTCAGGCCTATTATTACCAATATAACACTATATATGGGTAATACTAGCCTATCCATGGTAATCTATATGTGATTGAATATTGTTATATGCTTATATAAAACATTATATCTATTGTTAAAGTAATCATGTAACCATTATGTAAAACTAAGTATACCTACAGCCATAGCTACATTTACATCACAAGTTTAACATACAAACACCTTATTAAACAGACAAGGATTAGATCCTGGTAATAAGTTGTCTTTATAACCTGCACTTCTTAAAATCAGTCAGTTATTCATTAACTCTTGAACTATTAAGTTCTTCTCCTGGCTTAAAGGTAATGATCTTAGTTAATTTAGCATACATTGTAGTTTAAATTTAGGTTCCTTAGTACTTAGCATGAATTGTGCCTAGGTCTTATGTTAGAGGTCTAACAATATGCACAATTAGATGCTTTGGACTTAAGGCAATCTCCTGTCCTACACTACTTATGTTTATTATCTCCTATCATGTAACTTTCATACTTCACTTGTAATGTAAATATACTTTATTAAGCCATCTTCCTTAATTTATACTTGATATACTTATATTATATAGATCGAACATCATAACCAGCCATTTATTCTTAGTTTAAAGCAATATAATACCGTGCGTGGGTATTTGTTGGACTGCCACGGGTTCAACCAAATTCGTATTATACTTGTGGGAATAAAAGGAAAAGCATTCTTCACTGACAAACCGACTTTGAGAATGTTTATGTGTATTGCAGTATAGTAGGATTTAAGTAGTACTCATAGAAGAGCGATCTCCATATCCCAGATTTTGGACAAGCGCCCCATTCGCACTACCAGATATATAGTTAGTATATACACTCATCCTTGTCTATACACCTTGTAGTATCCAGGTAGTATCCTTCCTATATATTTTAAATTTAAGTTTTAGTTAATTTCAAAATTAGTTTCATAATAATTATTTTGACTTGCAGAAAATTGATTTTCCAGTATGGCTTCGAAACAAATCAATATCCTCTCGATTAGAACCAGTTCTCAGTCATACTGAAAAATCATGTTTAGCATCATATGACAGACAATTTTCTACGTATAATAAAATAAAATTCTTAAAACTCGGTCCATCGGGGCTAACAAAACTGGTTTTAATCTTATAATCTTATAATTTAATATCCACGGAAAACTGTCTAAAATACGATTCGATAAATATCTATTCTCCAAGTTCCATATCCCTGTCCCCTCGGTGAAAAGGCCTGTGTAAATGTCAGTATTTGTCAGGCTTTATCATTTAGTTACTCAGAAGTATTATGGCTTTATTCTAAAATTATACACAGAGTTTCATCTCATTATCATAATAAAGAAGTTGGTGCATTTTAAATAAAAGGGTTCGAAGCCGCGGTCGTATGGTATAAAGGCTGCCATTAAATACAAATCCCTGTAGCCGCGTTATTTTAGTTGAAACTGATAAAAACAGTACATTAAAAATTGATCTACAGCTAATACTTTTAATCAACAAGCCGTCTTGATATCTCAAGATGTTTCTTGTATCGCAATTAAATTGAAGCTTTTTATAGTGCTTATAAAAAAAATGACGTCATACTGGCCTACCATTGGTTCATTAAATTGTATTCTGGCCTGCCATTGGTAATTTAGTCTGTTTATTGGCCTGTCATTGTCTATTTGTATTGTATGACGTTATTTTTTATAGGCACCATAAAACGCTTCATTAAATTAATTATTTCCTAATTTTGACTGTTAATGACTAGTAGCAATGACAGTTATTACACCCTTCTTCTACAAGCCCCTGCCGCAAACGGGCTGGTATAAAAAAGGCGGCGTTTATGCCTAATAGGTATTTCATTCAATTGTAATTGAAATTTTTGGAATGATTTTGAATCATTGTTATCAAATTTGGTTTGATAATTTAATTAAGTCGTAGAACGTGCAGTAAATTAAAGATAAAAATAAATTTACTATTTATTCAATTATAATCTTTTTGGCAAAACAAAATAAAAGTAGCCCAATTATGTTTTAAAAATACTTCAAACGGTAATTGGTTATGCCATTCTAAAATTGTTTTGGAATTGATAAAACTATCTTTTGAGCAGGGAGGGAGGAGACATTGGGCTGTATATTACACTAGTCACCAAAGTTTTCTAATAACATTTTCTTATTTGTTGATTAACAACTTTGAGGACTTTTATTGAACTTTTATGGGCTGGTTCATTAGATTGAGTGACCAAACGTTTTAACCATTATTTGTTATCCCAAAAAGGGGTAATTTTGTGTATCATCATATGGGGTGTACATGTATTCATAGGGCATTGTCTATTCCCTTTAGATCCCTGATATAAAAGATAAATTTGAATATAACTGTTTATAAAAAAAAATTAACCTGGCACTGGCATTGACTACCTCCATCAGTATTTATACACAGCTGATCACATCCTAATTTATTAGAAGTATTCATTTGTAAATCATATACAATTACATACAAGCCATAAAAATTTCTAAAGTGTCTTTCAAACTTTAATATTTTATTAGATACTAGCTGCTACGCCCGTATAGTGGCCTCTAGGGGACCTTGAGTAGAGGGGAAGGGGGGGGGGGAGTCGACCTCCTTCTCCACTTTCAATGGTAGTTTTTTTAAGAAAAATCTCCTGGCCCCTTAAATTAAATCACCTCTGCAAAATTCCCTGCAATTTTTACTTAAACAAAAATTGTTTTTATGAAAAAAAAACATTGTGTTACCTCCGTTATCAACAAGACATTCATTATAATCCACACAATCATGTCCATTAGTGTCCAACTCATAACCTACAATTTTAAAACAAATTAACTATAAAATAATTAGAAGCTCATTTAGACTTACATAAAAAATGTAAAACTTCTCTGTTTGGTTTGCATTTGCTAAACACTTTTTTATTGCCACAATAGACGTTGAAACCTAGCCTATTTTTTCATTTTTTCTTGATAACATTTATATTTATAATTTGGTTTTCCAGACAGTAGTATCAGAAGGATTAATTTTTTAAAAAATGACCTGGATGACAGGAGCATGTGTAAGAACCCTCCGTGTTTGTACAGTCACCCTGGCAGCATAAAAACTTACCTGGATGACAGGAACATGTGTTAGAACCCTCCGTGTTTGTACAGTCACCCTGGCAGCATAAAAACTCACCTGGATGACAGGAGCATGTGTAAGAACCCTCCGTGTTTGTACAGTCACCCTGGCAGCATAAAAACTTACCTGGATGACAGGAACATGTGTAAGAACCCTCCGTGTTTGTACAGTATCCCTGGCATGGAGAGGTCTCCTCACATTCATCAATATCAACACAGGCACTCCCCTCCTCTCTATACCCGGGCAAGCACCGACATTCGTAGGATCCTTATAAATTATTACATATTAAAATTTGGAATGATATTTCCAGTATGGCTTCGAAACCGATTAATATCCGCAAGATTAGAACCGTTTCTCATCTATACTGAAAAATCATATATAGCACACAATTTTCCACGAATATTAAAATAGAAATCATAAAATTATTACCAGTTCTATTTAAATCTATAATTAACAGGATTGATGTGTATGATTCACCCATAAGAGAATTGCGGGTCAGCTTGTAAGGTAATATAGAGTATACACTCAACTAATCGCGAAGATTACCAATCTAGGATTGGCTAAAGGATTTTCAAAACCAATCTCTATGTGCAAGGGGGGGGGGGTGGTAAAAATAAAAATGAAAAATTTTGGGGGTAATCACCCCTTTACCCCCCCCCCCCTCCGTCCTTGGAAGTTTACTCTCCAGAGCAGCACGCCTATGAATCCAACCTTACCTGGTGTATTAACACAAGTGTGCGGACACTTGGCACTTTCACATTCGTCCACATCTTCACAGGTCTTCCAGTCAGCTCCGAGTACATAGCCTGCGGGGCAATTACAGAATACCTAAAGTTGATAACAAATACTTTATAAAAAATTATGCTTACAAATAGTTATATTTTAATTTTAAAACAACATGATGTAAAAATGTAAGGCCATATAGTTGAAAAACACATTAAAATTGCATGTTTTTGAACTGAAATCTTTTTTGAAAGACATGCCGACATTAAAGTTTGTGTATGTACCTGGTTATAACTTTCAACACAATGATGAGAGCATCCTCCATTATTTTTACTGCAGAGATCTCCGCCGTCACACATATGTTCATCCTTGCCTAGTACAGAAAGTTAGTTGCGTGCACAGAGGGCTGCCAGAGGGGATGTGCGAAGCGCATTAAAAAAATTTTATACAACCCTTTAAACTAATTCGAAGGGGGTGTAATACAGAAAACAAGAAGGGTATTATTTTATTTTCAAAGTAATGGATATTCTCTCTTCAGGTGTCCATCCCTCTACATAATCAACACGCTCAAAAGTAAAAAAAAGCGTCCGTTGACTGGTAAATTGACGCGCAAAAATTGCATATAAAAATTCACATCCCCAATGGCTGTCATTTAGGTGTAAACTCTTTGCAAGGGTGGTTTAAGGGGTTTAGGGAGCTGGATCAGGGGTGTCTTAGCCCCATTAATATTACCAGAGATTGGATTGATCATTTTTTTTACAGAAATCTTTCTTGAAAAGAGGAACGACCAAAAAGCTCAATGTTAGACCAAAATATAATAGCCCCTATTTTTAAAAATTGATAAATGCCTGACAATTTAAAGCTTTTCTTTTTAATGATCTTTTAGTATATATGCAAACAAATTCAATTGAATTCCACTGGATCAAAACCGGTCCTTACTAATACACAAAAATTCTGTATCGAATCAACATTCTATCTACAAAAATCATAGTCATGGCCTTTGACCCCAACAAACAAGAATCAATGCAATATAATTTTATTTTCCTTTCCGTCTAAATATATAAATACCTAATCTAGTTCCAGGTAGATTTTCACAGCTGCACTTGTATCCCCCTTCGGTGTTGGTACACGTATCCTAGGGAAAAATTCAAATATCTTAATATAGAAAGTAACAGGATGTCTATGTGTCTGTATATCTGACTGTCTGTTTGATGGACATAAAACCTTCTTATATGTATGTCCTGGGAAGATTTATATCGCCCCTAGGAACCTTCCACCCCCCTCCCAAAAACAAAATATTGAACTTTTGTTTTTAAAACTATAATGTGAAGTTGTAAATGCTCGAATCAAACTAACCACGCCCCCCCCCCCCCCACCCCCTAATAATAAGTGCCCTTAAAGGCCTCTGATCATATATAAAATAATAAATTTGTTAGCCATAATTTATAAATTCATTAAAGTATAAAGGAGGGGGACAATTGACAATTGTGATTTTTAACTCCCCTCCAATTTATTTATCATACAAAGTTCCATCCCTCATAAAAGGAAATTTATATAACAAGGGGGGTGGGTTAGGGGTGGGATGCCAACAGACATACATCCAGCCACTTTAGGATTACCAAAAAAATGTGAAGTTCTTCATAGTGCACATAAAAAAATGACGTCATGCGATACAAATGACCAATGATAAGCCAAAACACAGACTAAATTAGCAATGGCAGGCCGGCATGCATTTTAATTGACCAATGGTAGGCCAATATAACGTCATTTTCAATAAGGTACATCATACCTGACAGGGACCATGTCCGTTATTGAGAAGACACTCATTAACATCCTTGCAGTGGAATCCATCTATGAGAGTGTAGCCACTCTTACACTCACACAAAAATGTTCCAGGCCTAGATTTGGAATTTAATATTAGGATAAATTTTAAATCACTTATGCCAATGGATATAAGATATACGTAAAAAAAATAGACCTCATTTATTAGTCAGTTCGTTAATTCAAAGGGGGCTGATGGGGGATATTGTTGTTCTAGCCATCAGAGTACATAAAAAATCTGGTGCAAGGTATCATTACTTTAAGAAAACTTTATAGTTTGCTTGCTAATTGCCATCTCATTTATTGGTCAGTTCGTTCATCTAGGAGGAGAGGGGAGTATAGGATATAGAGGGGAATGGGGAAGAATTTTAGCCCGATACAGAGTTCACTTTATTAGAGAACATGAAAATCTGACATAAGATCCAAGTAATAATAAATCTATTCTGTATATGAATGGATTATGACACATAAATAACAAAAAAATAATATAATAAATGTAAAGTAACCTGTTAATACAATTATGATCACATCCTCCATTATTAGTGGCGCATTCATCTATGTCTTGACAGCTGACAGCATCACCAGACAGCTTGAACCCTTCATGACAGCTGCAGACATTGTTGCCAGACACAAGCTTGCAAATGTGCTCACAGTCACCAGAACTCTATAATCAAGAAGGATTTGTTTTTCTTTTAGTAACAAACCAGGGATCAAAAAGAATAAGACAATGGCCGATAAATTGATATACATACCCAATGATAATATAGAAAATTTTTTAATTATCCATTCTATAGCTTACAAACAGTGGTTGAAACGATTGGACACTCAATGAGTCAACCAATCAAAATTCAACGAATAAGAAAACGTGGATCATGGAAAGAAAACAAAGTCATTCCTAATTAGGACAGAAGTCACTGGAAATTGGTCTAATGAAGGCTACTTATGTCCTTCATCTAACAAAATCTAACTTAAGGGAGGTGACTTATGTCCTTTGTCTGACAAATTCTTACATGAGGAAGGCTGCTTATGTCCTTCATGTTGCAAAACTTAGCTTTTCTGTCCTTCACATAGCAAAACCTCACAAAACATAGCATTTCTGTTCTTCACATCGCCAATTCTTGCAAAACATAGCAAATTCTTGCAAAACATAGCATTTCTGTCCTTCACATAGCAAATTTTTGCAAAAAATAGCAAATTCTTGCAAAACATATAATTTCTGTCCTTCACATAGCAAATTCTTGCAAAACATAGCATTTCTGTCCTTCACACAGCAAATTCTTGCAAAACATAGCAAATTCTTGCAAAACATAGCATTTCTGTCCTTCACATAGCAAAATATTGCAAAACATAGCTTTTTGGTCCTTCACATAGCAAAAACTCACAAAACATAGGTTTTTCTGACCTTTTTCTAACAGGAGATCAGGACTAAATCAGAACACACATAACAAGAGTTTTTACAAAGTACATTCAGATTATCAATTATGCATTTAACTCTGCATAAATTATGATAATTTATGCTGGGTTAAATGTACTGTTTGAACTTCTATCTAACAGGATATGAGAACTTAATCAGAACACACATAACAAGAGTGTTTACATAGTACATTCAGTTTAACAATTATTTGTGTGGTGAAAGGAGGCTACTTATGTCCTCCATCTTCCAAAATCTTTGTTAAGGGAGACAAGTTATGCCCTTCATCTAACAAATTCTCACATAAGGGAAGCTACTTATGTCCTTCCTAGGAAGGTGACTTCTGTCCTAATTAAGGAATGACTTTGTTTTCTTTCCATGATCCGAAAACGTTATTATAAAACTTTGGGGACAGCCCAATGTCCCCTACTTCACACATCAACATGATGATATCTTTATAAATTTTAAGAATAGTACAAATTGTAACAAAACTTACCTCACAAAACTCTTCTTCCTGATCAATATCATACTCCTGGTTTAACTCATCCTCTCTTTCTTCATCAACTCCTTCAGATCCATCAGCAATACATTTTGGTCGTGTGCCCACCCATTCCTTTTCAATACAGAACAGAATATTGTGTGCAGGCTGGTACAGTCTGTATCCAGAATGACAGCTGTACTTTACAGCGGCCACTACCTTATAGGCAAGGCCGTGTACTGTGTATTGAGCATCATAACCTTTACATTAATGGAAAGATTATTAATTAGAAATTCTGAGAAAAAAAATTTCATAAATGTGTTTACCTGTATCAGCATGAAGAATTTGAGGAGCCGGAACAAATGTCTGTAGACAGGAAGAGTCCAGCTGTTCAATATCAAACCCATGGTAGTCATAAAAATCTTGTCTGTATTTCTGTTTTTCCAACTCTGTACTGATAATGTCTGGATAGTTGGTTGCTCCTCCAGAACCCTCCACAACATGTCCAGAACCTTCTTCAATCAGAAAGTCTTCATCATCAGATGTGTCATCATCAAAATGATGTTGAGGTGTTGTTCCAGATACTGAAGTTGGGGTTGTGTATTCTGTAGTTGTTGTTGTTGTTGATGTTGATGAATATTGGTCATATGAATCAACGTCATAGTTGTCATAATCAGCCTTTTCATCAGTGACTTCATGATAATCATCCGTATCATAATTAGACTCATGATCAACTCTTTCTGTCTGCTTTTCAATATCATTATCAATATCTATTGGAATATTATTTTCCTCAAAATGCACTTGATTATCAACATTAGTGTAACTATTTTCAGTTTCTAATACAGGAGGATTGTATGTATCAACAACATTATTTGGCTCATCATATTTTTCATAATCTTCGTAATCTTCATAATCCTCATAATCTTCATAGTTCTCATAATCCTCATAGTTATTATAACTGCCATAATATTCTTTTCCTGTCTCCTCTTCTTTAATGTCGTAATGTTCAGTAGTTGTGGAAGTTGTAGTTGAAGTAGATGTTGATGGCTGGTTGATCTCTTCATAGTCACCTTCCTCATTGTAATTCTTATAATCATATTTTTCATCTTCATAATCTTCAGTCTTATAATCATCAGTGTGTCTATTTGTCTCTTCATGATGTGCATTTGTTTCCTCTTCAGGATATCTTTCATGCTCAGAAGGTTCTTTTTCATGATCAACATTGAGGGGATGGTCTTCATCATGATGTTGTCCATAAGTATTTGAATGTTCATCTTCAGTTTCAGGTTGTTCTCTTTCATGACCATCAGTGTGGATGTTATTTTTATGGTATTCATTTTGATTAAGATTATCTTCATATTCATGTTCTTCTTTGGGCTTTGTTTCATTTTCTAAAGATTCTCTATGTTGATGATCTTTTTCACCATAAGATTGATCTTCATGATGTTTGTCATAATCATACGAATCTGAGTCATAATCATCTGTTTCTTCTTCATTATAATCATCATAATTGTTTGGCTCAGGTTTAACACTGCTTGTTACTGTATCAATATGTTCACTAACTTCATGTTGATTTAATTCAACATGATTTTCTGTGTGTGTTTTTTGACTTTCATAATCATATGCATCTTCATCCTCATGATCTTTTTCTCCTTCATCTTCTTTATCATAATCATGGTTATATTCATCTCTGTCTGATTCATCATGTTTCTCATGAACACTTTCTTTCAGTGATTCACTAGTATGCTCTTCTGATTGTGAACGTGAATGAACAATTTCAGGTTGCTTTTCATGCTCATTATTTTCCCTTTCATACTCAACATTTGATCTGTCATAATCTTCACTGCTTTTCTCATAATCCTCATTATTTCTATCATAATCCTCACCATTCCTATCATAGTCTTCAGCATTTCTATCATAATCATCACCATTACCTCTGTCATAATCTTCATTGTTCTCTCTGTCATAATCAACAATGTTCCTGTCATATTCTTTATCTTGCTTGTCATGGGCTTGATTATGTCTGTCAGGAGTTTCATGACCTCTGTCATAATCTCCATAGTGTCGGTCATAATCGTAGAAATCTGGATGTTGTTCTCGATTGTGCTTGTCATAGTCATAATCATATGCTCCACTGCCTTCTTTGTCATAGTAATCATTATAATTTTCATAGTTTTCCTGTCCTTGTTCATAATATTCCTCTGACAATTAAAAGTTATTTATTTCAAGTGATTTTTTTCTAGAATTTTCCAAGTATTCAAAAAAAAACTTTGAAGGATTAGTTATAATTTAGAAATCAATTTTTAGGAAAAAGAAGTCAATGACATCTTTTACACAAAAGAAAACAAAAGCTTAGCTCAAAATTATTGTCAACAATAATAAAATAAGAAAGAATAAATCGTTGTGAATCACAATATGGCTTAAAATTATGCAAAGTTTAATAATGATAAAACACATCATGCAATAGAACACCTTAATTAGAAAAAAAGCTCTGCAATTCTCCACCTAAGAGTTATATTGATGGGCCAATGGAATTGATGTAGAATAAACGTGGATATTATGACAGGAGAAAAAATGGCGTCAATTTAGCTTGCTAATATGGAATTCATTTAATGGTCAGTTCGTTCATCTAATAGGAGAAGAGGGAATTAGGGTTAAAGGGGTTGGTAGGAGGGAATCGTTATTTTAGACTGCTGTCTGTTTTACTTTATTAGAGAACATCAAAATCTGTAATAAGAAATAATAAATCCATTACCAATCGTAATATTCTAGAAATAAAAAATAAATAAAATTTAATTCCTTTATAATCTTTGTCATAATAATTATCATATTCTAAGTTGTAACCTTCTTCACTGAAATGTTAGAACAAGATTAGCTTTCGTGAAAACATTAGAATATAATAACAGAGGGGAAGGGGTTAAATAAAGGTATATCCCTTTCCCGAGGACCCTGAGCCGACTTTCAATTGGGTCTTTGAAAATCAACGAATATCGTCCGGAATATCAACACAGCAAAGTCGCTACAAAGAGCAGAAAGTAATTTGCTAACAGACGAAAAAAGTCTTTAACAGGGGGATCCAGGTAGTTGTCTGGTTATACATCTATACTATAGATTTATTGTGAAAACTGACGCCTTTGAATTGAAATAAGTAACTATAAGTAACACATAATGTACAATGCAAAAGAACAAATGATTTTTTGAACATGTGCATTTTCAAGTTTTTTTTTAAGGGAAAGGGTAAAAATTTCAACATGGGTTATTAAACTTGTGAAAAATTTGCTACAGGGCTATGATTTTTAGTGAGGGAGGGTGGTGTTACCCCCCATTTATAAGTCCTTGAACCCACCAACAACCCATCCCCTCAAAAAAATGTTTTTACTTCTATTTTTAATCGAAGAAGGTATTTCCAAATTATATTTTGAAAAAAAAACAAGGATAGCACAACTGTATGAATATCCAGCTACAAAATTAATAATTACTTACCCGGGATAGTCACCAGACAACAAAACTAAATCCTTCTTTTTCAAACCTAAACATAGAAAAGTAAAATAATTTGGATTTAAGAATAAATCGAACAAATCAAATATCAGGATTTCATTAAAAGTTGCACTATTTTCTTTTGATAAATACAGGGGCTGCTATTCAGCCAATTAATTCCATTTGAAATTGCTAAAAATTTAATATTTTGTTTTTTTGTGTAACTGAAGGGGAAGTTGGTAAGAAGGGGATAAAAATGGAATGGGGTTGAGGGAAAATTTTCACTCAGAATTGTTTGTCGAAATTACATTATTCCCTTTTCCGTGGATAAATAGGGAACTTTTGTCCAGACTTTCTAACTACCAAAGTTTTTGAGTTATATTCAGAGATCTTAAGGGTTAATTGGATAGTTTAGTAGACAATAAATTGATGAAACCAAAAATTATTATGAACAAAATTACCCTATAAGTAAGTCAAATTATTGATGGAAAAGCTTGTATACTGTAAGCTTTATAACCCATCAATATTTGATCATAAACCCCAAAAATATATTCTTTGTGGGGCAATAAAATTTACAGTCCAATATCTGGTACCTTCCTAGTTTTTTATAATGTAGAACTGGTATAATCAACACCGAGTTATCAACCCATATTGTTTACTGTTAAGATTTCAATCCCATTAAGGCTACCCCGAAACTGTCTAAGCCTAACCCAACAGGGGCACCACAAATACACAAAACCAGAAGTAATGTGGTGGGGTTATTATGAGGACATTTTAGAAATTCGCAACCATTGTAAATACTCATGCTTGTTAGCTTTTAAAATGGATTAAAGAATGATGACTAATGCTATAACTCTCAACACATAATAGGATAAAATATTTACCTTCAATCCAAAAATATTTAATAAATTATCTTAGACTTTTATGGTTAGGGTGGGGCTGGCAGGATTAGCAGTGGTGTTTAGGGGGCCGGAGGGTTGGGGGAGGGGGGGGGGGGGTACAGCTCCTTAGTAGTATTTTAAATCAGGGATGCAGGGAAAGATAAATCATCTTAATATATTAATTAAAAATTGCCCAATTTACAGTTAACTTGGAAGATACTGTAGGAGGGTCCTAGGACAAACGACGGAGTGGACAAATGCAGGAGGAACAAACGTTGGAGTTGACAAATGCAGGAAGGAGACAAACGTTAGAGTGGGCATATCATAAGTGAAACGCCGGATTGCTTATTATTTTAATTTATTGACAGAAAATCTTCCAAATCTTTGCCAAAAAATCTTCGAATTTGTAAAAATATCTAAAATCTGTTCAGATTATAACTGTAGAGATACTGCAAAGGCACTGTATACTGGGAGGTAATTTAGTGAGTGTCTAATACAAACATACTTTCGAAGAACAGACTTTCGAATATACCCTAAGAATAGAGTAACTACACAACAAAAATCATAAATTTTTGTAGCTTAAAGTTAGAATATAGATTATTCATAATCCATTTACATTTTCCTTATCCCTGATTTTAAATGGTTAGAAAAAGATTGAAAAAAGCTGACTTAAAAGGGTTAAACAAAAGCGTAGGCCCTGACGCTTGCATGGAGTTTATGGCTACTGAATGCTTTCTTAAACTTTAGATAGTTTTCCAACAAAGTACTTTGTTCATCACGGATAGACCTACGCCTAGATGGTTAGTTTTCGTTTGTTTGTTTATTACCTTAGGTCAGATTAATTGTTACTTTGGGTATTGGGTACCCCCCAAGGGTTAGGACACAGCTGATGGGCATAGGCAATAAATTGTCAATAATACGATACTACAATATGGCTCAGAACCGGTTCTAATCCAGCGGATACTAATCGGTTTCGAAGTCACGCCAGAAAATTGTTTACCTGGCGGGGACCTTGGTTGATCCGCCTGCATCCTATCATTTCTATGTTTTCCCAAATATTTTCTCGATTTATGTGGATGTTGTTGCCTTGGCTTTTCATCAGATTTTAATTTCTTGTGATGGTTAATCCTGTTCTGTTTGACATGGGAATTCTTAATTTTATGATGTACATTTTTGTTGTGGCCTTCTTTTTTCTTAATAAATCTACAGATGGGCAAACGGACTCTTCCTTTTTCACAGTTACCTGAATATTAAACTTTGTTGAGATACAAAGGACAAACAAGGGGAGAATACGCAGGTATCTAAAGGGATAAGACAATGGACGATAAATTGATATACATCCCCAATTATATACATAGAATAAGTTACAATTGTTGAAACGTTTGGACACTCAACTTTTTAATACAACAATCAAAGTTTAATAAAAGTCCCAAAGTTGTTAAGCAAACAAATAAAGAAAACTTTATCATAAAACTTTGAGGACTAGTGTAATAAACTCTCTGTAATAAGAGTACATTTTTTGAGGAAAAATGTACAAAAAGTAGAAATAACTTCAACTTACAAAACTTGGGACTAGAGGATAAAAAAACAAGGATGACAACATCCAAAACATGGGTGACTAATCGACAGAATTATAGAGTAGATGCACTTCTAAAAAATAAAGAGCTCTTTGAATGATAAAGGTATAGATATATATAAAAACGAAGTTTGTATGAATTACATGTTTATAGAGTTGCTTTGCTACTTCAAAGTAAGTCATATTTATCGAGAAAAGAAAAAATCAATAATAAAATCTTACCAACGCTTTTGCCATGCATCTTAAAACCTTGATCGCAAGAAAATACAAGAAAAGTTCCAATCTTTGTAACTGTCCCATGCTTGAACACTAATTCTTTGGCATTTTCACAATCAACAGTCTTGCTATCATCATTACCATCATCATAAGCAGATGAATTTATATCATTAATATCACTCTCACTTCCATGCTTATTAGCATTAACTTGACTTTGGGGGAGGAGCAAATAATGGAAAGCCAAGCACGGCACAATAAAGGCCCTGGCACCGCTAATTATCACCATTTTATTCACAGGTTCATTTTATATTTATCCTAGAAAAATAAATATTTTAACAAGCACATGAAATTAAACACACACGCGCACGCTCACATGCGTTGTTGTTGTTTTGATATTTATTATTTGTGTGACTAGATTTGCACTTGATAAGACTTGTAATGTATATGTCTAGTTGGTTGGCATTCTTCAAGATGGTATGTCTCTCCCTCCCCTCTATATAAGGCAGATCTGAAATATAACACTATCTAATAATTCTTTGGTATAGGTTTTAGCAAATCGACCTATGGTGGGGCCACTACCCTCCCCCCCAACTCCAAGTGTTTTATTGGTGCTTTTACACAAAGTGTCTGTTGAGCTCTGAACTCCCTTTCCCCTTATTAATAAAAAAATGAAAATAAGGGATGGGGAGTAAATGTTTTTAACAATGCGCTAACTCCGCGGTGCCCCAACCCTCCGGGGCTAACTAGTACCCGAAATAACCCAAACTAACCTGATTTAATGTAATAATTAATTAGTGCTCAATAAGAAACTATGTGTAAAAGCACCTCTTTTATTTGTTACTTATTTCTAATTAATCTAGGAAGATCCAACCCTGTGGGGCTTACAGGGTGTTATTCAATCAAACTTAACATTCAAGAGGCTTAACTACTAAGTTATTTTCTAGAAAAAATAGGAGTTAGGTAGGGTCGAGTAGACTATAACGTAATGTTTATAAATTATGGAATCTAAAACATTACAAAATTTATAGTTATAAATATATATCAATATTTATATACTAAAACTGCTTTTAAGTTAGATGAACCTTTTTAAAACAACTTTAAAATTAAAATTATTAAGTTCTTCAAAACAAGGATGACAACATAAAAAAATCGAAGCTCAGTCAATTAGATGGCCAGACAAACGAATTTTAACAAATAAAAAGTAAAAACGTATTAAATATTCAATATAGTTAAAATACTGAAAGAAAAAAATTCCATACATATCTTTCCCAAAATTCAGGAAGGAAGGGGACAATGTGCTGTTTATTACTCTAGTCCCCAAAGTTTGTAATTACTTTTTCTTATTCGTTGACTTAACAACTTTGGGACTTTTTATGAATTTTGATTGGTTGTTTCATTAAGTTAAGTGTCCAAACGTTTCAACCAATAATTGTAATCTACAGAAGAAAAATTTTTGTGTATATCATCATTGGGGATGTACATTAATTTATCGGCCATTGTCTGCCCAAAATTACTTCAATGCAGGATGCTTAATGCGGACATGCACAAACATTTACCTTATATATAGAGATGCTTTGCTTCTAACAATAAGCCTAAACGAATTCTAGGATTCAAGATAACAAAAAATAAAATCTAAACAGCTAAAGAATCATCATGCTTAAAATGAACATATTGAATTTTAAGAATGCTACGCTTTCTAAATTGTACCTAACTGTTACAGAAATCATGATGAAGTTTGAAATCGATAGAAGGATTCTTATCAAATTAACGATCAGAGCTATCTACCACAAACGGACGAACTGACCCTAAAAATAGATAAGCTTTGCTTTTAAAAACCCCTCACAGCTGCAACTTTTACCAAGGATAAGTCTCTCATTTATTAAATACAATATAAATAGTTATTGAAGCTACCTTTTTAGTTCAGCCATTGAAACTGTTTTTATAGGGATAAAACCAATTTGGAATGTTTAGGCTGTATTTGTAGATATTATGGCAGGGAAGCAAATTTAACCAGGGAGGGAGGGGACATTGGACTGTTTATTACAATAGTCTGCAAAGTTTAAAATAACGCTTTCTTGACAACTTTGGGGACTTCTATTGAATTTTGATTGGTTGGTTAATTAAGTTGAGTGTCCAAACGTTTGGACCACCAATTATAATCTACAAAATGGGTTGTTTTGTGTATCATCTATAAGGATGTACATCAAATTATCGGCCATTGTCTTATCCCTTTAGATCCCTGAAATTTAGCAGACAAAGTTTTGGAAATATAATTAATCTATCCCAAGAATGGGATGTCAATTTGGTCAAGAGAGTCTCGCACTGTAAAAGGTAAGAGTAGGGACAAGGAACCAGGATGCTGACAAACAATTCTAAGGAAAATTTCTCCACAACCCACTTCCTCCCCAACCCCCTACTTACCCACTTCCCTTTAGTTACAACAGAAACTAAATTTTATTCCGACATTACGCCATAAAAATATCCAAATTTTTCAGTAATTTCATATGGATTTAATTTGCTGAAACAAGGCCCCTTGGTAAGAGATGTTACAATAGGTTTCAATGTGTGTGTGTCTGTCAGTGTTCGCCTGTATGGGTTTAGGGATAGGAGATAAGTAAAAGAATAGATGGGGCGCGAGCTATATATAAATCAACTAACAGAGCAGGGACCCTGTGCGTACTCTATTGGTTCTTTAAAATAAGCTAATAGCGTCGAAAATATAAACGCAGAAGAGTCCCTCAAAGAGAACAGAAAGCCAATTGCTAGCAGACGAAAATAGTCTGCACGACTTGGGCCAGGTAATAGTTAGGACTATACATCTATACTTTTACATCTATTGAGATAGGTAAGGAAAGAAAATAATCCTACTCCTACTCTAATGATAAAAACTATTTTCAATGTAATTGGAAAATATCTATTTTGTTTGTAATATCAATTAACTGTACATTTCGATGATTAATAATTTGAAGATTTGTAAGATTTACAGTAAAATTTTTAAAATATAAATAATTAGGCTCTTTATCTGTCTATTAAGATCTCGAAACTAGTAAGGCCGTTTTTAAGTTATAATTTCAACGATTTATGGGGGATATTTTTTTACTTTTTGGTTAAACAAATTTTGGTAGTCGTTCGCAAAACCATGCGTCATTTATACGTCAGTTCGTTCATCTTGTAGCAGGGGAGGGGATGGGGTAAAGGGGGTGGAAGGTGATAGTTTTTTTAGCAAGCTACAAATTTCACTTTATTAGGGTACATGATAATCTGGTGTAAGATCCAATTAATAATAAATCCATTGTCATAGTTATGGACTGCTTTTCAAATCACACTAGACCAACTTACAGTATTTAAAGAATAATTTTGCTAAAGAAAGTTGTAGATCATAAGTTAATTGGATAGGTCTTTGAATAAATCCGAACTTCTGAAGTTCTGATCTTTATAGATAAACTTTTTATGATTTATTGCCACAAAGCCATTAATTGATTCCTTACTTTGCAGAAAAAAAATTTAAACATCAAATTAACATAAACTTTAATTGGAAATTTTTTTTTATAATTTTATTGATATCAACTAAAAAAGTTTTTTGAATTGACGTTTAAAAGGAAAAAAATATTGTATTTTAAATAACTAGGCCTATTGTGAATAAAAGAGGCCAAAAAAGTGACAACAAGGGGAGTTAGAGTGCCACCTATTCTATCAATAGACGAAAATAGAATAAAGTGGCCAAGCCATCAAAGGTATTCTAAATATTAATGGATGGATTTGCAATTTTAATAAACTATTATCAAGAAGAAAATTAGAACAATGGATATTATTATTACTTGGATATTACACCAGATATTTATGATTTCTTTAATAAAGTGAAATTGACAGCTGGCTGATATAACGATACCCACATCCAAACCCCTTTACCCCATCACCTCCCCTACTAATAGATGAACTAACTGACCATGTTAGCAAGCTAAATTTACGACAACTTTCCCCCTGTCAAAATATCCACGTATATTCTACATCCATTGTCAATTGAACGGTGAACGACAAGAAGGGGTGTCGAGCCTTCTAGAAAATCTAGTCTTTCAGCAGCTGGATAAATAAGAATAGTGTTCTTATCAAGGATCTAAAGGGATAAGACAATGGCCGATAAATTGGTGTACACCCCCAATGATGATACACAAAAAATCCCTTCTATAGATTACAATTAGTGGTTGAAACGTTTGGACACTCCACAGCCACAGAGAGAATAAGATATTTTTCTGTATATTTTGCTAAAAAAATACAAATTTTCTCTGAATTGTTGGAATACCTAAATAAATATAAAATCAAAATAGAATCTTTATTAGGGACACTGTGATCTAAAACTGGACTGTTTTAAAATGAGAAATTAATATTTTTCTGGGTTATTATAAAGTTAAAATTACGATGAGAAATTTAAAATTTTGTTCTTTAGAAATGCTCTGCTAAACTACAAGGATCTAAAGGGGTAAGACAATGACTGATAGTTTGATATACAACCCCAATAATTCTACACAAAATTACCCCTTTTATAGATTACAATTAGTGCTTGAAACGTTTAGACACTTAAACTAATGAACAAAACAATCAAATTTCAATGTAAGTCCCCAAATTTGTTGAGCCAACGAATAAAAAACATCATTGTAAAACTTTGGGGACTCATGATATAAAGAGCCCAATGTCCCCTCCCTCCCTCTATTCTTTAACTTTATTAGTATCTCCTTATTTGAATGATATCAGCTCAATATGCAAATTAAAATGTTCATTTTACTGCTCTGTAAAACTCTCTCATTACAATCATTTATTTTTACAATGAGCAATTTAAAAGGACTATTGCTTACTTCAGCTCATAATAACCTGAGAGAGAGAGGGGGGACAATGGGCTGTTTTCTTACACTAGTCCCCAAAGTTTTATAATAACATTTTATTATTGGTTAACTTAACAACCTTGGGGACTTTTGTTTAATTTTTAATGGTTCATTTAACTGAGTGTCCAAATTTTTCGACCAGTAATTGTAATCTATGGAAGTGGTTAATTTTGTGTATCATCATCGGAGATGAACTTGAATTTTTCGATCATTGTCTTATCCCTTTAGATACCTGAGTATTTACAGAGAAGGGTTTCTTTAATTAAGAGACAAGGATGTGGCACATCAAGAAAATATATTATGTCCTCAACTATTATGATTATCTAAAAATAACAATATTTTTCTAAAATTTTAATACATATTAAAACCAAAAAAAAATCTAGTTTATGAAAATTGAACAATGATATCTTATTTCCCTCAGATAATCATTATATACAGAAAATGAGGTATTTAGGGATCTTAAGGGATAAGAAAATGGATGGTAATTTGATAAACATCCTCGATGATAAACATAATTATACCTTTTGTAAACTAAAACATTAGTTGAAAAGTTTGGACACATAAGTACAAAAGATTTTGAGCCAACGAATAAGAAAATGTGGTTAAAAAACTTTGGGTCCCAGTGTAATTTCCAGTCCAATGTTTCCTCCCTCCCTGGGTAAATTAGTTTTTTCTTCAGAAGACTCGTCCCTGTCCTTTATTGAATTGTTAGGAATAAAAGTTAATTTTGGGTCCGCCTTGAATTTTAATCATGTTGTACACTACTTCTCAGGAATTTAAAGGGTTAGGAAAACGGCAGATAAATTGATGCACATCTCCGATGATGATACACAAAATTGCCCTTTGGTAGATTATAATAAGTGGATAAAACGTTTAGACACATAAATTAATGAACCAACTAATCATAATTTGCTACAAGTCTCCAAAGTTGTTAAGCAAACCAATAAGAAATCATTATCATAAAACTTTGGGGACTAGTGTAATAAACAGGCCAATGTCCCCTCCCTCCCTGACTACTACTGCTATGAATGGTTTGGTTTAATCATATCTTTAACACGTGTTACCATTTTTTGTTTGTAGCACAGCAGCTTCTCTTTACTAGTGTGCGTCAGTACGTCTATGCATTCATTGACGGTCTAACTTAAATCGTTTATACGAAATTTTGGAGGGAAAATAGTAATATTGAAAAATCCTGAAGGGATAAGGCTTCCACAGGGTTAAAGCTTGATTATGTTTTTTTATTGAATAAAAGTAAGAAGGGTGCAGGGGTGGTTCACTGGCCCAAAAATAGATTTGAGTGAATGCGCCCATTTATTCGTCCTTCAGTCCAATTTTATTAACAACAAAAAGCTGATTTTTTCAGCAACTATGTAAGTTAGACGTCTAAATGCGCTTAAAGTTACAACAACAACAAATAATATAACATTCTAGCTGCGCTATTTATGGATTGTTCCTTGTTATTATCTATTTAATGTATATCAACTTATAAATAACAAGGATATCTACATCTAATAATAGCGAAGTTTGTCAAAATCCTCTATACGAGATAAAAACTTTCACTAAATAGGAAACCCAAATTAGTGTAAAGGACGGTTATCGAAATGTTTTTGCACGTATTGACAAACATACACCGTTATAAAAAAGATAAGTCTTTACATAAAGACAAGCGACTACGCACCTTAGAGGCCTCTAGGTGCACTGAAGGTGAGAAGAGGGGAAAGTCGATCCCACCACTTTATATATTAGTTTTAGAAATAAAAAAAAATTGGTTGCTCTTCTTTTCCTAGTGGCGATTTTTCTTTGTAAGGGTGGTGGTACCCTTCCCCAAAATAGTTAATAACCTTCCCAGTACCAATGAGAGGCTAAATTGTAAAGGAAAACGATATCGTTTCAAGATCCTTCGGTACACACAGAAAAATAGACATTATGTTACTTTTATATAAGGATTAGCAAATTCTGATAGAAACTCAAAAGCAGTCAATAACTCTCTCCTTTTATGCACAAAGTAAATTTTATAGAAACTTCGCTGGAAAAAAGCTAATATACCTATATTTTTAAAGCTTAATTACTCATTAAGCCAAACTTAACATTTTAATGGCATATTGTTTATTGTTATTCAACACGGGGGAATGCGGAGCTTTACTATGTATGTCTTTTTTCTTGGAAAGTCAAAATATCTGTCCTGAGCCCTGCCTTGCCCGCTTTTTCACCCCCTCAAGAAATACATCCCGGTGAAAAAAAGTGTTTATTTTTAAAATAAGTAGGTTCTTTTGCGGTTTTTAAAAACCAGTTAAATAAGTAGGTTCTTTTGCGATTTTTAAAAGACCAGTTAAATCAGTAGGTTCTTTTGCGGTTTTTAAAAACCAGTTAAATAAGTAGGTTCTTTTGCGGTTTTTAAAAGACCAGTTAAATAAGTAGGTTCTTTTGCGGTTTTTAAAAGACCAGTTAAATGATCACCACCCAAGAATTGAACAGTTAGGGACTTAAGTCATACTTTAATAGAAATACAAAATAAGATAAATTTTTTGGCGTAGTTTATTAGCAAAGGTTCTTATTTTTTTTATTTTTCAAAAACTTTGTATGGAAGTCCTAAATGTGAATGGTAATGAGGTTCTCATTTTTAAAGTCATTTCTTCTACTCTTACTACTTTCATTTGAAATAGCAGCGGTAGGTATATCTTTTAATTTCATCAGTTGAATAAAGCTGAGATTCGAACCCATCAACCTAACCAAGGAAGGGCATATCCTCTACATGTCATGGGTATAGACGCTAGTAAATAAACAATAACATAAGTTTTGTCCATCTTGAAATGGAAATAGAATACACTATACTAGCGGCTATGCCCCTACAGTCCTCTGTTTTTCTTTAATTTACTTTAGGATCCGCTGTTTCCCAAATAATATTTTTTCGCCAGCTGGTTAATTATATTTTTTGTTCTTTTTTGCGATTTCTCTTGAAAGAATGGTGGCACCTTCCCCAAAAATAGATAAAAACCTTCCAAGAAGCTACTAACCTGTAAAGGAAACCATGTCGGTTCAGTGGTTAGCGAGATCCTTCTTTAAATAATGTAAATAATGTATCAAAGTCCCTAACTGTTAAACATTGATATCGTGACGTGATCCTCAATACACTTCATTGGATTAACTAATTAATCTTTATGCTAAGGTTTTAAACTTAAACTTTAGAAGAAAATAAGTTAGAAAATTTGTTTCGTTTATTTTTTAACTGACCTCAAAAATATTTATCATGTCATAACAGCGCTAATTATATTTATAATTGTCTTTGTTGGCTGTGTGTAAAATTTAAAAAGATTTTTTTCCAAAATTTAGGTTGACCTACATCAAAAATAAATATTTCAAGGTACCTTTCCATCAAAATAATCATTTCATCTATCTACCAAATGGGTAAAGACAGTAATCATTAATTTTATCAAAATAAAAATATTTTTTAAGGCTAGTATAATTAAAATCTTAAGGGCCTTAAAGAAAAAAAGAATAGAAATAAAATTAAAACATATTGATCTGAACAAATTTGATTATAATTTAAAAAAAAAATATTACATCCAATTAAAAGAAAGCTTTAATTCTAAAATTTAATTGCTCATGAAACTGGCATAACGCAGCATTTATCTCCCCTTCCCATCCCCATACAATAAAAACAATGTTTAGATTAATCTTATGAAAATATTATTCACACAAGGTTAAACAAATTTTTACATACATTTCTTATACAATAAATAATTAAATATTTTAAGTGTGAAAAACAAATTGCTGTATCAAAATAATTAAGGATTATTAATTAGGTTTTTTTCTATGAAATGTTATTCTTAGAAAACAGAAGATAATGTACTATGTTGAGTCAAACAACAGTTTTGTAGTATAGCGGTTACGCCTTCGAGGCCTTTAGGGGCACATGAGGTGGGTGGGGTGGTAATTTCTCTTGGAAGAGTTGTGGTACCCTCCCTCTAAATAGCAATAAACCTTCCCAGAACCTATGAGAAGGTACACTTAAAAGAAGAACCATATAGGTTAAGCGGTTAGAGAGATCCTTCGGTACAGACAGACATACAAAAAGAGAGCCTTTTACTTCATTACAAGGATATAAATTTAATAGAAAGACTGATTGTGTGTGTGTTTGTCTAATTTGAGGAGTCATGCGTTCAGTCTCGCAACATCGAACTTTAATTAAAGGATGCCTTTCTGAATAGTTTTAAAAACTGGACTCAAGAAATTGAGCTAAGAAAAATAACTATATAAATTATTACTAGAGAGATCAAAAAAGGGATTTGTGATTCATATGTCTATGTGGATTAAGCCGCTTTATATAGGAAGTGTAATTATTACTAGCAGCTTCGTACAATGTTTTTTTTCATGATAAATTCACTGAGTGAAAAAGTCTCTGGTACTTCTCAGTTATTTAATGAAATATATTTCGGTGAACATGGCACCCTCTTCAGTCTAAATGGCATAAATCATATCAGTTTAATTTACATATTAAAAAATAAAAATAAAGAAATTTGAAAAACTCTAAAGGCAGAAAATGTTGCTTGAAAAGGAGAAATTTCTGCGATTTCTCATGGGAAGGTGGTGGTACCCTCCCCCTAATTAGCTATAAATCTTCACAGGACCTATGAGAAGCTACACTGTAAATGAGAACTATAACGGTACACACACACAGACAGACACACACACAGAGATCCTTTTAGTTTATTTTAAGGATAAAATGTTGTATTCTAGCTAGTTTGTAAACTGAAAAATAAAAAAGGTCTTTATTAATGATCTAGAATTCTCTTATAAAAACTTTGAGAATATAAGTTAATAATCCTTTTTAAAATTTAGTTTACTTATTCTAAAACAGAAATTTTGTACTATAACATGTTTGTGAACATTCTATGTAACTCTATTATAAAAGATTATCTGTGGACAGATTTGTCATGATTAAATCTTAACATAATTCTACAATCATCACTTTCTATACGAGCTCATTTATATCATTCATACATCAGACTATTATCCTATTTATAAACTAGCAGCTAGGCCCCTAGAGGCTATTAGAGACACTTCAGTAAAGATGGGACAGGACTCACTGCTTTTAATTTTAGTATATAATCATTTGTGGGGCGGGGGATCATTTTTTCTAGAAGTGAGTTCTCTTTGGAGGATGGTGGTAACATCCCCCCAAATATCCTTAAACCATCCCAGGAGAACCATATCGGTTCACGGTTTAGCGAAATACTTCGGTACAGACAGACACAAACAGATTCTTTTACTTTTATATAATTCAAGAGTTGCTCAACTTTTAATCCTAATAAGAAATATATCTTTGGGGATTGAACAATTTGCGAGATAATAAAAGAAGACCGTTTTAGTGCCTTACGGACCATCCAATGAAAATATGAATACAAGCTTTTTAAAAACAAATACATGAACCTAGTAAACCTAGAATGTTATTGATTATCTCATAAGAATCTTTATATTATTTCTTGGATGTTGCGCAAAATTTTAATTTACTCTGATAAAGGGATTCTCGCAGCTGGCTAAAATAACGATACACCCTTTACCCCACCCCTCCTCTCATAATGGATGAAGGAGCCGACCAATAAATGAGATCTATATTAGCAAGCTAAATTGACGATAAATTTCCCCTGTCATAATAACCACATATATTCTATGTCCATTCTCATAAGATAATGAAAGAGTTTGAACTTAAATAATTCCTAGAAACAATTCCTCTATTACACACACACACACAGACGCACATACACACACACACGCACACACAAAATAATAAAAGGTAAAATTTATCTCTTCTTAACATATAAATGAAAGGAATTTTTGTTCATAAACATTTCCATACCGAGGGTAATTCATACAATTCAATTTTCCATATAAGGGTTGGTGGTAGAGTAGGCAGCACACACAAAGGGATTAGGGGTGAAGAATAAAAAATATTTAGGTGCTCTCTCTTATAGTGCCTAGCGAGCTAAGAAATCCCCACACCATTTTATCTAAATAAATTGAAAATAAGGGAGGGAGAAGATATTTTTTCTTTCTTTCATCCCAAACTCATTACTGGAACCCTAATAATGTGGGCCCTTTAACTCCTAAGCACTGTATCTATAAATTAAAAAAGAAAAAAACTATTTGAAAAGTTAAGAAAATAAAAAAAAGATTGAGAAAAAGATTAGATTGAAAAAGAGACAAATGACAGAAATACAAAATGGTCAGCAAGAAAATCAGATCTTATTATTATAAAAATATAAAAAAAGAAACAAAGCGACAAAAAAATAGATAGACAGGGAAAGAGTTAGGGAGATAGAAAAGAAATAGAGAGAAAGATAGAGATAAGGAGTAATAAGATAGAGGGATAGTCTACAAGGGAGAAAAAAAATTAAACAAAGTTTTGATGTAGAATCCCTTTAACCCTTCTTGGCATCAATAGGTTTATCAAGACAGCAAATATACTCTTTCCTTTTAATTCCCTAAATTATACCGACTATTTCAACAAATATTGAAAATCATCATGCAAAAATACATAATTTTACATATAGAAGCGAAGCTCGGCTATTCTATAATCATTATCTCTGCGTATGTCCGTACCAACATTTATCCGACTTGATAACTTAAGTGCGCAAATTGATTTTTATTTGCGGACTCTAAAAGACCAATGTTTTTTTAAAAATATACTTGCAATTATTTTTAAAAGCGAGGCTGTTCTATAATTAGGGTCGGACCGTCCATCTGTCCGTAACGGTTAGCCTTTTTCGTGTAACTTTTGCTCTTTTGTTAATTTAGACATGTTAGAATTGTCCTATCGATTTCAAACTTTGCATGATGATTCCTATAATAGTTAGGTACGACTTTAAAAGCGCAGCAACATTATAATCGTTACCAGAAAGTCCCTACGTCCATTTAAAACATGCCGTTTTTTACTTTTTTTACAGCAAATTTTTGTATGTTAAAATTATCCGATTCATCTGATTTATGGTATATTGATACCTATTACAACAAGGTACAATGGTATCAGCAAAGCATCTCTATAATCAATTCCTAAAAATGTTAGTATGTCCTTAGACAGTATCATGCATTTTTTGTGACAAATTTACTTAAATTTTGTTTTGACTTATGCATTAATATTCTGCTTATTCGGTTCATAAACTCTTAAAATGTGTAATGTTCGTTTGTCCTTCCATTTCAGAGCTTCACTTTTTTGGATGTTGTCATCACTGTTATTTTTCTTCTTGTCGATACTGCGCTTCTTATCTACATAATTGTCCTTGTTTGTCTTTTTGTACGTTTTTCAGCGGGAAATCTATTTCAATTATAAATGTTTAAGGGTAGTATTTCATGTTTTTAGCAACGAAGCTACTCTGTAATTTTAAATGTCCGTATGTCTTCTTTTTGTGATAATTCCCTATAACAATAACCATTCACCATATAATTTACTTAGGTCGTCAGGCTGTCGGTAATGCTCTGACGGTCATTATTTTCATATTGCAAAATTTATTAATTCGGCTGCTTTTGTAGATAAACTGATGGTATTTTGGTTAAAGATTTTTCTGATCTATATGCATCGAAATTATTCATTTTTTCAGCTGTTATGGCTGTCATTTAATATGAACCGGTTTAGTTTGGATATTTTTTTAAGTACATATAATTTTATGTAAGCATTAAAATGCCAAAAATAGTAAGGGTTTATTAAATTTATATCACAAAAACTCAAGAAATTTCTAGTTTTTAAATAATTTTGGTAAAGCAGTATAATTAACCATTTAAAATAATATCGTCCAATTAACTAAAAAAAACTTTAAATGGATTTCTCTGTTATGCTAAACAAATTTCTATATAATTTAGCTTTTTTAATGCACTAAAGATAAATTAAAACGCCTTTTACAATTAATTTTAAGAATCCTTATTATACCTACCTAATACTAAGAAGGGAATTGTTTTGATTACTAATATTTTTCTTCAATATGATTCTATAGTTTTACCTAATAACCTAGTAGATTATATATATACCAAAAAACTGCTAGAGCGATATGACTCACTTTTTAAGTAAGCTTCTTGTTGTTCCTAGGACGGTTTTTATTTAATATGTATATGCCATAGCCACATAAGCGAAGCAACTCTATATCTAATTTATGATTAAAATTTGTCCAATTTACAAAACACTGTACAGTATTACATTAAAATAAGAACATTTTTAAAAGTTTGTCAGCAAACATACACAACTGAGAACACATTCCTTATAAAAATAATCGAGATAATTTTTGTTTGCCTGCTTTTTATAAAGTAAATAAAGATTTTGTCATATTTAGGCATTTCAAACTGTAAGGATATTTACAAATATCACTCAGGCGCGTGCACGGGATTTAGCCAACGCAGGGTGGGGGGCAGGGGGCCACTGCAAGGGAAATTTTTTACATCACGTTAAAGATTTTTAACGTCCAGAAATTAAAGATTCGAGTGTTTAAAAGCTCACTTAGAGTAGTAGTAGAGAGATACTTAACAGAAATAATTAAGGGGGAGGTGTATTAATCATATAACCCCCTACTGCACGCCTCTGCCTTTATATTAAAGATACAAAGGAGAAATCGATTTAATCAAATTGCAATAAAAATTTCTTGGAAAACAGTAAAAGTGTCTGACTATGACGTCAGAAAAAATTAACAACTAACCAATGAGAGGCCGCTATATATTTTACCATTGTTAATACTGGCTCCTCATTGGTTAATTGTTAACTTTTTCTGACGTCATAGTCAGACACTTTTACTGTGGCCATTTCTTGGCTTAAATTAAACGTACTAATGTACGTAAATCATCAGAGAACTTAAGGAAAAAGCCAATGGACGATATATTGATATACATCCCCAATGATGAGAAACAAAATAACCCTCTCTGTAGATTCAATTATTTTTAGAAAATTTCAGACACAATTAGTTTTTTTTCTTCAAACAAATGAAGATTAATATAAAGTATGTAAGCAAAATACTGTAAATGATTATTATTAATGACTCGTAGTTGCTGCTTGTTTGTTAAAACCAACTTTCTTACGTACGTACGTACGTGCCTCATTACATTTATGTAAACAAATTATCCGTAAAAATCTAAATTTTCATGGAGCTGCTACTGAATATTTACTCAGAGAATGAATAATTACTACAACTTTAACACGTGAATACTTATTTCTATAGTTACTAGCGGCTTCTCTCCTAGCCTCTAGGGGCTTTGCCCCAAGAGGTAATTTAAAACTTTAAAAATATTTTTTCAAGCCAAAGGCTCCAAAAAAATTGAGTGGGGGATTTTTTGTTTTTTAGGGGGTTGGGGGCGTCTCACCCCCCAAGAAACTAGCCTAAAACCACCACAGGACCAGTAGGTATATTCCCTGAAGAGTAGAATCCGATCGGTTCAGTGGTTACCGAGATCTTAAGGAACAGACGGACGGACAGACAGACAGACATAATTCTACTTTGTATTATAGATAATTAGAGGCCCTTGAGGGTGGGGAACCCGACTCCCCACTTTTAATTGTAGTATAGAAAGAAAAAGAAAATAGGGGATTTTTGTCGTCTATTTCGTTTGCTAAAAAATTTCTTCAGATATTGATCAATACTTTCCTCCATGGCCAAGGTAGAAAATGTGGATAGTCATAAGGGGAGGTAGTATAGTTTTATTAGCAATCTGGGAAAAACATTTTATCAGGTTATGCGAGAATCTCTTACTATATCCGTGTTTTCAATATCCATTTACACCTTTGCTTATTCTTTGAAGCTTTTCTATAATTAGGGTGGGTCCGTCCGTCCGTCTGAGATAGATAGCTTTTTTATTATTTTAAGCATGTTAGAATTGTCCTATCGATTTCAAATTTTGCATGGTGATTCCTGTAGTAGATAGGTTCGATTTGAAAGCGTATCAACTCTATAATCATTACCAGAATGTCCGTACGTCCATTTTAAACATGTCGATTTTTCTACTTTTTTAACAACAATATTTTATGTGATCTAGATATCCGGTTGATCTGATTTTTAGTTCATTGATTCCTGGGACGACAAAAAACAATATTATAAGCGAAGCAACTCTATAATCAAGTAAAAGAATGTAAGTATGTCAATAACATTATCCTGTATCAAGCAGTTTTTCAACAAATTTACTTACAATTTTGCCTTGACTATTCTACTTTTATATTCTGATTATTCAGTTCAGACACTATACAAGTGTTAATGTCGGTTTGTCCCACCGTTTCAGTACTTCGCTCTTATGGATGTTGTCATCCTTGTTTATAATAAACTACGTTTTATTTAAAGCAAAGCTTATTTTTTCATTAGGATAGGTCAGTTCGTTCATCCGTTGCGAATACGTTTAATCATTATAATTGAGGGTTTTTAGAATCTTTCTATGATTTTGGACTTTGCCTGATGATTCCTGTAACATATAATTATCTATAGGGAATTAAGAAGCTTATTAGATAGTACAATATTTTTTTAAAATTTCTTGTATTCATTCGAATCCGGTGGATAGGAACCGGTTCTCATCCATACGAAAAAACTATGTCTAGCATCGTATTATATCCAGCTTTCTACGAATATAAAAATGTACAATCATAAGATTAAAACCAGTTTTTTAGCCCGTGCCTTCGGGACCTCGGGGCTAAAAAACTGGTTTTAATCTTATAATTGTACATTATATATCCGCGGAAAGCTGTTTATAATACGATGCGAGAAATAACTATTAATAATTAATTTCTAAACTTGCGTACATGTGTAAATTGAAGATTATACTAGACTTTATATTGTAAATTATTTAACTAAGATAGAAAACCAACTACAAATTACTTTTAAAAAGATACAAAGTATAACATTTCCTAAAACTTTTTCACTTTTAGATACAAATTTTTGCACAAATAGTTTCTTCTTTAAGCATTTCAGCTACGACCGACTATTTGTATTTGCCACCTACTGACGATAAATCCACCAAAGTTGAAATCGAGATTGAGCTTTGCATTTAAGGAACCTCATTCAACCCCCCCTCCCCCTATATTCATATATCCTCCCTTTATTCTTATTTGCAATTTTACCAGCTTCGTTGTATCTCGATTACAAAAGCGCCTCAAAATTCCCCTACATTGATTGAGTGCGCGAAATTTCTTTTCTAGGCTCGTCGGCACGTTAATCTGATTTGACCCGCTTTTGGGCGCACATAACACCTATGAAGTTGTTGCTACTTACGCGTTGTATCATATATGTAATATGTATTGATTCATATTGTGCTTGATATAAGAATGTATAACAAAACCAATTTTATTAATTTCATTAAGAGGAAATAAAAAAAATTATATAAAAGGAAACTATTTTCCAGTTTGGCTTAGAAACCGATGTCCGCGGGATTATAACTGGCTCTCAGCCAACTGAAAAATTACATATTACATAAAATTTTCCACGAGTATTAAAAGAAAATTGGGGTATAGTCCCTTTCGTGACATCGCACCTTAAGGGGCGATTATTTTCATTGATCGCCCCTTATAACAAGAGGCTCCTTGAAAGGGGTGATTTAATATATTCTATTTCATAATTCCTGTTCTAATCTTACAATTTTTGTTTTTCATATTAACGGAAAGCTGTCTATAATACGATAAGATAAGTAACTATTCTTTTGCGTTCTATTTTAAGGAAAAGTACAAAGAATTGTTGTAAAATTGGCAAACCAAAGTTGAACAGATTAAATTAAGATTGTTTAGACAACTTGTTGTATATAAAACTACCTATTAATTCCTATACATTAAAGTAAAAGAATAAAGAGGACACAGGCTATAGGTAACTTGACCCACGGGGTGGGAACCTTGTGCCGACTTTCAATCGGTCTTTGGATATCAGCTAATAGTGTCGGAAATATTGCCACAGCCAAGTCGCTTCAAAGGAGAGGAAGGCAATTTGCTAGTAGACGAAAAAGGTCCTCACTTCTTAGGCCAGGTTGTTGTCTTGCTTATACATCTATACATTTAATACCAATTATTGCTTTTATATTTAAACATTAACAATGAGCATCTTAATAATTGGGTTAGTTAGCTTTCTTCTATGAATGATTTTAATGGAGAATTATAATGAAAACTTTATTTCTTTAATGAACAGTCAATAATATACTGTATTTTTTTTAAATCGAACATTTACAATTTTTGTAATTTTTTTTATCTGAGTATGATTATACATTACCTCTCTTTTAAGAATTGATGTTCAGTGCTTTAAATGCATGGTTACTTTAAAATTCTAGAATTTTCTGGTAAGAAGCCTGATGTGCTAAAATAATGGCAATATGTGTAATATTTAGCATCCTATTTGCAACAAGGACATGTGCATTTATAACAAAATAATAACATATTGGATGAGGAAATAATACCTATAAAAAGATAAGTTTTTTTTATATTTTATTGATGTTAAAAAAATTGTACAGATTAAATTTTTATTGAATGACATATTAGCCTATTATGCAAAGTATTACGGGTTTTTGTCTTAAGCTTAAGATTTCAATAACCACTGAACCGATCATGTCTTCTATTTAAGCTGTGCTTTACATAGGTCGAGTTATGGTTTTAGGCTATTTTATTTGCAAATATAAGCTTGGGATGGTTTTAAGCTATCTTTTATTTCTATGTCCAATCGAATACATAGTCCATTGATGCTAGAGGCATAGCCGCTAGTTGTAAATAAATCACTAACATTTTTGGATATTTCATCAAATTGTTTTTTTTCCATTAACATAACTCATTTTTGAAAAGGAAAAGTATAGTCCAACAAGAGACAATAGTTATAGAGTAGCTGCACTATTCTATTCACCCTACCTCTAATAACATTTCTAATTGTCTAAGCACGAAAAAGGTTCATTATTGTTTGGGAAAATGACTGAATATTATGATAATTATTTTTCGCATTGTATTATAGCTTTCCGCGGATATTAAATGATAATCATAAGATTAAAACCAGTTTCGGTATTCCCAAGGAACCGAAGGCCCGGGCTAACAAAATGGTATTAAATGTATGATTTTTATTTTAATATTCGTGGATAATGTTTGTTATTCGTGCTATACATGATTTTTCGGTATGTCTGAGAACTGGTTCTAATGCAAAGGATATTGATCGGTTTTGAAGCCATACTAGAAAGAAAATATTTTTGTAATTTTAATCAGAAATGGGTTTCCATAAAAAGAATGCCGCGTTTTTTCGATTCTCGAAATTTAAACAGAGTATACAACTATTTATTTAATAATTTCGCTTATGTTGGTACGGCCTTTATAGAAGAAAAACAAATTATCTTCAATCCATTTTTGCTACATATTAATTAATGCATCTTTTTAGAGCTGTATTAGACATTATACAAATGGCTAAAATAATAATTTTAAAATTTTGAATTCCTAAGTTGTATACTCTGTGGAAATCCAATCGTCTTCGTTAAATCAATAAATGTAAAAAAACGCGGCATTCATCTTTCAAAAACCCCATCTCAGGGCGTTGATACTCTCTAATTGGTACTGATCATTAGAATGATTTATTTCGTAATGAATACTCAGGGATCTAAATATATAAGACAATGGACGATAAATTGATATACTATACATCCTCAAAGATGATATTCAAAATTACCCCTTCTATAGACTACAGTTTGTGGTTGATTCGTTTAAAACCTAACTTAATGAACCAACCGATCAAAATTTAATAAAAGTCCCCAAACTTGTTTAGTCAACGAATAAGAAAAGGTTATTATAAAACATAGTATATGGAAAATGAAAAAAAAATTCTTTTTAATATTTTTCAAGCATTAAATAATATTTTTTTTTAAATTGATTAACAGATTAATATAATCTTTTAAATAAATAAATCAGACAAAATTCTAGCTATATGTTTTGTCCGTGGATTTTTTCCTAAACTTTGATATTTTATTTTATAACCCATTTTGGTATAACACCATTTCCTTATAGGATATAGAAGATAGAATCTTTGAGGACTTTTTTTTACAGAAAATGTGACCTGAGTTGAGTTATTTTGCAGGGCTAGGCTGCCGCGCGTCACCCGCGTGTAAAGCCTCAGTCAAAATGTCATATTATAACTTTAAGCTGGATGTCTAAACCCGTTTTCAGAAGACAGCCCGGAATTTTTTTTGCACACAAGTTTGTTTAACTTTGAGATTTATGTGTGGCTGAGCGCGGCTGCCGGGACCTGATATTTTGATAAGATTTTAGATAGATTTATATATTTAGGTATTTAATACACATACAATCACAATATAAACCAGAATGACAACAGCCATAAAAGCGAAGCCAAATAAATCAAATGGAAACAGCGTATAGTGTCATATAAAAAATTACGTCATACAATACAAATAACCAATGTTAGGCCAGTATATAATTTACCATTGGTCAATTACAATGTATACTGGCCTATAATTGGTCATATGTATTGTATGACGTCATATTTTATTGGACATTATAAATTTCAGTTATATGGCCAGTCAGACAAGCGTTAACAAATATAAAGTAACCACGCTTTTAATATTCAAGTTAATTTTAAAATTGTACATACAAATATTACTTATATGTAGGATGCTTAATAATGACATACATATGAATATTTTATTAAGATACTTCGCTGATAACATTATGCCTACTCGCTCAAGAAATTGATATTCTTAAAATCAAATAGATTTTAATATCTATAATACAAAGTAGCTTGATGTCTGTCTGTCCGTCCGTCTGAAGCTTAAGATCTCGGTAACCACTGAACCGATCGGATTCTACTCTTCAGGGTATTTACCTATTGGTCCGGTGGTGGTTTTAAGCTATTTTCTTGGGGAGTGGGACACCCCCAACCCCCCCAAAAATAAAAAAATCCCCCCCCATTTTTTTTTCTTGGTCCTTTAACGAATTTCGCCTTAATTTTTGTATCACCTCTTGGGGCAAAGCCCCTAGAGGCTAGAGGCGAAGCCGCTAGTGTAATAAAAACCGATAAAATTATTTAAACATTAAGACCTTCCGGTAATGATTACTGAGTTGCTACGCTTTCAAAATTAAACTAAACTGTCACAGAAAGTTTAAAGCTAATGGGCCAATTCTATCAAGCCTATATTAACTATTAAAGCTATCTGTCACGGACAGACAGACAGACCAACTCTAACTGTAGAAAGCTTCGCTTTTAATAAGTTTTAATCAAGAATTGAAATCATCTAGATGCTAGGGCTGTTGTACCACCCAAATAAGGTGTACACATCAGGGATATAAAGGGATAAGACAATTACCGATAAATAGATGTACATACTCCATGATGATACACAAAATTACTCCTTCTGTAGATTACAATTAGTGGTTAAAACGTTTGGACACTCATTTTAAAGTAGCAACCAATCAAAATTCAATAAAAGTCCCCAAAGTTGTTAAGCTATCGAAATTTGGGGACTAGTATAATAAACAGCCCAATGTCCCCTCGCTCCCTGTGTACACATACATCCAAGTTTGGTTCAAAGTATAGGCGTTCACAACGAAAAAGGGTGTGGGGTAGGGGGTTATAAGTTGTGCCATCATTCATTAATTGTATCCCGTATTTGTATGACTAATATATTGTCATTGAATAAAGCACCAACTTTTCTTGAGTTTCAGTGTATAAGTTTCATACAAGTCTACATCAGAGTTTGGGATCTGAATTAAATTTGATAAAATGAAACATTAAATGTTTGTATAAATCCTTTTATTGCTTATTGGGTCACACGATCTCCATCCTTTTATTTAAACTTTACAAACCTTTTTTATAGCCCTGTGGGGCTCTCCTAACAATTACTTAACCTAACCTAACTAAAAATAAACATTACCTACTGATATATTTGTTTTTTAAAAGTATATTTGTAGTTACTCTGCAAAACACTTGGTTTTATTATTACTTGAATCTTATCATGTACTTTATTAAAGTGAAATTTGTAGCTGCCCAAATCCCTGGATGAATGAACTGACTAATGAACGATGTCCAGTCCATGTAGACAACCTATTTTTACGACAATTTTCCTCCTCTCATAATACCCACATTTATTCTTCATCTAAAATCTATTCCTTTTTTAAAAGCGAAGCTTTTCTATAATTAGGAGTGGTCCGTCCGTAACGGATAGCTTTTTCCGTTAATTTAGGCATGTTAGAATTGTCCTATCGATTTAAAATTTTGCATGGTGATTCCTTTAGTAGTAGCAACTCTATAATCATTACCAAAATGTCCGTACGTCCATTTTAAACATGGTGATTTTTTTACTTTTTTAACAACAAATTTTTATGTGATCTAATCATCGGATTGATCTGATTTTTGGTATATTGATTCCTGGGACAAAAAAGTATAATGTAATAAGCGAAGCAACTCTATAATCAAGTCCTAAAAATGTAAGTATGTCCATAAAAATTATCCTGTATCAAGCAGTTTTTCAAAAATTTTACTTACAATTTTTCTTTGACTCTTATAAATTTATATTATGATAATTAAGTTCTAGCACTATACAAGTGTTAATGTCCGTTTGTCCTACCGTTTCAGTGCTTCGCTTTTATGGATGTTGTCATCCTTGTTATATAATAAAAGGCTGAACTCTTTTCTGTATTGGATAGATAGATTAATTTTGTAGAAATTGTTTTCATGTTCCCAACTGAGATCTGAATTGACTAATTGAATAATTCATTAATTTTGAGCTAATGATAAACCATTTCAACATGCTCTATCAAATATGGTATTGGTAAAATTAAATTAAAGACATACATTAATCCACTTTAAGTAGCGTAGCTACGCTTGGTTATGAGTATGTCCGTGACGTCACAAAGAAGATCATTAGAAAATTGACTGGTTGAAAATAAAGGAGTTTTACCACGAACAAGGATGACAACAGGGTGTATATATTTGCTATACTTTCATTTTATTGTTTCTTTTATTGAATTTTGATAATTTTATTCATAAATTTAGTATTCAAAGGTTTCAACCACTAATTTCAATCTATAGAGGTTAATTTTGTGTATCATCATTGGGGATGTACATTAATTAGTCGGCCATTATCTTATCCCTTTAGATCCCTGAATTGTCTACACTGATTTCTACCTTGTCCGTATGTCTTTCTGATATGATATAGGGTGATCACTATGGATTTTTTATATTGGTTATACCACATTTTGCATTGAAAAATCTTGACCTTTAGGTGTAATTTTGATATTTATTTTCTTGATAGTATACCTGGGACCAGCTTCTTTAAATAAATAATATTCTTAAAGAGCCTGAGATCTGTTCATAACGATATTGATTTTAGGCATTTTTTTTATGAAAGGTTTCGTGATTTTAATATTAATAATAACTATCAATTTTTTATCCAACACCCCTAGATTCTAGGGGCTCTGTATTATTGGGGGAGGGGAAATTTACAAATGAAATATTTATTTTAGGACCTATGTGAAGCTTTCTTAAAATTGAAAACTTAATTGGTTCAGCGAGATCAATAATTCATTAAGTCCAATAGCTAAGCTCTATTATAAAACATTAATAAAATAATGGTTAATTAGAATCAAAAAAAAAATTTTATATCACAAATCTTATTCATTACAAAATATATAACAATATGTTTTCAAAAAAGACATTTCATATTCACACATACAATACGATTATCTAGTTAGCACCTTCAGCCTTCACATATTCTACTTTCAGCTGTTCCATGGTTGGCATATCAGCTGACATGTGGCGGGAAAAATTGTAAGTTTCCACAGAGATTCCAATAAAGCCGCCATATCCAATGCGTCCCTGAAAATGAAAGTTTTAGATTGTATACTTTATTCTTTAAATGGTAAATAAAATAAACATCAAGGATTACCAATCAATAGCTTGCATCGGCTATTAATAATGCCAAATGCCATTTTTTTATTATTTTTAGCTAAAATATATTTTATATTGCAAAGTATTTTGGTTGGAGAGGAGTAAATGAAATAAGAATATAGCTCTGAATAAAATATTCCAGCTCACAGAGTTAGAAGCAGTGGCGTGCACAGTGCTCTGCCAGGATAGTGCCCGAAAATTTGACACCAAAATATAGGAGGTTTGATGTTGAGAGGGGTGTAATACAGACAAAATGAGAGGTGTACTTTTAAGGTCAGGTGGGTGGATAAACCCATCTTAGCTTTTTTAGGGGGTTGGACACGTTGGGGGGTGTATACATCCCCCTTCTGCTTAAGCTTCTGAATACAAGTTAGATAAATATACCTTATGATATAAGCCAGCGCCTGAAAGCCAGGTGGCTGGCTGCGGACTAACAGGCTGGGAGTCCAGGAACGGAACTGTTGTCTGGCCAACGTCTTTGATGGGTGAGGAGGAATCAAAGTAGAGATACATGTCGTGGCTACCATCTACCTTATTGCTTCCTGCTAACCTGAAAATAAAATACGACTTTTATCTTTTGTATCAGCTAAGAAAATCTCAATTTTTTGACTAGTGCCTACTCTCCTAGAAGCCTCTAGGGCGTTTGATATCAAGGGTGGGGGAGTTGAGGAGGGGATGTCCCCACTTTCCAGTTTAGTTTTTAAAAGCTAAAAAAATTAGGTGGCTACATTTTTTCTATGAGGATAGTTGTAAAACTTCCCAGATCCTTTGATAAGCTACACTGAAAATAGATATTAAAAATAAAAAAAAACTCTAATTGAAAACCGACAATCTAATAGGAAACAAAAAGACCCCCCCCCCCCCACCCCCCACTTCTCCTTTCGTCCCTGCATTATTTATCTTAACGAATAAAGCAATTGCTGGCATTTTTTGTAACAAAACACATCCTTCTGTATTATTTACCTTGTAGGTACATCAGGAATGACCAATGGCAGCCGTTTCCTTGGTTTACTTGTGGCAGGAGTGTTATCATTTCCAATCCACAGATATTGACCAGTAACCACCTCACCCGTGCTGAAATTTTAATAACTTATTAGGCTAAATCTTTTAAATCTTCATAAACTTGCCTAGTAGTTAGGGTTTCCTAATTATTACATTGATATAAAATATAAAATAACTGTGTTCCATAAATGTTAATGTTTTATGTTCCATTAAAGGCATAAGTAAATTTTTTTGTAAATTATTTGCTAGTATCGCTTTGGAAACGATCGCTGGATTAGAACCAATTCTCAGCCGTACTGAAAAATCATGTATAGCACTGTATTACAAACAATTTTTCACGGATATTAAAATAAAAATCATAAAATTAATACAATTTTTAATATTATTATTTTATACTGCGGAAACCTGTCTAAAATATGATGCGATAAATAACTAACTATTATAATTAAAAACAAAATTAAAGTGATACCTGAACTGAATCGGATTGACCTTAATCTCCAAGTTAAGATGACCTCCAATATTTCTTAGCTTCAGCCCAGTCAACACATACCCTTCCGGGGCTGACAAGGTGTCGAGGTCAACAGCTCTCTGTTCATATGACATAGTGTACACCATAGAGCTAGTTGTCAGATTCTGGGCGCTGATTTCTGGAGGATCCTTCCAGGTTTTGGATTTCTCGTCAATGCCACCTGGTATAAAAATATTTGATAAGTAATGTGTTTACACGAACCACTTTCTTTACAAAGTTGCATCAAACACATGAATGTAATGTCAGATGTAAGTTAATTTCCAGAATGGCTTCGAAACCGTTGGATAAGAACCGAAAAATTATTATTTTTATTACATTTATTATTAATATCTGCGGAAAACTGTTTTTTTTTAATGCATTCGGTATAAGTCTATCAATATATGTTACAATAGAGAAGGGAGGGGATAATTTTGGGAAAATTTACCCAAAAATGTATGAAAATTTTTTTCCTATAGGTAATCAATAATCTATCTTATACCTTCTAGAATAGGTTTTGCTTGTTGAATCTGAATATGGAAGACCTTGTTCTTGTTGATAATTCTTGCTCCAGTCACAATGTATCCAGGATCTGCCTCGGAGCTCAACAAGGACCAATATCTTTCACTTCTCTCTAGAAATGATATTAAAAATAAGTTTTGCCCTTTTTTACCTCATATGGTCGAGGCTGCTGTCCATGATTAATATCACGACCAAGGCATTGTCCCTACTTTAATGTCAATCGCCTGTCATTGCAGCAGTGAGTACCCTTTACCCTTTTCAACGTCTCTAGTATGGCGCTGTGTAATACAGTTTCGGACCCGACACCGATGATGCTGCGAGTTCGTTGACATTTAAAAAAGGTTAAAATTCATTGTTGGAGGTCGTTTTTGCCTTCCGGGGAGAATTCCGCCTGTTTTTTGGCAAAATCAATCCCATTTTTCCAATATAGCAGATTGTAACGCCAAAAAAAATGTTAACCTGTAATTTCATCACATTTGCAGAAGCAGTAAGAACAATGCCAGAAAATATACCGCCACCAGGAATCTACTTTGATCTTGTCTGTAAGATAAAAAAAATAATTATTTTGTTAGATTATAAATAACTAATATGCAAAGTGAACCCGGTATTAGTGTCGGACTGATTATGACGTAACAAAAAAAATTAGCCAATGACAGGACATTATTGACCAATGGTTAAATTCATAGTGGCCTCTTATTGGCTATTTTTTTTTGTTACGTCATAATCAGTCCGACACTAATACCGGGTTCATGCAAAGTTCAAAAGCACGTTCGTCGCAAACAAGCGAAATAAAACTAAAATAATATTTAAGGGCAGTCATTACTACTAAGCGTTGGCCCCCTAAATTGCTCAAAATCACGAAACCTTTAGTTGAAGTATTTTGTTGAATTAATTTACTGACGTTACAGGTTCTTTTATGAATAATCCTGTCAAACTTTTGTGATGCTAATACATTTAAACTGTAGTCATATTGGCAATCATTAGAAATACGAGGGTCATATCAGCAATTTTATTCAATGTAACAATGTAACATAGATGTCATAATCTATTGAAATTTTAAAGAACCTAATTGATTTGAAGGGATGAAAAAATAAGAGTGTAGAATTGGTTTTAGTTGGGTGTCAACACAACACTTAAAAATGAAATTTGAAAGGGCTGCCTAATAAACTTCCCTGGCAAAACCCGGTGCACGCCAATGCTTGGAAATCATAATCAAAATTAGTTTGATTCAGATAAGTAGAGCTTGAATTAAACAATCCGTTATAAAAATTAGAATATAAATATTTTCTTTCTAAATACAAGAATATTATCTTACTTATGCATTGATCCGTGTTTCCTTCACCCAGGAAAGTTCCATCTTCATATTCAATCCAATCATATCTCCTATCCGGATCCGAGGACATGCACACCCAGGCGTCCGCGTGGTAGAACTCACAGTCAAAGATGCGGCCCTTGCACCTGCAGCAGAAGGTGTAATAATGGATATAGATTATACGTGGATATTATGACAGGGGAAAAATTGTTGATAGTTTAGGTTGTTAACATATACATCACTTATTAGTCAGTTGGTTCATTCATAAGAGTGGAGGGGATAGGGAAAAGGGGTGGATTTTAAGGGTTGTCAATTTAGCCTGCTACATTTTCACTTTATTAGAGTTTATGATAATATGGTGTAAGATCCAAGTAATAATAAATCCATTGAGGTAATAAATTATTGAATTAAAAACGCACAAAAGCTCGGTATACTCTGAACTAATTACCTGGGTTGTTGGCTACAAAACATATTCTTGTAGCACCCCACAGCATAGGTATACTCTGAACTAATTACCTGGGTTGTTGGCTACAGAACATATCCTTGTAGCACCCCACAGCATAGGTATACTCTGAACTAATTACCTGGGTTGTTGGCTACAGAACATATCCTTGTAGCACCCCACAGCATAGGTATACTCTGAACTAATTACCTGGGTTGTTGGCTACAAAACATATTCTTGTAGCACCCCACAGCATAGGTATACTCTGAACTAATTACCTGGGTTGTTGGCTACAGAACATATCCTTGTAGCACCCCACAGCATAGGTATACTCTGAACTAATTACCTGGGTTGTTGGCTACAAAACATATTCTTGTAGCACCCCACAGCATAGGTATACTCTGAACTAATTACCTGGGTTGTTGGCTACAGAACATATCCTTGTAGCACCCCACAGCATAGGTATACTCTGAACTAATTACCTGGGTTGTTGGCTACAGAACATATCCTTGTAGCACCCCACAGCATAGGTATACTCTGAACTAATTACCTGGGTTGTTGGCTGCAGAACATATCCTTGTAGCACCCCACAGGTTCAGCGTAGGTATACTCTGAACATTTAGACTTGCAGGATCCTAGATCGTTCATGTCAACCTCATTCTCAATGTATCCCTGCAAAGACAAAAATCTTGTAACAAGGACGGCCAAGCTTTTCTTGGTAGAAGGGGTTTCAAAGTTTGAGAGTGGTTAAACACTCCTTTGCCCCCACCCCCCTCTGGACGTCTATGCTTGTAAATTTGAAACATAATGAAGCTGGATGTCTAGGTGTGTTGCCATGTAGAATTTGGATGGGTAGAATTTCTACTCCCCCCCCCCCTTCTACACTAAAATATTTTCTTATTATTATATTGTGTTATTTAGAATGTGGATGGAACAATATTTTTACTTTACTTTGGGTGTTATCTATTTCATTATTCCTTTTGTTTCATAATTTCTAAGTCATTATAAAATTACGTAAATCTATTTTGCTTGCACCAATTACGGAAATGAAACATCTGTAAAATTAGCACAATAATTTTTATACACATTACTTAACTGGAATAAAAAGGATTTAATGCAGTTCACGGTAAATGTTCCTGGTAACGATTTTCTCCAAAAATTTATGAACTTTGAAGGCTGTTAACGGCCAAACGGTGGAAAGTATAGATTATGCTCGCACTAAATTTTAACCGAAGAAAAGAATAATCTGGATTAGTCATTACTCAATGCACATTTATCTCACAGTGTACATAAATGCGCGAAAAAGACTTGTTTTACGTTTCTTTCTTCAGTGAAGCTTTCACTGTGCATCATTGGATCTTGGCTACTCTAGATTATTTAAAGGCCTTCTTATTCCGCTTGAATTATGCGCAGGCATGACATGTACTTTCAGCCGTTTGGCAGCAAGCAGCCTTTAAAGTTCAGAGATTTTCTTGGATAATCGTTACCAGCAACATTTACCGTGAACAGCACTGGATCAAACAAAATAATAATAAAAAACAGAAATAAGAAATACCTGGAGAAATCCTTTAACAGCTAGAAAAGTTTCCTTTTCCTTGTGTTGTTTGGGATCACACTTCTGGTAACTCCTGGACATGCCAGGTAAAACCTCCAGGACGCTCAACAGCTTGGCCTTGGAGTTGGCCTCGAAATCATCTTTTGCAACCTCAGCCTCCGCTGTAAAATTGCCCTAGAATATGAATAAAATCAATTGCCGACAATGCAACAACTTAAATATATAATGATAGCAAAATTTGCTTCCCAAATTACTTCTGCAGATTTAAATTATTGGTTAAATAATTTGGATACTGATGCACAATTTACCAGGGAGGGAGGGGACATTGGGCTGTTTATTACACTAGTCTCCAAAGTTTTATAACCTCGTTTTCTTATTCGTTGGAGACTTTTAATATATGTTGATTGGTTGTTTCTTCAAATTGTGTGTCCAAATGTTTTAACCATTAATTGAAATTTACAGAAGGGTTAATTTTGTATATTATCATTAGGGATTTACTTTAATTCATCGGCCATTGTCTTATCCCTTCAGATCCCTGACAATTAACAGTTCAATGTCCCATCCCTCCCTGGATATTAGCAAACTATCCTTATGTATATTTTCGCAAGCATAAAATTTGAAAATGTGTTGAAGATGAATGAATGTTGTATGATGAATGTTACTTAACCTAATACCCCCCCGTGAGTTTGTATTTGACGGAGAAGGAAAAATTAGGCTCCTCTTAGTTATCCTTGGTTGTTGGACCGGACGTTAGAGTGTCATGGACAGCAGCCTCGCCCGTTTGAGGTAAAAAAAAGACCCTGACCTGATTATTAATTTTGAGGGTCATGTAGGCAAACTGTAGCATGGCATACCCCTTGAGCTCTGCCAGGGCTATTATGTTGTATAGGTTGTACATCAGCTGGAAGGGAGACTGACTCATACCACACAAGTGTTCGTCATTCTAAATAGAAAATTATTTTTAACATTTAATTTAGAATTATATACAAATGTTTTTGAATAAAATAATTTCCTATTTTATACGGCATAAAAAAAATAATTAGGTTACAATTAACATTTCCGATACGGCATTAACACATTTTTAGAACAGTTATCCAAGGTCATATTTAGTAATGGATTTATTATTACTTGGATCTTTCACCAGATTATATGTAACTGGTTAAGATAACGATCTTTAACATCCACCCCCTCCCCTCCTAATGTATAAAAGAACTATCCAATAAGCGATGTCCATGTTAGCACATAAATTGTTTTTTATTTTACCAGATTTTTATGTATACTAATAGTAATAGCTAACTAAAATAACGACTTTACCATTCCCCCCCCCCCCTTCTGTTCTAATAGATGAACGAATTGACCAATAAAACGATGTGTATGTTAGCAAGGTAAATTAACAATTATTCCTCTGTCATAATCATAATAACCTCGTATAGTGTATATCCATTTTAAACTAAGTCTGAAGGCCGATCAATTATTAAGTCAAAGGTTAAAAATGAAAAAAAAAACTTCAAGATTTTGCTAAAATCAAAACTTTTAAAAAATTTTATTCAAATTTTCTAATATTAAAAAAATTATGATTCAGCTTTTGTTTTGATGTGTTGGCATTTACCTTCAATACAATAACAATAACAATGACTCATAAAATCAATACCAGTTTTTTTTAATTTTAATGGAATATACTATATACATAAGTTTTCAGTATGGCTGAGGACCTGTTCTAAACAAGTGATATTTGTCGATTTCTAAGCCTCACTGACATGTATATTAAACCTAATATTATCAAGAAATACAAAGACTATGATGTGATTGTTTGGGATAATTAAAGCAGCAATTTGTGCAAATACCTTATATTTCCTTAGTGAGTCTCCTTAAAATCATAGATTAATGGATAGTACACTTTTAAAATTTGGGATTTCTATAAAGGATTTAAAATCTAAAATAAATAGTGACAATCTTTTCTTGGTAGTTATTATGAAAATTGTAAGACCTGCATATATAAGTGTCCTATTAGAGAGAACATTGTAAAATTTTGTCCAACATTGACAACTGTCTTGTGCAGCTTCTCCAACTTGGTGGCCACCCTGCTATCCTCAAACTTGGTGTTGACAAGCACATCCGCGTACTCGTGCAGTGTGTCCCCTGATATTGGGTTCTTCACATATCTTCACATTTGGATTGGTAGGTATAAAGTGACAATTGACAAAATATTTTTTTTAATTGAGATGACATGTTATACCAATGATGAGGGTTATGCGTAATAATTAAACTAGGGTTCGGCAGCCACGTGTAAGACTCGGTAAAATCGTCATATTATAAATTTAAAGTTAAGTTGGATTGTCTATACCTGTCCCTAAATGGACAATTCATATTTTCAGAATTCTTGTTTGCAAAACAGGTTTTAATTTGAGGCTTATACGCGGCTGCCGAGTCCTGAATTGAACCACACCGTAATCATTGACTAGTTGGTACTTAATATCCAAGTTTCTTTATGAAAATTTGCATAGTTATAACTTATTAATAGCCAATTTAAAAATAATTACGAGATGGCAAATTAGACCCCCTTCTAAACCTTTTAATACTAGCACAAGTCAACGTTTTCTTAAATTTTGAAGATAAGCAAATTTTGATCTATAAACCTAACCTTGATAAGTTTTGGTATTATGAAATTTAAAAAGAAATCAAATCAAATTAAAATATTGAATCAATCAAAGTAAAAACTGCAATGAATCCTTGAATCCTTAGTTTAAGTAGAAAAATAAAAATTTGTTTTGAGATAAAAATTGCATTGTCATAAAGTTAAGTGTCTGTAAAAAGAAAGTTGGGTGTACCAAAATTACGATAGAAAGGTCAGTTGAATTTGAATTGCTGAATGTGTACACAGTTTCCTCGGTGTTTCCTCATCTTATCTCAATATTTACTACTGGCTAAAAAACTTCAAACTTCCAAAAAAAACTAAATTTGAATGTATAAACAATTTATACATTATACAACATTCAAAATTTTAATTTTCAAATTTTGTTTTTTTTTAAGTTTGAAGCTTTTTTAGCTAGTAGTAAATATTGAGGAAACTGTTTACACATTCGGCAATTCAAATTCAACTGACCGATAGAAATTCATCTAAAATAAGGATATTTCATCTAAAGTAAAACTAAAATATCTCTATCTTTTTTGCCAGTAAATATAATCCTTGTGAAAGAAAGCAAAATATCTTTTGTATGTTATTCCAAAATATTATGGTGCAATTACTGAACAAAGTATATGATAAATTTTTTGTTTGACTGTCGAAAAAGTCATTTAAGTTTTTCTTGGATATAATATCTCTTGGAGAGAACTATATTGTTATTTACTGTTGATTGTCACTTGTACGAAACCTTTGGAAGTAAGTATACAGCTGGTTCAATCCATTCATGTATTGTTTCAAATAATCCCAATGATCAAACCAAATCCTCCTCACAGCATCATTTTCAACCTGGAGGCCGTTGAGCTGCGACACAACCAGGTTAATCTCTGTAGCCGCCTCCAGAACATCCATCTCCTTCACCACATCCTGGAAGCTGAGCAGGATCTGGACCAGCGGATCCTTGGAGCTCAGGATGGCAAACCTCTGTGGGTCAGTTAGGGCCAGCCAGTTGTCTTGCACCTGTGCGATGAGCTTCAGCTGCAGCCGCCGCGCCAACAAGTCCATCTGACTGGGCGGAGTCACCTTCAGCCCATGGTAGGATTGATGAAAATTGTTTTGATTGGATTCAGGAACAATATCCAGGGTTTGCATTAATTCATCCGCAGCTTGTTTCAACATTTGAGTTGTAACATCTTCACAAGTAACATAATTAATGTTTGTTGATAAAAATAAATATGCTTGAAATAATAACACAAGCATCATGATTGTATTTTTTCTTTCTTTTTGAATTAATGACAATATTTTTTCACCATGAAATGTTGTTTACATTTTGCTAGTTAAAATAATACTAGTCTTTGTTTCAGCACAAAAATTTCAACTAATAAGAGAGAGAAAGAGACACTAGAGCTACTCTTCTATTTTTCAACTGAACTATCAACTCTCACACACACACCAAGACTCACTCTAATGCAATATTATACACAGTTAAAACATATGTGTATAAAACTGCTATAGGATATCATAAATCACTTTTTCTTGTTTATTCTGCATAAATATTAAAATAACTTTGGAGCAATGAAACAAGTCTGAATATGACAAAGATCTGTGTGACACTGACATTTATTTTCTAGGGTTTAAATTGGTGCATGTATTTCATATGGTAATTAAGCAGGGATCTAAAGGGATAGGACAATGGTCGATAAATTGATGTACATCCCCAATGATAGTACACAAAATAACCCCTTTATTTTATTAAATTAGTGGTTGAAACTATTGGACACTTAACTTAATGAACCAACCAAACAAAATTCAATAAAAGTCCCCAAAGTTGTTAAGCTAACAAATAAGTAAACGTTATCATAAAACTTTGGGGACTCGTGTAATAAACAGCCTATGTCCCCACCTTCCCTGGTAATTACGCCTTGTATCCCTTTCGTTATAGGGCAATTATAATTTTAAATACAACCCTCCCCTTTTAAATATTTTCTAAAACATAATTTTCTCCAACCCCTTTCATATGTAATCTTTTCATCTATACCCCCTTCCCCCTCCTCCTGAATATGTATTTATTTCTCGGTTGAATAAAATATTTAATTCCCTGTGGCCACCTGTCTGATAGGCTGGTCCAAATTTTCAAAATTATTTATTCTAGAACTTTCTAGAAATTGTCTCTGATTCTGATATGCCAACAAGAATAGGGTTATATGGTTTAGTGGAAAGAATTGGTTAATTCTAAGAATTGTGATGAAGATGGGAGATAGGGGACATTGGGCTGTTTAATACAATAGTCCCCAAAGTTTTATATTAACGCTTTCTTATTCGTCGTTGGCCTACCAACTTTGGACACTATTATGTTTTTTAAATGTACCAGCCTATTAAGGCTTAAAAACAAGAATGATTACTTCCAATAGCACATACAAGGACGTAAAAGCTTTTTTTGGATGTGGTTAAGTTTGGTGATTTGTCTAATTTGTAAAAAGCAAGGGTTATGGAACGTTGAGTGAAGCGCAGAATTTTTTAAGGAGTTTTTGAGAGTGGGTATTATCCCTTTAACCCCCTCCCTTTTGCGTACATAGTTTACTTTATTTCCGAAAAAGTAGCCCATGCAGTCTTACAAATAAAATTAAATAAAAAAGAACAAAGAAAATATTTTTAGAGTTGAAAATTTCCAAATTCCTAACAAAAAAAAGAGATTAACAGATTGGACATTTTCAACCCATATAAAATATAATGGGCTGAGTGGAGAGTAAGACAAACCAACAAAGGTAAATTATAAAGCAGCTTTGTTACCAAAATCAAAACAACCTCGCTCCAAATTCCCGCTTTTCTTTAAACTTACATGCATATGTGTTTTGATATATACAATTATCCTTTTCAAAAGCAATGCTTTTCTACATTAAAGGCCGGTGCATCAATTTACACGTAGCAGATTTCTCTACAGGGTGTTTCAAGAGAAATGCGTTTTTTTTAAACTTAATTATGCATAGAAAATAAAACAATTATATAAAATGCTTTATAGATTTGGAAAACCTGTTCTGGGACATTTATGTTTTAAATACTTAAAAATGATTTATTCGACAAATTATGACTTAAAACCCGGTTTTTCTAAAGGCCTTAGTTTTGAAGATTTACAGAATTAATGGTTCTAGAAAAAATGTGCACATTTTAAAAATTCAAATTGCGCGGCTTGTATTAATAGTAGAAAAATGTTATGCATATCGTTAGAATCATCATAAGCTCTAGTTTTTGGATATATAACCATTCCTGTGCTACGTATAGTTTAGGAGCTACGTGGTAAAATGATCCAACTTACTTAAAACTTTTCAACCTTTCTCACATTTTTCAACGTAGCTCCTAAACTACAAATAGCACAAAAATGGAACTTATATTTCCAAAAACTAGAGTTTATGACGATTCTAGCGGTATGCATAACGTTTTTCTACTATTAATACAAGCCGCGTAATTTGAATTTTAAAAATGTGCACATTTTTTTAATTCTGTAAATCTTCAAAAATAAGGCCTTTGGAAAAACCGGTTTTTAAGGCATAATTTGTCGAAAAATCATTTTCAAATATTTGAAACATAAATGTCCCAGAATAGGTTTTCCAAATATATAAAGCATTTAATATAATTATTTCATTTTCTATGCATAATTAAGTTTAAAAAAAAACGCATTTCTCTTAAACACCCTGTATAAATGTTATAATCATGATTTAATTTCAGTATTCTGAAAGCATAACTCTATATTCATTGCTATATAAGACCGTAGTTCTATACTAAAATCGAATTTTGTTCATATTTCTAATCATTATAATTATTCGATGTCCTTTATTCGGTCCTAGGAAAAACGTAGGAGTGACAAATGTGGGAGTGGGCACTATGCCTATACTAACAAATTTTAAACCATCTTTTAAGGTTTTTTGAATGTCTAACCCCTTCAGGAGGCTTATTTGTGTATTCATATCTTAATATTTTAGACATTTCTACGTTTGTCCACTCCTACGTTTGTCACTCCTGCGTTTGTCCTGGAACCCTTTTTTCCGACAAAAAAAGCATCGCCACTCTATATTAGGTAATATCGGTTTGTTTGAATGTTTAATTTGTTAAAATTATTTTTTATGGAATTTGTCACCCTTGTCTTGATTTATTTTTCCTGTACTGACAACGGTTATAAACAAATTGAGATTTTTAAAATAAAATTGTTGTTTAATTATTCTTTATATCATGTGTTATGTGTACAGATTATATAAGCTGTTGTTTTAACATTCTATTAACAAAACTTGATCAAAAATCAAAAAGCCTTTCACCACAAATGTGTGCATTTTGCATGTACTCTAAGACTGGCTATTAAATAGTATTACAGTAATTTCTTTAAAATGTTAGAATGGTGACTGTTTCGTATTTTTAATGATTTTATTGTTAGATCAGTCTTCGGCTGTATGATCCTATTATCTATTAATTTACAAATTATTAGACAGCAGATAACAGACAATCTTTAAAATTTGTAGCAATTCCGTTTAAAAAATACTAAACAGCAACGACAGTCTTCAGTCATATTACTTCGACCGCTAAAGGTTGCTAACAGCCAAACGTCTAAACATACTTTATGTTACTTGCTTGAGAAGACATACAAATAATATTATAATCAATAATTTATATTGTTATCTAGCAGCACAAATAAATGTGCGGACAGGACCTAACATGTTCTTTTAGCCGTTAGGCCACAAGAAGCTTTTAAAATGCATAGGGCGTTTGGGAAATGTTTGATTCCAGCATTATTTTTTCCGGGAATGCACCATTATACTAAAATTGTTTACCTGTAAAATGGACTCTAGTATATGGAAGATGCCGGAGGTATGGAGGGATGGATCCGGAGTGACCAGGTTGTGCAGGGTGGCCAGCAAACCAAGCACAGAGTCAGACAGATGACTGGTTACACTTGCGGCAAAGTTTAACAGGGTACTCTGTTCTATAATATCCCTTAAACAATTAGATAAATTAATCTGGATCATGGAAAGAAAACGAAGTAGCGGGATTCGTCGTATTTTCACAGTAGCTTTTCACCCATTTCTTGCCCCTGCGGGGTGCTCTGGCCATGCAGGGCAATCATTAACATTTACCTGACCTAACCTAACCTAAAATAACCTATCAAAAGCTACTGTGAAAATACGACTAAACCCGCTAATTCGTTTTTTAAAAGCGAAGCTTTTCTATAATTAGGGTCGGTCCGTCCGTACGTCCGTAACGGATAGCTTTTTTCGCTAATTTAGGCATGTTAGAATTGTCCTATTGATTTCAAACTTTGCATGGTGATTCCTGTAGTAGTTAGGTACGATTTAGAAAGCGTAGCAACTCTATACTAATTACCAGAATGTCCGTACGTCCATTTTAATCATGTTGATTTTTTTACTTTTTTAACAACAAATTTTTATGTGATCTAATAATCTGATTGATGATAGTTTTGGTATACTGATTCCTGGGACAACAAAGTACAATATTATAAGCGAAGCAACTCTATAATCAAGTCCTAAAAATGTAAGTATGTCCATAAACAAGCAGTTTTTCAACAATTTTACTTACAATTTTGCTTCGACATTTAAACATTTATATTCTGATTATTCAGTTCTGACACTATACAAGTGTTAGTGTCCGTTTGTCCTACCGTTTCAGTGCTTCGCTTTTATGGATGTTGTCATCCTTGTTTTTAACATGATCCATTAATCTTTTTCCTATGAATGAGGGACAAACTATTGTACATATATACAGGGATTTTGAGGGATAAGACAATAAATTGATATACATCCAAAAATTTATAAATCTATTTAAACTCTTTGATGCTAAAAATCGTAAAAAATCTAAGTTTTAAAATTTTAGAGTTGCTTAATTTAGAAAAGCTAAAATTGGCGAGGAAGAAAAATTTGTATTAAACTGAGGTACAACTCTTTCTTTTCTCTCATAGTTACCAAAAAAATAGGGTAAAATTTACTCATCCTATAATAAAGTAAAAGGATCTCTGTCTATGTATCTGTGTGTGTGTATACCGAAGGATCTCACTAACCGCTGAACCGATATGGTTCTCCTTTACTATGTTGCTTCTCATGGGCCCTGAGAAGGTTTATAACTATTTGGGGGAAGGGTACCACCACCGTCCCAAGATAAATAGCCCCTGAAAAAATACTACCCTCCAAAAAAATTTTGAGTTTTTTAATTAAACCACCCCCCTCTCTCAAGTGCCTCTAGAAGCCTCTAGGGGACATAGCAGCTTGTTTTAAGAATAGGAAGAATAGAATAATATATTTGGCACATATTAAGATCTTAGAACAGCTAAATAATACCTGTTTTGTTGATAATACACAAATCTTGAGTAGAGCCAACTTAAACTAAAATACAAGATGCAAATATTATTTTTTTAAAAGAAGCTTTTTCATAATTAGGGTCTGTCCGTACGTCCGTCCGCCCATAACAGTTAGCTCTTTAAGTTTATTTAGACAAGTTAGAATTGTTCTATCGATTTAAAAACTTGCATGCTGATTTATATAACAGGTACAAGTTGGGAAGCGAAACAACCCTGTAATCGTTACCAGAAAGTCCGTACGTCCATTTAAAACTTGCTTATTTTTGTACATATATGATAAGATTACCTGCTCATTGCTTCTTGTAGTCTGTCTAATTTGAGCTCGTATTTTAATATCTAAAAAAACAATGATCAGTACTAAATTTTCATTATTTTGTATTTTTTTTTTGTTTGATATAGGATAGTGTCTTATAACTTTTTAGTTTCAAAAAGAAAAAGTATAAAAAAATCTTTTTATGGGGGTTTTGATACCCTCCCCCAAAAAGCACATTGTAAAGGAGATCCATATCGGTTCAGCGGTTAGCGAGATTCCTCGGTGCTAACACACACAGATACTGTTATTTTTTTATAAGGATATGTATTAGGTACAAAGTTTTTAAAATTACAGATTTCTTTAAAATATGCAAAGGCCGCAATATTTAAATTGATATACTTTAGGTGTATTTTAAGTAATATTGAAAAATTTTTGTGGCTGGTTTTACGATACATCATTTTTCAGTATGGCTTTGAACCAGTTTATACCAGCGGATATTAATCGGTTTCGAAGCCATACTGGAATAGTTATTTCTCGTATCGTATTATAAACGGCTTTCCGCGGATATAGAATGTACAATTATAAGATTAAAACTAGTTTTTTTAGCCCCGAGGTGCCGGAGGCACCGGCTAAAAAAACTGGTTTTAAGTTTTAATCTTATGATTGTACATTTCTATATTCGTAGAAAACTGGATATAATACGATGCTAGACATAGTTTTTTCGTATGGATGAGAACCGGTTCCTAACCACCGGATTCGAATGAATACGAGAAAAATATTTACCAATAGTAGTCCAGCTTGTATAGAGTATAGTGTAGAGTGTATGCCAGCTATTCTTTCCTCTATTATTTACTTTTGGTAGCCCACCTTGCATAAAGTATAGTGTAGAGTGTATGCCAGCCATTCTTTCCTCTATTATTTACTTTTGGTAGCCCACCTTGCATAAAGTATAGTGTAGAGTGTATGCCAGCCATTCTTTCCTCTATTATTTACCTTTGGTAACCCAGCTTGTATAGAGTATAGTGTAGAGTGTATGCCAGCCATTCTTTCCTCTATTATTTACCTTTGGTAACCCAGCTTGTATAGAGTATAGTGTAGAGTGTATACCAGCCATTCTTTCCTCTATTATTTACCTTTGGTAACCCAGCTTGTATAGAGTATAGTGTAGAGTGTATGCCAGCCATTCTTTCCTCTATTATTTACCTTTGGTAACCCAGCTTGTATAGAGTATAGTGTAGAGTGTATGCCAGCCATTCTTTCCTCTATTATTTACCTTTGGTAGTCCAGCTTGTATAGAGTATAGTGTAGAGTGTATGCCAACCATTCTTTCCTCTATTATTTACCTTTGGTAGCCCAGCTTGTATAGAGTATAGTGTAGAGTGTATGCCAGCCATTCTTTCCTCTATTATTTACCTTTGGTAGTCAAGCTTGTATAGAGTATAGTGTAGAGTGTATGCTAGCATTATTTCCTCTATTATTACCTTTGGTAGACCAGCTTGTATAGAGTATAGTGTAGAGTGTATGCCAGCTATTCTTTCCTCTATTATTTACTTTTGGTAGCTCAGCTTGTATAGAGTATAGTGTAGAGTGTATGCCAGCCATTCTTTCCTCTATTATTTACCTTTGGTAACCCAGCTTGTATAGAGTATAGTGTAGAGTGTATGCCAGCCATTCTTTCCTCTATTATTTACCTTTGGTAACCCAGCTTGTATAGAGTATAGTGTAGAGTGTATACCAGCCATTCTTTCCTATATTATTTACCTTTGGTAGTCCAGCTTGTATAGAGTATAGTTTAGAGTGTAAGCCAGCCATTCTTTCCTCTATTATTTACCTTTGGTAACCCAGCTTGTATAGAGTATAGTGTAGAGTGTATACCAGCCATTCTTTCCTCTATTATTTACCTTTGGTAACCCAGCTTGTATAGAGTATAGTGTAGAGTGTATGCCAGCCATTCTTTCCTCTATTATTTACCTTTGGTAACCCAGCTTGTATAGAGTATAGTGTAGAGTGTATGCCAGCCATCCCCTCCTCTATTCTAGCCACGTCTCTTGACAGTTGACCGTATTGTTGAAGAATTTGTTTTGTTGTATCACTCTAAATATTAAAATTAGGTTATAAACATTAACAATTTTAAAGTTTATATTGTTTTAGATGCACGTTATCCCAATGGATATAGAATATACATGGATATTATAACAGGGGAAAATTGTTGTCAATTTATATGGAAATAATTTATTGATCAGTTCGATCATCTAATAGAAGAGGAGAAGGTGGTTTAAAGTGGGTGGATTAGTCTATCGTTTCTTAGCCCGTTGCAAGTTTCACTTTATTAGAGAACATGAAAATCTGGTGCAACATCCAAATGATAATATATCCATTTTCTAGATGAACGTTATCCCAGTATATATATTAGAAAAATTTCTTTCAGTTTGTCTCAGGCTAGAGATCTCAGAAATTACTGAACCAAAAGGTGCTCCACTTTAGGTATGCTATTTCCTAGACCCATCATGGTTTTGAGCTATTTTTTTCAGGAGATGTGATTCTAAGTCCTTAAATACTACTTTCATATTCAAAAAAGTTTTAGGTTAAGTAACAACCAACAGACAACCAACTATTTAATTGTACAACCTTTGCCTGGTAATCCCAACTGTGCATGGTAATGAGTTGCGCCTGTTTTGGGCGCACCCCTCTACTCTAACTATTAATGTCGCGCACCTGACATAGCAGCATTAGGAACTTTTTTAACGTCTTTTGTTATGACGCAGTGTTATGCCGAGATTTGAACCTATCACCTCACTGACGACACGATCGCGGGTTAAAATGAACTGTTTACCTGTCTACCGAATTCAAAATTACATTCATGATGGCAAATTTCAGTTATTGTCTTGTAAATGTATTCAACTTAACAAAAAAATTTATACAATCATTTTATTTTTAGTTTTGATAGGAGGTTTATAAATTCAGGGATAAGACAATGGACGATAAATGAACCTGGTAAAAGTGTCTGACTCTGCTTAAGATGTAAATAAAAATTAGCCAATGAGAGGCCAGTATACACTGCACTGTAATTGACCAATAGTAAAATTTATAGTGGCCTCTTGTTTGCTAATTTTTTTATGTCATAATCAGAGCCAGACACTTTTACTAGGTTCCGATAAATTGTTGATTTATTGTCATTACAATCCTAGTTTTAATTCATCGAATACTTAAACTGATTGATTATTCATTTTGGAAAACAAAATACATTTGCCTTTCCAAATATCTCTAGTTTCACCCTGGAGGGAGGGGACATTTGGCTGTTTAATACAATAGTCCCCAAAGTTTTATAATAACGTTGTCTTATTCGTTGGCTCAACAACTTTGGGAACTTTTATTGAATCTTGATTGGTTGGTTTATTAAAATGAATGTCTAAACGTTACAACCACTAATTGTAATCTACAGAAGAGGTACTTTTGTGTCTCCTAATTGGGGATGTACATTAATTTATCAGCCATTGTCTAATTCCTTTATATCCCTGAGTTTCAACAACTTCTTTAATTTATGCTTTGTTAAAACTAGAAATCCCATTGTTTGTATAAATTTTGTTAATTTAAGAAATTGTATAATGTTGATACTTATACATGTCCGTCCAAAACATATGGCCTTTATCTGTAATCACAAAATTTGGATTGGTGATATGTAACAGGCAAAAGTACACTTTACGAAGTCTAGCTACTCTATGATCAAGAACATTTATGTCTTTTATAATTTCTAGCTTATTTTATTACATTATATTACTAGCGGCTGCGCCCCTAGCATCTAGGGGCTCTATATTCGAAGGGCAGAAAAATAGCCTAACTTAATAAAAAAAAATAGCCTAAAGCCATTTCAGAGCCTATAAGAGGCTTCACTGTAAAGAAGAACCATATCGGTTCAGCGGTTAGCGAGATCCTTCGCTACAGACAAAAAAGCTATATACTATCGGATATGATGTAATAATCATATTCACTAAACTTTCAAATATTGGTTTCTAGGGTAATTAGGCATTAATATTATAAGCAATTCATCTCTATAATTAAGCTTTCAAATGCAATTATGTCCAAATTTATCATTATTAATGCAGAGATAAATTTGAACTTCCGTTCACACTTATATTTGTTGATTATTCATTAGCTCCTATGTTAATTTTCTTTCTGATTTGGTAAGCTTTGCTTTGCTTTTTCATCCTTAATTCATTATTAATTACAAAAATTGATTTACCAAACAGGTACAAATATTTTAAATGATTGTTACACCTATTTGTAAAAGGTTTTTATAAGTACAGCGACTAAATAAATAATGTTAGTAGCCCGTCTTTTTGATCATTTACAATATGAGCTATGACAGCTTAATGACTGTTTATAATCTTTTAAACTTTAGAAATGTTTGCGGCTCTCTCTATAATGACAGTAACCCTATTCGATGAACGTACAAACATGGCAACTAATAGAATAGCTACTCTACCTTATAGCAACTCTAACAAATTCGTGACTAAATAAAATTACAAGCAATTATTCTATATCTTTTATTTTAAAAAGCAAGAAATCCAGAATTAACTAGATGTCATTCATGGTTGCCTTTCATACCTTTTTCACACTTAGAATAGTAAGTACTTTTAAAAGATTATTGGCGAGAAAATGAATAAATCAGTTAAGGGAAACACAAATATCGTAGAGACTCCAGGGATAAGACAATGGCCAATAAATTGATCTACATAAATCTCCTATGATAATACACAAAAATACGGGAGACTGCCATTTACACAACCAGCAAATTTACAGTGGATGTGTTTTCGCCAGTGCAATGGATGTATTTATGACAAACTGAATTTTTACTGTATAAATGACAGTAAAATCGATTCTCATGACATAAATACATCCAACACTGGCAAAAATACATCCAATATTTTTCTACATATGTCAAAAATACATCTGATACAAGCATTTACACATCCAGACTTTTTCAATTATATGTCATAAATACCCCTTCTGTAGATTACAATGAGTGGTTGAAACGTTTGGACAATCAACCAACCAATCAAAATTCAATAAAAAGAACCCATAGATGTTAAGCTAACGAATAAGAAATGTAATCTATAAACTTTGGGGCCTTTCCCAAACGAGGTATTATCGGATACCTGATATTTGATCTATAAGTATAATGTATCATTGTATATCTTACCTAAACCTATTCCAAGACGTATTACACCAATTACTTCTGTGGCTTCAGCTACTTGCTAAAAATGAAAATATTAAAAAATTAGGTATTTAAATATAATTTAAAAAGCTGAATATTAGATCTTTTCATGAAAATACACTTTTTCGAATTTTTGTCTTCTGCTAACCTAAAAAGTTACTTTAGGAGCCTAGAAATACATGTACAAAATTTCAGCTCTCTATCTCTACTGGCGACCTAGCGCCAGGCATGTCAAATTTCAACAGATAACGGTAGCACGGCGGTTTTAACAATATCTCAGCAATGTGCAGGTTTTAAGCTCTTCTGCATATTTCAATTTAAACACATAAGGACAAAGATATATTATCCCAAAAATCTTTTGTCAAAGTCTACTCTACACCTAGCGCCAGTCAGTTTTCTAAAATCATGCATTTTATACCTGTGAAAATAGAAATCGCCAGCGCTAGGTGTAGAGTAGACTTTGACAAAAGATTTTTGGGATATTATATCTTTGGCCTTATGTGTTTAAATTGAAATATGCAGAATACCTAAATTCATCTTCCAAGCCATTCTCTAGGCATTTAAATTTTTTTTATGAAATAACGGGATTTCAAAACTGCCCTTTGAAAAGGCCTAAAAAATATCTTTTTTTGTCACTTTTTTCACTGCTTATAGTTACAACTTATTAAGATATTATACTCAGTTAAAAAAAATCGGCGCCTCCAGCACCAAAACCGGCAAAAACTGGCAGTTAAACTTCTGTGCCCCTACTTGCCCCCCTCTTCGGTAAACAGTAGTTATCTCAAGAAGTAAAAGAGATATCAACACACAGAAAGAAAGCTTTTTAAATAAAACTGAACTAAGTAACTATTACACATTTAATTTTGGGACTTTCCTTCTAGGGGCTTGTGGAGCAAAAGACCCACCAAAACACAAATATATGAGTTCTGAGCTTATTTTTAAAGATATCAACCGGATTTTTTTAAAAATCTTTTGTTACCATAATTGAACTCAGTAACATTTACAGATTTCATTTTGGGACTTTCCTTCTAGGGGCTTGTTTGGCAAAAGACCCCCAAAAACTAAAAATATGAGTTCTGGACTTATTTTTAAAGATATCAACCTAATTTTTTTTAGAAAACTTTTCACATAACCAAACTCAGCAACCTATACAGATTTCATTTTGGGACTTTCCTTCCAGGTGCTAGTGGAGCAAAAGACCCCCCAAAACACAAAAAATATGAGTTCTGAGCTTATTTTTAAAGATATCAACCTGACTTTTTTAAAGAAATTTTTTAAAATAAAACTGAACTCAGTAATGATTACACATTTCATTTTGGGACTTTCCTTTGAGGGGCTTGTGGAGCAAAAGACCCCCCAAAACACAAAAAATATGAGTTCTGAGCTAATATTTAAAGATATCAAACTGATTTTTTTAAAGAAAACTTTTTTAACATAACTCAGCAGGGGCGTCCAAGCTTTTTTTTTTGGGGGGGGGGTAAAATTTGCTTAGAGGGGGGAGGGGTAATTACCTCCACCTGAACTCTGCTGGTAAACAATATTTGCCCCCAGGGTAAAAATTTTTTTTTTTGGGGGGGGTAATTTAAATTTTATTACATATTTGGTATTTTTTTTGTTAGAGATTTTTTATTTTGGGGGGGGTATTCAAAATTGTTTACCCCTCCTAAATGGTTGATATCTTTATCTCATATTTTTAGTTTTTGGGGGTCTTTTGCCAAACAAGCCTCTAGAAGGAAAGTCCTAAAATGAAATCTGTAAATGTTACTGAGTTTGGTTATGTTAACAAAGTTTTCAAAAAAAAATCAGGTTGATATCTTTAAAAATAAGCTCAGAACTCATATTTTTAGTTTCGGGGGTCTTTTGCCCAACTAGCCCCTAAAAGGAAAGTCCTAAAATGAAATCTGTAAACATTACTGAGTTTCATAGACGTTCAAGAGGGGGGCGGGGTAAAGTGGGGATTACTCCCCCCCCCCAAACGAATTTGGGGGTGCCCCCCCCCCAAAAAAAAAAAAGCTTGGACGCCCCTGCTGAGTTCGGTTATGTTAAAAACGTTTCCTTTAAAAAAATCAGGTTGATATGAAATGTGTAATCATTACTGAGTTCAGTTTTATTTTAAAAATTTTCTTTAAAATTTTGGGGGTAAATTTTGGGAAGGTAAACAAAATTTGCCCCGGCCAACAGGTTTCAGGGGGGGTAATTACCCCCCCCCCCCCAAGCAAATTTTACCTCCCCCCAAAAAAAAGCTTGGACGCCCCTGCTGAGTTTGGTTATGTTAAAAAAGTTTTCTTTTAAAAAATCAGTTTGATATCTTTAAATATCAGCTCAGAACTCATATTTTTTGTGTTTTGGGGGGTCTTTTGCTCCAAAAGCCCCTCAAAGGAAAGTCCCAAAATGAAATGTGTAATCATTACTGAGTTCAGTTTTATTTTAAAAAATTTTCTTTAAAATATCAGGTTGATATCTTTAAAAATAAGCTCAGAACTCATATTTTTGAAAATTAAAAATTAAAATTAAATGTGTAATGGTTACTTAGTTCAGTTTTATTTAAAAAGCTTTCTTTCTCTGTGTTGATATCTCTTTTACTTCTTGAGATAACTACTGTTGGCCGAAGAGGGGGGCAAGTAGGGGCACAGAAGTTTAACTGCCAGTTTTTGCCGGTTTTGGTGCTGGAGGCGCCGATTTTTTTAAACTAAGCATAATATCTTAATAAGTTGTAACTATAAGCAGTGAAAAAAGTGACAAAAAAAGATATTTTTTAGGCCTTTTCAAAGGGCAGTTTTGAAATCCCGTTATTTCATAAAAAAAATTAAAATGCCTAGAGAATGGCTTGGAAGATGAATTTAGGTATTCTGCATATTTCAATTTAAACACATAAGGCCAAAGATATAATATCCCAAAAATCTTTTGTCAAAGTCTACTCTACACCTAGCGCTGGCGATTTCTATTTTCACAGGTATAAAATGCATGATTTTAGAAAACTGACTGGCGCTAGGTGTAGAGTAGACTTTGACAAAAGATTTTTGGGATAATATATCTTTGCCCTTATGTGTTTAAATTGAAATATGCAGAAGAGCTTAAAACCTGCACATTGCTGAGATATTGTTAAAACCGCCGTGCTACCGTTATCTGTTGATATTTTACATGCCTGGCGCTAGGTCGCCAGTAGAGATAGAGAGCTGAAATTTTGTACATGTATTTATAGGCTCCTAAAGTAACTTTTTAGGTTAGCAGAAGACTAAAATTCGATAAAGAGTATTTTCATGAAAAGATCTACTGAATATAAAGAGATAAATATTCTTTTATTGGCGGAAAAGTTTGGACACTGCTAGTTTGTATTACTCAAAAAAGCCCCTACATTTTTTAAGTTTACCCATAAGGTGGATATTTCTAATTACCATCCAAATGTCTAAAAACCATTGCCTTACTCTAAAAGCACAGTTATATCTTAGTAAGGATCTTAGGTAATGCAGGACAAACGCACATCAAACTACATTCGTGGTTCTCGTTTTCCCAAAAATAACTTATATGAACAACAAACAAAATTTTAGGTTAGGTCAAAAAGAGGCTAGAAGTGATCCAAAGGGAAAGTATTCCGTTGGAGTAGGATGCCCCTATTATGTCTTTTTCAAATATCATAAATTATGGGTGGGTCGGTACTCCAAATATAGGTTTGATTGAAAGCAACATAAAAATGCTTCATCAACAAACAAAAAACATAAAAAAATGCTTTAGATCATTGACCCGTCATTTTTACTGATAAAACTAAGTGTCCATTTTTATTATTGGAAGAATAACATATCTTTTAATTTTGAACAAGCACAAATCAAAAATAATTTTTTGGGAAACCCTATCAATAGCTTAGATAAATACAAGCGGCGCTGTGTCCCTACCATCAAGGTACTCTGTATTCGGGGTAGTATGGGAATAAAAATAGACTAAAACCATCCAAAACATATATTATATCCATAAGTAAAATAGCCTAAACCCACCAGGAGACACATAAGCTTCCCTAAATGGAGGACTCTTTCAGTTAAGAAGTTATCCAAATTTTAAGCTGCAGACAACAAATCTTACTACTTTATACTTTCGAATACGTCCCTAGCATAAAGGTCCTCTGTATTGTGAAAGATAGATAATGGCTAGAAAAATAGCTTAAAACCATTCTAAGACATAATCTTAAATTAAAATAGTCTCAAATCATCACATGACCTATGTGAAGCTTATCTGAAGTAGGCGACCCAATCGGTGAGATCTTAAGCTTCAGACAAAATCCCTTACTACTTTATAATAGGATATTAATCACCGCTTGTATCAGCTGTGGTTTGAAAGCTAAACCAATCACCAGAACAAAAACAACATTCCTAATAAGCATTTTTACACACTTTCACTTTATATCAAATATTTTTAGTTCAACTATATCTTTTTTATCACTGAACATTCATTTCATTTAACCATTTTACTTTGTTTTATTTGCCCAAAAATTCACGAAATGATGTTTTTGTTTGGCCACTACTGTGGTGTTAAAGTAGTAGCAAGCGGACTTGAAATATTTTTATTAGTAAAGGAAGAGAGACAGAACATTTTTACTCAGAGTGCGTTCTGGAGCTACTATAAAAATGGATATAGAATATATACGTGGATATATTGACAGGGAAAAATTTGTAGTCAATTTAGGTTGCGAAAATGGGCCTCATTTATTGGTCCGTTCTTTCATCCAGTAGGAAAGGGGTGATGGGGTTATCGTTTTTTTTAAGCCAACTGTGTTATACATTAGAGTACATATAAATCTGGTGCAACATCCAAGTAATTATATATTGATTACTACAAATTAGTTTTAATTTTCTCTTTGAAAAAAAGTATTTTCTACTCCATTTGGCTGCAAAAAAAAACATTGTTGCATCTTCTACATATTTTTGACTCGCAAGCCGAACCCAACTTTCTTCTTCTCCTACTTGTTTGCTGTAACTTATTCCTCATAGAAAGTATTTGTGATTTCACTATTTCAACAGATTTTACTTTAAAAATCTTAGAGATCTTTTTCTCAAAAGTAAAAGGATATAAGTTATAAAAATAAAATCTTATAAAACTTTCAAAATATATTTAAAGTGTGTTTTCAGAAACTAAGAAAACTTTGAAAAATGTTTTCTTTCTTCAATTTTTATTTTAATATGGTTTCGAAACCGTTTGATATTCGCTGTCATACTGAAAAATTATGTATGTATAGCACCGTATTACAGACAATTTTCCAAGAATAAGAAATAAAAATCATAAAATTAATACCAGTAATGTTATCACGGTCCTTCGGGTTAACAAAACTGATTTTAATCTTATTATTTTTTAACCTGATATCCGCGGAAAGCTGTCAATAATACGATGCGATAAATAACTATTCTCACTTGAGAGTAAAATGTACACAACTTCACATCCATGAATTAATTGCCCTTGAGAAATTTTAATTTGTAACTGAAAATGTTTGCTTGTTCTCAAAAGCTCTGCGATGACGAACAAGCCGAAGTCTCTACATAGGGAAGTAAGAGTGCCTATAATATGGAGTGGAAGGCCTGCCTTGATCATCCTTTGGATGGTGCGTGCCCCCCCCCCCCCCCCCCCACTTTCTCGCTAATCAGCTTTGTTTAAGGGATTGATAGATAGGCCAAAAAATAAACTTGAAAATACTTTGACTTTAGTTTGTGCAATTTGTAAAAATCACGTTTTTTTTATAGTCTGGTTGATTCGACTGCATGAGAATGATTTAGGCTGTAAGACGCTACGGCATATGTAAGCAGGGCGGCTAAAACGGAAGCCTCTGAAAGCAAGGCAGCTGCGTGGATAGTTCAGTAAGGCAACCGGCTGACGTAAAAGAAAGGTATATCTAAAAAAAAAAACGTTAGATAGACAAGGTATAAAGCAGCAGCGAAAATATTTGTATATTTTGCGTTTTATAACCACTAATTTTAATCTAAAGAAGAGGTAAATTGAGAATCATCAATTGGGATGTACATCAATTTATTGTCTTATCCCTTTAGATCATTGCATCCTACATCTTTAGACAATATAACATTTTCCACAGTGCGTATGAAGGTGCTTTGACTTTTGTGCCAGAACCTGAATTGGGACATAGTGCATTTCATTACCCTGGGTTAGTTCACTTTTCAATAAAATTTAAAATGCAGCCGTTTTTGAGAAAATTAGATTTGAAAATTTCATGTTCAATTTTCATCTACTAGGAGTTACCGCTTAATCATGACAAGAAAAGCAAAGATTATTTATTAAAAATTTGGAATAACTTTGCTTTTATAAAGTCTGTCAAAAAACCTCTCTATATATGATTTATTTAAGGCTGAATTTCCGTGACCTTAGCAAAGCAACGGATAAAAATGGCCCTGAATCAACTCACTTCAAAAGTGGTTTATGGAGAACTTTATGAAAGCAAACTTGTTCAAAATTTTAAATAAATAATCTTAGCTTTTCTTGTCATGATTATGCGGTAACTCTTAGTGGATGAAAATTAAACTTGAAATTTTTAAATCTAATTTTTTCAAAAACCGCTGCATTTAAGATTTTATTAAAAAGTGAAATGAAGTTACTTAACCTAGGGTAATGAAATGCACTATGTCCCAATTTAGGTTCTGGCACAAAAGTCAAAGCACCTTTGAACACACTGTGTTTCCAGTTAAATTATTGTAATTTTTAAAAACTGGTAAGCTTTTAATAAACAGCTTTCAAAACCTTATATTTTGAGTAACATTATAAAGATTTCAGCATAATTTAAAATTCCCTTACCCCTGAATAATATATATATAATTTTATATACAACTTTCCAAGCAATTATTATTATTACTCATAGTAAATAGCCCATTTTCTAGAGAATAGATAGGGAAGACTTCTCTGAGTATCGTAGCAACTCATAAATTTATTAAATTGCCCTGACTCGATAAAGGATGTTATATATATACATGGATATTAGGACATTGGAAAAATTGTCGTAAATTTAGCTTTCTAACATGGAACTCATTTATTGGTCAGTTTGTTCATCCAGTAGAAGGAGGGATGGAGTAAAAGGGGTAGACACGTTATTTTAGCCCTCGGCATGTTTCACTTTATTGGAGAACATGAAACTCTGGAACAAGATTCAAGTTCAAAGCGCGACTAAACACCGCTTTATAATTAAAGGCTCCTGCTGCTATACCAGGTGCGCGCTTAGAGAAAATAATTTAATGCTGTTTCCTTATGAGTGCGTGGCATAAAAATTTAGTAGAAAGTGTATGCCTTGGCCAAAAATAGGCATTACGATGCACTGATAGGTCTTCAAAGCAATTTTGGATAAGTTTTCAGCCTGGGTTTAATTTTACCATTGTCAAGACAATTTTTAAAAGCGAAGCTTTTCTATAATTAGGGTCAGTCCGTCCGTCCGTAACGGAAAGCTTTTTTCGCTAATTTATGCATGTTAAAATTGTCCTATCGATTTCAAATTTTGCATGGTGATTCCTTTAGTAGTTTGGTACGATTTAGAAAGCGTAGCAACTCTATAATCATTACCAAAATTTACGTACGTCCATTTTAAACATGTTTATTTTTTTACTTTTTTAACAACAAATTTTTATTTGATCTAATCGTTCGATTAATATGATTTTTGGTATATTGATTTCTGGGACAACAAAGTATAATGTTATAAACGAAGCAACTCTACAATCAAGTCCTAAATATGTAAGTATGTCAATAAACATTATCCTGTATAAAGCAGTTTTTCAACAAATTTACTTCGACTCTTATACATTTATATTCTGATTATTCAGTTCTGACACTATATAAGTGTTCATGTCCGTTTGTCCTACCGTTTCAGTTCTTCGCTTTTATGGATGTTGTCATCCTTGTTTTTTACAAAAAGATTGTAATCTCATCTTTCTTATTTACAGAAAAATTGAGACTTATCTTAAAAAAACTGATATGTATATGTCAGGGATCTAAAGGGCCAAGACAATGGCCAATAAACTAATGTATATATTTCCAATGATGATACACAAAATTACTTTTCTGTAAATTACAATTAGTGGTTGAAACGTTTGGACACTCAACCTACTAACCCAGCCAATAAAAATTCAATAAAATTCCCTAAAGTTTGTTTAGTCGACATATAAGAAAAGTTATTATAAAACTTTGGGGACTAAAATAATAACAGCCCAATGTCCCCTCCCTCCCTGTAGTCTTCACAGCCAGGCTAGGCAGAGCCATCATTGTGATCCTGTCCTTTAATAAAAGTAATAGAATGTTTTTCTGTTTAGTAGCTACACTTCTAGCCTCTATAAGATCTGTATTCTAAGGGGTAAAAAGGGGGTAGAAAAATAACCTAAAACTACCCCCCAACACTTAAAACTGAAAAAAGAATGGCATAATACCATTACAGGAACCATTTGAAGCTGATCCAAAAACTGTTCAGTAGTGATTTAGATCTTAAGCTTCAGTCAAAAAAAAACGTACTACTTTATATGTATTGTATATTTAGTCTACACAGCCAGGCAGAGCTGCGCGGTTTACAAGATAAACCTAATAACGTCACCGCCAGCAATACGGCTCCTATGCCACCTCAAAATCAAAAGAGCGGTCTACAAAAGCCACCCTCAGAAACACGGATTTTAACGCGAAAAACTTATTTTTCTCAGTTGCTCTAGATTTATTATTTTCGAATTTCCTAAACTATCATTATCAATCTTATAACTAATGTTTTCATCAATCTGTAAGAACTTCTTTATTTCATGACTAGAAGCTACGCCCATACCGTCACTTTAAAGAGGGGAGGGGAACATCAATTCCTTCATTTTAAGTCAGCTGAAAACAGAAAAGTTAAAAAAAAGTTGGGGATGGATATTTTGTTTGGTTCGTCTGAGCAACTGCTCTGTATCTCACTATCCATTCCGTGATTTGTGCTAGCTTTTTATGGTTGTTGTCATCCTTGTTATACCTTAATTACGAAATTTGTCTAACAAAGCTGGTTCTAATCTTTAATTTTTTTATTTAATAACTAAGTATTTTATACAATCATACTCTTGGCTAAAGAGTAGCCCACAAGGGTAGACAGTTTCTTTGACCGGTAGGTACATTATTATAATTTAAAACCATTTTAATATCCGCGAAAAGCTTTCTATAATATGGTACGATAAATAACCCTAACATCTTTTCATGGTTCTATATAAATAAAGCATAGAAATCGGGAAGAAAAGTACATTACATCCATGATGCTGCGTCATTATCAGAATCCAACTTGATTGGAAATTGTTCTCATCTTTACCCTTAGTCGTAAAATCTTTTGTTTACAACTTTTTGTAGGAGAGGTATTGAACGGCGATCTTTAAGCCAGCGAAAATAAAGGTCTCACGACTGTGATAAAGATATGTAAAGTCCTGAAAAAAAAATCGGTGATCGAATAAACTTTAGAGTACTAGAGCGCCAAGAACATAGATGTTACTTCTAACCAAGACCAATTCGTGGACTTCTGACTTTAAGAAGAATGGGAGATATTTTATTGTAAGGATTTCCGTTAGAACAGGTTCGCAGCCACACTGAAAAATCGTGTAAAGCATAGTGAACAATTTTCAAGAATATTAAAATAAACAGAAATAAATACCAGTTTTGATAAAACGGGTCTTTCGCCTGATTGCTAACAAAACCGGTTTAATCCTAGTATTTTTCATATAAATATCCTCTGAATATAATACGATGCGATAAATGACAACCGAGACATCATTATTAAACCAAACTATTTTCTTCTAAACTTAAATAAAATCAGAAAGACCAAAATATTTACAAGTTGTCTACTTTCTGGCAAAGCTGCTGAATGAAATATTAAACACAAGAAAATATGCTAGATTTTCTAATTTTTTTATTATTTTGTAAGAGTTTTAAAGGTAGCTACTTTTATGCTACTAAAATTTAAAAGAATCACTAAGGCTAACAAAGATTTAATTCCGAAGAAGTATTGAATATCATAATTTTCACACAAACAAGCAAACAGACGTAGCAAGTCATAGAGCAGCTATGCTTTATACAAGTTAAATTTCTTTGCCTCTACGAATTTATTTAACGAAGAGAGAAAATATACAGAGGTATCAAATGAAGAAGATGTATTTCATGGGTTTTTCATTGTCAACATTATTTTTTTAAGCGACAAGGGTGGAGGCAGTGCTGGACTGGTACTTCCAGGTGGGGGGCAGAACAAAGGTGGTCTTGTAGTATCTGAAAAATAAGATAAAATGATTAATTAAGGTTTCGACAACATTTAAATAGAAGCAGCAGCGCCCCTAGATATTTTGCAAGGGAGGTTAAAACTATATTAAAGAGGGTGTATTTTTAGAAGAAAAAACTCAAGACGCTAATTTTAGCCTAAAGATTAAGAATCCAAAACCGCTAAAAAAAACTGATTCGGGATTCGGATTGCCGACCCTAATCTATAACTTGAACAACTATCAATTAACACCTTTAAAAAGTATACGAATAAAAAATACCTATTAGAATAGACAAGATGAGGATGGGCGAAGTCACCAGTTTACGTAAAGCCCAACCCCCGGAGTCATTTGAACCCTCCAATTTGTGGATTTTTGCGAGTCTTATCAGAAAAGTATTAAAATCTTGATCACCAGACCAAAACATTAGTGTGCTTTCGGGGAATCTGGCAGGGGAGGGGGTTACCTCCAATCCACCCAATAACAGCTTGAGCAGCCTGGTTTTAAAAATATTACCTGGCCAGCCTGTGGATTCTAGACTCGACGAGAATAAGACGGAACTTGGCATCCCTGTCCTTCCTGTTCTTCTCCAGATGCTTGCGGATGGACACGGCCTTCTTGATGAGGAAGTACAGATCCTCTGGAATATCGGGAGCCAGACCCTTTGACTTCAGGATACGCAGAATCTTGTTGCCAGTAATAAAACGCACCTAAATATGAACAAAGAAATATGAACAGATAATCTAATTTAAAACTTTTAACGTATATAGAAAAAGGCAACTTCCACCTTTATTTCAATAAGTCTGGATCGAAAAGATAGTTTTATGACAAATAGGCGTTGCGGAGCAGTTTAATTTTGGTACGCGGAGCCGCCTGTGAAAACGACGGCTCCATCTCCGACCTAAAACCAAGAAAAAATCAAAATATTTTTTGCCAAGTCTATTTTTGACTTTAAGGTATTAAAAGTTAAATTTTTGAAAAACCTAAAAAGGGGCGTTTGCACACGACACAACAGAGTAATCAAATTAAGATTAATAAAAAATCTGTTTTTAGCTAACCCGGAGCCGTTTATCGAAAATTACAGCGGCTCCCGGCTCCGGCTCCACAACGCTGTCACAAATAGTTGAGGTCATTATCAATGAAATCTCTTAAATCAAAGCAACAAACTGAAGAGCTCTATTTTAATTCTATGTTATTCTTAAGGTTAAGAAGGTTTTAGAAGAAAATAAAATAAGTTAAAAGAATAAGGGGGGGGGGGGGGAGTTGACACATTTGCGTAAACAGTGAGTATAGGCTTAATTATCTTTGGACTGAGAGGATAGGTTATTAGGGATAAAATCATTCTAATATGATGAATTTTCCAAAGTTTTAATTTTTTTGGATAGGCCTCCAAGTTCAGGAGCTGCAGGCCTCCAGGTCCTCTCTGTACAGGTAAAAATTTAAAAAATTAATTTTTTTTTAAGAGTTAGAACCTATGAAACAAGATATGCATATTTTTGAATGTTATTCACATATTTGAAGATAAAAATGATATTTTGTTTCATAAGTTGACTTCTAACTCTTCAGAACAAAAAAATCTATTTTATTTTTACCTGTACAGAAAGGACCTGGAGGCCTGCAGCTCCTGAACTTGGGATAACAAATCATTTAAGAATGATTTTATCCCTAATAACCTGTCCTCAGTCCAAAGATAAAGCCTAAACTCACTGTTTACGCAAATGTGTCAAAACTCCCCCCCCCCCCTTATCGGTCCACTAAAATCTCACTAAAGATAGAGGCACGCCAGCTAGTTTAAACAATAGGAGCTCTTCCAACGATCAACATATTTTGGAAATAAATTGAAAATAGGAGGTGGGTGGAACCCGCCTAAATAAAAACAGATCATCCCAAATAAACGCCTATATGAAGAAAATACAATGCCTATTACATAGATTTTTTTCATTTGTCACAATTATAGGCAGGGTTCCGGAGCCGGGAGCAGCAACATTTTTGGTGGAGCCGGAGCCGTATTTTTCGTAAAAAACGGCTCCGGCTCCAGACTAGCTAAAAATGATTTTTTAAAGAAATATTATAATTTGGCAACGGTCTATTTCCATATAATAAACTGAAAAACTATTGTTACTTAACAAATAGACACACATCCTTCTACTTTTATATAGCTTTAATGAAATAAAAGCAAAATATTTTATACTAGGGTCAAGCGGGGCATTAACCGGTAAGGGGCATTACCGGTAATTTTTTACCCACCTTCAGAAAATGACATTTATCTCCATGTTCTAATCGACTGACAGAAAAAAACATAAAACATTTGTTCCTTATTAAATTGCCTACAAAAAAGTATAAAATGAAATTTTTGTGAGGTGAATTTTAAGGGTACTTTTTGGGTCTCAAAGTTGGACGAAAATTTTTTTTCCCCAAAATTTTTTTCACCTAGGTGTATAAAGATCCACCTAAACAAAAATTGGTAAGACCTAGAACTGATCCGTAAAAACCTTTTGAACTAAGAATTGCCCGCTCTTTCCAAATCCGTTGAGAGCTTAAATGTAGAGTTGATATTTTTTTCAAAAATGACCAAAGTTCGCGTGGGGTATTTTTCGGTAACGTCGAAAAAAAATTCAAATTCAATTTTTAAGATCAATTTTCAGGTTTTCTTTGGTAAAATCTAAAATTCAATATGGGCTTTTTAAGAATTAGGCCAAAAAGTGAATAGAACAGGTTTTTTTATATAAAAAAATTAAAATTTTATTTTTTAAGAAAATTTTTGTGGAAAAAAAATCGAAATTTCTCGTCTTTTAAAAAAAATAATTTTTTACATAGAAGGAATAGTCCGATCTTTATGAAAATTTTTGTGGATAATCCCTATAACCTATACTAATTATGATTATTAATGTTTGACTGGCCGTTTGGCCGTTTTTCATAGATTTTTTTTTGGTTAAAAAGACGTTACCCACAATGCCCAACCGTGGGGCATTTATCGGTAATTTCTTTGAGTCCAATTATGACAAACTTCTAAAAGTCCTAGGATAACGTCCTATTAGGACCTGATAGTCCTTTCCGTAAGCTTTCTAATGGTCTTGGTCCCATTTAAAAATATTAATATTTACCCCATTTTTTTTCAAAAAACCGAAAAAATTACCGGTAATGCCCCGCTTCACCCTATTTATTTTATTTTATCAAATTCAATAATGAAAAAAAACTGATATATTAATTTTAAGGTAGGAGCCGGAGCCGTATTTCCAAATACGGCTCCGCGGAGACGGAGCCGCATCAAAATTATACGGTTCCGACACCCTGATTATAGGTATGTAGTTATCTATTTTGCATAAAGACATATCAGTTACGATCACTTAATAATATCATAAAGGTTGACATAGTTTTTTTAAAAACTGTATTTATAGTTTAATTATTTGATTTTGGGAAAGAAATCAGGGGAAGAAAAAAAAGGGTTACAGGGTTGTATATCCTGCATATTTAACCCTGCTAAAGGGGGGGGGGGGGGAATAAAAATAAATGTAAAAATTAAGAGAACTGAAAGCATTTTTTTCCCTCCATTTTTCTACCCTCTTTCGTGAAAAAAAAAACAAAAGAATATGTGGGAGTGGGGATAATATAAATAAAATAAATTCTAAAAATATTTTTTCAATATATCTGATTCCTTTGGAAAAAACTAAGAGGAAAAAAAAAATTTGCAGCAGGGAAAAAAAATAGTCTTGTGCAGAATATACACCTCTGAAGTGTTATTAAGAGCTCATTCAAAAGAACATAATTTTCAAATCTAATATTAACAAGCTGGGATATAGAGAATAAAACAATAAAATTAATTTCACCCCCTAAGGTAAAAGCTAATAATGTATCTTGGAAAACCTTCCATATAAGAGAATCTTTAAGACAAGTAATGCTTTCTGTATTTCATAAAAATATTCAGTTTTTAATTTAGATTTTTTTTGTACAGAAAAAGAAACAATGAAATTACTGAACAAATGCAAGAGGTTTTCATTGGATACAGATTTGATTGACATCCTTATAAATAAATATTTCTAGGAAACAGTGTTGTGAAATTAACCAAACTGATTTTTTTATGTTCGTGAAAACTTGTCTTTAATACGATGCTAAAAATGATTTTTCAGTGTGGCCCAGAACCGTTTCTAATCCAGCGGATATCAATCATTTGTGAAGCCATGCTGGAATGAAAATTTTCCTCACCTGAGCAACACCAAATGAATCCCTGAGAATGACACCGATCTGAGATGGTGTCAGACCCTTCTTAGCGAGCTTGAAGATCTGGTCCTGAACCTCATCGCTGGTCAGCTTCATCCACTGGGGGACTGTCCTCCTATAGGGCAGGGCGGATTGGGAAATACCCTTTCCAGGCGCGTGCATACGACCCATTTTGTCTTCTGAAATGTTTTGAAAGTTTGGGACCTTTTTAAATAATCACTGATGGAATGAGTGACACCAAGTAAGACAGGCAAAATATAAAATATTAATAATTACATATTTTTTTGTAGTTAAAATAAGATTTAACGTTTTCCACCAACACGAGGAGCAGCTTTGTGGAAATTGGCGGCCTTGGCGACCTTGGGAGCAGCCTTGGCCTTGGCGTCCTTGGCGGCAGCGCTTCCCTTCTTGGGCTGAAATACAACATTATTTGATTTTAAATTTATAGTACAATAACTAACCAATTTTGAAAGTAACAGAAGTGAATTCTAAAAAACTTTTTGGCTCACTGCCTCACTAAAATCAGTGAGGCTCGCTAAAAATTTGGTGGGGATAATTTTGCCTAACTGCAAGCCTCACTGATTTTAGTGAGGCAGTGAGCCAAAAAAGTTTAAGAATACACTTCAGTTTAATTTAAATTAACTTACTACTCAGAAGTAAAACAATGATCAGTGAATAAAATAATTATACAGGTACAAACTAGTTCTATTACAGGGTAAGGAGAGTCTACGTCGGTAATTTTGTAAAAAAATATAATAAGTTTCTATAAATACAGAAGTCTGTACATATAGTGATTATCTTAGTCTGCGGAATCGAGCAAGAGTACAATTCCAAGCATCTTCGTAGGGCTTTAATATTATTTAATAAAAATATTTAAATTACTCTTTTTACTTCATACTTTACTATTTTTTAAAACAAGACCTTGTGAATTTATTTTATATCCTCAATCAATTGAGAAAACAATGTCTAGGGACATGTTAAAGATAATAATTTAATATTTCTTTATATTTCTCAGGCTATATTAGGTATTCCGAATTTTCTGTCAATGTTTGATCACATAGCAAAACTTGAATTTCTCACTTTCGGGAACGAGGAGAGAAATTACAATATTTGAACAGTGATCATTTTTATTGACAGAATCATTTGGAAACCTAATCCCGCATGTGCAATATTACGAAAATACAATGTATGTAAATGATAAAACTCCGTAACCTTAGCGGCGGCCGCTCTAGCCTCCTTGGCTGCTTTGATAGCCTGTTCTCTCTGAGCCTTCCTCACCTCGGGCTTCTGGTTCCTCTTAGCCAGAATTTCCTGGGAAAAAATAAGTATTTCAATACTGTACAAATATCGAATAAATTACATTTTACCACTAAATCCTCCGTAAAATTAACACCAGAGTTAAAAGCCATTACTGCCCCCTTAAAAGGGAAGATATTTATAATCAAATTGTTGTTGTCGTCCCGATTCTCTAAAGTCAGACTTCAATGCCCACGAAGACTTAGTGAGAAACTTATAGCCAAATTGTTTTTCTCTCGTTGGTCTAAAACTTGCATCAAATAAATAAGGTTTAATATTCAATTACGATTTTAAAACCTCCCAATTTATTTTAGTACCCATTGTTTTACCGACAATGAGATATTTTGCCCAATAAAAAAGATTAGACGTCCGCTAATTTTTTAAAAGGAAGGGATTTTCACTACCAAATAGATTTAGTTTTTAGTAATGTGAAAAGCATAAGATATTTAACTTACATTCACAGTAGCTCCAACAACGCCAATTGAGATATTTACCCAGTAAGCTCAAGTCAAAATTTTGGTAAAAGGGATTTATCACCAATAGATTTAATTCAGTAATGTGTAGAACAAAAGTTTAACTTACATTCAGAGTGGCTCCAACAACGGCTCTCTGGAACTTGGTGGCCTTCCTGGACTTCTTCTTGGCCTGCTCTTCTACAGCTCCCTTCCTGTTCTTGCGCCTAAAATAATTTTCAACATAAATAGTTTTATTATGAAAGTATCTATTTGAACCAGATTATATATGTATTAAGTTTCAAAATATTTTTTTAAGGCCTCTAGTTTGCATGTGCAAAACCCTTATTTAAAGTAACCGGATGTTTGTCAGTCTATTGCTTAATACTCGCAGACAGCTGGACCCACATAGTTACATCTCTGCTACAGTAATAATAATAAATGAAACTATTAAGACTAACTATTAAAGACATGTACCTCTAGAACTCCTCCCTCTCAAGAAAAAGTGCTCAAAGATAAAGATAACCACAAATTAAGGTTTCACTTAAAACCTTAAAAAGGGCATTTGCACACGACACAACAGAGTTCCCAAAATATAATTAATACAAAAAATTCTTATTTTGGCGAACCCGGAGCAGTATAATCTTATTATGAAAATAACGGCTTCACAACGCTCCTTAAAAAAATATATAATACGAGATAAGGGGGGGGGGGGTCAATATGACCCCCCCCCCCCACCGATCTATTAAGTTGGGAATTGGGGCCCGATCTGTAAGGGTTAAGTTAGGAGGGGGAAAAATCTACCTCATTCCATATTAAATTTGAGTTTTAATAGAATAAAAAAATATTTTTGGGAAGGAGGGGGGGGGGGGGGGGGAGACAACCTCCCCAAAAATAGTTTTAAGACCTCCCAGGACATAAAAGAAGCTTCACTATAAAGGAGTACAATATCGGTTCAGCGGTTAGCGAGATCCTTCGGGACAGACAAAAAATGCTTTATATAATACTAGCGGCTTCGCCCCTAGCCTCTAGGGGCTTTGCCCCAAGAGGTGATAAAAAAATTAAGGAAATCTTCAGCAAAAAAAAAAAAATGGGGGAGAGGATTTTTAAGTTTTGGGGGGTTGGGGGTGTCCCACCCCCCAAGAAAATAGCTTAAAACCACCACAGGACCAATAGGTATATACCCTGAGGAGTAGAATCCGATCGGTTCAGTGGTTACCGAGATCTTAAGGGACAGACGGACAGACAGACATCGTTCTACTTTGTATTATAGATAAGGATATTATTAGATTCAAATAAGAGCAATAAGTAACGTTGGCAAAAAAAATTTATTATTAATTTGGACGTCAAATGTTACCTGTACAGAGCAGTCCATCGGACCTTCCTGGGGTTTGACTTGTGATCAAACGCCTTCTGGGTTTTCTTTGACAAGAACTTAAAGGTTTTGCCATCAGCCTTTACAAAGGTCCTTCCCTTTCCGGGGTAGATTTTTAAACCCGAAAATGAGCACAGCTCGGTCTTCATACTTTCTGGAAAAGAGCAAAATATCAAATATAATGGAAATATAAGTTAATAACTGTATAATTGTTAACTTTAAAGTAACATAATACTCGCATATATATACAAAATTTGACACAGCACTTTAAATGTAGAAATATATTTGGTAAAAATTAATCTGAAATAAGGGTTACGTAAAACAAACCAATGAAATATGTAAATAGATCCTTCGTTAGATATTTAATAATCAAAATTTCAAAGAAAAGCCTTAAATTTGGTCAGAGAATGATAATTTTAGACAATTCAGGACTTATAATACCAATTAGCTTATAATTTATTTAATAATCATAATCCAAAAACACTTCAATTATAACAAAAAGGACTTCTAATCCTTGATATTTTCACAAAATACTGAAAATTTCTATGTTGTACTGCACGTGTGGAGCTGGCCGAGTTCAATGCAAAATGCCGCGTTGCATTATGGGCTGATGAAGATATTTTCACATTCAAGACGACATTTCAAAAAATCATATTACTATTATTTTAAAAATATTTAGAATTTAATTTTTTTTAATCATTATACCAACTTAAAAATAATATTTTAAAAATCATTCCTTTAAAATTTCAGTTTTATATTTACTGTCAGTAATTAATGATTTTTTAATTCACTGATAAAAAATTGTTCATCAATTTGTTTATATACCGATTTCTAAAAAATATATAATATAAACTTAACGAATATATAATTTATTCAAATAATCTAATGTGCTTGAACTATAAAATAAATAAATAAAAGATGAAAAACTACCAAAATTATTTTTTTAAGAATATTTTTTCGAGGTTTCGTGATTGAATTTCCGTTTCTCCACCATGTTGTTTAGTGGCCATGTAAAAAATTAAATTTAAAAAAAAATAACTTTTTTACTTTAGCACTGTTGCCTTAGAGTATATTACATAAACAAAAAAGTGTCTTTTTAATTAGAAAAATATCATCGGCAAAAAATCTATATTTTTCACAAATTATTAGAATAGAATTCGAAATAAAAAAATATTTTTATATAAAAAGTTGTCCACCTATCGTAGCTCAGCTGACTTACTGCATGGAAACATCATGCAGTAGTTAGTTAGTTTTCGGAAAATCTTCTTCAATCGGCGGCTTTTGTATCTATTTATTATTTTAATAATTATTATTGACATGTTTATGTAGTTTGTTTTTATGTAGTTTCCATTTTCTTAGATTTTTTCAATTGTATTTATCAATTATATAATTTTCAGAAGAAAAACTCATCAAGGAACTCAACATGTCTGATGTAGAGGGAGATGATGTTCCCGCCGCCCCCGTTGCTGCTCCTTCCGGACCCATGGACATTAACACCGCCATCCAGGAGGTTCTCAAGCAGGCTCTGATCGCCGACGGCTTGAGCCGTGGCCTGCGCGAGTGCGCCAAGGCTCTTGACCAGCGCAAGGCCTTGTTGTGCATCCTGAGCGAGAACTGCGACGAGCCCAGCTACAAGAAGCTTGTCACCGCTCTCTGCATGGAGCATAACATTCCTCTCATCAAGGTAACATATTTTTTTATAATAAGGTTATCTTGCCAATTCTTTAATTAGTAAACAAATATATTCAGTATATACAATATTATAAATAGTTGTTTACAAATTATATAATTTAAATAAATTATATAGGTTGACTCTAACATGAAGCTTGGTGAGTGGGCTGGTCTGTGCAAGATTGACCAGGAGGGCAAGGCCCGCAAGGTTGTCAAGTGCTCATGTGCCGTCATCAGCAACTGGGGCAAGGAGACTCCAGCCCATGATGTACTTAAGGAGTACCTGAAGTCTCAAAAGTAAACCTGACAGTTACGGACTCAAGCTGAACAAGCTGCCCTTCGTCTCGTTGTTGTATATTGTATCAAAACTGTTAAACATGTTTAACCAATTGAGACTTTCACTTGAGACGATCTCATGTCTTTGTCAGTGTATTATTAACTGAAGTTTTTTACTTTCAGATGAACCCTTAGGGTTACATGTCTTTTATTTTTCAAAGTTTATGTAGTTTAGTAGAAAATGTCTAGTACTGACCCCATTGAAGCTGGATCCAACGCGAAAGCGTTATCCTCTCCACCAACCCTGAGCATACCCTCTCCTGTACCCCCACCTTATACTTCTCCCATGCACGCCTTCTCCTCTCCTGTACCTCCGCTCCACGCTATTTCTTCCAGCCATGCAGCTATTCTGATTCCTACTCTCCAGGGTGGGGAGGATGTACCAAACGATCCGGGAAAGATGTTCATCGGCGGATTGTCTTGGCAGACCACTCCAGAGGTTAGTTAAGTTGTCTTGATCTTGTTGTAGGGTATTCGTCATTATACTGGATTTGTTAAATTTCAAAATTAGTTTGTAGAGATTTTTTGTAGTAGTGAAGTTATCACCTTAAATTTTCTATTAAGTGGTCCAACCATTCGCTATATTTTGTTTGACACAACGAGGTATTTCTGCCTTTTATAAAGTAAATCTTTGTTTAAGAATGTTCGAGAATATTTCTCAAAGTTCGGAGAGGTTGCCGAGGTGATGGTGATGAAGGATCCAGCAACAAGAAGGTCCAGAGGATTTGGTTTTATTACTTTTTCCAATCCGAACAGCGTTCATGAAGTTCTCGCACTGCCAAGTCACACTATTGATGGAAAAGTCGTTGAACCTAAGGTAGGCGGTACAATCATTCCAGCTGTCAGATTATGCATTACATCGTTCTCTTGCTTGTGACAAAAGAGCCTGTTAAGATCAGGAAGTTTGTATTCTCTATTAACTTTGTACGGTTGGCTTAATTAATTTTAGCATGCCGATTTAAATTTTTTTTCTTATAGCAATATTTATTTTTTAAAATGATTTTTGTGAAACTTTCCAAGGACCTCTGAAACAATGGACCAAATTGTTTGTGTCTTGTTTGACATGTATTTTAAAAAATTAGTGTTTCTTTGCCTACTTCATATCAATGATTTTGTTTGTTTTGGCTTGTACTTTGTGTACTTTGAATGTTTGTGCGGATAGGACAACAATCTTTTTCGTTTCATCTCAAAGCTTAAGGTTTCAAGAAAATTAATTTTGATTAAAGGAGAGGGAAATGTGGTGACTCGTCACACGACATACCAGCAATTTTATTTTGGGTGCTACTCGCTTAGTTTTAGAGATAATTGGGTGAAATCTATTTGGTTGTGTCACTAATTACCCCAATTTTTGGTTTCTTTCTCCCGCCGTCGTTTTCCGCAACCACAAAATTTTTTTTGCATTTCTCCCCGCAGGGTTGCTTGTTAGGGGAAAATTTCTTGAAAAAAATAACATGGTCTCAAATAATTCCAAATGCCTAATTTGGCGAGAAATACAATAAAAATTTTTTTTTGGTGGCGGCGGAGCGACTGTCCCGCCGCCGTTTTAAATTTTTTGAAAAATACCAAAACTTGGTGTAATTTGTGACACAACCTAAAAGATTTCACTCAATTTTCTCTAAAAATAAGGGAGTAGCACCCAAAATAAAATTGCTTGTATGTCGTGTGAGTGTGACGAGTCACCACATCCCCCCCCCCCCTTTTGTTACCTTATTTGTTACTAATAACTTTGTTTTTAGGTGGCTGTCCCTCGTAAATCCAATCCTAAGTTGGTGTTGAGAACTAAGAAAATTTTTGTTGGTGGTTTATCTGCCACTACTAGTCTAGAAGATATCAAGGCATATTTTGAACAATTCAGTAAAGTCAAAGAATCTATGTTGGCAATTGATAAGGTATGTTGATTTTTTTTTCTTAGCGTCCTTTTATTTGAATCTTCCTAGTATAAGCAAAGTCACATTCAACCTTAATCTTCAGTTTGCCCATGACAACTGTTAGTTGTTTGATAAATATCTAAGTGTTACCTAAGAAATCTTTTCAGGGATCACTTAGAATAAAGTTTTTGGCCCTGCTCAGGGGGGGGGGGGGGGGTGGGGGGGTAGAAAATAAGTTGTTGGAGGGAAAAAATGTGTGGTAGTATTAAAATAAATAATATATAGAGTTCTTTAAATATTTTTCCTATTTCTTCCCTACTTAATGAGAAAAAAACTAGTGGGGGTAAAAATAAATCTTGTGCGTGCAGAATATACACCCATGTTATTTTATGCTAGCAGTCATTCTGATCGTGTCATTGCAGTTATGGATGGGCAATGTCGCAATAGGGTCTGACAAGATAGACTGAAATTGTTCACCAATCTAATATGTTATTTTCACAGGTGACCAATCGGCACAGAGGATTTGGATTTGTTACATTTGACAACGAAGAGGTAGTGGACAAAATTTGTGAAATTCACTTTCATGAAATCAATGGTAAGAATTATTTTAATGCTTAACTTAAATTTTTTGAAAGTGAAACATTTAGTGCTTTCCGTCAAGTGCCTATCTAGTACTATATCGTGATCCCCCCCCCCCTTTATTCAAAAAAAATAATTATTAAACAAGGAGATAGTTTTTTCCCCTATGCCTAACGACAGTGGGTGGTGCGGTTGGGGTTGGCTTAACTACTCTCACCATCCCTAATTCAATTTAGGCACTTGGGAGGAATTGCATATATTTTGCAAATTAAGTCTAAGCATCTAATACAGATTTGTGAACAGAGACACATTTAACTCCTGTAAACACTTACATTATTGTAAAGGTTAAGATGTGTACTTTAAGAAAATTTACGTAGTATGTATTGATAACCTACCTAATGACTATTTTTTGTAGGAAAAATGGTGGAGAGCAAGAAAGCCTTGCCTAAGGAGCCTCGCGGTGGATATGGCGGGTACGTTGGCTACCCTGGAATGCCTGGTGGTGGTCGGATGCCTTTTCTGCCAGGATCTGCCTGCGTGTTAGATGCTCAACTGGATAATTCTGATTTTATTGAGCATTCCGGCTGGAACAGGTTGATATTTATGTCCATTTGAATCAAAAGCATAGTTTTCACTATCCACCAGTTCAAAATTTCTTACAAATCTTTCTTTTTATTATAATTTATATGTCCCTTGGGACTTTTTATTACGATGGTCTCAAAAAAGTTTGTCAGTCTCTTTGTTTGTGTGTCTTAATTTGTTACTTTTTGACATTAACTCCAACTTAGTTTAGCCTTAAGAATGGAATTCTTAACGTCAGTCCTTACGTCTAAGTTAGTAGCATAGCAATAAAACAAACTATAGCTATTGCAGGGCCAGAGGAATGTTTTTTTCTTCTTCCAAGTTTTAAAATTGTCTAACCGAGCCTAGGACACTAAGGATGTTATTGTTCACCTATTGTCATTTGTATGTTAGTCCGTCTTAGTAAGTTAGCAGTAAGTAGATGTTACTTTCAAATATTTTCTCGTATTCATTCGAATCTGGTGGATAGGAACCGGTTCTCATCCATACGAAAAAACTAGGTCTAGCATCGTATCATTCTATATCCGCGGAAAGCAGTTTATAATACTATGCGAGAAATATTTATTACCGATTCAGATCAATCTAGTACACAATGGTCGTTCGCCTGTCCTTCATATTTCAGTCAGTCTTAAGTTGGCAAAAATTAAGTAAGGGGGGGGGGGGGGGGGTTAATGCTACCATCTCGTAATCAGTGAGCAAATTGCACTTAGAATTTGAATTTTGATCTGAAATTTTGCATTAGTAATCCTTGGTATGTCTATTTTCCCTAAATTGAACAAAAAGTTGGAAAAGTAACTGTTGGCGGGTCAGTCGTTTAGCCATTTTTTAAATATTTTCAAGGAAGATCATCACGAAACCTATCTCCACATAATACTCTTTGCTGCTCCAAAACGTTTTCAAACGGTTCTAGCCGCTGTGAAAATGTTGTTTTTGTATCATTTCACAGGATTTAAAGCAAAAATATGCTTTAAAAAGTTTATTCCTACATAATTTATGGAATGCCCTAAATGATTTGCCCTAAAAATAGCCAAAAAACGGCTAAACGGCTATGCAGTTACCCGTAACTTTTTCAACTTTTTGTTCGATTTAGGGAAAATAAGCCTACAAAGGATTACTCCTGCAAAATTTCAGATAGATATTCGAATTGTAAGTGTCATTTGCTCACTGATTACGAGGTGGTTGCTTTAAACCCCCCCCCCCCCTTCCTTTGTTACAAGTTTTTCATCTTTTTATTTAATTGTTATTAACTTTTAAACCTGTTATTTAGGAACTACAGCGGTGGAAGTCGTGGCTCTCGCCATTCTGGGTATGACAACTATTCTAGTCTACACAAGTACGGCTCTGAGGAGACTGGCACCTACAACAACACTGAGGACATGAACCACCAATACAAACCCAAATACTCTGACTACTATCCGGGAAGAAATGATTATAACAAGAACCTGAATAATCTCAATGATGAAAGATTTGACTGTGATAATGATTACAGTTCTAATAACGGTAAGTTAAGACTCCTACTCAACAATTCACTTTGTATGTCCGTACGTCAGTCTGTAACGCTATTGGGGAAGCTTTATTTTTTCAGATCCTATTCAAGATAAGCAGCTGAACTTTTTTGGGATTAAATAAGTTCACACTCTACATATTTCAACCAAGTTTCATCAAGATTAGTTCTTTAATTGAGGGTGTTAGAACGATTCGTTGATTTTAAAGTTTTCGTAATTTTCTTAATTCCTTTTCAATATGGGCTGAAATTTTCAGGGATTAAACAAGTTATAGTCTACACATTTTTACAAAGTTTCACTGAGTTTTGTTAATTAATTGGGGTGTTAAATCGATTCCTATTTTTTTTTTTTTTTTTTTTTAATTATGTTAAATATTAATGTTTTTGTTTTGTTTTAGGCATTAACCTAAATGAGCGTCCATGTTATGATACTGATTTTCCACAGCTGATCACATCTTCTATTGATTCTGAGCTTAACAACAAGATGTCCCAGCTTGCCATGCAACAAAACAATCAAACTGTTTACTAACTGAACAAAATTTACATTTATGTATATATATATTTTTCGCCACTGTATCATGTTACAATTTTAATATTGTTTATTCTAACGTTTGTTTCATATGTTTCCTAATATGAAATTTTTTTGTGTACAGTAAATTTTTGTGGAGTGACGTAATGTCCTTTATCATGTTATTATATAAATGTATTTACTATTTGAATAGATATTAGACTAGTCGTTAAAGAATCTTTTTTATCATTTTGTTATTAACAAGTATGACAATATCCATAAAAGCGAAGTTTTAAAACTATTGGACAAACCACTTTTGTAAACATTTGTAGTGTTAAAACTAAATAAGCAGGATATGAATATTAAAGTTTAACAAAATTTTATGTGAATTTGTAGTAAGATAGCCTAAATATAGAATATTGTTAAAGGACATATTTGCATTTGTAAGACTTAATTGTGGAGATGTTTCGTATATAACATTGTACCTTGTAATAGGAATCGTTATTTTAAACTTTAGATTATTAGGGTAATTCTGTGTAATGCAGTAAAAAATGTCGGGTAAAAAAAATTCCCATATTAATGCTTATTGCACGTACGCAATTATTAGAGAGCTGCTACGCCTTGGAAATCGTACCTTACTACTGCAGGAATCACTATGTCAAATATGAAATTGTTATGCCTATCTATGAATTAATATAATTATTTTTCGCCGCTAATAAAAACCAAGTAATATTGAATCCATTTTCAAAAACTATTAGCGCCGTGCAGAAGAATAATGCATGCCATACCGGAATTGACTTTATTTCATTGCGCCTATTTACGAGAGTGAGACATATGCCCTAAGTGTGTTGGTAAAATAACAGATCTATATTATAGATAGGGATGGGAATCCGTCGAATTTTTGGGCCGGATTCGGATTCCGGATTCTGAAGGAATCCGTCAAAAAAAGTGACGGATTCTTGCGGATTCCGGATTCTTATTTTTGGCGGATTCCGGATTCTAGCAGTATTTTAAAAGGCCGTCCGTCACAGAGGGATAGCTTTTTTCGTTAATTTATCACTATGTTACTTGGTTGAAGCCTTGATTTGTTTAAAGTGTTGACTTCCAGCATAACTAAAACATTTACATCACATTAGTAATTATTAAAATTTGTTATGTAGAAATTTTTTTTTGATCTTTGCCTTCAAACAGAGGGAGTTGTAAGAAAAAAGACGGTAATTTTAGCCTACCAATTTAGAATCCGGAATCCGCTATAAAAAACGGATTCCGGATTCGGATTCCAAAATTGGCCGAAAATTGGGCGGATTCCGGATTCCGGATTCGGATTCCGGATTCGGATTCCGGATTCGGATTCCCATCACTAATTATAGATGTATATACAGACAACCACCTCCCTTCATTTTGCAAAGACCTTCTTCATCTGCTTCATTTAGAATATTTATTTCATTAAATGAAACAATATACAAAGTAAAAAAAGTTATGATTATTGTTTTGTTAGTATGTTAGGTTAAATTAGTACATATTAGATTAATACATTATTTAATAGTTAAAGATAGTATTACTAGTTTTTCAGTTATAAGCACGTTCGTTTGTTAGATCATTGGTTAGCTTGTTTGGTGGTTTATTTTTTTCACTTAATGATATTAGCAAGTTTGATATATGGTTGAGTTGATATGTAGATAGTAAGCAGGGCCGGGTGGAGGTTGGAGAATGTAGGGTGTTGGAGGGCCACAGTCCAAGGTCCCTGTGGATTGTTGAGGACTTAAAAAATGAAGAAACTACATTTTTTAAGGCAGCCGCCAGTCAACTGCCAGAATCTTGTAGCAGATTTATAAAGCTTCATACAGGTGCATGAAAAAGGCCCAGCTACAAAGCCTCAAGTATCCATTTTCTGCTACTTGGCTATGTTATTACAACCGACACCATTGGTTGATTTTCATTGACCCAATAGAAAGGTTGCACAAGATGGTTGAGATGGGGGGTTAGTCATTTAACCCTTTCTCCCTCTAGTGTTTTACTCTATTGATAAACCTCCCCCCTAAATTATAAGTTATAAATCTTCCTTAAAAGAAACTTCATTGCAAGTTTGAAACATATCGGTTCAGCGGTTAGTTAGACTCTACGCAACAGGCAGTCACAGACAGAGAGACATCCTTTTACTTTTATTGATGGAAATTTATTCTATTTCATTAAGAGGAAAGGTTCTTATGTCTGTAGTTCAAGATTTCGACAACTATTAGACCGTTTAATTAGGTCATTAGATGGTTTTCAGCTATTAAATTTTTAATTACCCCTTGAAGTGGTTTTGTGGTATCCGCCGAGGATAAATGGCAGACACCGGAGTTCAATTAGATTACGGCAGTGTGACAGACGTGGACACCTTACTATAGAGAAGCTACGCTTCTCTAGCTTTCACTAGATAATGATCAACATCTATTTTCAGTTGTCACTTTATTGAAGGGTTAAGAGATACTGCAGCTATATACAACAAACAATAATTACATGGATAGGAATAAATAATCATAACATGAAAGCATAAATAATACATATACAATGGTCAGTTTGGGCAATAATGATTCCCCCATCCCTGGAAAGGGTGGGGGAGAATTAAGAATACAGTTAACCATAATAAACATGACAGATTCAAATCATTAATTCTAAGCGTAGGGAGGGGGTCACTAGACCCCTTCCCCAGGACTCGGGGGAGGGCCATTGACCCTTCACCGAACCCCAGATCAGGGGTGCCATAGACATGGCTCACGGTTGCCGAATACCACAACTCTCCCCTCGGAAGGCTGGGAGGTGGTTTCCCTATCAGACTTCCGACAGTGGTTGAGGCCTTCGGCCCGCTCCTTAGGGCTAAAATATATACAAACGATAATGATTCAATGGAATCCTAGTGGTGAGTATCTTCTTAGGGTTGATGGGCTCCCAATGTGGGATAGAAGGCAGAGGCTGACTTGGGTTGGATACGTTGGTCAGCGCCGGCAGGTATCAGGTTTGCTGGTGGCACAGTTGTTGCTGGAACGGTCAGCAGTGGGGCCTGCGGGTTGTTGTTGGCAGCGGCTGGGGCACTGGCTGCCAGGTTGATTGTCTGAGCAGCGGCCTGTCCTCCTGAGGGGCCGCGGGGTCTGCCAGAGGGCGGTCCTGGCCTACCTGGGCGGTCATGCCCGCTGTCAGTTGATTTCATAGACACCATTTCCTCGGCTGCTTCCCTGCCGATGGGAATGGCATCCCAGTCCACTGAAAAGTCCCGGGACTTGGCATGGTTGAGCCTGGCTCTAGCCAGCGCTTTCCTATATAAAGCTGGATGGTACAGGAACACTTGTGATATCGCATTCAGGGCTGCCCGGACTCCTCCTTGTGCTGCTGCCAGAGAAATGATGGTTAGGTCCCCCAGCAGTTTGAGGATCAGCAACAGCAAGCACAGTATGGCGGCGCCATCTCCCCACTCGTGGATGGCTTGTCTAAATCCTGCCCAGACATCCAGGGCTGCCTCTCCTTCCTCCGCCAGTCGGTCAATGTTGTAGGACACTATCCCATGGTCTCCTGTGGCCGAACAGCTGCCTTGCTGAACGCAGGAGCCATAGGATAGGCCGGTCAGCATGGCACTCTTGTATGCTGGGAACGCCAGCAGTTGTTGCCAGTCGTTCAACTCAGCCTGCGAATACAAACCACCTGAACTGAAGTCATCTAAGGGTTCTGTCAACAACTGCTTAGGCGTATCCAGCGGGGGTGGCCTCTTCTTGGGAGCAGGGGTTAACTCTATCCAGCCTTCCTCCGCGTGCACAGTCAGGGGGTAGGTGGAGGAACAGGGAATCTTGGTGGCGTGCTCACTGTATACCCGTGTCACAGCGTCTACAAAACCTGTGGGCTCCACTGGCACTTTGTCCCAACACTCCTTGTGTTCGCGGACAACATACTTGTGCCTTTGGCAGGTCAGCTGCAGCAGGATGTCTCCCCTCAGTACCGAGAACGTGCTCCCCTGGACACGCACCGGGTGGGCCGGATCTAGTTGCTGGAGCTTCCAGCAGTTGGCCGCTACTTCTTCTGCTGCAGTGCTTCTCATGCGCGTTTCCAGGGTAAACCCAATATAACCTGCATGGATCTGTGCTTGAAGGGGAACGTCAACATCCCTGGCCGACACTCTGGGCAGCGCAGCCGCGGCTGGGTCAGCTGCCACGAACAACGCTGGATGGTTGGTGGCATGGGCCTCGAAGTCGCAGTTCACAATTGAGGTGGGGTTGGTCATGTTGATGAAAAACTGGGCCTGATGGTCAACCAGATATGCATCCCTCACCAGGCTGGGCTGGAGGCTGCGGATCAGCCTCAAGGGGCAATCTCTTCCCAGGTGGTCCCACACGTAGGTTGCTTCCCCAGTGATACAGGACAGCTCAGAATGGGGACACTCGAGGGTCAGGTGGTCAGACTGGGACTCCACCCGTCCATCCTCCACCACATAGGTCTCCTCCTTGACCAGCAGCCGCCGCTCCTGGAGCACTAATTCATTGCGGTAGAGCTGGCCCTCAAAGTGGACGTCCTCCCCCTCGCAACCCACCCCCTCGGGGCTGTTGACGAGGGCGCCCACCATGTCGATGGTGAAGAACAGGGGGTGGTTCAGCTGGAACGTCAGTGGCTGGGTCTTGCCTGGCAACGTGTATACTCGGTTCCTGGCCAGGTCTCGGCACGCTTCTGGGTCTATCTTGGTTGGCCTCATGAGGGTGGGGACCGAGGTCACCTTGAGGTGACCCCATACCCCACACCTGAATGTCCACTGGGACACGGTGAGCTGACAGCTGAACCCAGTGGTTTCCCTCACCTTGACTTGCTGCAGGACGTGTATGTCATGGCCCAGGGGCACCTCCTGGTGTAGGGGCTCCGTGTCACACATCTTTTCTTTATTGTAAGACGTGACATGGGTGGGGTTGGCACAGTCCCACCCCACCAGGACGTAGCTGGTTGTAGGCCACACGGCTGCCAGCAGGAGGCCCCACAGGACCATCCACCAATGGGAGAGGCTTCCAGGTAACCATCTTCCTCGTACACGCGGCTGGGGATCTCCGGCTCTGGTCACGGCTGCTTCTTGGGGCTGGACACGGCTGGGCTGCTCCTGGCTAGATACAAATTTCCATTGAGCGTTATCTGTATGCGGCCGAGGCACCCCGATACCCTCCCCAATGACAGACTGGCAAGCGACTGGCACTTGCCTGGGTGTCGGCTCCCCTAGCCCTAAGTGCTCCCTTCCCTGGTCCAAGGCATGCCCAGTGGCATGGGGCTGAAGTGCATGTGGCACAGGCTCGCCCTTACTCAATGCCCTCCCCTGCCCTAGGAACTCAGGTGCATGTGGCACAGGCAAGTCCTTATTTTCCCAAATTTCAATCTCCCCAGCCTCAGGTGCAGGGGGCACAGACAAGGCTGGGTGTTTACAATGTTTTGGATACAACACATTTAACAAATTCAACTTATCCTGATGGTGAGCAGCTGGGTTCCCTTGGCTGGTAGAGGGCTCTGGATGGCATGTAGCTGGACTCTCCCTGCAGGCTGGTGGCGCTGGCTGGCTGGGGGTGACGGGTGTCACCCCTTCCTCTGGGACCGCTGGCTCGTTCCAGGACTCAGGTCTCTCGGTGGCGGCGACGGTTGTCGCCCCAGACATCAGGTTGGAGGCTGGCTCGTTCCAGGATCCAGGTATCTCGGTGGCGGCGACGGTTGTCGCCCCAGGCACCAGGTGGGAGGCGCTGGATAGCACCCCCCCATCATCCCAGGTGGCGACGCCGGGTGGCGTCCCATACATCGATGCAGAGGTGCTGGCTAGCACCTCCTGCCTCTCTCGTTCAGCGGCTGCCAGGGCCTCCCCATACACCGTCTCAGGGACGCTGGGCAGCGCCCCTCCACTCTTGCTGGGTAGGCTCAGTCGGGCAGGTTCCATCATGTTGAGGCTGGGGTCTCAGCACCTCTGGCTCGGCTATGTTGTTGGGCTGTACCAGCTCTGGCCCCAGATGGTTAAGACTGAAGCCTAGGCCAACCCGGTTGGGTTCAGCCGTGCCGCCCAGTACGTTGATCCTAGCTGGGACAGTCCCGAACTGCGGCATCCCATCGGCTCGGTCCGCAGCTCTGGGGGCGGCTGCTTGCGGTGGTGGTGCTGGGGGCGCGCTCCCTTCCATATGGGCCACTCTGCTGGGCTTCCCTGGAGGGGCACCCTTGTCGGCGGTGCGCCTGCGGCCGGCTACCTGGGCCCAGTCAGCTCTACAATCGGCCGCCGTGTGACCGTCATAGTGGCAACGCTCACACTTGGCAGAACGGTCACGGCGTGGCTGGGTGCGCCTCTCCTCTAGGCTAACTTCCACAGGCGTTGGACAGTCTCGAGCTCGGTGGCCTCTCCCCTGGCAGCGGTAGCAGCGGCCTGGAACCTTGTCATCTGGAGCTACCTTCCCCATCTGGTGGAGACCCGGAGCCAAGGAGCCAATCTCCATTGGCTCCGACTCGTCATATTGGGGCAACTGGATGCAGGCAGATCCAGTCAGCCCGTCGGTCGAGTCCACTAAGCACACACCTTCCTTCAGCTGCTTAGTAACCATGGTCACGGTGAACATGGCCTTGCGAGTGTACTCAGGTACACTCGCAATTTCATGGTTCATCATGAGGCGTTTTACATTGGCGTTACGAATTCCACGATTTAATTCGTCCACCAACAACTCAAGATCCTCATGGTTGTAGGCGTCCCTATACAAGGCGCACTTAGTTGATATGTACGCTTGTATAGGTTCTGTCGAGTGTTGCTTGTAATCCCTAAACGCTTGTTTAAGCGTTTGGGATTCAAAAGCAGGGCGAAATAGCAATTCACACTCGGTCTTGACCTGTTCGTAGGTCAAGGCTTGGCCTGCCTCGCCAAACAGATGGGACGCCATTTCCGCCGCTTGCCCTACCAATGACAGTAGTAGGGCGTTGCGGCGGTTGAGGGAATCATGAGGTGGCACGCGGTAAGCCGCCCATGACATCTCAAGTCGGCGGATATGTGCCGACCAGGATTGCTTGGGCGGCCCTCTAAACTCCGGCAGATTGCTCAGCATCAGCTTGCGGTACTCGGCTGGGGCCGGCTGAGGGTCATCCTGGAGCCATCCTGGGGCTTGGTCACCTCCTGGGACTTGATGCTGGTCCATTGGGTCAACGGTGAAACGGCGGGCACAAAGTTATACAGTACTACAATGAATGGGTTGTCACTTGAGGCTTCCTAGCCTAACAGCCAACACTGTTTGTATCACTAGGTTGGGAGTTTTAGTTGCAAAGATATAACTTAGCTGTACTTATCAATAGTTAGGTGTTGAGGTAGATAGATGTTGAGGGTCTGAACTGCTGTCAGGAACTGATTGGGTTTTCCCTTATCACACTAGAGCTAGGAGGAAAGAAACTTGCAATTCTTTATTTGCTAAAAATACCCCTGTTAAATGCTATGGAGTAGCTCCGCTCTGGTGTGAGAGTGTGTGTGTGTGTGCGTGGAATCTTCTGTCCTTGTAACGCGCGTTCGCGCCGTCAAATCCGCGCACACGGGGAAAACGCGCTCTCACCCCTCAGCTCGCTCTCTCATTGGTCCGCTTCGTCCGTTGGATTTATGATATTTTCCGCACTCTGTTGCGCTACCCGTGAATGGCGCTCTGTGTATCCGATCGCTAGCTCCACACTACAGACGGACTTAGTCTAGTGTGGGTAGGAAGGGGGGAAGCGCGTGAGGGGACGGGGGTAACTCCGTCCGTTCCCCCTGTGAGGGAGGGGGGTAACTGTGTGCTGGTGTAATAGGGCCTTTGCTTCTTAATCTTGGGCTTATCTGTTATATCACCCTGATTGTATTTGCCTTCAATGGAGAGGGGCCCCTCCCCTTCCCTTGGAATAAGGGGTGTATTGTTGTTGTGCTGTGGGCTTGAGATTGTTTTGATTATATTACATCTAGCTTTTATTTTTGTCCTTATCACAATTGCATAACAGATTTGTTGACCAACTCTGTTCTATTTTTAGCTGTTATCACAATACACAGTAATCCAAGCCTGTTCTATTCTTAGATTTATCACAACACAACAATTTGTTTGCCAAGCTTTGCTCATAAATCTATTGTTTGGCCATCACACTAGGGTGGTAATCCCTGCAAATGTGATATAATATCTGTTTTCTAGATGGGTGGCTGCGTTGTAGCTTCTCAGGATACTCGGGGTTGACGTAGTTTTTCTCTGTTCTGGTGCACTACACCCGTATGTTAGCTCGCAGCTTGCAGCTATGTGGCATGTTTCAGCCTATCGGCGGCAGGGAATGTCCCGTCCTGCTAGCGCCACTGGTTCGGATCCTGCTATTTCTTGCAGTAAAGTTGGCCTATTTTCAGCCGTCTACACGTATTTGGCTTGTTTCAGCCGGTCCGCAGGCCTGTTTCAGCCCTTTTGGCGCTCAATTCTCCATTAGATATCAGCGCTGCTCGCGGTTATTCGTCAGATTTCGCTGTTTCGCTTCCACAACTGCCGGATGCAGAGTTAAACTTTGCTGTCCAGGGTGGGTAATTCAGGTTGCTTGCGTCAGTTTTGCCAGATTCACTGCTGGGAGTACCTTAGCCTCAGATGCGCGTCTGCTCTACACTTGTGGTTCGCCGTAATCTCACACAGCTGTCACCAAAGTTGTGGTATCCGCCGAGGATAAATGGCAGACACCGGAGTTCAATTAGATTACGGCAGTGTGACAGACGTGGACACCTTACTATAGAGAAGCTACGCTTCTCTAGCTTTCACTAGATAATGATCAACATCTATTTTCAGTTGTCACTTTATTGAAGGGTTAAGAGATACTGCAGCTATATACAACAAACAATAATTACATGGATAGGAATAAATAATCATAACATGAAAGCATAAATAATACATATACAATGGTCAGTTTGGGCAATAATGATTCCCCCATCCCTGGAAAGGGTGGGGGAGAATTAAGAATACAGTTAACCATAATAAACATGACAGATTCAAATCATTAATTCTAAGCGTAGGGAGGGGGTCACTAGACCCCTTCCCCAGGACTCGGGGGAGGGCCATTGACCCTCCACCGAACCCCAGATCAGGGGTGCCATAGACATGGCTCACGGTTGCCGAATACCACAGTTTTATGCTATATTTTGCTTTTATGCACATGCATACCTCCTATATGATAGTTGCATATTAGTGTCAGAAAATCATTCGAAGTCTTTTTCTCTATTTGTTTATATCCAAATTCTTGATTACGAGAATCTTTTTTAGTAGCGAAGCTACTCTATAATTTGAAATGTCTGAAACGTTTTGGAGAGACGTAATTTTCTCGGCTCCTATAGAAGATAGAAAGCTGAAAATTCTAAGAGGAGAACGCCCATAATTAAGTTTTAAAACATCCATAGCGGTCAGACTGCAATTTTAAGCCGCGTTTATTTTCCACAACTGATTTTCTCGGCTCCTGTAAAAGATAAAAGGCTGAAACTTCTTGTCATCATTCCCATCATTATCGGGCATAATTAATTGTAAAACATCCATAGCGACCGGACTGCTTTTAAGCCGCTATTACTTTTTACAACAGATTTTCTCAACTCCTACAAAAGACACTGAGCTGAAACTTCTTTCCAATATTCCCTTCTTTATGCTACATAATTACGTAAAAAAATCCATGGTAGTCTGGCCGCTTTTTAGCTGCTTTTCTTTTTACAACTTTCAAAGACCTAAACCTTTTTTAATGTATCGTGATTTTATGTTTTTGCATATTCTCTTTTTTTTCTTTGTTATGATAACAGATAATCTGCTCTACAACACACTATGTCCGTCTATTTCATAATAGATTTTTTGCTTCGCTACTTATGGATGTTGTCATCCTTGTTTGAAAGTATTTAAGTTATGCAAGAAAATAGGAAAGAAAGTTAAAAGAGCATCTTTGTATTTGAGAAGAAAACACCATAAGTTCTCAGGGATCTAAAGGGATAAGACAATGGCTGATTAATTTCCAAAGATGTTACACAAAATTACCCCTTATAATGATTAAAATTAGTGGTTGAAACGTTTGGACACTCAATTGAATGAAACAACTGATCAAAATTAAATAAAAGGCCCCCGAAGTTTTAACACCAAGGAATAATAAAACGTTATTATAAAAGTTTGGGGACTAGTGTAATAAATAGCCCAATATCTTCTTCCTCCCTGATGAGTTCTCCTTTTAGATTATATACTTAGCTAATTTATTTCAAATCAGAGAGAAAATTATTGACCAAAATAAGAGGAAGGTTGAGAGATTTTTTTATAGCTTTCTTATTATCTATCTATGGAAAGGCTCTATATCCAAAGAAGTAATGGAATGTACGCATGCGTAAGATTTTTCAGCTTTTGCTTACTAGCGCCATCTACGCATAACATAAATGTAAACAAAAATATTTTGTTATTTCTCATCGCAGATTTTTAAACTTTCTTAATTTTTCTTCAATTGTTGATGTTTTGTTTATAATGTGATATTTTTATGTTTATAAACATTTAGGTGAAATAGTATGTAAATTTTGGAGGATGTTTTTATATTTTTGAGTAATAGCTTTCGCAGATACAAATACGAACCACCTTGTAGCACCCCTTTAGACGGGAGAGAGCAGGGGTGGGGTATTATGGGGAGGGTAAAGGGTTGGGGTTTTCAGGGGAGGTTGTTGTTAGTTGTCTGTCTGTTCAATGTTGATCTACACAGTTTTGTAGCTCTAACTAATAAATATACCTATTTATTACAAATTAACATTTGTACATATTTTAGTATTTGTTGAATATAACATTTTCTATTTAACTGTTGAACATATTGAGATTATTTTTGTTTTTATACATTCTTTAGGTTTCTGTTTTCAAGATAATGAAATCATAACTTTTTTTATATAAAACTGAAGTGTAATTTTTATGCCAAATTATGCAATAATTCTCACAAATTTTTGCATTATTGCATTAATTTGATTAAATTACATTAATTTTGCTAATCACAGTGCAGTAAGACAAATGTATATCAAATAAAATCAAATATTTGTTGAAAATTCTCCTAGAAAAGATGTTTGTTTTTATAAAGTACAAACAGTCGTTTTTTAAAATAAATAAATGATTTACACCTATATTTGAAATTACATTTAACACTTTATAAAGAAAAATATGTCAAAATTATGCTTATATATAAAATTTGATATAGTTATATATATGCTTGAATTGCTTATGTTTCATATGTTTACCACAAGCAATTTAATACTTAAATTTTTCATCAATTTGATGTGAATAAACCTATTTTAGGGAATCATAAATAAATGATAAAAATGTTAACCAGCTGTCGATAAGAAAAATTAGTTATAAAAACTTATATATGAGGTGAGTCATATATGTTTGTATATAATACATATATGTTGATAGATAGATAAATATTCATTTCACATGAACAATATGTATAAATAGTTTTCATTACAAGTATTACAACATCCATAAAAGCACAGCTGCTGAAAGTTCTTATTAATAAGGAATGACAAGTTTTTTTTAAATTTAAAGAGAAGCTCTGCTTTTAGGAAGTTATAGATTATCTACAAATGAATTTAATATCCCAATTATAAGGAAGCTTAGATTTATAAAAATGAATGCTCAAGTTTAAGTCAGATTTAATTTTAGATTATGACTATTTTAAGCATTTAGTAGAACAGTTGCCACCACTATTCTATTTTGTTTTAAAATATAATGTTTGGGATGGTTTTATGATATTTTAATGCTCACCCCTGTATTGATCCTAAGGGCATAATCTTAGCAAAGTATTACAAAATTAGATAGGTATTAGACTAGGTGTAAGGTCCTAACTTATAAAGATTTTTATTATATAGTCAAATTTGTTGGGTATCTCAATTTAATATTTTTTTTTCAGGCGGTCTGGGAAACCCAAATCTATCTCCTGTCCCCGCCAATCCTCCTCCCCAACGTCAGGCGCCGACCCTGCCCTCGACAGTCCCGCAATCCACTTGGAACGGTTAGTAGCGGACAGCCCCGTGGCGGCAGAAAGATTGGCGGACTACCGGCGAGACTCACCTTTGCCACCCAGGTATATGACCTTGTACAGAGGGAGGGAGGGGACGTTGGGCTGTTTATTACTCTAGTCCTCAAGTTTTATTATGTCGTTTTCTTATTCATTGGCTTTAATAACTTTTATTGACTTTTAATTGGCTGGTTCTTTAAGTTGAGTGTCCAAACGTAATTTTTTTGCCATTGTCTTCTTCCTTTTATTCCTTAGAAAATTTAAGGAATACTGGTTAGAAGAGTTCTTACATAGTCCAATAACATATTAAATAGCTTTGAAGCAAAAAATACATATTTTGCAAAATCTGGTTATAGAGGGCCTGTTTGTTGCTTATTACCTCTTTAATATTTGGTCAAATAGGAAGGTATCTTTTGAAATTACTATTTTTGTTCAACTTTTTCAAAAATAAGAACACCTACAATTTTTACAAAACATACAATGCTTGTTATTATTTGTATAATAAAATGCTTTTATCGAAGTATTTCAAATATCTTTCAACCCTTTCTCTCTTGAATTGTCTGTGAGTGAAAGACATTATCTTAGTATAGATAAAGATATCACTTTGTTAAGAAAGAAAATTCAAACACATCAGCAATGCATTTTATTTATGTATTTATATACTAGCTACTACGCCCCTAGCATCTACATATGTGCTCTGTATTAGAAGGGGCAGAGGGGTGTGCTTGAAAATTAGCTTAAAACAATTCCAATACCTAAATCTGAAAATAAAATAGCTTAAAATGGTCACGACCTATGTGAGGCTAACCTTAAATAGAAAATCAAATCAGTTCAGTAGTTATTGTTATCTTAAGCTTAAGAGCAAAAAACATTACTACTTTATATAATACTAGCGGCTACGCCCCTAGAGGCCTCTAGTGGCACTTTAAATGTTTGTTTCCTTAAAAATAACAAGTCTATGCTACTTTCAAGTCTCTACGTAATTTTTTTTGTGATTTTTCTTGGGAGGGTGGTGGTACCCTCACCCAATATAGTTATGAGAAGCTACCCTTTTAAGGAGAACCCGGTCGGTTCAGTTGTTAGCGAGATCCTTCGGTACAGACACAAACCGACATCATGTTACTTTATTATAAGGATTGAGTGACCAATACGGTTTATTTAAACATGTTATTTTTATTTGAAAAGAAGATTTTTAACACATGTATATTGTATAATATAAATTATTTTAGTCCGGAGACGGATTCTGGTTCGGAGAGTCTGAAGCTGTCTTGTCAGACAAGTAGTCAAGCCAGCACAACAACAACCACAGGGATGCCGGAGGCCGCAGCTTTTAATTCAGCGGAGACGCTGGCCTCGCTAACTTCAAGCTTCAAGGTAAGGATAGAAAGAAAAAAAAGATTTCCTCCTGTAATATAAAGTAGTAAGATTTTTTTAGCTGAAGCTTAAGATCTCGGAAATTAGTGTTTCAAATGTTTTGTACTTTTCAGAGAATTTTAATTTTTCACTACTAAAACGATTTGACTGTTAAACTGGTTGGTGTCGAGATTTGATGTTTTTTTGGTAATGCTGTACAATATACTTTTTTAACAAGGGCATATTATGTGTCTAACATGAGGGCGAAAAGCTTTATTGGTTTTGATATAATTTAAAAAAGAAAGATTTTTTATTTTATTATTTTTTAAAATATTTTTGTACCTGTTTAGGATAAGATGAAGCTTGATAAATCCAGAAATATGTCTGGAGGAGGCGGCTCCAGCTCACAAGCAGGCAACAAACCACAATCAGACCTAGACCAGAAAAAGGTCCAGGTCCAGGTTGGGGACAGGTTCAAGGTGCCGGGCCAGAATTGCAGACGCCGGCTGCCCGCTGCTAATTTAGACATTAATAGAGCATTTTTAACTTGCCGCGAGGAGGGAACTGCTCGACTAGATCTGAGCAGGTCTAATATATCAAATATTCCGCCTTCAGTCAAGGATCTGACACATCTGACAGAACTTTATTTGTACTCAAATAGGTAGGTTTTCATTGGTTTTAGCAAATCCTCTATGGTTCAATTGTTATGTTTAGTTACTTTTAAACATTGATGCAAGTGAGGGAAGGGACATTATACTGTTTATTACACTAGTCCTCAAAGTGTTATTAGAAAATTTTCTTATTTGTTTGATTAACAACTTGAACTTTTATTGAATTTTGATTGGTTGGTCCATAAAGTTGAGTTTCCAAACGTTTTAATCTAACACTAAATGTAATTTACAGAGGGGCTAAAATTTGTCTATGTTTTATTTTTTTTTCAAACAATTCTCAAATATATAACTAAAACTACATGGTAGAAAATAATAATTTAATAGAGTAGATTTATTAAGTATGGTAATAAATGGTAAAATACCTGCATCTAAATTAGATCCTATTCCTAGAAATATTTCTTAGTTTCTTACATAGGTAACAACTGTATTTGAAATTAGGTAGGTACATCTTGTTCAAATTTTTTTTATATTTCAGGCTTGCAACTCTGCCTGCTGAGATAGGTTGTCTGATAAGCTTAAAAACTCTCGGCCTTTCTGAAAATGTTATAACTTCTCTGCCTGAACAACTTGCTAACCTCCAGAATCTCAAGTGAGTACCTACCTTGTAGTGGAAAGGGATATTTCACCAGTAAAGATATTTCCATTATGGATTCGAAACCGATTGATATCCGCTGGATGAGAACTATACGGAAAATTCATGTATAGCATCGTATTACTGACAATTTTCGACGAATGTTAAAATAAAAATCATAAAATCAAAACCAGTTTTGTTAGCCCGGCCTTTGGTCCCTTGGGGCTATCAAAACTTATATTATAATTTTTAAAAGCGAAGCTTTTCTATAATTAGGGTCCGTCCGTCCATCCGAGATAGTTAGCTTTTATTCGTTAATTTAGGCATGTTAGAATTGTCCTATCGATTTCAAACTTTGCATGGTGATTCCTGTAGTAGTTTTTAAAGTTGTTTTTAAAAGCGAAGCTTTTCTATAACAAGGGTCGGTCCGTCCGTCCGTAACGGATAGCTTTTTTCGTTAATTTAGGCATGTCTTATCGATTTCAAACTTTGTATGGTGATTCCTTTAGTAGTTAGGTACAATTTAGAAAGCGTAGCAACTCTATAATTATTACCAGAATGTCCGTACGTCCATTTTAAACATGTTGATTTTTTTACTTTTTTAACAACAAATTTTTATGTGATCGGATTGATCTGATTTTTGGTATATTGATACCTGGGACAACAAAGTATAATGTAATAAGCGAAGCAACTCTATAATCAAGATTTTAAACATTTTGATTTTTTTACTTTTGTAATAACAATTTTTTATGTGATAAAATCATCCGATTGATCTGATTTCTATAGACTTAGTGTAACTGAGTGCATAATATTACGATTCTAGAAATGAAAATAACCAACACGATTTCTAGCATACAACAAAACTCATATTGAATTAATTAATTGCCCATTGTCCCATTCCTATATTTCTTCGATGAATATATAATATATATATATATATATATATAAATGTTGGCTGGAAAACTTAATTTAAAAAAATCTTTATTGATAAAGCCCGTTTCCTACCTATTGATTTCATATTTAAAAATAGTTTCATTAAATTTAAAAGTTGTAATTATGATTTAATTTCAGGGTGCTTGATTGTCGGCACAACAGGTTGACAGAGATTCCAAGTGTGGTGTACAAGCTCGTCAGCTTGACAACCCTTTACCTCAGGTATTAGATATAATATATTTAGATGGTCCATCTGTCCCCGAAGTTTGTCAAACTTAAACAGGAAATTCTTGCAGACAAACACCATTAGGTATTTTTTTGTTATACACGATTAGTTCTAATAATACTAGCGACGAAATTTTTCGAAGAAATATATTTTCCCGAAAGCTAGCTCTTAAGAAGTTCAACTATTCACAGCTGACTTATGATGCGAATAAAATGAAAAAATAACCACACTTTCTAACCAATAGTATGGTCACGTTGTTCCTCCACTGTTTTCCTATTGGCTTATTATCTGTATTGCTCAGGTTTAACAGGATCCGGGTGGTGGATCCTGAACTGGGCAACCTTGTCAACCTCACAAACTTATCCATCAGAGAGAACAATATAAGTGAATTGCCAAGTAAGTTTTGATTTCATTTTTATTTGTCATCACAAAGTTTAATTTAAGCGGCCCAATACCACGTAATTGTATGGTCCTCAGATGGACGTATTATTACTTCACGTTAATCTAATAAAGTGAAACACTCAGCGGGCTAACGATTCACCTTTCCAACCGATTCAGTTGACCCTCTCCTCTGCTACTGGATGATTGAACTGACCAAAAAAAAATAGGCTTCATGCTAGTAAGCTAATTAGATTAAAAATAATATTGTGCGGGGGGTGGGGGAGTTTTTTCATTTGTTTGTTTATTTCTTTAGGTAAGGTTATGAAGGAGAAAAAGTGCTCTGTGAAAGCACCGCGGATAAATCATAAATGCGGATTCAAATTGCGATTTCTAGCAGAGACAAAGGGAACAATTGGCTGTTTATTACTTAGGTTTTTAAAGTTTTATGATGACATTTTCTTATTTGTAAGCATAATAACTTTAGAGAGTTCAATGAATATTGATTAGTTGGTTCATAAAGTTGAGTGGTCTAACGTTTCAACCTCTAATTTTAATCTACAGAAGGGTTAATTTTGTGTATTAATTTGTGATAGGGAATGTACATCAATTTATCGGCCATTGTCTTATCCCTTTAGATCCCTGAATTTTTGGTTGATGCTCTGTAAATGTTTGTGTTTTAGGTACTATTGGACAGTTGAAGATGTTGGTTACATGTGATTGTAGTTACAACCAGGTGGAGCACATACCTCCAGAAATAGGAGAGTGTAAACAGCTGGCCAGCCTGTATCTCCAGCACAACAAGCTGGAGGATCTGCCACCAGAAATAGGAAAATTAACTCAATTGTGCCAACTTGGGTTGAGGTAGGAAATTCTATAAATAAAACGCAAAGGGTATTCTATAAAGATTCCTTTTCATGTACGCAGTGTTGTGGATCCGGATCCGCAAGGATCCGCATTATTTTGAGTCCAAGGATCCGGATCCGGATCCTGGGGTATAAATTTATGGAAAAATCTACCTAAATTTATATAAAATAGTCACTTACAAATTTTGAAAATCAGACATTCTCGTGATGAGAGCCAATCTTTAAGGTTTAGGTTCAGGCTTAAAAATTAAAAGTATTTTTGACTTCGAGATTAAAGAATAAATATTTTTTGAAAAATTTGGTTTTATAACTGTATGTCCTCGTGGACTTTTTGCCGACATTCAATTGGGTTTTTGAATATCAACCAATGGCGTAGTAAATATGGTTCAGTTGTCAGGGTTAATACAATTACACAATGATACATCCATATTTATTACATTCATTTACATAATACATATATAATAAGTAGGTATCGTAAAAACAGATTAAATTTTAGGTTACTTTATATTTAGGTATTTTACGGATTTTCTTAATTTTTGTATTTGTGATTTTTTTAGAAAACATGATTTTGTTAATCTTATTAAATTCTATTTAATCCAAAATAAAGAAAATTGCATAATACAACAAGTTTATAAGGTGCAGTTGCTTATATCATGTACCTATACCTAGTCAAATTTCTATAATAATTTTAATTGGAAGTTAAATAATTTATTTTCAAACATAATGGTTATTGAAATCCTTTGTTATAATCAAAACTCTTTTATAAAATTTAAATCTTGACAATATAATTAGACTAGAGTTGGCTCGATATAATTATCTCCCTATTGGCTAGTTTTCTATATGCATATCTATTTCTCATTAAATCTATTTTCCTCACCCGGCATTACTATCTAAAAGAAAGTAAATATTTAATAATCTAAATGATTTTAAAAAGATTTTTTAAATTATATTTTTTTCTTTACATTACCATCACCAAAGGGTTTATGATGATGATTACAATTTTAGTTTAATATTTGAACACACAAAGTGTCGCCACAATCGAATTCTTTTAAAATAGAGTTTTCTTAAATTTATTATATTATAAATCTAAATTTTCTTTTTTATGATAAGAAATTAAATACATTGATATAAGGTAAATAGCAACATGAAATTAAAAAAAGGAATTTATTTTTAATAAAGTAAAATAATGGGTCTTATCGTTCTGGGCAATGAGAGTTTATTATGGATTATTGGAGCACTATGAGTTTTAAACAAATATTCCTTGGAAAACTTGAGCTCGTTTATAGACATTTATTTCCTATATAGATCTGACATGGATCTTGAAACAATTAAGCAGGCCGTTTTGTACATGTTAAAAATTGGAAGATTTCATTAAATAAAAGTTATCGCAAATATACTTAGTAAATAAGATAAGGTTGGTTATAAAAGATTTAATAAATAATAGGTAAGATGAATAGAAAATTGAATTATTCAAAATCAACAAAATTGTTATTGGATTAACTCTAGTAATCTTAGGTATACAGGGATCTTAAGGGATAAGACAATTGACGATAAAATGATCTCCATCCCAAATAATAATGAACTATATTACCTTTCTTGTAGATTAAAATTATTGGTTGAAAAGTTAGAACGCTTCTAGTTTTAAAAGCAACCAATCAAAATTCAATCAAAGAACCCAGAATTATTTGAGTTAGTGAAAAAAAACATGAATATAAATGGGGAGGTAGGTTGTGCTAAAATTCCGTAAAAGTGTTAGTCTTAAGAATTTAAAATATATGTAGAACTCTAAAATTTAGCATTGCAGTTGCTTTAATGGGGTATAACGTGGATATGTTCTATATTGTACTATATTAGAACAAGTGCTATACAAAATTGAGAGTTCTTTTATTCTAAATTCTTAAAACTCACACCTTTGAGGAATTTTAGCACAACCTACCTCCCCCTTTATATATTTCTGGGCACTATTTAATTTTATAGTCCAAAATCTCTCCCTCCCTGTATGTATAGGAACGACATATAACCTACATAGGTAGGTAAGGATATTTTAGTAAGCTTAGTGTCTTGTCGTCGGAGGGATAATTTTGTAATGGATAATAAAACACGGAATTTATTACGACAGAAATGATTATTACCAAAACCTTTACACGATACGGCAGGTGTCCCAAGTATCAAACACAATTGAACAGGAAAAAAACATTCAAGCAAATAGGGAGAATATAGTTTAAGATTAAAAGTTTATTGTTTTTCAGATACAACCGTCTAAAGTCCGGCTCCATCCCGCGGTCCCTAGCCAACTCGACCCTGCTGGAGGAGTTCAACGTGGAGAACAACTGCATAGCGTCGCTACCTGATGGTCTGCTGGCCTCGCTGGACAACCTGACCTCGATCACGTTGTCGCGCAACCAGTTCTCATCCTTCCCGTCCGGGGGCCCCGCTCAGTTTTGCAACATAACAACCCTGAACATGGAGCACAATACCTGTGATAGGCATGGAGTCTTTTTAAAATTGGGCTTTGTCACATGAAGAAAAACTATTTTTTCCTGTGAATTTTTAACTCAAGAATAACAATCTTATTATTTAAAGTAGTAAGCTTTGTTTGTCTATAATGAAAGATCCCGCGAATCTCTGAACGGATATGGTTATCCTTTACAGGGTAGCATCTTATAGGTATTTATTCCTAATATTTTTTTTACTTTTTAAAACTAAAATTGAAAATTGAGGGGGGGGGGGTCGACTTCAATACCCCACCTTAAGTGGCACTAGAGGCTTCTAGGGGCGTAGCAAGTTTCTTTAAAATAGTGATAAAACTTTTCCTTATTGGCAACAAAACTGGTTTAAATTTTTATTTTAATATCCGCGATAAATTGTTCATAATACGATGCGAATAATAACTATTCCTGAACTAAGTTATTTCTGGGCACTTTAAACTAATTAAAACCTAATGTAAAACTACTTTTTATAAAAAAAAAATTGTAAAAAGAAACCATAAACCTGTGCAGGATACCCTATGGCATATTTTCAAGAGCTAAATATCTTCAAAAATTAAATATGAAAGAAAACCTTCTGTCTTCTCTTCCAATTGGTAAGTAAAGTTTTTACTGGGTCTTTTTAAGGTCATAGGACAAACGCAGGAGTGACAAACGTCGGAGTAGACATTCTATTTTAAACCTTATAGGTTTTTAAAATGCATAACTCCTTCGGGGGGGGGGGGGGGTTATTTGTATATTCATATCTTAACCTAACCTAAACTATATAGATATTTACTTAATTAACTTAATATTTTGACACTCTTGTGTTTGTCCACTCCGACGTTTGTCACTACTGCGTTTGTCTTGGAACCATTTTTAATTGACTCTAAATTTTCAAAAAGATGTTGTTTTCTCATGTATAGTGATGAAATAAAATTTTAGAAGGCAAAGTTTTAGTTATTAGCTCCATGCTTTGACATTATATGGATAATTCAGCATTTGAAATCAACCACTCTTTCGTAAACATTACATACCTTTACTATCTTTCAATTATCATAATCTGATTTTATTAATGTCATATATAAGCTTTAAAGTTAGAACAAGCTGCGTTTATAGCTAAATAGATTTAAAATCGTATAAAATAAAACCATATACCTACCTACTTCCAAAGAAATGTTTTTTTTATGTAGAGAGATTCATAGAAAATTCTTTCATTTCCTTATATGAATAAAAACTAAATCTTTGGTCTGTATTTATCGTTTCAAAGTGGTTATGTAGATTTTATTTTGGTTTGCAAAATATAAGTTTTGCCGTGTTGGTTTAAAATTGATATTTTAATAAACCATGGTAAGACACTATATTCCCTAATTTTTTTATTTATTTTAGCTATTTACTGTAGTAATTATATGTATATATATTAAATTTAAAAATAACCTCTTCAAAATTGTTATTATTTTAACAACAAATTAAGCCCATAACACTAGGTACCTACCTACCTATAAAGAAACTTCCTAAACTCATTTTTAGAGAACGATGATTAGAACCGGTTCTAAGCCATATTGAAAAATTATGTTTCATATCGTATTATATCCAGTTTTCTACGAATATAAAAATATACAATCATAATATTAAAACCTTCGGCATCTCGGGGCTAACAAAACTAGTTTTAATCGTATAATTGTACATTTTTATAACCGCCGAAAGCTGTTTATGATACATTGCGATAAATAACTAATCATATTCTATTTTTAGATATAGGTACCTGGAAAAATATGGTAGAACTGAACCTGGGGACAAATCTGTTGAATAAAATCCCCGAGGATATATCCAACCTGTCCTCGCTAGAAGTATTGATTCTATCCAATAATAATCTACGCAAACTCCCATCTGGTATTGGTCAACTCGTCAAGTAAGTAGCAGTTAATTGGCCAGATTAATTCATATATAAAAATTTTTAAAAAAATAAGAAAATTACATATTCATAAGGTGCATTCTAGAAAAAGACTCATTTTAATAATGGATGTAGAATATACTAGGATATTATGCCAGGGGATATTTTCGCCAATTTATCTTGCTGACATGGAACTCATTTATTGAGGGGGTGGATGGAGGGTTTTGTTATTTTAGCCCGCTACATGTTGTACTTTATTAGAGAACATGGAAATCTAGTGTATGATCCAAGAAATAATATATCCATTAACATGCCATTGATTTTTTTTATTGTTGATTATAGGCATACAACATAATTAAATCATAACTTAAGGTTTGAAACAGAGATAGGTGGTACAATGGACCGCCAATTAATTTTACGCCCAAACTTTATAAACTCATCTTGGTGGTTTTTTAGGGAAAGGGTTAGAATAGGTCACAATAAAGTTACCTACATTTATTCTGATTAAAATTCATCGGATATTTTTTTTTGTATAAAAGCATTATGTAGCAAATAAGTTTCAGTCGTTTTATGCTGTAATTGGATGTCTAAATATCAAAGTATTTTCTATTTTTGTTTACTTCAAGTCTGAAGAATAAAATTTCAGACTTTTAATACCCATGTTTTTTTTCTTTCAAAAAGGAAAAAGTTTTCATGAAAACTAATCCTTTTAATATTTTAGGTTGAGAATTCTTGATCTTGAAGAGAACTATCTTGAAACTATCCCCAACGAGGTTGGTCGGCTGCGCGAGTTGACCCGCCTTGTGCTGCAATCCAACGCATTAGTGCAGCTGCCCCGTGCCATAGGTCAGCTCAGCAGTCTCCAGTATCTGTCTGTTGGAGAGAATTATCTATCATTTCTGCCAGAGGTAAATACATTTCCAGTATCCCTTCGAAACTGATTAATATCCGGTGGATTAGAACCCGTTCTCAGCCATACTGAAAAATTATGTATAGCATCGTATTATATCCAATTTTCTACGAATATAAATATGTACAAACCAATTTTGTTAGCCCGTGCCTTTGGCATCTCTGGGGTAAAAAATTCTAGTTCTAATCTTATAATTGTACATTTTTATATCCGTGGAAAGTAGTTTATAATACGATGCAATAAATAACTATTTAAACGTTTTGTTATATAATCTTGCATATGTTGTAGTTTTAAAAATGGTTATCCGCAGATAAGAAAATAAAAATTCATATGAAAAGAATTCCTTTTCTGTAGGCCACGTTAGCTTAAGTCCAGTGCCAACAATTAAGGGATTAATGCTATTATTTTCATTGTTTTAAGAGAAAAATGTCTATAAACCCAAAAGATACATGTGTTTCAGAACTGTTTTATACCAGATACAAATATAATTATTTTGTTTTAGGAGATAGGCTCATTGCAAGCTCTTGAGTCTTTGTATGTGAATGATAATCCAAATTTACATTCCCTACCCTTTGAGCTGGCACTCTGCTCAAATTTACAGGTAAAAAATTAACTGATAACTTTCCTTATCTTGTAAAGGGACCAAGCAAGAAAAAAAACAAGAATAGTTATTTTTGGTAAAATGTATAAATTCTTTATGTCTATCTTTATGCAGACAGTGAGTTAGTAAATTGATACTATAAAAAAATCTTTGTAGTATGTTTTAGAAACCGATTAATGTCCGTTTGATAAGAACCGGTTCTCAGTAACACTGAAAAATTTATTATCATTAATATAACGGGACTATAATAGCTATTTTCAACATCTCTTAATGAGTCACTAAATCACTAGTTCAGTGAAGGAAGTGGAGACTTATAGAGATGCTACGCATCTAAAAATCTATAAAACATACTTTGTCTCTTTCTGTACAAGCTATAGGCACGGCAGACGGACACACTGACATCGTCCTACTTTGTATTATAAACAGCTTGGCTACTTTTAGACTTAGTCATTTATGTTCAGATTATGAGTATTGAAAATTGTCCGCTCAGCCAAATTCCTTCAGAAATAGTGACGGGAGGACCCTCTCTTGTTATTCAGGTACAATTTTCATACAGAGTTTGTTCACCAATTCTGATTTTTGGTATCGAAGTTACTCTATTATTCACTTTGTCTGTCCGTCCGTTAGTCAGTCCGTAACGCTCTGAGGGAAATGTGATTTTCTCAGGTGCTATGTAAGACAGTTGAATTTATATTGAAGATTTATATGACTCATGCGCATCTAAACTATACATTGTTTTGTCAGTCGGTAATGCTTCCAAAGATGTGAACGTTATTTTTTTAGGGTGTCGTTATATTCTTGCTGTGAGCCGCCTATGAATCACTTTTTCTGTTTGTCCATTCCATGATTTTTTTTGTGCTTCGCTACTTATGATGTAGTCAAAGGTCGTGCAATCAAAGGACTGATTGTCTGTTGGATGTTACTTAGCCTAATATCCTTGGGTGTTATAGTATCGCATCCCATTACAAGCAGATGATCACTTAAATCGAAGTAAAATTCCGCCCTAGCGTGGTAATATAGATAATTTAAATAATATTTATATTTTAGTTTCTGAAAGTGCAAGGTCCTTACAGAACCATGTAAGCCACTACTACTAGCCTGGCCAACAAATATGCAGCAAATTATACAACCTACAAAAATGATATATACCAAAAAGAAAGCTTACTAATATCATTATCATTTTATAATATTTTACACACAATTCTGAAGCAAAGAGTTATTATGCTTTATTATGATTTCTGTCGGTGATATTAATTGTCAAGAATTTTATTTAAAAACTGATCATGTTTTAAATATTATTAAAGAAAAAAGGTTTATCAAATGTTATTTCTGTTTTTATCAATGTTTTGTGTTTTACAAATTGTATTTTTTGTCTAGTTCTTATGAGGCAAGTTATTATAATGTATTTAGCTTTGTTTTTATTAAAATGGATTGATAATTTTATTTTTAACAATTTTATTTTTATTTTCTTCTGACATGACTTCATTTATGCAAGGGGGGGGGGGAAGTTTGTACACTTATAGGAAATGAAATTCAGTACCAAAGTTTGGGAGGGTCGTATGGGCTTGTTTCCTAATTCTTTTTGTAGGCTCTCTTATATGACTTGATATACACGGAAAACTTTGAAAATTGAATTTCGGTACTTTCCTTCTAGGGGCTTGTGGAGCAAAAGACCCCCCAAAACACTAAAAATATGAGTTCTGACCTTATTTTTAAAGATATCAACCTGATTTTTTCTTTATAATACTTTTTTAACATACCCGAATCAACGAACCATTACAGATTTCATTTTGGGACTTTCCTTCTAGGGGCTTGTGGAGCAAGAGACCCCCAAAACACAAAAATATTAGTACTGGGCTTATTTTTGAAGATATCGACCTGATTTTTTTTTATAATACTTTTTTAACTTAACCGAATTAACGAACCATTACAGATTTCATTTTGGGACTTTCCTCTTAGGGGCTTTTGGAGCAAGAGACCCCCAAAACACAAAAATATGAGTACTGGGCTTATTTTTGAAGATATCAACCTGCTTTTTTTTATATGAAAATAATATTTAAACATAACCGAATCTAGGAACCACTACAGATTTCATTTTGGGACTTTCCTTCTAGGGGCTTGTGGAGCAAGAGACCCCCAAAAATCATAAAAATATGAGTTGTGGGCTTCTCTTTTAAGATATCAACCTTATTTTTTTATATAATAAAAAAATACTAGTTTAACATAACCGAATCTACGAACCATTACAGATTTCATTTTGGGACTTTCTTTCTATGGGCTTGTGGAGCAAAAGACCCCAAAAACACTAAAAATATGAGTTCTGAGCTTATTTTTAAAGATATCAACCTGATTTTTTATATAAAAATACTATTTTAACATAACCGAATCTACGAACCATTGCAGATTTCATTTTGGGACTTTCCTTCTAGGGGCTTGTGGAGCAAAAGACCCCAAAAACACTAAAAATATGAGTTCTGACCTTTTTTTTAAATATATCAACCTGATTTTTTTAGGAACACTTTTTTTAACATAATCGAACTAAGAAACATTACAAATTTCATTTTGGGACTTTCCTTCTAGAAGCTAGTGGGGCAAAAGACCCCCAAAAAATATTTTTAGAGATATTGAGCTGATTTTTTTCATGAAAACTTTTTTCACATGTTTGAACTAGGTAGCCACTAATAATTTCATTTTGGCACTTTCCTTTTAGGGGAAAGTAGGGTAAAACACCTCCAAAACAAAATAAATTGAGTTCTCAGGTTATCTTAAAAATTAAGCTCAGAACTCATATTTTTAGTGTTTTGGGGGCCTTTTGCTCCACAAGCCCCTAGAAGGAAAGTCCCAAAATGAAATCCTTAATGGTTTCTTAGTTCGGTTATGTTAAAAAAGTATTATTTTAAAAAGATCAGGTTGATATCTTTAAAAATAAGCTCAGAACTCATATTTCTAGTGTTTTTGGAATTAGCCCCTAGAAGGAAAGTCCCTAAATGAAATCTGTAATGTTTTCTTAATTTGGTTATGTTAAAACAGTATTATTTTTAAGAATCAGGTTGATATCTTAAAAAATAAACTCAGAACTCATATTTTGCTCCACAAGCCCGTAGAAGGAAAGTCCCAAAATGAAATCTGTAATGGTTCGTAGATTCGGTTATGTTAAAATTAGGGATGGGAATCCGTCGAATTTTTGGGCCGGATTCGGATTCCGGATTCTGAAGGAATCCGTCAAAAAAAGTGACGGATTCTTGCGGATTCCGGATTCTTATTTTTGGCGGATTCCGGATTCGGATTCCGGATTCTAGCAGTATTTTAAAAGGCCGTCCGTCACAGAGGGATAGCTTTTTTCGTTAATTTATCACTATGTTACTTGGTTGAAGCCTTGATTTGTTTAAAGTGTTGACTTCCTGCATAACTAAAACATTTACATCACATTAGTAATTATTAAAATGGGGGGGGGGGGGGGTGGGGTGATCTTTGCCTTCAAAAAGAGGGAGTTGTAAGAAAAAACTCAAGACGGTAATTTTAGCCTACCAATTTAGAATCCGGAATCCGCTATTAAAAACGGATTCCGGATACGGATTCGGATTCCAAAATTGGCCGAAAATTGGGCGGATTCCGGATCCGGATTCTCATCACTAGTTAAAATAGTATTTTTATATAAAAAATCAGGTTGATATCTTAAAAAAGAAGCCCACAACTCATATTTTTATGATTTTTGGGGGTCTCTTGCTCCACAAGCCTTTAGAAGGAAAGTCCCAAAATGAAATCTGTAATGGTTTGTAGATTCGGTTATGTTTAAATATTATTTTTATGTAAAAAAGCAGGTTGATATCTTCAAAAATAAGCCCAGTACTCATATTTTTGTGTTTTTGGGGTCTCTTGCTCCACAAGCCCCTAAGAGGAAAGTCCCAAAATGAAATCTGTAATGGTTCGTTAATTCGGTTATGTTAAAAAAGTATTATAAAAAAAATCAGGTCGATATCTTCAAAAATAAGCCCAGTACTCATATTTTTGTGTTTTGGGGGTCTCTTGCTCCACAAGCCCCTAGAAGGAAAGTCCCAAAATGAAATCTGTAATGGTTCGTTGATTCGGGTATGTTAAAAAAAGTATTATTAAGAAAAAATCAGGTCGATATCTTTAAAAATAAGGTCAGAACTCATATTTTTAGTGTTTTGGGGGTCTTTTGCTCCACAGGCCCCTAGAAGGAAAGTACCGAAATTCAATTTTCAAAGTTTTCCGTGTATATCAAGTCATATAAGAGAGCCTACAAAAAGAATTAGGTTGATAACTTTAAAAACAGCCCCATACGACCCTCCCAAACTTTGGTACTGAATTTCATTTCCTATAAGTGTACAAACTTCCCCCCCCCCCCCCCTTAGTTAATAAATCAATATTGATATATTTTTCTAGGTTTTATATGTAGACAGTTGTCCATAGATACGAAAATAAAGATTATATTTATCGTCAACTTTTTTTTAGCCCTGGCGTACTTTAATCCTATCTGTAAGTGTTTCTACTATTTGTTTTTTAATGATGAAAAAATATTACTTAATTAAACCCACTTACCAATTTACAGAAGAAAATAATATATTGCCTATTAATTTCTGTCAATGTTAAGTGGGTTAAATTAAGTTTTTTTTGTTTCATTAAATAAACACACTGTTTATGAAACAATTAAGTTCTTAGGCATTTTATTTACGTTTCTACGGACCGTCTCATATAAACCGATGCAAGATATGAATTTTACTCACGGTTTTAATCCAGTGGAAAAAAATCTGATCTAAGCCGTGAAAGAATATACTTTCTTACTACAAGGGTGCTCTGCCTTTAGTTTATACGTAGTAAAATTGCTCATGCTCATTGTTTATCAAATTTATCAAGTGAAAATGTATTGCTGCAAGTTGGAATTATGTTTTTTTTTATTTTTTATCCTTATAACTATTATCTATACATACTTCAGTTTTTAGAACTCTGTTATTCATCCTGATTTAGTTTTCTTTTTCAGTTTTTTTTTGTCTTAATTTGATTATTTTTTTACCTAATTTTATGAAGGGTTAAAATGCTCCGGCCCTCTGCGTGGAATATGAGTTTGAAAATCGTAAAAGATCATAAGTTGGGACATTGTTCCTTATTAGTTCTAGATACTTTGTTCTGATTTAGAAATATAACAGTTAAAAACCTGTCTGTAACCTATACATAGCCTCACCGAAATTTATCATACAAAGTTCAGTTGAATACTTAATCGAATAAAACTAAATTAAACTTACAAGATACCAACTAAAGTTTTTAAACAGTTTTTAAACTCATGATCCAAGGAGGGCTGAGGTAGGTTCTTTTTACGTTCGCGGCTCGCTGGTGAGGCAAAATCCTTTAGTGAAAAATCCTCCAAAATCGCATAAAAAATCTACATATAAAATCATATAAGTGGTATGAACATAAGATTTCTTTTTTTTGTAGATTTTTTATGTGATTTTGGAGATTTTTTACAAAAACAATTTTGCCTCACCAGCGAGCAGCGACCCTAATTTTTTTTTAAGAATCCACCTCTGAGCTTCATTTAAGGTTGTAAAGTTGTATTTCTTGGTTTCATAGTTTTCTCTTTTTTTATAAAATAACTTTTAATTTGTTAATTATTTAAGTTAAACTTAGCATGTTAATGTGTTTGTCCGTGCCAAAGGTTGTTTCGTGTTTTAAAAAAATATTTTACAATGGACTTAAAAAATTAGTTGAAATTTATTATAATGAATATATGAAATATTTATATAATTGGTCACTAATCCGACATTTGTTTACAAAGGGAAAGGCGGTTGTGACATTTTTTTAAAAACCAAAACTACAGGAATTCAACTTAAACAAAGAGTTACAGCACTGAAATTTGGAATGACAGCCGCTTTAAAGATGTAAAATGTGGAACTGTGAAGAAAAGGTGGCGAAACAACCGCTACCGCCATTTCTCGCCAAAAACTTTGTACCTCTTTAAAGCAACTGCAATATGAAATGTAAGCGCTGTAACTGTTTCTTTTTGTTGAGTTCCTTTGACTTTTAGTTTTGGTTTCAAAAAGTGTCACACCCGCCTCCCCCCTTTGTAAAACTAAAATATATACAATTAAATTTAAAAAATAAATGTTGTAAGATTATATTTGTGTGTAGTGATATAATTAAAATCTGAATTAAAAATTGTATTTTTTTGTATGAATAATGTCGCCAAGTGTTTATACAGTTGTGCCAAAGTCTCCTTTATACATAAATCATTTCAAAATAATATTTTCTTTCTCTTGAAGCTATAGTTATTTTCTAGCATTTATTTAGAAAAATTATTAGTAAAAAATCTTAAGTAACCTTAATTCTAATTGGAATATTTTTATCAATAAGCTAACTATAAACTATTAACTTCTTTTCTATCGCTGAACTAAGCACAACAATTTTGATATTTTCTATAAAATAAAGGACTTTGGTTAAATATTTTAATTAATATCATTAATATTATATTAAGATTTATCCTATTTAACTAAGTTATTTTGTCTTTTATAATTGTGACGCGAGGTATAAAATACTTCTACCTTTTATTTTTCAATTAAGCGTACTTTTTATATAAAGTACGTATGTTTAACTTTAAAAAGCAAAGGATAGTTCTACGAAAGGCATGTTAACTTAATTTAGTGATCTAGATATGTTTTCTTTTACGACAAATTTAAGTAAAAGGCATATATTTAGAAATCAAAATTTCTACTGCGTAGTTTTGAAAACTCTTGTGATATATGCCACTTTAAAATATGTCTTCTCTTCACCACAAATAAGCATTTATTGGTACGATTGTACTTATTTGTAACATATGCAACAAAAACTTTTTCTGTTTGGTAACTTTTACTATCATAATATTAGACATTTTTTGGTTTAAATTTTAAACTGCTACTAAAATTATCCATTCGGTTTTCCTCAAGGATAGACAATGGCTAATAAAATTTTTCATGTGATAATCATCGTATCTCTATGAAAAACATGAAAATGATCACTAATTTTAATTGTTCAATACACTTCAAGGAGCTATCCCTTTGCTTTTAAAAAAAGTTTTTGCTATTTTTCCTTTTCCAAAACAAGTTATATCATGGGTGCAATTTTTTTCTTTGGAAAATGTAAGAAAGCCTTATTTAATTTGCATTATAACATATATTTCATCATTTTATGCTAAACTTACATATTATTAATTATATTAGTGTATTAACCGTTGTGTTTGTCAATGTAAAAATTAAAGCTATATATATATATATTATATAAATGTATATTGTAATTGGTAATATTTTTTTGCAATCATTGATTTTTATTAATTTTAAAATTGCAGTTATTTTTTAATTATACACACTGTGAATTAAATGGCTTTGTTCACTTTTATTCAATTTCTTTAATTCTGCGTGATATCTATTATAGAACTTACTTACGACTTTTATGAAATGCATACATGTTAAATTTTTAATAAAATTTTAGTTATTTTTAAAAAATTGAATGTTTTTTGGCAGTTTATTTGTTTGGATATTAATACCTATTGTTTATTGTGTGTGATGTTTTTTTTGGCAATATTATTATTATTAAATAAAATAGATTTTTGGATCAAGAGGAAAATATGAAAGAAAGTTTCATTTTTCAATGACACCATTAGAACCATCTCAATAAGACCAACATAAATATTAAAAAAACAAGCTGTACTAAATAATGTCCTCGCAACGCGCTGATAGAGAAAACGCGCGTAAAATTGTTTTTTTTTATGCTTATTTAATTCACTTACATGCTCCTTATTCATTCCTAAGCCTTTGATTTAATACCTCTACTACTTTTTTCATTGTTTTAATAAACATTGAAAGAAAAAAATCTTCGAACTTAAAAACATTGAGAAAAAAATCCTTAGATGAAAACATCCAATAATGTTTTCGATTATCTTTCTAGTGCTCCGTGTAATAATATTTATAGTTTTTGTGGTGTCTGTTTCTATTAGACATCCATACGTGTCGCCCATTTTACCGTTAGCAGTTTTTGAGATGAAAACTCTTCATATTTTAGGCTTGATCTACATTTTGTTAACTAATGCATTCAGTAATCACGACATGCAAATAATCATGACCATTGTAGGTCACATTGTCATTATAATTTTTAAAATTTATTGGCCCAATTTTTAAAAAAAAAAGGTTATCTAATAACTTTAGATAATAAAATTACAACTCTATTTCATCAATAACTTTTTGACAGTTCAATTTAAAGAAAATTTATAATGTTTTAATGTGACTTACAATGGTTTATAAAAACTAAGATTATGAAAAATAATTTTGTTATTTATTATTTACATATCTGGTGACAATATACAATTTTTGTAAAAAGTTTTTTTGTTTGATTCTAAGATAGGTAGCATGATAGATTAATAGTTAAATGTTCAAATAGATTACATCAGGAATAAGGTACAGCTAACAAGCGAAATAAATCCCCGATAAATCACGAAAAAAATCAGATGAAATTACGAATTATCCTCCCCCTGCGCCTGAAAATGAAGGAACGTATTAATCAATATCTAAATTGACAATATCTACGTAAGTATCATATTATACATTGCATTAAGATAAAATATTGATATTTCAATTATTAATTTTATATCACTTTAATGTAGATGGTAAGTTACTTGTCAAATCACTTGTAAATAACTCAAAAAGTTTTTAATATTTTCTATGAAGTTTAACATAATATGGTGGAAAATCGCAGCTGGATGGAGATGGAACATAGCCTTCACATGGCACAAAACCATTCCCAGTATATTTTATGGCACTTTTAACCTAAACATAAAGATATTGTTACCGTGGATCTTAAGGTATACGATAATGGATGATAAATTAATATACATCCCCAATGATAATGAAACAAAACCACCCATTGTGTAGATTAGGTTGCATAGTTTGGACACTGCCAGTTTGGAACCAACCAATCAAAAACCTATTAAAGTACCCAAAGTTTTGGAGCCAACGAATAATTAAACTTTGGGAACTAATGTAATTCACGGTAATTGATTAATTTAGTTAGTCAGAGATTTTAGATAACTATTAATTGTACACTTTTTTTCTTCTGATTTTGCCTCTTCACAATTATTTTTGCCAAGTTTTTGCAAGCAAGAATTTCTAAGTATCGTCGATGATTTTATATCGTATCTCTTAGTCAAGTCTTTCTAGTGAAATGCATGGTTGCGTCCTACAGACTACCACCATATTAATTGTACGTCCTTAGTCTGAAAGTCCTTAGCGTCTGTGTTAGACCAGTGCAGCCCCCCCCCCCCCCCCCCCCGGCTTCAGTAATAAATGTCGCTCATCTGACAAAGCAGCAATAGGAATTTTGTGACGCGGTGATGGATCGGAATTTGAACCCGACAACGAGGAGACGCACTGTCGCGGGTAATAGTACCTGTTGCTGGACAGGTATGAACGTGATGACCTTCTCGTCAGGAAATATAATTGCCTTGAGCACGACACTGAACATGGAAGCTCTTTATAGTGCCTTTATAAAAAAAATGACGTCAAACAATACAAATGACTAATGATAGGAAGGCCAATACAAAGACTAAATCACCGATGACAGGCCAGATACATTTTAATTAACCAATGGTGGGCAAGTATACATTTTTATTGACCAATGGCAGGTCAGTATACTTTTTAAATGACCATTGGCAGGCCACAATACATTTTAATTGACCAATGACCGGCCAGTGTATATTTTAATTACTCATTTATAGGCCAATACACAGACTAAATTACCAATGGGAGGCCAGTATACATTTTAATAGGCCAGTGTATGTCGTCGTCATTTTTATGGGCACTATAAAAAGCTTCCTGAAGACGGCCAGTGACACGATGATGATCATGGCCACCAGAACATACAGGTTCTCCAGGAAAGCTTGTCTGGCCTTCTGTTTCTGGAACTCTGCATCCGCCTCTTTCGCCTTCTTGGCAGCTAACTCAGGATCCTTACAAGAAATTTTTTTGCAGGGATCGAAAGGGATAAGACAATGGCCGATAAATTGATCTACATCCCCAATGATGATACACAAAATTACCCCTTAAGTTTTATAATAATGTTATCTTATTCGTTGGTTTAACAACCTTGAGGACCTTTATTGGATTTTGATTGGTTGGTTCATTAGGTTCAGTGTCTAAACGTTTCAATCAATAATTGTAATCTAAAGAAGGTTTAATTTTGTGTAAGATCATTGGGGATGTACATTGTACATCAATTTATCGGTCATTATCTTATCCTTTATATCCCTGGCTGCTCTACTTTTATTCATGTAGGAGATGTACCCTATCAATTATTATGTGTTATTATTAAACCGATATACATATAAATATGTAGTTATGATGACATCAGACTGTTGATATTATATCATCCATGAACACCTTTTATTAAAGCCATATAGTCGACATAAACCCTTCATTTTGCATGATGATTGGGTAATTCTAATAAGATATTAAATGTTTTAAGCCAACGAATGAGAAAATGTATAATTTAAGGTCGAATTTCTTCTCCCTCCTTCATACTCTTAACACCCCCCCCCCCCACCAAAAAAAAAGCAGGTGGATATTTTGAATGAAGTAGCACTTACGATTTCCTCCAGGTTATCCAAATTTTTGTCGTCCGACATTTTTATCTGAAAATAAACAATGGATAAAAAATATACGTGGATATCATGACAGGGAAAAAATTGTCGTCAATTTAGGTTGTTAACAAGTACATCATGGCCAGTTCGTTCATCAAGTAGGATGAAAGAGGATGGGGTTGATTCGGGGTATCGTAATTTTAGCTAGCTACAAGTTTCACTTTATTAAAGTACATGATAATCTTGGGTAAGATCCAAGTAATAATATATCCATTATTACAAAGTATAATAATGCTTATTTAGTTTATAGAATTATTCAATAGCCGTCTGACAAAACTTCAAGCGGGAGGATGCTAATTTTTTAAGTATTTGATTTTGGATTTTTTGAAGAAAATCTATTCTATAGATAAAGGGTGTTTAAAAAAAAATCACTTCACTATTTTGAATATAAACCTTACAGTTTTGGTCCAAAACTAATTAAAGAAAATACAATTCATGCCCAAGCAATGACAATAATAAAACAATATTGAATTTTAAATCTACTCACCCTTCCAGAGCACTAGAGCTCGAAACCTAGCCCTTGCAGAGAAATTTGCCCTACGCCGAAAGTGCATATTTTATAATAAATTAAGACAAATTTTTCGCTTTCAAAAAAGAACAAACCGTCTTAAGTACTTGAAATCTTGTAGATAGACCCCATAATGTTTTGGGTTTTTGATGGGGCATGTAAAGACCTTTCTCTAGACACCTTAACAAGGTTTCTAACATAATCCTAGCCAATTTGGCATAAAAAAGAAAGACCTGACAAACATCAAGAACTAGATTTAAACAGAGCCGCCATGCCTCAATGTTGGATGGGTCTGTCTTTTTTATCCCAAATTGGCTAGGATTGAGGTAGAAACCTGTTTAAGGTGTCTAAAGAAAGGTTTTTACATGCCCCATCAAAAACTCCGAACATTATGGGGTCTATCTCCAAGATTTGAAGTACTTATGGTGGTTCAAATTGTGAGCGATTGTTTTTTTTAAACACCCTTTATAACAATATATAGTTGTTATTTATTCTTATTTTCATTGTCCTATTTGAAGAGACGAATTAAATTAAGTCTTGGCAGCCGCCCGTCAGCCACCTGTAAGCCTAAGGGAAATCAACCTTTAATAATTTTAATTGGAAGTTCCAATGATGGCAATCCCACTTTTCAAAATAACTTTCAAAGCACCCAAATGGGTTTAAATTTTAGGCTTCGTTGCCACATATTAAATAAAGACAGACAGGCCTATATATAATTATAGAGAAGTTTCTCTTGTATATAATGTAGAATAATAATTCTAGAAATGATATTTCGTGTGGCGTCGTCTGTTTTCATTCAAAAATTTAGTCGAGGGGAAAAGCAGGGCCGGGAGGAAGGGGACATTGAGCTGTTTATTACACTAGTCCACAACATTTTATTATAACGTTTTCTAATTGGTTTGCTTAACAACTGTAGGGACTTTTATTGAATTTTGATTGTTTGGTTCATTTAGTTGAATGCCCATACACTTAGTGTAATCTACAGAAGAGGTTATTTTGTAAATAATCATTGGGAATTACATAAATGTATCGTCCATTGTCTTATCCCTTTAGATCCATGGGAGAAAAGAAAATACAATAAATATAATGATGAGGGACAAGGGATTGTTCACATTACTTTGTGCAAATTAATTAGATTACTTCAGAAATTATAATACACTACCAATCAATTACCTCATACGAACGAGGCTGCTGTGTCAATGACACTCTAAAGTTTGGTCCAACAACCAAGGATAACTGAGGGGAGACAAATATCAACTTTTTGGTCCAAACACTTATCGGACGAACTTTGTCTGAAAGTCTTAACTGTGTTAAGCTAAGATTTGAACCTATCACCTCCCTTTTCTGTCCAAATACGCATCAGACAACCAACTTTTTAAATTGCACGACCTTCGTCTGGAAGTCCCAATTGTGCATGGTAATGCATGAGTAGCACCTGTTTTGGGCCAAGGTTTTCCCCCTACTCCAACTATCAAAGTTGTGAACCTGACATAGCAGCAGTTGGAACCATTTTAACGTCTATGTTGTGATGGGGTGTTAAGCCGAGATTCGAACCTATCACTTTCCCGATGAAGAGCAGATGTGCTACGGGTTAAGCCAAAGTCGCGGGTTATCATAACACACTATGTTATCTAAAATTTCAAATCACAACCCTGTCAAAATTTGTTTCATTATGATAACATACAGTTTCAATGCAGAGGGAGGGAGGTGACATTAGGCTGTAGATTAAATTAGTATCCAAAGTCTTATAATTTACTTAACAACCTCGCGACTAGTTGAGCGTCCAAACGTTTCAACTAGTAATTGTAATCAACAGAAGAGGTTATTTTGTAAATAATCATTGGGAATATACATAAATGTATCGTCCATTGTCTTATCCATTTAGATCTATGTGAGAAAAGAGAATACAATAAATATAATGATCAGGAACAAGGAATATTTAACATTATTTTGTGCAAATTCATAAGCCTACTTTCAAAATCATAACACATTATCAATTACCTAATAATGGCGAGGCTGCTGATGTAAGGTCCAACAACCTAGGTTAACTAAGGGGAGCCAAATCTCTCTCTTTTTCTGTCCAAAAACCCGGGGTATCAGGACAAGTAACACCCAACAGACAATCAACTCTTAGATTGAACGATCTTTATCTGAAATTCTTAACTGTGCATAGTATTGAGTTGCGCCTATTTTGGACTAAAGCATTCTCTCTACTCTACCTATCAATGTTGCGCACCTGACCTAGTAACTGTAGGAATCATTTTTAGCGTCTTCAACACGGTGTTCAGCAAGGATTCGAACATATCCCCTCCCCAACGACGAACTATGCGCTACATGTTCAGCCACAGTCACAAGTTATCATAACACACTAAGTTATATCACTTTTCAAATCACAACTGAAACCATTATGATAACATACAGTTTCAATGGCTATTTTTAAGAGTTAAGCTTTTCTATAATAGGGTCGGTCCGTCTCTTTTCATTAATTTTGACATTTTGGAAGTGTCTTTCTGTCGATAATGCTATAGTTACCCGTTTTCTTGAGGTCAGCTCGAATTCCAGAGTCAAGAGTCGGTTAACAACATCCGTAAAATCAACTAAAATCAGAAGGAAGGACAAACGAATATAAAAACTCTTGTAGAGTGTCAGAACTTAAAAAGCAAAACATTAATTTGTAGTAAAAATGAGCATTGATTCAGATTGCTTGTCTTTTCTCCTTGAAAAATGACGTAGAAAAAGTAAGACAAAATATTAATATTTGGGATTTTCAATCATTCAGACAAGAGACACACTTAAATAAGCGAGGCCGGTTTAAATTTAGAAAATAAACATTAAGAGACCTTCAGATTATTAGAATGTTTTGAGTGTAACATAGCTGGGAAGGAGGGGACATTGGGCTGTTTATTACACTAGTCTCCAAAGTTTTATAATAACGTTTTCATATTCAGTAACCATAATGTCAATAATATTTAGTGGAATCGTCAGCAGCACTACAATGAACGATTGCCAAGCCCTTAATTTACGCAAACACTAAAATGACAACATTGTTTATTGAAATTGATATAGAATATACATAATATCATGACAGGGGAAAAATTGTCGTCAAATTAATTGCTAACATGAACTTAATTTATTGGTCAAATCATTCATCTAGTAGGAGGGGAGGGGTCATTATTTTAGCCATCTACAAGTTTCACTTTATTAGAGTACATGATAATCTGGCGTAAAAACCAAGTAATAATAAATCCATTTTTGTTGATAAAAATAATCACAAATATATTGGAATAGTTTGAAACGTCTAGTCAAGAATCTAGAAAAGGGAAAACTGTGACTGAGAAATTTTATTTATCGGGACAAATATTTTGAAACTGTCGTCCTTATAGTTTTTGCAAGTAAGCCAGCCATTCTTTCTCTCTCTCTCTTTCTATATCTCTTTCTCTCTCTCTCTCTCTCTCTCTCTCTCTCTCTCTCTCTCTCTCTCTCTCTCTTTCCCTATCAAAATTTTGTTTAGTTATTATATTACAAGAAGTAGAAAAAAGTTATTTCGATAATATGTCAGCCACGCCCATTTTTAATTAATGACAAATATTATGTCAGCCATTACCACAATTTTTTAACTCATATAGTCGACCATCGGACCATATTGCATATATCGACAACATGCTTCCAGATTTGACAGGACAGCCATCCCAAGCAGGGAGAGAGGGGACATTGGTCTGTTTATTACACTAGTCCATAATTTCTTATACTAAAGTTTCCTTGTTCGTTGGCTTAACAACTTTGGGGACTTTTATTGAATTCTGTTTGGTTGAATTATTAATTTGAGTGTCCAAACGTTTTTATCACTTATTGTAATCTACAGAAGGGGTAATTTTGTGTATAATCATATGGGATGTACACAGGGGCGTCCAAGCTTTTTATTTTGGGGGGGGGGTAAAAATTTTTGAAGGGGGGGGGGGGTAAAATGGCGCACGAAGCGCGCCGCAAATCTTTTTTACCCCCCCCCCCAAAATTTTTACCCCGGGGGTATAACTTGCTTGGGAGGGGGGGGGGGGTAATTACCCCCCCTGAAATCTGTTGGCAGGGGTAAATTTAGTTAACCCCCCCTAAAATTTACCCCCAGGGTAAAATTTTTGGGGGGGGTAATTTAAATTTTATTAAATATATAGTATTAAAAATGCGCGCGAAGCGCGCAAAACTTTTTTTTATTAGAGATTTTTTATTTTTTTGGGGGGGGTATTTACCCCCCAAAATTGTATCGGGGGGGTAAATACCATTCCTAAATGGTTGGGGGTGCCTACGGCACCCCCAGGGTAGGGGTAAATCTTAAATGGGGGGGGGGGGGGGTAATCGTCCCATTACCCCCCCCCCTTGGACGTCTATGGATGTACATCAATTTATCGGCCATTGTCTTATCCCTCTAGATTTCTTTCTCTCAAGAGATTTGACTGGAATTTGTTATTTTCATTGTTTATGTGTATCGTCTAATGTGTATTGTTGAAAGCCAAGCTTTTCTAAAATCAGGGTCGGTCCAGCATCCGCTTTTTCATCTTTTTTCGTTAATTTAGACATGATAGAATTGTCCTTTCAATTTCAAACTTTGCATGATGATTCCTGTAACAGAAAGCATATAAACGCTATAATCGTTTTAGGAAAGTCCGTACGTCCATTTCAAACATGTCATGCCTTTTTAGAGCTTCACTTTTAAGGATGTTGTCATCCTTGTTTATACAGTAATGTGTGCAACGCTTGATATCTATTTTTGCAAAATTAACGAAGACAATAACGTCCACCAGAAGAGAAGTTTTAAAGAAACTTTTGAGTTTTGTCAATGTTAGGTCATATTTAACAATACTGAGGTGGATTCTTAAAAAAATTTGCTCCACTAATCGCTTAGTGGGGCAAAATTGTTTTCGTGAAAAATCCACCAAAAGCACATTAAAAATCTACAAAAATTAAACAAAATCATAAAAGGGTTATAAACATAAGATTTGATTTAATTTTTGTAGGTTTTTATGTGATTTTGAATGATTTTTCACGAAAACTATTTTTCGCGATTAGTGGGGCAAATTTTTTAAAGAATCCACCTCTGATCATTTAGACAACGAACAATAAATGTCTTTTGAATCAATCTTTAAAACATTTGTTTGATTTTAGTGATTTATATTTCTGGAGGATCAGGACCTGCAGGATCATACCTGGAACCTGAAAGTGATTTGACACTTTATTTCATATAAGGACGTACTATAGGATATATTAGTAGTTTTGAAACATAAAATGCTTTGATTAAGTCAAAAAACTTTTTGCTTTACTAGGATGACCCTGCCAGGTTTTAAAAATTTCATTCAACGTCGTTTATGGTTAAGAAACAACTATAAACAAGGATGACAACATCCATAAAAGCGAAGCATTGAAACAGATGGACAAACGGACACTTGTATAGTGTCAGAACTGAATAATCAGAATATAAATTTAAAGAGTCAGAGCAAAATTGTAAGTAAACAGGATAATGTTTATGGACATACTTACATTTTTAGGACTTGATTATAGAGTTGCTTTGCTTATAATATTCTACTTTGTTGTCCCAGGATTCGGTATACCAAAAATCAGATCAATCGGATAATTAGTTCACATAAAAATTAGCTGTTAAAAAAGTAAAAAAAACAACATGTTTAAAATGGACGTGCGGACATTCTAGTAATGATTATAGAGTTGCTACGCTTTCTAAATTGTACCTAACTACTAAAGTAATCACCATGCAAAGTTTGAAATCGATAGGACAATTCTAACCTGCCTAGATTAACGAAAAAAGCTATCCGTTACAGACGTATGGACGGACGGACGGAACGACCCTAATTATAGAAAAGCTTCGCTTTTAAAAATGCTGATTTGGCTAAAGCAACAAGATGCGCGGATAAATTCATAGCCTAAATATTTATTAACTAACTATAAATTAGATTATTTTTTGTTGTATGGTTGTAGTGGTACAAAGTGACTGAAAAATAAGCCACGTGACGTCATAAAAATGAGGGATTATCCATCTCTTTTTTAGGGGGTTTTCTTTTCCACTTCTCCTCTCATCTTCCTCATTTTTATGACGTTACATTGCTGATTTTTGAGTCACTTTGTCCCACTACGTATGGTTTATTTTATCTCGAAGCAAATAATAACAAGCTTCTTTTAATATTTTGCTTGCAAGATATAAAGATATGAGTTTAATATGATGGATGAGAAATAACTGAAGATTACTTGTGAACTGACTTGCTGTGTTGCTTTTCTCAGGCAGGGAGGGGACATTGGGCTGTTTATTACACTAGTCCCCAAAGTTTATAATAGCATTTTCTAATTCGTTGGCTAAACAACTTTGGGAAATTTTAATGAATTTTGTTTGATTGGATCAATTTAACCACTAATCATAATCTATAGGAGGGGTAATTTTGTGCATAATCATTGCATCAATTTATTGGTCGTTGCCTTATCCCTTTAGATCCCTGGGTTATTCCGTCAGAAGGGAACATTATCCCAATATTTTATATATTACTCTCTATCAGGGATCTAAAGGGATTGGACAATGGCTGATAAATTTATATACATCCCCAATGATGATAATCATGATTAATCATTCTGTAGATTACAATTAGTGGTTGTAACGTTTGGACACTCAACTTAATGAACAATCCAATAAAAATTCAATAATAGTCCCAAGGTTCTTATAAAACTTTGAGGACTAGTGTAATAAACAGCACAATGTCCCCACCCTCCCTGACTCTCTATACACAAGAGACTAAAATAGATAGAAATTTTCTGTGGACAAAATAAAAAGGAATTGATCTTTGTAGTTTGATAAAAAATATAACAGCAATTTAAACAGAGAAATTCAAGATGGTTATGTCAACTCCTTCCCCAACACAAAATCAATTTTGGTTGCTAACAATGAACTCATTTATTGGTCAGTTCGTTAATCCAGTAGAATGAAAATCTGGTGACCCATCCAAGTATAATATATCCATTGGTATAAGTTTTGGAAGCAAAAAAAGTCACGGAGAGGGCTACTGTGAATATTCAGGGATCTAAATGGAAAAAAAGACAATGGCCAAAAAATGTATGTATATCCCAAATGATGATACATAAAAATACCCCTATTTTGATTACAATTAGTGGTTGAAACGTTTGGACTCTTAATTCAATGAACCAACCAGGGATAACCAATCAAAATGAAATGAAAGTCCTCAAAGTTGTCAGGCAAACAAATAAGAAAACGTTTTGTATAAAACTTTGGGGTCTAATGTAATAAACAGCCCAATATGCCCTCCCTCCCTGGTGAATATGCCCTCCCTCCCTGGTGAATATGCCCTCCCTCCCTGGTGAATATGCCCTCCCTCCCTGGTGAATATGCCCTCCCTCCCTGGTGAATATGCCCTCCCTCCCTGGTGAATATGCCCTCCCTCCCTGGTGAATATGCCCTCCCTCCCTGGTGAATATGCCCTCCCTCCCTGGTGAATATGCCCTCCCTCCCTGGTGAATATCCCCTCCCTCCCTGGTGAATATGCCCTCCCTCCCTGGTGAATATGCCCTCCCTCCCTGGTGAATATGCCCTCCCTCCCTGGTGAATATTGGCCTGAATTTGATTGAAGCTTTAATAAAGGGATATTCAATATCAGAGGAAATTGCCCTCATGTCCTTTTTAGTAGCGAAGCTACTCTATAATTAAGGTCGGCTCGTCTATTTCCATCATTTTTTGGTGTTTCAAGTAAAATAATAGAGGGGGCAAGAGCTATATGTAACTCTACTATCAGGCTGGGACCCTGTGCTGACTTTCAATGAAGAGAAAGAGGGGACACTGTGCTGTTTATTACATTAGTCCCCAAAGTTTTATAATGACGTTTTTTTATTCGTTTGCTTCATAACTTTTGAGATTTTAGTGATTTTGATTGGTTGGTTATTAAGTTGAGTGTACTAACGTTTCAACCACTTTCAACCCGCTGCAGAAGGGGTAATTTTGTATATCATCATTGGGGATGTACATTAATTTATTGGCCATATTCTTATCTCTATAGATACCTGCTTTCAATAGGGTCTTTAAAGATCAGTCAATAGCGTCGGAAATATTAGAAAAGCCAAGTCGCTACAAAAAAGAGCAAAAATAAAGTCATATGATAGCAGATGAAAACAGTTGCCACCACTTGGGGCAGGTAGTCGTCTGGATTATACATCTATATTTATACATTTATTGTTTGCGCTTACAATAAGACAAATTTTTGTCTTAAACTTCAGAATAAAAAAAAAACAATTAATTGCAAATTTTAAAAAATCAAGTAAAGTAAATTATGGATAGAAAAAAAAGCATTTCATTTCTACTATGATGCTTCGTGCATTTCATATTTTTAGCTTTTTATCAATTGGATTTTTTTTTACTATGGTCTTACACCAGATTATCATGTACTCTAATAAAGTGATCCTTGTAGCTAGCAAAAATAACGATATCCATCCCCCACCCCCTTTGCCCAATTCCTTCCTCTTCCACTGGATGAACGAACTGACCAATAAGTAATGTTAGCAACCTAAATTGACGAAAATTTTTCACCTGTCATAATATCCACGTTTATACCATATTTCGGGTATAGTCCCTTTCGTAACTTCGAACCTTATGGCGATTCTTCGTATTTTTCACAGTAGCTTTTCTTCTATTTCTAGCCCCTGCGGGGTGCTCTAACCCTGCGGGGCCAATTACCTAACCCTGTAGGGCAATCACCTAACCCAATATAACCTAACCTAACCTAAAATAACCTATAAAAAACGAAAGGGACTATTCCCCATATTTCTTATCTTAAAGAAAGTAATGGAGTGCACAGGGTCTTATCAGGAGGGTTGTAATATCAGACAGCAAGAGTGGTGTTATATTTTCGTCAGGGGGGCGTAGGGAGAGTAGCCTTAGATTCTATGACATCTTTTTCCTTACTGACATCATACACTTTTTATTTGGTTATCCAGTTCCTGCTCGTGCTCAAACACATCCTTCGATTCACTGAATACAATTTATATTATCTCAGCTGTTATAAAAGATAGATATCTAACTTTTGTGTTTATTTCGGCTTGGTTATTAATAGGTACAACTGTACTTTTTTGTGATACAGCTGTTTTTTTTGTCGGAATAATAATGTTTTTTTTATAAGCGAAACTGCTCTATAATTTTGTACGCCTTGGCCATTTGGAGCCAAGATATCATATTGGCATGTGATATTTCTCCGGTGAGAGAGTAGGCGAAAATTGACAAAAGATTTAGATACTCTGAGAAAATATTTGGAAAAATTATTTCTTTTGCTATGTTCCAAAGCTCCAAAATACTTCAGATACGAAATCAGTCTTTTTTCTAGTTGTGGCACTATACTTGTGTTAATGTTCGTTTGTCCAACCGTTTCAGAGCTTCGTTTTTATGGATGTTGTCATCCTTGTTTTGTATAATACCAATTAGACATAATATGTTTTATTATAATGTATTTATTAAGTGGTATAATGACAACTTTATCGTATGGCAAAAATTTATTTTTATCTATTATTACCAGTTCATATTTAACAAAGAAAAGGCAACAAAATATAATCCGAATCATAAAGTTACAGGATATCTATTTGTCTGTCTGTACCAAAGGATCTCGCTAATCGCAGAACCGATATAGGTCTTGGGAAGGTTTATAACTATTTTGGTAAGGCCTTCTGAACCTCCTTGAATTTGATGCTAACATGCTATTTTTACAAATTGAAAAATTTATATCTATTAAAGTCATATAGAAAACCATTTTCCAGTATAGCTTCGAAACTGATAAATATCCGCTGGATTAGACCGGTTCTAAGCCATACTGAAAAATTATGTATAGCCTCGTATTAAACAATTTTCAATGAATATTAAAATAGAAATATTAAATAAATACCTGTTTTATTAGCGGAAAGTTGTCTATAATACGATACGATAAATAACTATTGCACAGTAAAAATTCTGGTAGAACGATAACTATGTTCTGAGATACTTTTTTTCCAAGGAGGCAGGGGACAATATCAACTGTATATTATACTAAAAACCGATTGGGTTGTACAAAGTGACAGTGTCTAAACATTTCCATCAATAATTTGAATTAACAGAAGGGATAATTTTGATTAACATAATTGGGGGGAAATTGATTTTTCTTCCATTGTCTAATCCCCAATTTGGACAGACATTTATATTAGATTAAAAGCATATTATTCATTAATATATTTAATATGTTTTTATGACTATGAATATGTTGCAACAACTTTTTCTCATTCTTTTACCACAAAAATAAACAGAACAAGAATCATCATGTCCCAGGGTGGGAAGAAACATTGAGCTGTATATTACACTAGTCCCCAAAGTTCTATAATAACGTTTCTTCATTCGTTGGCTTAACAATCTTTGGGACTTTAGTTTAATTTTGATTGTTGGTTTATCAAGTTGTGTGTCCGAACGTTTCTACCGCTAATTGTAATCTATAGATTGGGTAATTCAGTGTATCATATTTGGGTATGTTACATGTACAATTATTTATCGGTCATTGTCTTATCTCTTTAGATCCCATATTATGTCCATATGCTGCGCTGGAAGTTAGAAACTCTTATTATATGAAGCCAATGCATATTTTCATTTCAAGAAGCCAAGTTTTGTTTCTGTATGCCTGTCTGCTCAAACAAAATAAAGGGGAAAAACTGAGATTTAAAAAAAATAAGAAATTTATACCAATTAATTTTTCTTGGGTTTATAGTGTGTGTCTAGGACAGACAGACAGACTGGTGTTACCAGAAAGAGTAACTTCGCTTGTAAAAATTCCATTTTGACATGCAACAATGTGGTTATTTGTAAAAATTTGAATTTTAAACTCGAAATTCAATATATCACAATATAACCTCTTGGAATTAAAATATTATACTGGTATCTAAATCAATTTCATTGTTAGACTATAACTTTTCGTCAATTTGTTTGCTAATATGGGCCTCTTTAATTGGTCAGTTCGTAAACTAGTAGAAGGGGAGGGGATGGGGTAAAGGGAGTGGATAGGGGGTATCGTTATTTTAGCCAGCTGCGAGCATAACTTTGTTTGAGTATATGAAAATCTGGTACAACATCCAAGTAAAAATATATCGATTATTTTGGTCAAAGTAAAGAAAAACAACATGAATAAACCAAAAATATCTTTTTTTATTCAAATAAAAATAAATATTTTAAACTATTAATAAATATAAAATCTATGAATTTTGAAAAAGTATCTATTGAAAAGTAGAGTGTATATGTTGAAGAGATTAGTATTCTCCATCTTCGCCTTCACCAGCCTCCACAGAATCCAGACCAACCTCCTCGTAATCCTTCTCCAGAGCAGCGAGATCCTCCCTGGCTTCAGAGAACTCTCCCTCCTCCATACCCTCTCCGACATACCAATGGACGAAAGCTCTCTTGGCGTACATAAGATCAAACTTATGATCAAGCCTGGCCCAAGCTTCAGCAATGGCTGTAGTGTTGGACAACATGCATACAGCTCTCTGCACCTTGGCAAGATCTCCGCCAGGTACAACAGTGGGAGGCTGGTAGTTGATGCCAACCTTGAAGCCGGTGGGACACCAGTCAACAAACTGGATGCTCCTCTTGGTCTTGATGGTGGCGATGGCAGCGTTGACATCCTTGGGGACAACATCACCTCTGTAGAGGAGACAGCAGGCCATGTACTTGCCGTGGCGAGGGTCACACTTCACCATCTGGTTGGCAGGCTCGAAGCAGGCGTTGGTGATCTCACCGACAGAGAGCTGCTCGTGGTAAGCCTTGTCAGATGAGATGACAGGAGCATAAGTGACCAGAGGGAAATGAATTCTGGGGTAGGGCACCAAGTTAGTCTGGAACTCAGTCAAGTCAACATTCAGGGCTCCGTCGAATCTCAGAGAGGCCGTGATGGAGGACACAATCTGACCGATCAGCCTGTTCAAGTTGGTGTAAGTTGGGCGCTCGATGTCCAAGTTTCTGCGGCAGATGTCGTAGATAGCCTCGTTGTCGACCATGAAGGCGCAGTCCGAGTGTTCCAGGGTGGTGTGGGTGGTGAGGATAGCGTTGTAGGGTTCAACAACAGCTGTAGCAACCTGAGGAGCAGGATACACAGAGAATTCAAGCTTGGACTTCTTACCATAATCAACAGATAATCTTTCCATGAGAAGAGAAGTAAAACCAGAACCAGTGCCACCACCGAATGAATGGAACAGAAGGAATCCCTGGAGACCTGTGCACATATCAGCCAGCTTCCTAATTCTGTCCAGAACAAGATCAACAACCTCCTTACCAATAGTATAATGACCTCTGGCATAATTGTTAGCGGCGTCCTCCTTGCCATTTATCAGCTGTTCAGGATGGAACAACTGGCGGTAAGTTCCACATCTTGTCTCGTCAATGACAGTTGGCTCCAGATCAACAAAGACAGCTCTGGGCACATGCTTGCCAGCTCCGGTCTCAGAGAAAAAGGTGGTGAAGGAATCATCTCCAAAGGCCTTGTCAGAGGGCATGTGTCCGTCAGGTTGGATTCCATGCTCCAGGCAGTACAACTCCCAGCAGGCATTACCGATCTGACAACCGGCCTGGCCAATGTGGACTGAGATACACTCACGCTAAAAATAAACAAAATATAAATTAACTTTTACATTATAACTTATTAAATGACATAAATTTGAAAAATGCTAAAAATTCAGAAGCAGAAAGGATGTTGCATATTTATAAAAAAGGAACCGCCCTAGACTTGGAAGATATTTGTAAACTTATACAACATAATTGATATATTATACATTTTTATTCAGAATAGAAAAAATTCTCATATTCTATAAGTAATGCTTTAACTTATTATTTATTTCAACAATCAAATTGTATATTTTTTTTAGTTTTAAGCTTAAAATGTTATCAAACCCAAAATCTTTACTTTCACTTTTAAAATACCGACTTAAAACATGGTTTATTAATTAATTATTATATAAAAGATAAATTAATCTTTATATTCTATTAATTAGTTTAATTTAACTAAGATTTTTCAAAAACTTTAATAATCTTACCATGATTAGATTTTAAAGAATTGTATATCGTCGACTCTAGCCGTATAAAGAGGATATTATGTACCTCTCCCAGCAGTTTAGTCTAAACTGTCAGTCAGCCAGACAGCTTTTAGCTAGGGCTAGGCAGAGCTCAGCCCCTTCTAATATTACTCATGCCATTCTTGTGTGTGGTGTGCGCCCCATTTCTAAAATCACTGCCTAGATCATGTGACCAGGGCCTGGCGTTGCCATTGGCTGGCACAGAGTCACGTGAGCCGCGCGTGAATTGTTATTGGTTGGCGCCATCCGCAGGTTTAAAATAGTTGATTGCTTGAGCTGACACTTGTTTTGGGTTTTAGGGACAAAAAATATTTTATTAATTTTTCTTTTTAAATTATCTTTTTTAGTCTTATCATCAATCTGACATTACGAAATAAAGTTTTTATAAAATAACAATTTTTTGAAAAAAAATATTTAAAAAAAAATTTGTTGCCCCTGATTGCAAGGAATGAGAGATAATAAGCTAAAATATGAGCGGGGCCTTCAAATTTCAGGGTCCTTGTAATGGACATTATGATTAAAAATTCTTTGCCAAAAAACCTTAATATTGAAATATCATTTTTAGTTTTATATACTTGATATTATTTTTTTTTATTCTACATGATAAATAAACATAAAACATTAGAACATTAAGATAAAATAAAATGTTTAGAGAAATTTGGTTAAAACACCTGTTACAAAAAAACATTAAATTTCTGATGAAGCAATAAACTTTTATAGTTTGTGAACGCAAAAACTTAAAATTTCCACCATTTCTGAGAAGAATTGTTAACATTGCATGCAGTTTTCTTTTTATTTTATACACATTTTTAAAGTTTTTAAATTCAGATGTGCTTTTAAATTTATGTACATCGTATATGTATAGTAATGAAGATATACAATGTATGTTAGAGGGGTTCAAATGCACTGAAATCAAGGATTTACTGTTTCTTTCCCATAAAGAGCCTATCGAGCAGTGTAAGCCTAAGCATAACCTCCTTGTAGGGGGTAAAACCTGCTAACAGCAGCCAATCAGCTGGAAGTAAGAAGTGAGCATATCAGGCAGACGACAACGAGTAGATGCTAACAGCATATTGCATAAATTGCAGTAAATTATGGATTAAACTTATAAAAACACCAATTTCCGATAAAAATTTTATGTCTACGGTAGACAGAGGCAACATTTTTAAAAATGAATATGATGTGCATTAGTCTGGTCATGGACAGCAGTACACTCTTTACCAAAAACCGAACATCTAATGGAAAAACAGAAAATCTAATTTTCTTGAAATAAATTTGATTTTGTGCAGAGTATTATAGAAAGACCTACGGAATAACTGAGTTATAAAGTAAATATTTAGTTTGTATAATTACATCAGGGTTCAAAATTGAGGAACAATGGGAAATGAAAATTAGAGTATGGCTTCGAACCCAATTAATATCCACTGAATTACGACCGGTTCTCAGCATCGTATTAAAGACAATTTCCAAGAATATTAAAATAAAAATCATAAAATTAATAACAGTTTTGATAGCCCGGGGATTCGGCCCCTTAGGGCTAATAAAACTGGCTTTAATCTTATATTTGTTTATATTAATAAAAGCGGAAATCATTCTAAATATAATACAATGCAAATAAATAACTAGTAAGAAATTTAAAAAATCCATGATTTTTTAAACACTCTTATATACATCTGATATATATAAGTAATGACTATTGTAACTACAAATTTTGCACGTAAGATCTTCAAGAATTATCCTTATACCAAAGTTATAGGATGTTTGTCTGTTTATTCATTTGATCCTTAAGATCTTGTAAACAACCTAAGATAATCAGTAAAATAATTTTTTTGTTTTACCCTACAATCGGATGAACCTATTGTTTGAAGGATTTTAAAAAATACAATGAACAAGTTTTAGGCTATTTCTATGTTCATATGCGTATTTGTTATCGTTTGCATAATTCTACAAATAATACATATTTACTTAGTTGGTTGGTTTGTTGTGATTTGTAATAGACACAAAAGAAGATAATTTGTTTAACTATTATCCTATTATTTAAAGATCTTGGTAAGGTATTTTTGACTGAACCTTAAGATTTAAATAAATACTGAAATGATTGACTTCTCCTTTTCAGGGAGGCTTCACTTTACATAGGTCACGGTATGATTTCATTTTTGTCTGAAGCTTAAGATTTAAATAACTACTAAAATGGTTGAGCTCTCCTTTTCACATGAAAGTTTTCCGTGAAAGTTTTAGGCTAGTTTATTTTTGGAATTAAGCCTCTAAATAGTTTTGCTTATGGGGCGCATGTAGGGAAAGTGAAAATGTTATTTAATAAAATTAATAAAAAATATGTTTCTTTTTTTTAAGAAAATGTATTGCCCATTGATAATTTAGATAGGTGACGTGTCCTCAATATGGTATATGTACATTTAATATATATGTATATTATATATATTTTGTGTAGATAGATAGATAATTTTTCTGCATAAGAATATGAGTCACTATGGAGAGAAGGGGGAGTGGGGGGGGTTGGTTACTAGGCACTAGGCCCTCTTATGCAGCTATAGCCCTATCATCGCTATACTCATAACACAATACATCTGGTTTTTAAAGGGTTCTCTACTCTACTCCCCCAATCTTTATGTTAATCTCTCTCTCTCTCTCTCTCTCTCTCTCTCTCTCTCTTTCTCTCTCTCTCTCTCTTTCTCTCTCTCTCTCATTCTATCTCTTTCTCTCTCTCTCTCTCTCTATCTCTCTCTCTCTCTCTCTCTCTCTCTCTCTCTCTCTCTCAATCTCTCTCTCTCTCTTTCATTCTCAAAAACCTTTTTAGCAGGTGTTTTTGAGCAAGATTTAAAACATATATAATTGCGTTTACATCAAAATTTTGAGCTAAAATTTTTATCTAGAAATGCATTTGATTACGTGATGATAATTTAACAAGGACAATTCTAAACATAATTAAACAGCGACATTTTCTAGGAAAAATAACAGTATTGTGTTATACAGCTCGAGATTGTCCAGTTGAGATGAAACTAAATCATTATAATAAAGTAGGATCTCTGTGTGTGTGTGTGTGTGTACCGAATCTCGCTAACCGCTGAACCGATTTAGTTCTTCTTTACAATGTATTTTTGTCACAGGACCTGGAAAGGTTTATAACTTTAGCCTCCTAATCGGCCCTTGAACAAAAAATTATCCTCCCCCCCAAAAAAAATTCTTCTTAAAACTAAATAAAAATGGGATGGGTCGAATTCAAGTGCCACTAGATGCATTTAGATTTGTAGCTATATGTATATAATAAACTATTTAATATGACGTTTTAGTTAGATAGCACAATTACATTCAATCAATGTGTTCCTCCCATCATCATTAATAAAGTTAAACATTTAGTATGCATTATAGTCGAAAAGATATAGATTTACAAACGTATTAAAGAGTAGCTACGAGTTTGCAATGATAAGGTTGTAATTTAATCAACAAAAATGTTAAATTTAGATTATTTCGACACAAAAATTTAAATGAAATTCTTAATGCAGTAAAATAATGTACAATATAAAAATTATCCTTTATTCTTGACAGAGACAAGGGAACAGGATTCCAACAAACATTTCTAAATAAAAATTTCCCCACAACCCACTTCCATCTCTTCCTATCCCTTCTTACCCATTTCCCTTTAGTTACAGATAGAAAAAAACAAGTTCCACCAACATAAAATCACAAAAAAATCAAAACTCATAGCAATTTCAATTAATTTGCTGAATCACAGCCCCTGATTATTGATAGGATGGTTTTAAGGGTATAAGTCAATTAATCTAACTTAATCTTTTGGTCAAAGGGTAATGATCAAGATTAAAGATATTTGGTAGTTACGTGACTGCGCAATCAGACCAATAATTATCTGGGGGGTTACAAAATTTGAATAAGAAATCTAATTAAAGTTTGGGGGTGTAAAAGCCCACATTTTGATTTTTAGAAATTACCTGATTTGTAAAAAATACAAGGGCTTTGAACCATGGTTGAAGCGCCTAGGGATGGGGAGTTTATTACCCTTGGACGTCCCGATTCTCACCATCCTCTTTTTAAAGCGAAGCTTTTCTATAATTAGAGTCGGTCCGTCTGTCCGTCCGTCCGTACATCTGTAACGGATAGCTTTTTTCGTTAATTTAGGCATGTCAGAATTGCCTATACGAAGCAACTCTATAATCAAGTCCTAGAAACGTAAGTATATCCATAAACATTATCCTGTATCAAACATTTTTTTAACAATTTTACTTACAATTTTGCTTCGACTCTAATACATTTATTTATATTTTGCTTATTCAGTTCTGACACTATACAAGTGTTAATGCGCGTTTGTCCTACCGTTTCAGTGCTTCGCTTTCATGGATGTTGTCATCCTTGTTTCTACATTCATTTTGTGTTTTAGACGTAATCGTTTTCACTTTTAATTTTTAATCCTATTGGAACCAGCGGAAGAAAGTTGTTTAGATAACAATAGCAAACAACTTATAAAACAATTATATATTATTTGTTAAAATAGTATTTCTAACTTGTCCGCCTAAATAAACCTTTGCAGCCGCAATGTAAGCTCAAAAAATGTGATTGTAATAGTTATCTATCGCATCGTATTATAGACAGCTTTCCGCGGATATTAGAATATTTAATATAATAAATGTGATCAAAGTTTTTTTTTAGTCCCGAGGGGTCAAAGACTAGGGCTAACAAAACGGGTATGAATTTTATGATTTTTATCTTTTCATTCGTAAAAACTGTCTTTAGTAAGATTCTATACACGATTTTTCCGTATGGCTGAGAACCTGTTCCTTCCAACAGATATCAATCGGTTTCGAAGCCATTCAAAAATTCTCAGCAATGAAAACCATTCAAACTTACCAATGCAATGTCAGAATTGAGAATGAACTCTTTCTGTTAAGAGAATGATAAAATGTAAAATACTGTTTTTAGAATCAATGTTATGCAAAGTCATGCAACGGCATAATTAGGATAAAATCGCGTATGCTGTCTTCATGTAGACAGGAATACTTCAACAGTTTACCTAATCTGACCTTTTAGGGGATCGGTGACTCTTTGGGTACAAGTCCTCTCCACGCCACCTTGAACATACTTTGCGTGTGAATTGCAGTGTAACGAGCTCAATTAAATCGCCCAATTATTTAGTAAGGTAACACCCAATAAACAACCAACTCTTTGATTGCTCGACCTTTGTCTAGAAGGAACAACTGTGCATGGTAATGAGTTGCGACTGTGTATGCTCGCTGTTCTTGTCATTAATCACACACTACTTACCTCATCACTAGACTTACAGACCAGCTAAAAAAGGTTCAATTAAATCATCATCAATTACCTCATACGGGCGATGCTGCTGTACATGACACTCTAACGTCAAGTCCAACAACCCAGGATAACTAAGGGGGCCAAATGTCTCCTTTTCTGTCCAATCACCCGGGGTATTAAGTCCTAGCTGTGCATCGTAATGAGTTGTACCTGTTTCGCTCAAAGGCATTCTCCCTACTTTAAATCTTAATGTCGCGCACCTGCCATAGTATGAGTAGGAACCATTTTTAACGTCTTTAGTTATGACGCGTTGCAAAGCCGAGATTCGAACCTATCAGCTTAGCGACTAGACTTACAGACCAACTAAAAAAAGGTTTAAGCCCATAGCAGCAGCAAAAATTAAATTTTTCAAGCGGCTGAGCATCGGCTGCTAAGCCCTGTTGAAAAGAATGATACAAGCTATTTCCACCCTCTGAGCACGCCCATGTTTACACCCGTTTTGCAGTCGGGTCCTTGCAGTGATTGTCGGTGAGCTAGAGCGACTAATTTTCTTTGCTAGATATTAATCTTTTAACATTAAGAATTTAGTCTTTTCAACCTTTGTCGAAAGCAATTCAATAAGATGAAAAAAATATCTATTGCAGCATAATGCATCTAAAAACTATTTTTTACTGGAGATGAAGGAAGCGCCTCCAAAAATAATCGTAGCTCCAACTTTCTTACATAAAAGTGGAGCTGAATAAACACCTTAGCTTCTCTGAAGCCAGAATGGACATTATATTATTCGTTCGAACCGGAACGAAGCCACTCAAAAACCCCAATCACTAATTTGTTAAGTACGTACTTACTGGTCAGGGGAATTTTTGTATCAATGCAGTCGTCCATCTTTTAAGAAAACACGAAAGAAAGTGGCGTTTACCCTAAACACTTCTACTTCAATATACAGACAGACAAACAAACAGAAGAACATCTTTGCTGGCTCTCATAATAGAAAAAGCACTCTGTTTTATTAATTGTTTTCAAGCTCCACACTGCTTTATATGTATGGATTCATTCTAGCGTGATTTAATATACAAAATATGAATTTTAAATGTCTAAAAATAAATCAAAGTAGTGCAGCAACAAAAAAAGAACCTAACATCCTGTTTGCTGTTTGAATATTGGTAGGTATTATCTACAAATCATATTTTGTATTGCTTACTATTATTATTTAACTCTATGAAAAGTAAATTTACAAATTTTCTACATACATTTATAGATTAGGAAGTGAGGGAATTTTAGTTACATAACCGCGCGCCATAAGGACGTACGTACATGACCTGGTTAAAGAGTAGCTGCGGCTGCGCTATAGTAACAAGGACTTTGCAATTGTTTGCAATTTAATCTAATAGGATTCATCATGCATTATCTTAAACATTTTAAAGTGAGAATCATAATTATTTTATTTTAATTCTCATAAATTTGATTAATGCAGAAAAAAATAGTTAATATTTAAAGGAGAAATTAAATTGAATTCAATATCGAATAAACAAATAAAATAAATATTTTGTATGTGACTATTTCTATAGAAATGCTAAGTTTCGTGATTATTTATAAATATTATAGGTATAGCTTATAGGAAATATTTCTTCTTACTGGTTAGGGTAACCCTGTGGGGTTAGGAGCTATCGTATATATTTTTGTTATAAACCTGTAGTGTTTTAACACCCCCCCCCCTCTCTTTCCGTCCCCGTCTCCGAAATATTAAAAATCATCTTATTAACAAAAAATAGTTCAACTTTGTATCAATTAAGCAATAGCTAGATGTATTTATGTGTGCCTTTAAAGATCTCGGTAAGGGGCTGGGTGACTTAAACCTAAAGTTTTTCCATTCTAAAACCCCCCTAGAGGCTAAGGGTAAAGCCACAAGCAATAGTAAAGTCATAGCCACATTGGTTCTTTTTACAACATATCTATAGTATAGATGTGTATACAGATAACTACCCCCTTCTCTTTTTCAATTACCTTTTTCGTCTGCTAGAAAATTGTTTCTGCTTCTTGACTGTGTTAATATTCCACTTACCATTGCAGGTTGATTTTAAAAGACCCAAATGAGACGGCACAAGGCGACAGGGAATAGTTATTTCTCGCATCGTATTATAAACAGCTTTCCGCGGATATAGAATGTACAATTATAAGATTAAAACCAGTTTTTATATACGTAGAAAGCTGGATATAATACTGAGAACTGGTTCCTATCTATTCTTCCTCTAGTGTTTTATTCTAATCTTTTTACAATTTTGTAAAAATTGTTCACTTTGCAGCTTTGAGGTTTATTTTTCCCAATATTTGAAGTTTTCTGATGTTAATTTTTGTTGTAACATGATACAATTGAAAGAGTAGGAAGGATAAAGGACTTTACACTTTCATATTAGGGCTTTAAAGGGATAAGACAAAGGCTAATAGATTTTTGTACATCCGCAATGTTAATACACAAAATTAACTCTCCTATGGATTACAATTAGTGGTTGGACACTCAACTTGATGAATCAACAAATATAATTCAATGTAAGTTCTCAAAGTTGTTAAGCAAACGAATAAGAAAACGTTATTATAAACTTTGGGGACTTGTCCCCTCTCTCTCTGCTTTTATATTCATTACCATTATCCATGCCAGAGATGTGGAGTTTTTGCAGCACTACGATAGCCGATGTATAGCCGGAAAAATGAACAAACCTACAATAGATATAGATTATACGTGGATATTATGACAGGAGAAAATTTTCATCACTTTAGGTTGCTAACATGAATAGCATTTATTATTCAGTTTGTTCATCCAGTGGTGGGCATTGGGTAAAGAGGGTGGATGGGGGGGGGGGGCATCGATATTTTAGCCCGCGGCCAGTTTCACTTTATAGGAGTACATGAAAATCTGGTGTGAAATCCAAGTAATAATATATCCATTTTGAACTTAAGGCTTGTTTTATGCAATTAGACCCCCCCCCCTTGCCCTAATGATAGCGGAGCAGCTGCTAGTTTGATAATATTTTTTTACAACTATACTAGTGGTTTAGGTCCTAGCGTTCAAGGGCTTTGCGTTTGAAGAGTAGAAAAGTACAGGAAAATAGATCAAAACCATCTAAAACTTACATTATAAAAGAAATATCCTTAAACCTACCCTGGATATATGCGAAGCTTCCCCTAAATGGAGAACTTAATCTTACCCAATAAAAGATTTGCCCTATAAAATACAATCAAACAAAATGAAAACTTAATAAAAAGCAATTAATTGTGATACCTAAAAATTCTAAGAATCCCTAAAATTTGTGATTTTTATGGTAAATTTTGTTTGAATCTGTGCCAATTATGCGAGGGGAAAAAATGAAAACTAATTCAAATATTTCAAATGAGAAATGCTACTAGTTCTAGGTAAATGAAAGAAAATTTAATCTTTCCCTTTAGTAAATTACACAAAGAAAGATTAATTTATTTGTCATTGATTTATCACTGGGTCCCTAAAATACAATCCTTAAAAAATAAATAGAATCTTTTTCTTTGCATGTCTCTGCATACCGAAGAATCTTGCTATCAACTAAACTAAAACTCATAATTAACACCAGCGAAAAAAATTTTTTTTCGGCAAACAACATCACCATAACATAGACTAAAAAAACATTTTACGTGCCCCTAGATGCCTCTAGGGGCATAGCCGCTATTAATAGTAATATAAAAGCACAATAATTCATACACAGTCAAGTAACACATTTTTAACACCAATGGCTTTGATCATAGCTTCCTCTAAATGTTTCCCCACAAGTAGATAAATTAAACTGGCCCCAAAAGTTTAGTGTCAAAACAGTTTCTTTTAATTATTGAATAAAAAACTCTGAACTAATCTTAGTTGGGTGTTACAATTAGTAGTGTCCAAACTTTTCCACGAATGATTTAAATTTACAGAAGAGGTTATTTTGTCTATTATAATTTTAGGTTTAAATCAACTTATCATCCCTTGTATTATTCCTAAACATCCCTAGGTACTTGAAAGGAAAGAAAAAAAATTATAGGATGGTTATTTTGTTCTTTTTGCTTATACAGTGTGTTTTTTTTATGAGAACTTTTTTGAAAGCAATTTTACCCCACTTATAGTTATCAGAATTTAATGATTAACGGCTTATTTTCTTCCTTTTTTATAACCATTTATAAAACATTAAAAAAATATTTCAGTTTTTATTAAAAAAGTACAGTAAAATAAAAAATTCAAAACTTAGGTGTCAACATCTCAAAAAGGTTTTAGCGCATTTTTCTTAAGCTCAATTCTTCTACCCTTTGCAAGAAAAAAATTGGATTTTCACTAGTCAACTTTGGGGGGCCAGTACTCCCTCTCTGATTGAGATATGACCTTCAAACTTTGAAATGTTCTAGTACATGTCCCCAAAAGTATCTGTATCAATTTTTAACTCTGTATCTCAACTTTGAAGTGTTTTGCAGCCATTCTTGCAAAGGGTAGAAGATTTACGAATGAGAAAAATGCGCTAAAATTATTTTTAGATGTTGACACCCAGGTTTTGAATTTTTGATTTTACTGTACTTTTTTAATAAAAACTGAAATGTTTTTTTGATGTTCTATAAATGGTTATAAAAAACGAAGAAAATAAGCCGTTAATCATTAAATTCTGATAACTATAAGTGGGGTAAAATTGCTTTCAAAAAAGTTCTCATAAAAAAAAACACTGTATTTCCTCCAAATAGCCTGAGACCTGTCATAAACCAAAACTAAACTTCTCAGAAAATTGTGAAACTGTCAATACAAATGTTATGAGATCTAACTTAACATACATGCACAGGATTTAGCTCCTTTTTTGGTGGGAAAAGAATGGTTAGTTATGTCCACATGGAAACTAATGATCTATTTTTATGACTCATTTCATAAAAAGGTGTGACACGAAGGAAAAATCATTGTAAAACAAATTTCTAATTTTTTACACGCAAACATTGCTCTATAAATTCTGGCTTTCCCTACTCTTTCTGTATGAATTACAAGGAAACGAAATAGATATGACATTAATATAACTTACTTTGTCTTAGGTATACACATGTACTGTATTTATTGATTTGGACGCCCCCATTCGGTGGTGGAGGGGGGGGGGGAACTTTATTTTACCCTGTTTTAACTTTCTTTGTGCACACCTCTATTCCTAATCATGGATCTAAAGGGATAAGACAAAGGTCTATGAATTGATACACATTTCCAATGTTGATACACTAAATTATCCCTTTTTTTAGATTACAATAAGTGGTTAAAACGTTTGGATACTCAACTCAACTCAAGTTCCCAAAGTTGTCAATTCAACGAATAAAAAAACGTTATTATAAAACTTTGGGGACTAGCGTAATAAACAGCGCAATGTCCATTCCCTCGCTGATTCCTAATGCTTATTGACATAATCCTATTTTGAAACTAATTTGGCAGGGTTTAATATCATGGAATGTGCTCACTTGGATGAATCCAGTGGCGTGCATAGGGTTTCGGTATGGGGGTGCGCGAGGCGCGTAATTTTTTTTATACTACTCCTTAAATTTCAGGTGAGTGTGACTTCTTAAGCTTGACAACCCATTTTCCTGTGTAGACACTTGTCACGGAAGTTGTAGGGGGGCTTGGCACCTTAGGGGCGTATCCAACCTCCTTAATTTTGCCAAGGGGTTGGATAACACCCCTTATGCACGCCCCTGGATGAATCACAAATTCAAAAAATTAAGTATTGTATACTTTTGAATACTTATAATTTTAAAAGATTTTTTGCCTCTTTAAAATCTGCGATTTTTGTTTATTTTGTGAAAATTTTCAAATTTTTATGAATATACATATTATAGTTTTTCTAAACAGGTGTTTCAAACAAATCTCTCCAAAACCCCCTCCCCCTCCCCTGACCCAATATCAAAAATGGGTATGGAGATAATATTCCACAGTGGTCTACAATTTGTTTGGTTAGGTTAAACCATTTTGTGGTAGACTAAATTTTTTCAATAAAATAAAAATATAAGAGATCATTTTTAAGTTTAATTTCGCAACTTAAATAAAGTTTTTTTTATCCTATAATATAAAGTAGTAAGGTTTTTTTGTCTGAAGATTAAGATTTCAATCACTAATGAACCGATTCAGTTCTTCATTTTAGGGAAGCTTTTCATAAGATCTTGAAATGTTTTCAGCTTATTTAATTTCAGTCTTGGGATGGTTTTAGCTATTTTTCTGAGCCCCCAGATGCTAAGGGAGTAGCCACTTGTATGTATACATTATTGTTTATTTTGACATAATTTGACACAAAAACTCATAATTTGTTTGGTTGTTTTTTATACATTAAAGTCTGAAATTGTACAGATGCACATATATAGAAATTGTGGTTAGTCTCAGTAAGGAAGGGGACAATGGGCTGTTTATTACACTAGTCCCCAAAGTTTTATAATAACATTTTTTTCTTGTTGGCTAAACAACTTTTGGGATTATAGTGAATTTTGATTAGTTGGTTCATTAAGTTGAGTGTTCAAACGTTTTTACCGTTAATTTTAATCTACAGATAGGGTAATTTTGTGTATCATATTTGGGGATGTACATCAATTTATCGGGCCTTGTCTTATCCCTTTAGATCCCTGATAATGTGCGTGCGTGTGTGTGCGCGTAGGAAGGTGCGTGGGCGTATTCCTTATTTTTGGAGCGCTCATTCACACATCTGAGAGAAAGAGATGGGAAGTGATATATTGGGGCAAGAGAGAGAGAGAGTGAGGAGAGAGAGAGAGAGAGAGAGAGAGAGAGAGAGAGAGAGAGAGAGAGAGAGAGAGAGAGAGAGAGAGGTAGGTAGGGCTCTGAATCAGCAGAGAGAAAATCATGTATTCCATCATACAATTTGAGGGGGATAGGGGGGATAATTGAGTGTTTTAGAGCAATCTGTGGATGATTAAAATGGGGGGTGAGAAGTTTAAAACCCCTCTGGAACCCAAGCACCACCCTCCCCCCCCCTACAACGACATTGACTAAGGGGCTCGCCTCCGTAACCAGGAGCACTCCACAAAGTTACAGATTCAATCTTTCGTTGCTCTCCATCCTAAGCGGTTCGAGCGGCTTTCTAATTCAAAATGGTAAGAGAAATTATTTTTTTATTTGCGGAAATATAATTATTATTTTTTGACATGCATTATTAACTCTTTTTTAACATTAATTAGAAATCTGCATCACATTTCACATAATTTAGAAACTTATAAATACAATTAAAGGTTTAATCATAACCAGGTGTGCGACAAAAATATGCAACATGTGTTTATATAGGTTTACTTAGGTTTAAATAATAAGTACATAATATTATTTGTGATTCTTGATTATATAATATTAAGAAGAAGGGTTTTTGTCTAAAGCATTAAATTTCACCAATCGGTGGACCGAAGGGTGGGAAGGGGGTAGTCTTGATGGTTTTAAGCTATATACATACAAGTGTCACAAGAAAATCAACCCCAATTCAATAAAAGATCTTTATAATTGTTAGATCCGCTATTCGATTTACAAATTCTTGTTTTGAACAAAATTTTTACAAAGATTTTCTAATAAAACTTTGATTAAAGTTTGCTCATTTTCATTCTTTGTGAAAACTTTATACAGTCTTATACAAGAATTAGAACAATGTCTGCCTGTCTGTCACTCTCTCTTCATGAAGAACTTATTGATCTTCCTAACCGCTGAACCGATAGGGTTCTGCTTTTGAAGGGGATATACCTTCTGGTCATGGAAAAAAATATTGGCTATTCTTTGGAGGGATTGACATAAAATTTTTATTGTGAATTTTAATGTTAGGGCGAAGCCCCAAAAAGCCACAATAGGCAGAGGCACGAATATATAATATTTCATTAATTAAACAAATACATATCACAAATATATTGGTTTTAAACTTTTCAAAATACTTTGATCCTTAAAAGTTTAATTTCTAATTTTAGCAAGGCTATTTAACCATAATTTATTAAAAGCTGAGGTACTCGGTACTTTGTCTTTGAACGTGTACGTTTGACCGTCCGTTCGTATAACAAAATCAGTTAAAAGTAAAATATGTGCTGTACTTTTTTATGTTTGTTATGCATTTTATAAAAAAAAAGTAATGATTTTTTGAGACAATAAGTTTCAAAATTGAATTGTATTTGCTATATATTATAGAAAATATTCAATGATATTATTAAAATTTTTCTTAGCTGCTTCGCACCTATCCTCTTGAAGGGGGGGGGGGGGGTATGTTAGGTCAGGAAAATAGCTCAAAACCACCTTAAGACATTTTTAAAGCCTCGCTTAGAAGTACAACCAATTCGCACAAGCATATCCCATAATCTTAAGCGTAAATATTATCACTTTATAGATTAGGTTATAAAAATTCTTGTTATTGCAGTGCTTCATATTGATATTATAGTAATTATATAAAAGAAAAAATGTTTAGCAGATATTCTTTCATGATATATCTTTTCTTGTAATGGATGATTTATGTTGATGTTGCTTTTCGATGTGCTGAATTTTAATTTCCAAATGTGTAAGCATTTTCCGCGGTGTTTCCTCATCCTATCTCAATATTTACTACAAGCTAAAAAAAGCTTCAAACTTCCAAACTTTCTAAATTTTTAATATATAAACGATTTATACATTCAAAACTTTAATTTTCAAATTTTTTTTTTTGGGAAGTTTGAAGCTTTTTTAGCTAGTAGTGAATATTGAGATAGGATGAGGAAACACCGCGGAAACTGCGTACACATTTGGAAATTAAAATTCAGCACATCTGCTTTTCTGTAAAACATAAACAATATAAGGAAATAAAAACCTATTTTTCTCGGCTAGGATTACATTGAATTTCAATATTTGTATCTAACCTTTTCATCTTTTTATCCAGGTTGTGTTTCCAGATATTTTGTGTAGTAACCAGAACTGCAAAAAATTAAATTAGCCTCTTATTAGATGAAATTAATTGAATGTTTTTTTTCTATTTTGTTTTCGAAAATTTACGTCGCAAATGGATTTATTATTACTTGGATCTTAGACCAGATTATCATGTACTCTAATAAAGTTAATCTTGTAGCAGGCAAAAATAACCAAACCCCCATCAACTCTCTTTACCCCACCCCCTCCCCTCCTACTAGATAAACAAACTGACCAATAAATGAGGTCCATATTAGAAAGCTAAATTGACGCCAAAAATTTCCCTGTCAATATATCCACATATTTCCTATATCCATTATTCAATGTATGTTACATATTTCTAACGATATTCTTATAATTTGAAAAAAACATCCATTTTTATTATTTTTTGTTCTTATTTTGTGTATATTTGTAAAAACACTTAAATCTGGTTACCGGATGGGATCCAAATCTTAAGTTTTTTAATATAAATCTAATCTTTCACCAACAAAAAATTCAAATTAATTAACGATTCTCATAATAAATGTATAAGTATAGATGTATAACCTTTCTATTCATTTACTTTAATACTGTAATAAGATCTTTTTCTTTAAAGACGTTTAAATCTAGTTCTAGTTTGGTAGTTCTAATCTTTTTTTCTCATTCAATTAGTATCTTTTATTTAAACAAAAAAAAAAACTGATCAGTCGTCTTATGAAGAAGGGCATTTAAAATCATACAAATACTAATTGTTCTTATAAACAAACCTGAATATTTTTTTGTCAGACAATTAAAGAAAAATGAAAAACAAAAAGTTTTTTTTATATCTCCTAATTAACTCAAAATAAGACATTTTTATTTGCAGTTTAATTTGAGATTTGTATACATTTAATTACACTGAAAAGGATATTAGATGCATAAATTCTCAAAATAATTTGCAATTTTATTTGTATTGGCATGTCAACTTATCTCGTAATTTTAATATATATGTACTTTTTTTTAAGGCAAGAGAGATTTTTATTTTTATCATCAAAAACACTGTAAATAAATTCAAATTCATTGAATTTGTTTTAGACTCAAAAAGTTATATGGAGCTTTTGATAAATTTTTTTTATCAATAAACAGATAATTATTTTGAAAATTGATAAAGTAACAATGCTGTTTGAACATTTAAAGTTTTTTATTTGACCAAGCTAATATTGCTTGATTCAATTCTACAAGAGACAAAATGAATTAAAATGATTGCTAAAATCGAAATATATCTTCATATTCAAGAATAGTGTATTTTTTTAAAAGTAGGTTGAAAAACATAGGTACTAACTTTAAAATAATGTATTAAAGATACCTTGTTATAACAGGTTAATATAGAACTTTTTATCGCGTCGTTTCCGAGATCTTACCGCGACAGTACACACTGTCACACACATCCAGATGCTTGAATAATATACATACCAGGGATTTAAAGACAATGACCGATAAATTGATGTTCCTTCCCAATGATGATAAACTATAATACCTCTTTAGTAGATTACAAGTAATGGTTGAAACTTTTGGAAACTCATAAATTCTATAAGAAGTCAAAATAAATTGTTTAACTAACTAACAAGAAAATGTTATAATAAAACTTTGGGACTAGTGCAAATAAACAGTCTAATGTCTCCTCCCTCCCTGCATACATAAACATTATTTATCCCTGTATAAGTACAAGATGCATTATTGTGCTTTATCAAGATTATTAAATTCTCTGCATTCTAAAACCCCCCGGGGAGTGGGGGTAATGGAAAATAGAAGATAAATTTATCTTTAATATTCCTATAATAATTATCTACAACCAAAACTCATTGATTGAGGTGACATTGTGCTATTTATTAATAATTATTTTCTTATTCGTTGTCTTAAAACTTTGGGGACTTTGGTAAAATTTGATTAGTTTATTTATTAAGTTGAGCGTTCAAACGTTTCAACCATTAATTTTAATATACAGAAGGGAAAATTTTGTGTATCATCGTTGGGGATGTACATTAATTTATCAGCCAGTTTCTTAACCCTTTATATCTCTGACCAAAACTAGTATTTTTTACAAAGCATAAACAACTAATCTGCTATTGGCCCAGCCCTGTGCCCTTGAAATTCTGCCTAAATAATTTTCATGTTTCAAAGTTTAGAAGCAATATTTATTTGACATTCTTTACAAAATTTGCTGGAAATTCTTTTTATGATGAAAATAGTTTCGGTATTTTGCCATTTATTACACAGACTTAACTTTTAATAATTTTATAGATAACTTAGTAATGAATGTTATTTTTTTTAGCGTGAGTGTATCTCAGTCCACATTGGCCAAGCCGGTTGTCAGATCGGTAATGCCTGCTGGGAGTTGTACTGCCTGGAGCATGGAATCCAACCCGACGGTCACATGCCCTCTGACAAAGCTTTTGGAGATGATTCCTTCACCACCTTTTTCTCCGAGACCGGAGCTGGCAAGCATGTGCCCAGAGCTGTCTTTGTTGATCTGGAGCCAACTGTCATTGACGAGACAAGATGTGGAACTTACCGCCAGCTGTTCCATCCTGAACAGCTGATCAATGGCAAGGAGGATGCCGCTAACAATTATGCCAGAGGTCATTATACTATTGGTAAGGAGGTTGTTGATCTTGTTCTGGACAGAATTAGGAAGCTGGCTGATATGTGCACAGGTCTCCAGGGGTTCCTTCTGTTCCATTCATTCGGTGGTGGCACTGGTTCTGGTTTTACTTCTCTTCTCATGGAAAGATTATCTGTTGATTATGGTAAGAAGTCCAAACTTGAATTCTCTGTGTATCCTGCTCCTCAGGTTGCTACAGCTGTTGTTGAACCCTACAACGCCATCCTCACCACCCACACCACCCTGGAACACTCGGACTGCGCCTTCATGGTCGACAACGAGGCTATCTATGACATATGCCGCAGAAACCTGGACATTGAGCGCCCTACCTATTCTAACTTGAACAGGCTGATCGGTCAGATTGTGTCCTCCATCACCGCCTCACTGAGATTCGACGGAGCTCTGAATGTTGACTTGACTGAGTTCCAGACTAACTTGGTGCCCTACCCCAGAATTCATTTCCCTCTGGTCACTTATGCTCCTGTCATCTCATCTGACAAGGCTTACCACGAGCAGCTCTCTGTCGGTGAGATCACCAACGCTTGCTTCGAGCCCGCCAACCAGATGGTGAAGTGTGACCCTCGCCACGGCAAGTACATGGCCTGCTGTCTCCTCTACAGAGGTGATGTTGTTCCCAAGGATGTCAACGCTGCCATCGCCACCATCAAGACCAAGAGGAGCATCCAGTTTGTTGACTGGTGTCCCACTGGATTCAAGGTTGGTATCAACTACCAGCCTCCCACTGTTGTACCTGGCGGAGATCTTGCCAAGGTGCAGAGAGCTGTGTGCATGTTGTCCAACACTACAGCCATTGCTGAAGCTTGGGCCAGGCTTGATCATAAGTTTGATCTGATGTACGCCAAGAGAGCTTTCGTCCACTGGTATGTCGGAGAGGGTATGGAGGAGGGAGAGTTCTCTGAAGCCAGAGAGGATCTCGCTGCTCTGGAGAAGGATTACGAAGAGGTTGGAATTGACTCTGTGGATGCCGCCGGTGAGGGAGAGGATGGAGGTGAATACTAGATTCCTGGATACCTGGATTTTAGGATGTCCTGACATCCTGTTATGAAGACCCGATGCTGACCATTTATTATCCCTGAAATTGGCTTTCTTACACTCAAATTAAATTTTTACATAAATTTGCTTAATTTAACATTTAATTCTATGCCATATTTAGCTTTTTAAAATAAAGCATTTGAAAAATATTTACATGTGTTTTTTGTTCGTTATTTTGGTTTTTGTTTGTAGAACACCTGTGGTTTCTCATGAATCTTATTTATAGAATATATTATTATTGGGATCTTTCTCCAGATTTTTATGTACTCTAATAAAGTGAAACTTGCAGCGGGCTAAAATAACGATTCCGCCTCCTTCATCCTATCCACTTTCCCCTACAGAATAAACGAATTGACTAATAAATAAGTACATGTTAGGATGCTAAATTGACGATAATTTTCCCCCTGTCATATAATATCCACGTAGATTCTACATATATTTTTACTTCTATAAAACAGATGCATAAAAATACACGTTAAAATTTTTTTCCTAGTAAAATCTTTGTTGTAAATAAGAGACCGAATCCTGAAACTAAAACTAAAAAATAATACATTACTTTTAATTAACAAAGATTTTATTATTTTGTTTAATACTAAAAGGTTTGGTGATTTTTGAGTAATACTAAAAAGAAAAATTAATGAATAAATATGGGAAAATCCAATACTGATTGGCTATTAAAACAATATCATTCGTTGACCTAAATTTAATTTTAATCTATATCACACTAAGTTAAGCTTACCAAAAATTATTTTTATAGTTATATTAGAAAAATGCATTTTATTATTAAACTGGTTTGCTTGCAAGATTTTTGTTGTTAATGAACCAAGATTTGAAATTAGCATATTTTGGCATGAAAAATACAAAATTTTGTATTGCAGAAAAAGAAGTTAAACACGCAAACATTTTCATCCACCTTACCAAATTATTCTCAATATCTAATTGGTCAATTTAGGCTTTAAAAAAATCGAGCCAAATTTTGAGTAGTTTTACATGCAAAAAAGATATTTTCTTTTGGCTTTGGGATCCTTATAAGTAGAGAAGCTACACTATAATTCGAAATGTCCGTCCGTCTGTTATAGACAAAGTGGGGGAAACTTGATTTTCTCAGCTCCTATTAAAGTTAGACGACTGAAACTTCTTGTCAACATTCCAACCAATGAAGCATAATTAAGTAATAATCATGTAGGTGGTCGGGCTGCTGCTAGGCATTTTTTTAGCTACTCATATATTTTTTACTAATTTTCCCATATCTCTGGTGTTGTAGGTCGTCCGATTTTTTGGTTTAAAGGATAAAAATTTAATTTTCCGTTGTTTCAAGGAATTTTAGTGACCAAAATTTAAAGGAGAGATATTTTTTTAATTTTTTCTTATTAATTTCCCATATCTTTGGTGTTTTTGGTCCGATTTTCAAAGTTATAACAGAAATAGACCTTGGTGGTTATGCAATAGTAGAAGACAGACCTACCCAATTTGAATTTTAAGGGAGTGTTGACACCTCCTTCCGCATGCCTTAGGCGAAACTATGACAACAAATTATTTTCTTTTATTACCCTTATGTTTATGATCGGCCAATATAACAAAGGACCGTAGTCACCCATTTTCAGTTCGACTACGGCTCAATATGGCAGCTATGTAAACGTGTTTTGAGACTTGGCGTGGAGGGAGTGAATTGTAGATGATTTAAGATTTAGCTGATTTTGACGAACGGCTTCGGCTGCCGAGCCCTGACAGTTACAATTAAACAAGCTGATGATTGACGAATAGCTGCGGCTGCCGAGCCCTGACAATAACAATTGAATGAGTTGATGTTCGACGAACAGCTGCGGCTGCCGAGCCCAGACAATAACAAATGAACAAAGCAATATCTTGGAAAAAACATAAAGCTTTTTTAATGAAATTATTTATTTCAACAATTTGTAATAATATTTAAATATTCAACATTTAAATTACACTATGATAATTATTTTTTAACTTCTAGGAAAAAATATTCTAGCCAAAAGATAAGCTATAAAAAACAATAATCTTAAATTTGAAGATTGAAAACTTTTTGCTTAAAAAAGAGGCATCGCTTTCTTTTAATAAAAAGTATGAATTTAACAATTAACTAAAAAACAGCTGTTGCAAAAAAATGATAAAAGAATGGAAGACTTAGAAAAATTGTGTTTTTAAATAATATACATAATTAAGTGTATAACATGCAAATTTATTTTAAACATTAAACTCGATATTAACATCAATAAACTTTATAATATAGCTTGGGAAAAATAATAGTTATTTATCGCATCGTATCATAGACAACTTTCCGCGATAAATTATAGGATTAATTCGGTTTTGTTAGGCCCAAGGGGCCAAAGGCCAGGGCTAACAAAACTGGTATTAATATTATATTTTTCATTTTACTATTCATGGAAAATTTTCTACAATACAATGTGATACATGATTTTTCAGTATGGCTGAGAACTGGTTTTAATCCAAAGGATCTTAATCGGTTTCGAATCCATACTGGAAATTTTATTCTTCAATCATTCCGTGGCATCCATATAATCAATATTGAAACATCCATGCCCTTTACCCCAGGGATCTAAAGAAATAAAATAATGGCCTATAAATTAATGTACATACCTAATGTTAATTCACAAAGTTACCCCTTTTGTAGATTAAAATTACTGGTTGAACCGTTTTGACACTCAACTTAATAATTCAACCAATAAAAATTCATTAAAAGTCCCCAAAGTTCTTCAGGGACTAGTGTAATAAACAGCCAAGTGTCCCCCCTCTCTCTCTGCCTTTAATCACCAACATTCGATTATTTTTCTAACAAAACTGCATGTTTTGGGTGCCTTTCTTAGCTTAGGTAACATTAAATGTAATTTATGAAAACCTCGTAAGAAATATATTTACTCAAGGTTCAAAACAATTTTTATCAAAAAATTTGTAATTTTACTATTATGATTTTTATTTCAATATTCTTAGAAAATGAATTTTCAGTATGGCTTAGAACCGGTTCTAATCCAGCGAAAATTAATCGGTATCGGAGCATACTGGAATAAAAAAGATACTACTCATTCTTTTCAAGTAAATGAAGTTTGTCTTAATTTGTAATAAAATGATCCTATAAAAAAACCAGAAAACCTAAAATTGCTTATGTTCATTTCTAGATTAGATTTGTTTAGTTCCTTAATTTACATTAGCACCTCAAACAATTACAAAATAAGCTATTAAAAAATTAAATAAAAATTTTAAATTGATTTGATAACCTATTTCATCTTTTCTTTTAATTTTATCTAACCTCTGCTGTTATTATAACAGCATATTCTAAACATAATAAAAGCATTTTTTTCTGATATTTACATAATAAATCTTTATATACAATTAACATGTAATACTAATATTGAGAAACAATTATAATATTATTATTTGGCTAATTATCTATAATATATTTACAAGGAAGATATGATACATGGCAAGATTAAACTAATTTTCCAGTATGGCTTCGAAACCGATTAATATCCGCTGGATTAGAATCGGTTCTCAGCCATACTGAAAAAATATGTATAACATCATATGACAGACAATTTTTCACGAATCTTAAAGTAAAAATCTTGTATGATTTTTCATTTTAATATCCACGGAGAGCTGTCTATAGTACAATGTGATAATAAATAAATATTCTTTAACAATAATAGATTTACATTTTGTAATTATTTACAGTTTTATATGTAGTATGTACTTTCTAATAAAAGTTATATTCATGGGTAAGCTCTTTATGGTGCCCATAAAAAATGACGTCATACAATACAAATGACCAATGATACATCGACTAAATTACCAATGTCAGGCCAGTAAACATTTAAATTGACCAATAATAGGCCAGTATGACGTCATTTTCTACAGGCACTGTAAAAACCTTCATTTTTGGGACTAGTTTTTGACAGTGTGTAGAAATAAATCTACAAATAACTGAGTTTTTACTAGAGTGTTTAATTTATGAGTATTTAATTAGAAGCTTAAGCTGTGGTATTTATAAAATATTCTAGAGGTTGCTTGATATGATCGTTGTGTTGTTTGTTCCGGAATCCTAAAAAATTGAATGATTATTAATAGTTATTTCTCGGTCGTATTATAAACGGCTTTCCGCGGATATAGAATGTACAATCATAAGATTAAAACTAGTTTTTTTAGCCCCGAGGTGCCGAAGGCACCGGCTAAAAAACTGGTTTTAATCTTATGATTGCACATTTCTATATTAATAGAAAACTGGATATAATACGATGCTAGACATAGTTTTTTCGTATGGATGAGAACCGGTTCCTATCCACCGGATTCGAATGAATACAAGAAAAAAATTTATATCCTAAATATTTTTTAAAAAGACCTCGTAGGCAATTTCTTGCAGTGCTTTTCCGCAAACTGCCCTTCAAGTACTGAAGAGCCCCCCCCCCGCCCCCCCCCCGCCCATCTCATATTTGAAAAATTGCATATAAGGGGGAAAGGAGTTTTTCTCTTTTGGGGGGGGGGGGCTATCACTGTAGGGCTACCCAGCATCCAATGTATCTTAACATAACCTGACTTCAGACAATAAAGAAAGAAACAAACAAACTATCCCCCCATCCTCTTATTTGGGTAATGGTTCGTTAAAGCACAGGTATAGGACCCATTATCTTGTACAAGTAATCTTAAGGGGTAAGGCAATAGCGAAAAATTGATGTACATTGATATAAACAAAATTACCCTTTATGTAAATTAAAATTATAAAAAGAAAAATTTAGACGCTGCTTTTATATGCCAACCAATACCAATTTAATAAACTACTACAAAGTCTTTAAGCTAACGAATTAGAAAATTAGCCTACAGTCCAATGTCCCCCCCCCTCCCTGTATTGAACAGAGATTTGTATAAAGGGTATCAAACTTAGAAGCTAAATTGAGGAAGGCCTGTTGTGCCGAAAAACGCAGCAGGGATCTAAATGGATAAGACTTGATGTATATCCCCAAATGATGATGCACAAAATTACACTTCTGTAGATTATATTTAGTGGTTGAAACGTTTGGTCACTCAACTTAATAAATCAACCAATTAATCAAAATTTAATAAAAGTACCCAAAGTGTAAAGCAAAACAAATAAGAAAACGTTATTGTAAAACTTTGGGGACTAGTAAAATAAACAGCCAACTGTCCCCTCTCTTTTTTGTTGACCCATCTCAATTGTTATTATTCACCTGAATAAGTGTTTCTCTTGTATTGGCAGTACACTCTCCAGAATTCTAAATTAAAATAACAATCATTTTTTCCAAGAAGGAAGGGGACAATGTGCTCTTTATTACACTAGTCCCCAAAGTTTTTATTCGTTGGCTTAACAACTTTGGGGACTTTTAATAAATTTTGATTGGTTGATTAATTAAGTCGGCATTTTATGTAAATGACAATATGTGTAGTAATATTTTTTTGTGTATGATTAAGTTAAATTACATATCTATCTAAGTTGCTTGATCAAACGTTTTAATATTAGTGTACCATCATTGGGGATGCACATCAATTAATTGGCCATTGTCTTATCCCTTTAGATCCCTGCATTTTCAGCTCTAATATAATGAAACAGCCGTGCAAAATATTTATGTTGCGCGAAGCGCATAGATAATTTGTTCACCTACAACTTGCCTCTATTAATTGATTTTAGTTTTTATAAGGAGATACGAAAAGTGTCATATGTGACGACATAAATATACGTCTAAATACATCTCTTTTTAAAGGGTTTCTTTTCCCACTTCTCCTCTCATCCTTTCTTTTTAGACGTATTTTTATGACGTCCAACATGACACTTTCCGGATCTTCTTTTATAAGCACAATATACAACAATAAGAATATATTGAATATATTCACCATAAAAATTTAAAATATTTTACTTTGCTTTTGAATGAAATATTTCAATTTTGGATTTAATAATAATATATTCTTGAACCGTGATATGAAAAGTTTAAGAAATAGTAATATCAAATTTATGTTTGTTGGTGAAGACTTCAGATAACACACACACACACACACACACACACATACACACACACACACACACACAAACACACAGAAGAAAACCAATATTGGCTCCTATACACACTATACAATTTTATTTTGAGCAAAGATTTTCAACAATCGCGTGTTTGTCCGTTAGCCTGTATGAGAGGACTCACATTGTTATTAAGATATTTAATTGTAGTTTCCAAAACATAAATGAAGATTCTTGCAACGACAGAGTACAATTTTGAGAGATCAGAAATTTTATGTTACTATCAAAATTTCTCCAATTTTTTTTGAAATGTGGATTACTAAACACTATTTGATAAGCATATTTCACTTTTTGTTAGTTAGATCTTTAAAGATTATTGTTTGAGTATTGGTAAAAGCACTGCTTTTATTATTTATATTTACTAAGCTTCGCTTTATTGGATGTTTTGTCATCCTTGCTCTATATGAGAAATATAGAAATTCCAGATATTCATAAAATATATTTAGATGTATTTTTGTGCCTGAATATTTAAATTTTCTATTGGTGGATACTCACTGGATAAGGGCGTAATTAAGATTACTATTAGGTCCTACGGATGGGGTGTCGACAACCCCCAAAATTGGCGAAGGCCTGATTTCCCCCTTGTGTCACCTCATTAAAGATCATACAAACCCATCTGACAAATGTCAGTGCTCGTAATTGATTAGGTTCTATCAGGATCTAGACGAACTTTTTTGAGAACACCGTTTAAAATTTTTTAATACAATCATGTTAAAACTGTGAAATTAGGTAATTGGATCAACTGCAGTTCACGGTAAAATATTCCTGGTAACGAATATTTCCAAAAATCTATGAATAGTAAAGGCTAGTAAGGGCGTGATAGAGATTAATAATATTTTACTCAGAGTCGTGCGGAAATTATGTTAACGCCCATAAAAAATGGTCAAAAGCAGGCTTCCTTTTCTTTCGCCCCATTAGGGTACTCAGAAGATCAAATAACAATCATGAGACCATGAAAAATTTAAATTAGAGAAAATTTTCAGAAAAGTAAATAAAATATTAAATTCAATAATGTGAAAATGAAAAATAAAGAAAATAAATCAATTGTTGGAAATGCCTTATAATTGAAAGATATTTTTTTATTTTGCTTTCCTCACTTAAGTGTGTGTAATTAAGAAACGTAAAAATTATTGTCAAAAAGTAAAAAAAATCAGCATGTTTTAAATGATTTTTTTTCTGGAATTATCATCCAAATTTTGAAATCGATGGTTAAATTCGTGTTTATAAATCATAATGGCAAATCTAGATACATGATTTTTTAGTGTGACTGTGAACCGGTTCTTATCGACCAGATATTAATCGGTTTCGAAGCTATACTGGAATAAGGGGGGGGGGGGCGAAAGTGACATTTTTTGAAACCAAAATTAAAAGTCAAAGGAACTCAACTAAAAAAAGAGTTACAGGTCTGACATTTTGCATGGCAGTTGCTTTATAGGGGTACAATATGGAACTGTGAAGAAACGGCGTCGCAACCGCCGAAAACCGCCGAGAAAAGGCAAAAAAATTTCGTCGGGAAACGGCGGTTTTTGGCGGTTGCGCCGCCGTTTCTTCACAGTTACATATTTTACCCCTATAAAGCAACTGCCATGAAAAAATCTCAGACCTGTAACTCTTTTTTTAGTTGAGTTCCTTTGTTGACTTTTAGTTTTGGTTTCAAAAAGTGTCACTTTCGCCCCCCCCCCCTTTCTGCATACCTGAGACTGTGTGGAAGGTCCCCAGCCCAGGAGCTGTCTACGCTCTCTGGACCTAATTTAAACATAAAATTGTATATTCTGCAGGCTAAAGGTATGGTGAAATACGGAAAGTGTCAAGTGTGACGTCATAAAAATACGTCTAAAAAGGAAGGATGAGAAGGGAAGTGGGAAAGGAAACCCCTAAAAAAGAGATGGATTTAGACGTATCTTTATGACGTTACACATGACACTTTCTCCAAAATATGTTTTTTTTATTTTTTTTTCAACTTATACATAGTGTTATAGGAACTGATTTTAATCCAGGGGATATTAACCAGTTTTGTAGCCCTATTTGTAAAGTAATTATGAATAAATTTCTTTTAATATTAAAACCAGGGAAAATTTATCTAATATATGATTAAGAAATGCCAACTGTAAAGCTTACCTCAAAAATAGTCATAAGGCGGCTGCGGCGGGCAGAATTGTTGAGAGAAGAGTCAGGGACATGGTTGTCATTATTATGGGGGTGTGGGTGTGGTCCTCACACGCGGGCCGGTTGAACCTCCGACGGGGACACTTACACCCCGAGCACGGCCCTTTCTGGGTATCACCCTCGGGCGGGTTATCTACTGAAATCAAGTTCAATATAAGTTTAGAAAAAAAAATAATTCTGGCATGGTAGCCGCCGCAACAACTACCCGTGTGGATTTGAAGCAGCCATGACCTCGTATGTGCTCTGCTGATACTAAAAAAGCTTAGTATTGGCAAGTTTTAGGCTATTTGATGGACGTGTTTACTGTTTACGTCCCATCCAAAGATGTGGCATAAGGATTATTAAATCCGCCACCCCCCCCCCTCAAAAAAACAAGGATGACAACATCCATAAAAGCGAAGCTCTGAAACGATATGACAGACGAACATTAACTTTTGTTGAGTGTCAGAACTGAATATACAAAATATGAAAATAAAAGGTTTGACAAAATTATACGTAAATTTGTTGCAAAACTTCTTAAATACAGAATTCTGTTTAAGGACATACTGACATTTTTAATACTTGATTATAGAGATGCTTCGCTCATAATATTGTATCTTATTGTAATAGGAATTAGTAATCAAAAAATCAGATCGATCGGATGATTTTATCACATAAAAAATTGTTATTAAAAAAGTACAAAAATCAACATGTTTAGAATGGACGTACGGGCATTCTGATAACGATTATAGAGTTGCTACGCTTTCTAAGTCGTACCTAACTACTACAGGAATCACCATGCAAAGTTTGAAATCTATAGGACAATTTTAACATGCCTAAATTTACGAATAAAAGCTAACTATCTCGGACGGACGTACGGACGGACCGACCCTAATTATAGAAAAGCTTCGCTTTTAAAAAGATTGTATGTTTTAAATAATCTATGTCTATAGAACAAACCAAATATATTTACATCATACAAAACAGGATCATAGGATAATTTTAAAAACAAAAAAAATATTTGTACATTTTTATATTAGTAGAAAGCTGGATATAATACGATGCTAGACATAGTTTTTTTCGTATGGATGAGAACCAGTTCCTATCCACCGGATTCGAATGAATACGAGAAACAAAGTTATATAACCTATTTAAAGGTTTCGTGTTTTTTTGCCATTAATTCTAGAATTCTGTATGATACTAAAGGTGGTAATAAAAAGGATTTATGTTATTATCAATTTTAGCGAAAGCGTTATTAAAATTATTTTACATTTGTAAAGAAAATAAAGGGGGAAAGTTTCTTTTCCTTTGCCTAACCCCTGCGAAGAGCCCTAACCCTGCGAGGCCTATAATTACGCTGACTTAACCCTGCTAGTCTACCCAGTATCCATTATGACTTAAGCTTACCTGACCTAAAGTAATAAACAATCAAATGAATAAGAACCACATCCCCTTAAATAAACTTTAAAAAAAAGGGTTATGTGCAAATCACTTTGAGGGAAAACTCCAAATATTTAAAGTGTCTAAAAGAAGTTAAAAGGCTCCATCAAAGAATTTATTATTACTTGGATCTTATGATTCTTACCAGATTATCATCTATTCAAACAAAGGGAAACTTGCAGCTGGCTAAATTCAACGACCCCATCTACCCCGTTAATCCATCCCCTCCCGTCATATTGGATAAGGGTACTGACCAATAAATGATGTTCATGGTATCATCCATAATTGACGACAATTTCTACCCTGTCATAATATCCAGGTATGTTCTATATCCATTGCCGCATCCTAGCGTACAAATATCCAGCAACATTCTACAATTACATCCATTGCCGTACAACTTTAGCTTTATACCTGACTTGAGCAGGGAAGGTAGATATGTTTTCCAGAACTGACATTCCTGGATCTTGAATGCAGTCCTGTTCACATGGCGGGGGCTACGCAGCTCCAGATATTCTCGGTTTGCCTACAAGAAAACATAACAAATTAATCCGATTATATAAATGAGTCAGGTTTTATTTATTTAAAAAACTACTAAACCGTTTGAGCTCTCCATTTAATAAAAGAAGCGTAACATAGTTCGTAGGGTAGTTTTAGGCTATTTTATCATTTAGGTTTAAGTCTTAGTATGGTTTTATACCATTTTTATTTCCATCGTTTCCCCTTCGAAGCAAAAAAAAAAAGCCAGAAAGATGCCGGTGGCGCAGCTGCTAGTTTAGAAATAAATTATATGGTTTTTAAATAAGATTATTTTAGGTAAATTGAAAATAATTCTTTTCTTTTATGTTTAAGCAAAAATACTAAAAATGTTAATGCCACAAAAATTAGGGACTAAGAATTTGTTGAATCCTCTGTTAAAATCCTTGTATGTACATTGTACAGGATTGTCAGAGTAAATTAACCTGTCAATTTTAGTCTTTAAATAGACAAAATAAAATGAAATTATGTAAGATTGCAGCAAAAGACGGATTCAGTCAAACTTTTTTTTACCATGTTGCACTTTAAAACAGTCGACCGCCAAACATTTGGCAGCTGCTAAGCCATAGCTATATATTTTAATCTAAAAATCTTAATATTTATATTTTTTCTACTGCCCATAAAATTTGTGGTCATTTAATAGTTATTTCTCGCATCGTATTCTAAACCTCTTTCCGCGGATATAATACGATGCTAGACATAGTTTTTTCGTATGGATGAGAACCGGTTCCTATCCACCGGATTCGAATGAATACGATGTATCGACAAACAAAGAACTATTTCGATATAATAACCTAACTCTTTTATAAAGGAATGTTATGAAAAAATTTGTGCGCATTTTATATAATGCGGTTTGGTGGAAAAATCAGGGATCTAAAGGGATAGGACTAACGCCGATGAATCCTAAATGATTATACACAAAATTGCCCCTTCTGTAGATTACAATTAGCAGTTGAAACGTTCAAACACTCTCAACTTAATGAACCCAACTATTAAAATAAAAGTTCCCAAAGTTGTTAAGGCAACGAATATGAAAACTTTAAAAAAAAACTTTGAGGACTAGTGTTATAAACAGCCCATTGTCCCCTCCCTCCCTGGAAAAAATGCACTTCCTGACAAGTTTGCACAAAATCTGTGGTTGAATTTTGTTTAATAAATAGCACAACATTTCTGCTCCTGTGATTTGTATTCTACCAGCTAGTTGCACGAATGGTTTTATCTATATTGGGAAGCTAAATATTTAAAAATATCTATTATTAAAATCTTTTGAAACAGATTCTTGTTTTACTATAGAGCTTTTGTTTTTACAATAAATTTCCAAACAACAGACTATATGAGCGTGGTAAAAAATGTTAATTTTCGTATCTTGCCAGTGATTCTACGACACATTCATACATTTGTGTATCTAATTATTGACAATCACTGTACCGTCATCCATTTGTGTAAATAACTTTTGACACCCACTATTCAGTCATCCATTTGTGTATCTATCTTTTAAATCTTTCACTACTAAAAGTGTATATAAGTATTAGCCATAACTACTGCACAGTCGTCCATTTGATATCTAACAATTTAGTCTCCCATTAAACACTTATACATTTATGTTTTAAGCTATTGGCTCTCCCACCATTAAACAGAAATCTATATTTGTACCAAACTATGACACTCTCACCACCCTTATATTTTTATATATAACTATTTACTATATCACTAAATAGTAAGTCAATAGTGGCCCTTCCCCTACACATGCATTCATTTGTGTATCTAACTGTAGTAGTGTGAGTGTACAGGCCAATATGAACCTCCGGTAGTTGGTACCCAGCTCCCATTAGAATACTTATTTGTGTATCTAACTGTAGTAGTACCTGTGAGTGTACAGGCCAATATGAACCTCCGGTAGTTGGTACCCAGCTCCCATTAGAATACTTATTTGTGTATCTAACTACAGTAGTACCTGTGAGTGTACAGGCCAATATGAACCACCGGTAGTTGGTACCCAGCTCCCATTAGAATACTTATTTGTGTATCTAACTGTAGTAGTACCTGTGAGTGTACAGGCCAATATGAACCTCCGGTAGTTGGTACCCAGCTCCCATTAGAATACTTATTTGGATCTCTACAAAATTATAAAAAATAGTAAAAAGGCAACATATAATTATAACCATCACAATGAGAAATTAACGCAGGAAAACTGCAAAAAAAAACTTTGAAAGTTTTAAAAGCTTTACTTTCGCATTAAAAATAAATGCAACAAATAATTGCAATAATTATATATGCAGAGCAAAACATGGATGATATTATTCTTAAGTAGCGAAGCTTGAAAACAACTTTATAAAACAAAATAAAAGCTAAACAAAAAGTTTGATAATCGGGAAGAAGTCATTGGTCATGGGAGTTTTTAAAAGACGCACAGACAAAGTGTATAATAATAGAGTAGTTTACCATGAAATCCCAAGAAATCTATCTTTAATATCAGCGGAGAAGATAGAATTTAATTCATTAAAAGTGCAGATTGAGGGACGATGTAAGTTATAAAGGAGTCTTAGGATTTCTACAAAAAATTTCAGACATCTTCCTTCAATAGCATCCAAGAAAAAATATACAAATGAAGCATTGAAGCTCTTTATAGTGAATAAAAAAATGACGCCATACAATACAAATGACCAATGATAGACCAATACGCAAACTAAATTACCAATGACAGTCCAATATACATTTTAATTGACCAATGGTAGGCCAATATGACGTAATTTTTTATAGACAATATAAAAATCTTCCGAAACATTAAAATTATAGAGTAGACTCTGTGTACAAATAAACTTACCCAGTTTTTGCAAAATTGGACCAGTACGTCATAATATCGAGGGAGAGCAGTCTCTCCTCATCTGTATAGTTTACAGCACCCCCAAACTTCCTGCAAAATATTTAACTTTTCACGCAAAACTTTGTAACAAAGCTGTGCTCAGAACTCACACAAGCTCCTTGTGGAATCAAATTGGAACAGCCAGAAACTTTTTTTCTTCAAGATGTTTTGATTTTTAATTTATATTCTCTAAATTTGTGTATTTTGTTTAGTTTGAAATTTTACAACATTTAGCAAAAGCGAAGTTTATCTATGATTAGGGTCGGTCTGTTCGTCCAGAACGGTTAGCTCTTTTTGTGTAACGGTTAGATCTTAATTTTGTATTCATTTAAACAATGACATGGTTGAAATGTTCTATCAAACTTTGCATGATGATTCCTATAAAAGTTAAGTACAATTTAGGAACCGCAGCAATTCTATAATCGTTACCAGAAAGTCCATTTAAACATGCAATTTGTTTACTTTTTTAGCAACAAATTTTGTATGTTAAAATTATCCTATTCATCTGAGTTTTGGAATACTGATTCCTATTACAACAAAGTACACTTTTATAAGCGTAGCATCTCCTTAATCAAGTCCTAAAAATGTAAGTATGTCCTTAAACAAACTTTTCCACGAATCATTTAAATCTTCATATGAAGCCATTGTTTATCATTAATTAATGGAGTGTAAATGGGGGATAGGTGGGAATAATATAGCTTTTGAGTTTGTCTTGATATCTCTTATAGTTTCCGAGATAGGATGGGGAGCATATTACGCCCAAGGAATAGTGATAATCTGGATCCATAACAGTTGAGTTAGCTAACCTTTCAATGTTAAATTATATTAAATTAAGAAAGAAAATTTGAGGAAATAAAAGTGTCATACATTAGCATTCAGAGAGAGACGAGCTAAAATTTGAAACTTTCAATTTCTAGGTAGAATAAGAATTTATTCTACTTAAACGCAGTTAGGGACATAAAATGAAATAAACGACCAGAATATGTCTTGAAAAAGAATTAATGTAATCCATATTGCATTATATCTTTTCTTGTATAATATATTCATATGGAACCTTTAAGAGATTTCTTTTTACATTTATTCCCGGATTTTAGAGATATAAAATTTCTGGATAAAATGGTAATTTTTTTTGTATGGAAAAGTAGAATTGAAAGATATATCGAATATTTTCATATAATCTTGTCAAAATACTTGTAGATTCAACCAAGAACGTAAAACAAGGTAAACGCGAAGCTCAACAATCAGATGGTAGGACAAACGAACGTTAATGATAATAATCATTAAGCAGAATACAATTTTATTAGTCTAAACAATACTGTTCGTAAATTTGTTACATAATTGGTTAAATATAGTATACTGTTAAAGGACAAACTTACATTTTGTAACATTGTACCTTATTGTTCTAGGAATCATTATTTAAAAAATCAAATAAATAGGATTATTATATCCAATTGTTGTTTATAATTCAACATTTTAAAAATCAAGTTGGACTTTTAATTATCAAATGGTTTAACGTACATAAATCAACAATAACAGTTATCCGTTACGGGGACGAATAAATTGCCCCTAATTATAGAACGCTTCGCTTTGAAAGAAAAGAATTGAATGAAACCTGAATGGATCTCCAAAAACATATGCTACTTCGTCTCCATGCATTACTCCAGACCAGGTTGGCCAAGGAGAGTTACGGGTCCGGTGGTTGAAATAGTACAGATACACACTGAAATATAAATGGATGTAGAATATATGTGGATATTATGACAGGTTGGCCAGGGAGAGTTACGGGTCCGGTGGTTGAAATAGTACAGATACACACTGAAATATAAATGGATGTAGAATATATGTGGATATTATGACAGGTTGGCCAGGGAGAGTTACGGGTCCGGTGGTTGAAATAGTACAGATACACACTGAAATATAAATGGATATAGAATATATGTGGATATTATGACAGGTTGGCCAGTGAGAGTTACGGGTCCGGTGGTTGAAATAGTACAGATACACACTAAAATATAAATGGATGTAGAATATATGTGGATATTATGACACAGGGGAGAAATTGTCGTTAATTTAGGTTACTGTTTACCAGGTTATTTATTGGTCAGTTCGTTCATCCAGTAGTAGGGGAGGGGATGTGTTAAAGAGACGGATGGAGATCCTTATTTTAGCCAGCTGCGGATTTTTTACATTAAAGTAACAGGATGTCTCCCTGTCTCTGTGTCTGTCTGTACTATTCTTTTTAAGGAGAGTCGACTTCCCCAAGTAATGTGCCCATAGAGACCTCTAGGGGCCATAGCCGATAATTTAAATATAATGGTTTCCGAGCCCTATTCATCAACTTTGAATATTTAATATACATGACCAAGAAAAATGTTTTCTTGTTTTCTTAGAAGAGCCACTTACAAACTTTTCTTTTTGATAAACACAAATGTTTTATCCTTAGCAGGGATCTAAAGGAATAAGACAATGGCTAATAATTTATGTACATCCCCAAAGATTATACACAAAATTACCCCTTCTGTTGATTACAATTAGTGTTTGACACGTTTAAACACTCAACTCAATCAACTAACCAACCAAAATAAAAATCCTCAAAGTAGTTAAGCCATCGAATGAGAAAACGTTATTATAAAATTTTGTGGACTAGTGTAATAAACAGCCCAATGTCCCCTCCCTCCCTGGACCCTTAGGTACTTAAAATTCATGATTAGTGAAACGAAATTCTGAGGAAAAATACTCAATTTTTTTTGTTAGCCTGGGCTTTCTTTTAAATTTTGTTAGCCTGGGCCTTCTTTTAAATTTTGTTAGCCTAGGCCTTCTATTAAATTTTGTTAGCCTTGGCCTTCTATTAAAAATTGTTAGCCTGGGCCTTCTTTTAAATTTTGTTAGCCTGGGCCTTCTTTTAAATTTTAAAATCTCGCTAATCAAAGTCTAGAGCTATGAGCTATGGGTCAATATTTCAGAGAAATCAACATTCAACAGAAGAAGGGAAGAAGATGGGGTAAAGTGAGAAATCGTTAATTTAGCCCGTTGTGTGTTTTCGCTTTATTCATGCTAATCTGGTGTAAGCTCCAAGTATTAATACATCCAGTGCAGTGGAATAAAACAACATTCCCTATAAGTACATGTTTCTTGTTACTTACTTTTTATTATGATCAGTCTTGGCTAGAGCTTCAGCAAATTGAACCACAGGACAGGTGAACAAGAAATCTCCAGACATCCGGTCCAAGGATCTGTGGGGTAGGCAGGTTTTATCATCAGGTACAATAGAGTCAAAAAGAGTAATAGCGGTTACGCCCTCTTGAGGCCTCTAGGGGCGCGTAAAATGTTTTCTTTTTAATCTATGTTAAGATCAGCTGTTTACAAAAAATATTTTTACACACAGAAAGACAGACAAACAGACAGAGAAAATTTTACCTTAGAAGGGTAGTTATTTCAAACTTTGAATGTATTTCTTATATATTTTACTCTACAAAATATCATAATACATTTTTTTCATCTTGAATGCCTTATCTTTAAATGCCTGTTTATTCTTATTTCCACAGATAAATTAGAAGATTAAGAATTATGACAAAAATTAATATATTGTATAATTTTATTCTATTTTTGTGAAAATGAGAGCAATTTGCATATAACTGTGTCACTCCGACCTGAAAGAGAGAATCATAATTCATATTTTCTCCTAAGATTTGCCCAATAAATCTTCCTATTTAATCTGCCTGTCTAGACGCTTACAATCTAGAAGGATATGGGAGGGGGTAGGGCAGGGATCTACAGGGATAAGATAATGACCAATAATTTGATGTACATCCCAGATGAAGATACACAAAATAACCCCTTCTGTAGATTAAGATTGGTGGTTGAAACGATTAATCACTCTACTTAATAAATCAACCAATTAAAAGTCCCCAAAGTTGTTATACCAACAAATAAGAAAATGTTATTATAAAACTTTGGGGACTAGTGTAATAAACAGCCTAATGTCCCCTCCCTCTCTGAGGTAGGGCAAGGTTCAGATATAAAATCTAACACTCTGGAAAGAGATATCAGATAATTCTTCTTGCCTTGCTTTCAAATTAAATATTTACTTTTCTTATGGAAAGACAATCCTTTTTTAGCTACTGGTTCTGAGGCGGTTTTAAGCTATTTTCTTGGGAGGTGGGACACCCCGAACCCCTTAAAAAAGAACCCCCCCCCCCCAAAAAAAAGGATACGCAAATTTCAGACCCCAGATTTGGCGATTTGAGAAAAATTTATCTTTATATTATAGCGAATTAGATAATCTAGCAAGCATCGCTTTTATCTTATAGATAAAAATAGTAAATCAAATAGCGAAGACTGAGATCTGAAATTTTCGTCACCCTTCAATATGACGCATAACGCATGACCGCTACGACCGTGACATTATTTAAAACCCAATCAAACACCCACCACACCTTGGAGGAGAAACTTTAAAATAATACTTAGAAAGAAGAGCTAATTAAACATGAAAATTCAAAAGAACGGCTTCACTTTAAATTTTATAAAAGCATGTACTTTAAAATTTTAGTGTGTATATAATGATGTTGTCAGGGATCTAAAGGGATAAGATATTGGCCGATAAATTGATGTACATCCCTAATGATAATAAACAAAATTACCCCTTCTGTAGATTACAATAAGGGGTTAAACCGTTTGGACACTCAATTTAATAAAGTCCCAAAAGTTGTTAAGCCAACGAACAAGAAAAAGTTATCATAAAATTTTGGGGACTACAGTGTAATAAACAGACCAATGTCTCCTCCCTCCCTCCCTCCCTGTATGATGATGTTGTTTACATGGAGAATATGATGATAATAAATGATGTTGAAACGTTTGGACACTTAACTTTATAAACCAACCAATCAAAATTCCAAAAAGTCCCTAAAGTTGTTAAGCCAAAGAATAAGAAAAAGGAAATTTTTGGGAACTAGTGTAATAAACAGCCCACTGTCCCATTCCTCCCCGTATGATGATGTTGTTTACATGGAGAATATGATGATAATAAATGATGATCATCAAGGGAGAATGCAGAATATTACCACAGACAGGGATAGAACAACTAAAGAAAATCTGATCTTCCACAAACTTTGGCGCCAATAATATTATATAATTGATTTATGTGATTTATAAATCAAAATAGCCAAAAAACCATACAGAGAGAGCTCATAGAAACTTTCCTAAATTGGAGAAATTATTAGGTTTACTGAATATTTCTTAACGGACAAACAAAAAGACTTTAAAACATTATTTATGTACACTGTTATACACTATGAGCGAATAAAGTTATTTTTTTACAAACTTATTTATGGCCCAATTGTCATAAAGATAAAGTCTAACTAAACCACAATCATGATGTGTTTTAGTTAGTTTTAAACTTGAATACCTTATTCTTTAGGCCCAAAGCCAAAAATACATATCTAAAAATCTCTATTGGGAGATACATAGTATTCCTGCAGTATTTTACTATAATTGGGCTTTAATTTTACATATTGACTACTGGGATGGAATTTAAAATCAATATATGTGAGGACACTTTATAATAAACTAGGGCTACGCCCCTAGAGGCCTCTAGGGGCACGAAAAATGTTTTCTTTTTAATCTATGTTAAGATCAGCGGTTTACCAAAAAATATTTTTTTAGATGGGCTTAGTTATGTTTTTATTTTTTTTGGGTGAGGGTTGTGGTACCCTCTTCCAAAATAGTTATATACCTTCCTAGGACCTATGAGAAGCTACCATGTAAAGGAGAACCATAATGGTTTAGCGGTTAGGGGATACTTCGGAACAGACTTACAGAGAGACTAACCGACTTTATTATTTTACTTTTCCAAATAAAGTCGTTTAATTTTTACTTAACCATAGAACATTTATTATGATAATATCCATGTTATGGGTACTTAATTTTAATTAAAATTTATATATCTTGTATTTTTTCTATATTCACATTTTTACTTTTTATTAGCGAAGCTACTTTATAATTTGAAATGTCCGTTCGTCTGAAAATTTTTTGGGGAGTTTTGGGATTTTCTCGGCTCCTTTTTAAGATAGACGACTAAAATTTTCATGGTTTTAATAAGTTCACATATTTTCACTAAATTTTATTAAGATTCGCCAATTGCGTGGGGTGCTAGATCGATTCCTAGATTATTGTTTTTTCATGAATTACTCAACTCCTTTTCAAGATAGACGGCTGAAATTTTCAAGTTGCAAATCTGTATACTTCTATCAAGTTTCATCGAGCCTTGCAAATTGGTTGGGGTGCTAGTTCGATTCCAAGATTTGTTGAAACCGTTAGGAAGGATTTTATTTTAACTTATTCATTTAGCCGTTTAGGTAAAATAAATAGAAAAAAAGAACTAAAATTATTTAAATATTTTGATAATTAAAACTGATGATAAATACGTTTCCTGGCCAGATTTGTTGGTTCATATGGCTGCGTCCAGTTGGTGTACATGTACTTGATGGCAGCCAGGCCCATGTGCTTCACGTACAGGTTGATCTCACCCACTGCAGACTCGTACTGCTCCTTGCTGATACTTATCTAAATAAGAATAGAAATATAAACCCGTCCTCAGCCATACTGAAAATTGATGTATAACATCCAATAAAATCAATTTTCCACGAAAAATCATATAATTAATAACAGTTTTGTTGGCCTGGGTCTCCGTATGAACTAAAAGAAGCTTCACTACAAAGGACAACCACATATGTTAGCGGTTAGCGAGATCCTTCGCTACAGACTAAAAAAGTTACCCCTTTTAAAAGTTTTTCATTTTTTTTACTTTCCCTTGTGAGTACCTCAAAACAAAGTTAAAACAAAGTAAAACAAAATTGTTATTTTACTTTTTCTGTAGTCACTAATGAATATCGAACTCACGCAACCTATGTAATATTAAAAGAGAATAAGTATTATAGACAGCTTTCCGCCTTAAGTTTTGTTAGCCCCGAGGGACCGGGATAAAAGAACTGGTATAAATTTTATGATTTTTATTTTAATATTTGTGGAAAATTTCTGTTATTCGATGATATACATGATTTTTCAGTATGGCTTAGAACCTTCTCTAATCGTAAAGTTATAAAACTCCGATACAGGTAGAAAATAAACACAGTTAAAAATAAGATTTGGATAGGTATATACTACATACTATATATTTCCTTCCCAAATCTCATGCAGTGAAAATCCTGAAAAAAATGCATAAAAGTACTGTATTAGTATCCATATTTGGGTATAAATATAAAAATTGTTGTATACACACATTCACTACTCAGCTATACAAATATAGAATATATATATCAGGGCTCGACAGCCGCGCGTCAGCCGTGACTTAGCCTCCAATTTAAAACCCGTTTAGATGACTTGAATTTTTGTTTTGAAACGAGGAATTGACATATTTTTAACAGGTTTAGACTGATTTTTTTAAATTGTAAAAATGGCTTTCCCCGAGGCTTACAGGCGGTTGCCGTTCCCTGACATATATATATATATATATATATATATATGTATATATGGGATAATATATTTCCATATCCCCGCCCTGATTATGCAGTAAAAAGATGACTTAGTATTGCTTTCTGATAAGAAACCTTTTACTTGGATGAAAGACTGGGCAGCCATGGCTATAAAAGCAATGTTTTTGCTTCATTGAAAAGGGCTATTTTGTGCTATATCAATAACACCACTTTTTATCATGTAAAACTACCGGCTGCGCCTATTGCTTCTAGGGATGTGAGGACATTAAAATAACCTTATCAATTAAAAGCTTATCTAAAGTGAAAAAAAAATCAATTGGTTTTAGGAGTTAGTTAACAGACAAACAAAAATAGATTTTAATGTATTTAATATACAAAAAAAACTTGCTAAAAGGTTGTTAAAAAGGCAATAAAATGTTTTATATTTTAATGGCCTTCCGCAGTTGTTAGGCTTAGTAAAAAAAAGGGGAAAGGGTAATGTTCTTTAGGATGCCAATTTTAGGGAAAGTGCCAATTGATTTTAAAAATAGAAAAAATTAAGTTTTAAAAAGAACAGACAAAACTATCTTTTTAAGCAGTTGTGCATAATGAATTTATACCATATAACCTATCTACTTCTATTTATTCCTTTTTTTTCCTGTGAAAAAATATAATAATGTTCTCACAGAACAAAAGTGCAGAAAAAAAGAAATATTATGAAAGGGTAAAATGGCGTTATATTACAATAATTCATTATTATAATATGACTTCATTCGGGATACTTTAGCCATAAGTTTTTAAAGAGCTTCCTATCTACAGGAGAGAGAACCAAATTGAGAGCAGCATTACCAGAGCTCGATCTTTAAATCGTTTATAGGTGATTTAAACCGGGGCGATTCATTTGGCGCACCATCAAATTATTAATATCAATCTTTAAATCGAATTTGCATGGGTGATTTGAATCGGGCAGTGGCTCACCGAGTGGCATTGGCGGTTTAAATCGGGGTGATTTATTTAATAAATAAATATTTTTTTTTAATTACTTTAATATTCTATTGCAAAACTATCGTGAAAACATTTTTATAGTTATTTTTAAAATAAATTATATATTAATGTTTTATATAAAATACTATACTGACACGGTATTTTATATAAAATACCTTACTGACACTGCTTAAGTAATAAAGTTGTACTGGCGCGGATCGATATTTTAGTGAGTGCGCAAGCGATTTAACAACACCGCACCGAAAATCTTTTAAAAATCAGGTGCGCTGTGGCTTACCACCAGCGCGCCTACGGTTCACCTCTGAATCGCCCCGATTCAGCGCGGCATAAAAACGATTTAAAGATCAAGCTCTGAGCTGAAGAAAGAACAGACACTCTCACTTGTATCCATGAATTTAATGATGTAATGCCCAGTAAAGCCCAGGGAGGGAGGGGACATTGGGCTGTTTATCAAACTAATCCCCAAAATTTTATGATAACGTTTCCTTATTCGTGAATTAACAACTTTGGGGACTTTATTGCATTTTGATTGGTTGATTCATAAGATTGAGTGTCCAAACGTTACAATCATAAATTGTATTCTTCAGATGGGGTAATTTTGGGCATCATCCTTAAGAATGTACATCAATTTATTGGTTATTGTCTTATCCCTTTAGATACCTGAGTAATGCCTGACTGTCTTGGACCAGAAGGGATTACGTGACTAGGAATCATTTAGCTATACAATACTTTTATATAACATGTGTAGTAGTGATGGATTTAGAGTATACGTGGATATTATGACAGAGGGGAAAATTGTCGTCAATTTAGGTTGCTATTTATCCACTCATTTAATGGTCAGTGCGTTCAATCAGGAGGAGGGAAGTGGATAGGGTAAAGGTGGTGGGATTGGAGAGATTGTTATTCTAGCCCGTTAAAAGTTTTACTTTATTCAGGGATAAGGGATAGGAAATGTAGGAAAATATTATTTCAGGCCTATTTCAACCCTAGGCCTAAAAAACCAGTTATGGAATGGTGCATTAGCTCGTTATCAACGCTAGTGAAATAGCTGTGTGTGTGTTTTATGATGTTTTTTGTCTCTTGCATTTTTATTAAAGAGTAAAAATTTTATTTGAAAATATTATTCTATCATTGCTTATTAAAATTTTAAATAAATTTAGTACAATAAGTAAATAAGTGCTTGGGTAACCTTCTATCAATTCTTCTTTTTCCATGTTAGTAGAATAATGTTTTTTTGTACTTTTTAGCATTTAATAGTTCATTAGGTGTTTCAATCAATTCCATATAAAGTTTTAAAATTTAAAATACAACATTTCATTTATAAACTACCAAATTAATTATTCACAGCTACCCACTTTCCAAAAATTAATCCCTCTACTTTTGTTTTTTATATATGGTATTTTATTAATGTAAAACTCTGGGCAGATTAGATGATTAAGCTGATGTGATAAAACACCTTTTATTTTTGTTTCTTACAAGCAGACCATTTCAAATATTTTCTTCAATTTTAGATGCCGCGTTTTTTATATCTCTATTCGCTAATTGGCTATTGGTTGATACAAAACAGGTCGATCCTTATTGGTTTAGAGCGATAGCTACTTGGGAGCGTCCGCCAGTGATGGCATTTAATTAGGAATTGGTAAAAGTTGCAATATCCCTTTTGAATCTTGGCCGGGACCTAATTAATAGCCAGGTTTCCTATCCCTTATCCCTGACTTTATTAGAGAACATGAAAATCTGGTGAAAGATCCAAGTAAGAACAAGTAAAATAAAATCAGAAATAGTAAAGTAAGTTATATTCAATTAGTGTTATTATAACACTAAAAAAGTAAAAATAAACCACATTCCATAAAATACTAATCTTTTATTTTGTCAACTTTTCAAAAGTAAAATAGATTTATAGGAAAAATTAAAGTCCATTATTGGATATCTCATATGACAGTTACGATATTTCTTTTCAATTCTGTAAAAAAAATTTTTCTTTCAAATCCGAGTTTTTTTTCAGCTTAGAAAAATCTTTAATATAAAGAAGTGAGGTTTTTTATGTTTGTCATTTAAGATTTCGCTAACTATTGAACCATTTCAGTTCTCCATTTTATGGAATCTTCACATAGGCCCAAGAATTTTTTTATGTTATTTCATTTTAAGATATATGATGGTTTTAGACTATTTAATTGACTTTCCATCCCCTAGATGCTAGGGGCTTAGCCGCTAGTAATAATTCAAGCATACGCGAAAGAGGTACTACGACATTGAACCCTAATATGAACCAGGATTCGAACCAGGTAAAAAAATCTTTATAAGTTTCTGCAATTTTCTATGAAGAAGCTTTTTTTTTTTAAATTTCTCCAGTTTTCATTTTAACGTCCTGTTGATAAGTTTCAATATAATTTATGACAGTGCAGTGTTTTAAAATAAATTTAAGTAAAATATCTATGATCATATTTGTTGTTATCTAATGTCTCATACCTTTACTTTTTATTAGACAAAATGAATTAAAATAATTACCTGTATAAGCGAAGTATATATTTATGTCTTAGAATAGTGTATTTTTATTGAAAATAGGTTGAGAAACATTCTGAAAGAAAGTTACTTTTATCTAGTATGTACATTACATATGTGTATTGTAATACAATTTCAACATTTATGCCAACAAAGTAAGTGCATAAAAAGCAGGGCTCGGCAGCCGCGCTTAAGCCGCCTGTAAGTATCAAGGAAATCAACCTTTACAAATTTAAAAATATGCTGAAAGTCTAAACTTGGCCAAACTATGGCAAACCCTCTTTTTAATTTTTTTAAAGCATCCAAACGGGTTAAAATTTGAGGCTTAACGCGGCTGACATTGCGGCTGCCGAGCACTGATGAAAAGTAACAGTAAACTGTAATAAAAAAGCTTAAGAAGTGCATCCTAACTACAATTATACTACTTTCAAAGGTTTAAACAACAAGGATATTGATTTCCATAACTTTGCAGCAATGACAAGCTACAATAAGCCAAATAAAAGAGATTATTATCTTGTAAATTAGAACAGGTTTTTCCTTAGGTATATTTCATTGATAATGGAGACCCTGTTCCGACTTTCAATTGAGTATTTGAATATAAGCCAATAGCGTCGGAAATATTAACACAGCCAAGTCGCTATCAAAGATCAGAAAGCAATTTGCTAGCAAGTCTATACTTAATTCTATATTTAATCAAAATTCAAGTATATGTAGATGAACCAATACAACCAATAGTTATAGAAGCTGCACATCCAAGAAAGGTTGATAAGGTTGCAACAGTATTTGTAAAGTTTTTACAATCACAGGCGTATAACCAGGGATTTAAAGGAATCAGACAATGGCTGATAAATTGATATACATCTCCAATAAAGATGCTTCTGTAGATTACAATTTGTGGTTAAATCGTTTGGACACTTAACTTAAAGAACCAATCAATCAAAATTCAACAAAAGTTAACAAAGTTGTTAAGCCAACCAATAAGAAAACGTCATTGTAAAACCTTGGGGACTAGTGTAATAAACAGCCCAATGTCCCCTCCCTCCCTGCGTAAAACAGGAAACAACTAAAAAAAAATTCTATTTCAATCCAGAGCTGAGGTGGATTCTTAAAAAAAGTTTGCCCCACTAATCGCTAAGTGGGGCAAAATTGTTTTCGTGATAAATTTACCAAAATCACATTAAAAATCTACAAAAAATAAACAAATTCATAGAAGGGTTATGAACATTTTTTTAAAAGAATCCACCTCAGGTATCTTAAACAACAATGAACGATAAAGTGATGTACATCCAAAATGAAGATATGCAAAACTTTTCCTTTTGAATTCGAAATTATTGATTGAAACGTTAAAACCAGCTAATTAAAAAACACAAATAATCAAGATCAAATAAGAGTACCAAAAGGTTCTAAGTCAACGAATAATAGAGCGTGTTTTACAGTATTATTTACAGTAGAAAAGTCCCCTCCCTCACTGATTCATTTTGAATCATCTTTTAATTAGAGTTGGCCCGGATACTTTTTGGTCGGATACCGGATATCCGGCTGATTTCAAAACCCGGATATCCAGTTTAGGCCGGATATCTGGCCAACGTTCGATATCTGGCAAATTACCGGATATTCGGCCGGATAACCGGATATCCAGCGTAAAAAATCAGCTTGATAGCATGTAACCGGATAGTTTTAATATCCGGCCGGATATTGAAAATGACCGGATATCCGTCCGGATAACCGGCCAGACCGGATATCCGGCCCAACCCTACTTTAAATACAAAACTGTGAATTGTATCTTTTTCTACCAAGAAAAGTTTGTCCTAAAAGCAATGACTTGTCGAAAAACAATACTTTTTGACTCAATAATGATTTTCACCGATTAGAATCAGGCAAGCAATATAAGTATTTTTTGGATTTACTTAAAATAAAATAGCCTAATACAATAACAGGACCAATGAGAAGCTTAACTAAAATAAGAACCCATTCGGTTCAATAGTTATTTAGATCTTAAGCTCTAGACAAAAAAAAACCTTAGTACTTTTTATAATTGGACAATAAATAGTATTTCTAGCTGCTCTACTTATGATCACACATGTCCTTGTTAGACTATGATTTTATGAGTTGTTTAGGAAAAGCCCACAATGGCTTCCAACTGCCATAAAAATATTTGGATCATGGAAAGAAAACAAAGTAACGGGTTTAGTCGTATTTTCATAGTAGCTTTTCTCCTAATTCTAGTCCCTGCGGGGGACTCTAGCCCTGTGGGGAATTTCCTAACCCTGCTGGGCAATCATTAACATCTACCTAACCTAACTCATCAAAAGCTACTGTGAAAATACGACGAAACCCGATAATAATCATTGCCCCGCAGGATTAGAAAATTGGCCACACAGGGTTAGAGCCCCCCGCAGGGACTAGAAATAGGAAGAAAGCTACTGTGAAAATACGACAAAATCCACTACTTCGTTTTCTTTCCATGATTCAAATATTTTGCAGATTCATGAGTTTTATGGGGAAATAGATTTGACAATCCAATGTACTGGTGGGGAATGTTGTAAACAGTCGCGTGCACAGGATTTAGCCAAGGGCAAGTGGTGCACTTGTTTTTAACTCCATTATAAGCCTTCATAGTTGTAGATTTAATTTGAAGAGGAGGGAGGGGGGGGGGGGGTTACAAATGGTCCAAACATGGGGTTTATTTCAAAAAAATCAGACTTGTATTAACCTTGGAGGTAGGGGACATTGGGCTGTTTATTAAACTAGTCCCTATAGTTTTATAATAACGATTGCTTATTCGTTAGATTAACAACTTTGTTTTTCTTTTTAATTTTGATTGGTTGGTTCATTAGGTTGAGTGTCTAGACGTTTCAACTACGAATTGTTGTAATCTATAGAAGGGGTAATTTTGTGTACCATTATTGGGGATGTACATCAATTTATCTCAGTTTTTAACACAGTTTTTAAATATACATCAAAATATTTAAAAATGTAAAAACACCCCCATCATGTTCGTCACAGGGGTATCACCACCATTACCCCCCACCCACATTATTAGCAGCTTCTGCACGCCCCTAGTTGTAAATATTGTATACATTTTATCTTTATTGTATTTGTCAATAGTAATGAAAATATATTTTCTATTAATATAAATGTAAACAAAATAGAATAAATACAAAATATAGCAAATATTGTTTTATGTTAGATCCTTATTTTTAAAAAGAGCGTCATTTTTTGCGTAATTTCGTAAAGTTGGGTGTTGGTTTGTAGTCAAAGTGTTCTTGATTATAACCAAATGTATATTAGCCTGTCCCAGGTTTGAAAAATTTTGTTAAAGTTTTGAACCCCAGCCAAAATATGGTTGACTTATGCAAAAAATGACCCATGCTAAGTATTTTTTCAGTAGTGCAAAAATTGCGACGGTACAAGCACTTTCAAATTTTGAGGCCCCCCTTAGAGAGGTCAAAAATTTTTCAAATCCGGGACAGGCTAATGTATAATTATATATGAAATGGTCTATAATTATGAACAGTTTGATTTTTAAAAAGCATTTGACTACAACCCTACACCCAACTTTACGGAATTACACGGATCATTATGACGTCAATGTCTTTTTTTAATCTGCTCAATTTTCTTGATATATTTTATACATGATGACGTCAGAAATAACCGAATTTTAAAGTTTTAAACCTGTAAGTTTATTAAAATTTGTAAGATTTTTGGAATTTTTATACAACATACTTTAATCTTGATAAAAAAGATTATATGTATATATTATACATACAGTATGGTTAAATACGATAGGTAGGAGACATTGGGTTGTTTATTTCACTAGTCCCTAAAGTTTTCTTATTTGCTGGCTTAACGACTTTAGGGACTTGTATGGATTTGAAAAGTTTTTAGGTCATAGAGTCTTCTTAAGTAAGAAGATGGAAACCCCTTCACGTTTTATTTTAGTTTTAAAAATAAAAATAATAGTGGGAGGGGGTTTTATTTTGTAATGGGCAATTCTTCTTGGAAAGGAGGTGTCATCCTCCTTCAAATTAGTTATAAATCTTCCCTGCAACTATAAGAAGATTCACTATAAAGAAGAACTATTTGATTAAGCAGTTAGATCCTTTGGTACACACAGACAGATGGACATCCTGTAACTTTTACATAACTATAAAGGTTTCTTCTAAGAAATGAAAATACTTACACTTTCAGTTAACTGTAGAAGGTCTGTAAGATAATATATGAGGAAGTACATTCCCTCCTCTTTATTGGCTCCCAGGAGTACCTCTTTCTTGGGGAACTTGCCGGACTGCAGGATGGCGGTGGGGGTGTAGGGCATGAACACCCCGTCGACAATGGGGACGAATGGAAAGGAGCAGAGGCCGACAGACAGACCGTTCCATTCCTGGTGCATAAGCTCGCTAGCGTTCGCTGCTTTCAGACACTAAATATTATTGATTATTAATGCTAATAATGATCTCTTAAACGGACACAGAGAAGCTTTTTTAGTGCCTATAAAAAATAACGTCAACAATACAAAATGAGGCGAATACATAGACTAAATTATCAATGGCAGGCCAGTTTACATTTTAATTGACCAATGGTAGGCCAGTATGACCTCCTTTTTATAGGCACTAAATAAAACTTGAGAGACTGGGCATTGAGCAAACCATAATCAATATTTTTAAATTATATTACATTGCATTGTTTAAAGAGGATTCTCGACATCAGAATCCAAGTTTTTGTGCTATAAAGTAGCTTCGCGAAAATCGAAAATTTTCCAGAGTACAAAAAAATGATTGATTTCCTATTATAAAAATATTGAGAGCGAGAGGAAAGTTGTTCAAGAGCTATAATTCAAAACTTTTTAATTAAAGACGAAACCTGATGACAAGTTTAAGAATTATAACATTCTGAATGACAGCCGCAGTGCTCGCCAGCCGCAGCAACAAATTTTTTAATAATTCGCAGCCACTGCCATCTTTAACATACAAAAAGCCACGGCCGTATCGACTGATGATAGCAGCTGCAATCTAAAAAAATCTATTTTCTTTCATTTTTGAACAGTCGCAGCTATTTAAAATAATTTTCAGTCGCTAACAATTATTCTCAGGCGAAAAAAATCTTAAAATTTAAGGCTGCCGAGACTTTAGCAGACTATATATTCAAACAAACTTTCCTTTAATCATTCTATGGAAAAGATTAATATTTATATCAGGGATCTAAAGGGATAAGACAATGGCAGATTAATTGATGTTCTTCCCCAATAATGATACACAAAATTACCCCTTCTATAGATTGCAATTAATGGTTAAAACGTTTGGACTCTCAATTTAATGAACCAACCAATCAATATTCAACAAAAGTTCTCGAAATTGTTAAGCCAACGAATTGGAAAACGTTATTATAAAACTTTAGGGACTAGTGTAATAAACAGACCAATGTCCCCTCCCTCTCTGACAATATATACATACTAAATGAACCTGAACAAGTTTTCAACAAACAAAAAAAGATATAAAAAACTTTTTGGTTATTAAAGTAAATCCCTCTTATAATATATTATCTTAAGAAAAGTTTTCTTAGATAAGATAAAGATTTCTGTAGTCGATCTAGCAACAAAAAGTGTTAATTTAATTAAATAATGATTAAGTTGTGGGAACCTTCTTGGTCTGCTAGCAAATTGCTTTTTGCACTTTTGATGCTACTTGGCTGTTTCTGACGCTATTGGCTGATATTCAAAGACTCAATTGATATTGGATACAGGGCCCCCAACTCGTAAATAAAAAATTATGCAATCCGTACCCTTTCTATTCTTTTTCTTTAATCGTAATAGTTCATTTGGTTAGGCCTTCTTAAAACAGTCATAACATAACCATATCTAAACATAACATTCACGTTTAGCTACAAACTATCACAATGAAAATGACTTATTTTTTAGAAAAAATTCGATTCTAGGAATATTTTACCGTGATTTTCACTAGGTCCATAAAATTTATACTTACACTAATTGTGTTGTGTAAGAATTTAGGGTCAGTAGGACAATTTAGCACCGTGGCCAGAGCAAGGGATCTCCGTTTAGCTTCTTGCACAGATATCAGTCCCCAGGGGTTCAGAGCTGAAAATAAATTTAATATTAGTGAATCTTAGAGAAAAACCATTGTTTAATATTCATAACCTTTAAGAAATCCGCGAAAAATGTCTTAGATACTGGCCTGTGTTTTTCTATACATACATCAACAAAAGGACGTCTAGTGGGGGGGGGGGAGGGGTGATTAGCTCCCCCTAAAAAAATTAAAAAGCTTGGACGTCCTATATGACATACAGATTACCCACCAAATTTTGAATTTAGAATCCCCTCCCCAAATGAAAAAGCTTAGACGCCCTTGCACATACCTGATACAAATTAGGTTATGTTAGGTAAAGGAAGGTTAATGGAAGACTTGTAGGTTTAGAGAGGTAAATACAACTTAAAACAAATCTATAATAAGGGCGGGAAAAGGGTATTAGGAATTAATATCTATAGAACTAAATAAAACCATTTTAAACGCAAGAATTGAAAAAAAAAATATAAAACCCTTGAGCTGAGGTGGTTTTACCCTATCAGAAATTCTTATGTGTTGTTGTGATAGAAAACAATTTTCCCCCTCATTGACTGCCAGCATGATAGAATACGAATTCAATACCTTACAATAATGGATATATAGAATACTTGGATATTGTGACAGGGCAAATTTTATCGTCAAGATAAGTTGCTAATATAGCCCTCAGATATTGACTAATATGTTTTTCTATTGTCAGGGGAGGGTATGGGGTAAAGTCATAAAAGAGGAGAGGCTTTGTTATATTAGCCAGCAGGGAAAAATATTTTATTAGGGTATGCAGGAATCTCTCTCAATATCCACGATTTTTACATCAATTCTTGCAATCATTCATTTTAAACAAAGATACTATAAAATAACATTTTTAGTTAATACACATTCTAGCGGCTATGCCCTAGAGGCCTCTAGGGGGCATTTAAAGTGGCGGAGGGTTGAATTCAGCCCCCCCCATTTTTTATTTTTGTCTATAAAAATATATGAAAATTTACATTGTAAAGGAGAACCATATCAGTTCAGCGGTTAGCAAGATCCTTGCAGACAAACAAACAGAGATCATGTTAGTTTTACATAAGGATACTGGTGGTTGCACCCCTAGACTCTAGCCTAAAATCTTACTTAGATCATTACTAAATTCTTTGAAAACTATGTAATTTCGATCGGTCTAGCCGTTTACGAGATATCCGTGACAAAAAGATAGGGAAACTAATGTTTATAGAACACGTGGTTAAAATTCCATCAAAGACCAATTTGAACTGGCCTAAATACATATCTAGACAACCAAATTTGTTTGTAAATCCCAGAGAAATAAATAGGTTTCCAGATAACATTCTAATTCTATAATTCTTCCTTTCACATCACAATTTGAAAAGAATAATTTATCATGATTCTGGCGGCTTTCCCTTAGAGTTCTGTCATGCAACAACCCCCCCCCCCTCCCTTATTTTAAAATAAATTAAAAAAAAAACGGTGGATGGGATTTTTCGCAATGCATAACACCTGAAGGGGGTGGTGGGATTAATCTTTCGGGGCTACCCATTACCCAATATAACCTAACCTAACCTGATATATAGTAATAAACAATAAAAAAAAATACCACCTTATTTTTAATTAATTTTAAAATGGGGGGAAGGGGGTTCTGTGCTCAACAAGGCACTATAAGGGAAAACACTTTTTTTTATTCATGTCAGACTTTTTAGCTGAGTGTGTATCTGTCTTGGCTCGGCAGCCGCGCCACAGCCACATGTAAGCCTCATTGAAATCGTTAAATTAAGAGGGATGGTTAAATATGTTCCTAATATGTCAATCCATCTTTTCGATTATTTTTTGCACAAAAACTGGATTAAACTTGAGGATTTTACACGGCTGATGCGCAGCTGCCGAGCCCTGTTATCTTTCTGCTGTTAACAACAGTTTAAATTATAAATTATAGAAATTTTGTCGTTTTGCAACATGCAAGGTCGTGGTGACAATTTTGTCATCCACCTTTTTATTGGGGATATAGAACAACACACAATATTATCTAATTCTATTTTATTTATATTTTATCTGCTCAGCGGGTAAAAGCACATTCAGGAATTAAGGTGTTTTTAGTATTGAATTTTAATACATAAAGAATCTCGCTAACCAATGAATCGAATGTGTTTTCCATTTCAGGGAAGATTTAAGGCTATTACAACGCCCCTTTTTCAGATTAATAAAAATTTTAAACACATAAACATAAAAATGTGAGTGATTGTTGATTTTATTGTCCTTCTCTTCCTTTGCAAATCAAAAAAATTACAAATGCTTTTATTGGAAAACCTTAGCCAGTATGTCCAAAATGAATTTCTTCTTAATTGGCCAATTTAAGACAACACACAAAAGGTAACATTTATAAATTAAGATTATATAAAGTAGTTAAGGTTGTATCTCAAGTTATTGATAACTACTGAACCGATTGAGTTCTCCATTTTAGGGGAGCTTCCCTTAGTTTAAAGGATGGTTTTAGGCTAATTATTCTGACCAGCCCTTTTCTTTTGATTAAGAAACCCCTAGATGCTAGGGACGCATAGTAAAAAGCAGTGATTAAAAATTTAAACGTGTAAGAGGCATAACTTGATGCCTGCAAAGAAGACTGCTTTAATCCCAACTTTGTCTCACATTTTTATTGTTTAATTCTGTTCGTGTTCACATTGTGTTACCCACCAGGGGGGAGGGGGGGGGGGGGCTGGAGTCAGATCATCTGATGTAAAACTAATGTTTTATTTGTTCAACCAGGCTCGGAGAGAGAAAGGGTAAGACAGGAAAGAGTGCCAGAAATCAGGGATCTAAAGGGATGAGACAATGGCTAAGAAATTTATGTACAGTACATCCCCAATGATGATACACAACATTACCTTTATCTAGATTACAATTAGTGGTTTAAACGTTTGAACACTCAACTAAATGAACCAAAGTTCAATAAAAGTTCTCAATGTTGCTAAAAAACGAATAAGAAAACGTTATTATAAAACTTTGGGGACTAGTGTAATAAAAAGCCCAATGTCCCCTTCCTCCCCGGCCAGAACTCCAATACTCTGCCGCAGAAATAACACAAATTTTATGTATTTACACTTTAAGCAATAAAGATTTTTAAGATATATTTTATATATTTATAAATAGAAATTTGGAATTGTATGCTTGACTGACAGATTATAAATTGATATGATATTCAAATCCATCAATATATAGACTTCATTTTGTTTGACTCCAAAAAAATCAAATTCAATAAAGTATGTTAATTAATATTTTTTATAAAGATAATTCGGTACTTGCTTACATGTGGTAGACTGGAGCACCGAAAACCCCCCCCCCCGCTTAGTTTTGACAAAAATCAAAAATAAGGGGGGGGTAGTTTTTTAATGTCTGGAAAACGGCAAGGAGGCAAAAAGCACCGCAAGGCAAAGAATTAACCCCCCCCCTTAATTTTGAAGAAAATCAAAAATAAGGGGGGGGTAGTTTTTTCACTGTACAACACGCCAGAAAGTTGAGTGAGGTAAATCAAGTAAATCCAGTATACCAGAGGGGAAACCTTATTACGAGATATTCATGTTTTGGGGCGTAATTTCCTTATTTATTGACTTTGGCCAGTAAAAGGTTTTAATTTTGCGCAAAATTAAAACCTTTTACTGGCCAAAGTCAATAAATAAGGAAATTATGCCCCAAAACATGAATATCCCTGTAATAAGGTTTCCCCTCTGGTATACTGGATTTTCTTGATTTACCTCACTCAACTTTCTGGCGTGAAAAAACTACCCCCCCCCTTATTTTTGATTTTCTTCAAAATTAAGGGGGGGGTTAATTCTTTGCCTTGCGGTGCTTTTTTCCTCCTTGCCGTTTTCCAGACATTAAAAAACTACCCCCCCCTTATTTTTGATTTTTGTCAAAACTAAGCGGGGGGGGGGGGTTTTCGGTGCTCCGGTCTTCACATGTAAGCAAGCACCGATAATTCAAATTAGATGGATTTCATTATTTTTTGAAATGATAAAAGATTATTGTTTTTTCATGAACAGGCTTAAAACTAAAATGGCCAAATTTTACATAGATGGACAAACATACATCCTACTGTTTTGGCTGATCAGAATCAGGACAGTATAAAAAAAGTTACAAACTCAAAAAACTTTTAGGAGATCACTATTTTGGAGCCCCCCTAGGGACAGAAAATAACCAGGAAAGAATAATTTTTTTTAATTGGTTGAAGAAGTAAAAACTTTATGCCTTTCTAACAAAAAGACATAAAACAATAATGATTAAATACAGGTTTCCTCAATCATATATACTGAAAATGATGCTGTGAGTATTGGTGCAAAAAATATGATGTAACAAAAAAAATTAGCCAATGAGAGGCCGTTATTGACCAATGGTAAAATTTATAGTGGCCTCTCATTGGCTATTTTTTTTTGTTACGTCATATTTTTTGCACCAATACTCACAGCATCACTGAAAATCTGCCAAAATACTTTATAACTCACCAGCCTTTATTCCTTAAAGGACGTGGCAATAAAACAAAGGACAGCAATAAAAAGTAGCTTTTTAACCAGAGTAATGGTTTTATAAATTTATTTAATTCAACCTGTAAAAACAAGAAAAAGAAACAATTGGAAAATTTTCCACGAATATTAAAATAAACATCATAAAATTAATAACAATTTTGTTTTTAATTTTAAAATTCGCGGAAAGCTTTCAATCAAATTCAAGTTTATCTAATTTGGTGTTTTTCAGGATTATGTGTAAATTTGGAAAAAATAAGAATATAATTTTAATAATTTTTTGAAAAAGTAAAATATCACATTTATATAAAAATTGCAAAAGCGATTACTAAGCAGAAAAATAAAAGTTTTGTCTGAATCACAAAATACGTAGATTTAATATTTTTTAGATTTAACTGGATTACAATTTACATATTCTAAGTTTATATTTTTTTCCGTAAAAAGGTAAAAATCAATCGAAAACGACAGCCGCTATGAAATCATCTTATTGAGTAAATCCTCATTACCAACAGACCAGCTGACACACAAACCAATTGATAGAGTAGCCTCAGTTTTAAAATCTATGAATATTTTTTGAATATATACAAGCAGATGCCTTAGTGTTTAGAGGCTATTTAATGCTGGAAGAGGAAAAATAGCAAAAAACCACCAACCATAAAGATTTAATTTTAAAATAAAAACCATGCTGTGACCTGTTTGAAGCTTCACTTAAATGGTAAAATCAATTTTACCATTATTGACTGTTTTTGAATAGCAAAATCTTTACGGACAAATGAAAAAACCTTACAACTTTATACATGCTACTCAATGGTTTCCAAATTATCAAATACTAGCGGATTCACCCATAGCATCTTTGGGCTCTGAATTCAAAGGGATATGAAGGGGGCAGAAAATAGCCTAAAACGACTCAAAGTCAGAAATCTAAAAATGAAGTAGCCTAAAACCTTACAGGGAACTATTTGAAGCTTCCCAAAAAAGGAGAACTCAATCATTTCACTGGTTATTGAAATCTTAAGCTTCAGATAAAAACAACCTTTATCCTTTATATAATAGGATGTAGAGTAGCTACACTGCAGAAAAATTTTCTGTTCTGAGTCTGTCCACTGATGAATTAAATGTCACCCAGGACTCAGATTAATATGTTTGGCCTCAGTATAAAACCTACAGAAAGATCTAGACACAAAGTTTCTTTTAAAATGTTTTTTTTTGCAATGAAGCTACTCTAAAAGTGAATCTTTCTCCTGCCATTTTGAAACGTTAATTATATTTATACAAATTTTTTGTTTATGGTAAAAGCTCACTTATGTAAAAAATCTTTTAAACCATTTCCTTTTAATAAGAAACATTTTTTTATATTTTAACTTAAAACTGTAGTTGTGTTTAGTGCCTTTGTAAAATGGGGATAGATGTCACAGCATTTAGTGTACTATTGATGTCATAGCTGATGGAAAGAGAAAGGGAAGGGGGAAAGAAACCCCCTAGAAAACAGATGGGCTATAGGGTATTTCCTGACGTCAATAGAATAAGTAGGCCAAAATCAGTGACATCTATCCCCATTTTGCTAGGGCACTATATACAGCTACCTCAAAAATTAAAGGAAGTATATAATATATAAACTTCAGCAAACAGTAATAACTCCTACTAAATAAGGATAAAATCTATGTTAAAAAGACCCAAAAATTTGTGTAAAACATTACATTAAGTATGTCGTTGCAGAAAAAAGAAGTCATTTTATCTTCGCTTGGATAAATTCTTTTATATTCTCATTTATCATTGAAGAAGAAAATTTCTTTATAAAATATTGTCAACACAACTTTTAACTTTTATTTTCTTCAACTTGAATTTTACATTTTTTTGTTAAAACAAAGATTTAAAGGCGAAGGTATACTTATTGAGATGCTACGATTTCTTAATCACACCCAAATACTACAGGAATCACCATGCCATGTTTGAATTTGAGGGGAAAATTATTACTAAATTAACTAAACGATCTAACCGTTCCGGACCGACCCTATTTATAGAAAAGCTTCGGTTTTAACAAAGATGAAGATGGTCATTAACGCGGAGAGTACTAACAAGCAAATATTTGACAGCAATTACATTGTATTTAAAGTAGCTGTGTTTCTAATTTTTTCTTAGTATGCATATAAAGTAGTAAGGTTTGTTTGTCTGAATCTAAAAATTCAAGAAATGCTAATTCGAATAGGTTGTACTTTTCAGGGAAATCTATTTTCCTCAACTATCCCGCCCTCCCCTAGATGAAAGTAATAAAAAATAGTCATATTCTACATAATTTAATAAACATTTGTTTATTTTATTAAATTATGACGAATATCTATGCCATTTGTCAAATTTGTAAAAATCCATTTTCAAAATAGACACAACTTGTTTTTTCCTTTTTAAAGGCAATGATTTTCTATAATTAGGGTAGGTTCTCCGTAACAAATATTAGGTAATTTAGACAAGTTAGAATTGTCCTATCGATTTCAAACTTTGTATGAATTCTTATTACAGTTTAGTATGAATTAGAAAGTGTAGCAACTCTATAATCGTTATCAAAAAGTCCATACTTTTTTGACAACCTCTGTTTGTGTGATATAATTATCCTATTAATCTGATTTTTGGAATAATGATTCCTAGGACAACAAGGTATAATATTTTAAGCGAGGAATCTATCTAATCAAGTCCTACGATTAAAAGTAAGTTATTTATACAGTATCCCATATTGATGAATTTTGCAACAAAATCATGATTCCTAGGAATTTAGAGCTTAGCTTTCATGGATGTTGTTATTTCTCCATTTTTACATAATCCTACAATGTGTTATCTTTGTAAGGTTCAAACATGCAATAAGTAGCCTAAATTCAAACTTAAACTTAACTTTGCTGTCCCACTTTTAAAACGAGGATGGGATTATGTCTTCTGAAGAAAGTGATTTAAAATCTGAAGAAAAAAGTCCAAGATACGCAAAATTACATGCAAACATACATCCTACTACTTTTTCAGATACTACATAGAACAACTGGAATTTAAAGAAATATAATATATTACAAAAAAATCCCAAGATTCATCACATCCACTGCCACAAAAACAAGTCCTTGATGAGAAAGTATTAATTCTGTTACTAGGAAGTGGAAAAGGTAAATACTAAATGCCTTTTTTTTTACAGAAATGCTTGAAAAATGATTTTTGGCATCAATTTCTACACTTACAAGCTAATAAATTATTGTGTAGATTTTGTTTTTCATTATGGCTTTGAAACCAATTAATGTCCGCTGGATTAGAACCAGTTCTGGGTCATTCTGAAAAATCATGTAAAGCATCTAATTACAGACGATTTTCCACGATTATTGAAATAAAAATCGTAAGATAGATACCAGTTTTAATCTTATCATTTTTCATTTTGATATCCGCGGAAGCTGTCTATAATTTGATGATGCCATGCTGTATATCTTCAGGTGCCCCATCCCTGTCCCACATTTAACCTGACTTGTGCACAATGGCCAATCAGGAACACGCACATTTGCAAAATTCAATTCAAAGTGTGTGTGTGTGAATCTGTGTGTGTGTGTGTGTGTGTTTGTTTGTGTGTGTGTGTATGTGTGTGTGTTTGTGTGTATGTGTGTGTGTGGGTGGCCCGTTTCAGATGGCTGAATTGTGCAACCCTTAACTTTATATATTTCTTCATCTACTTTGGATTGGTAAAGATTGAATTATCAAATAATATCCTCATGAGATTTTATTGGAAAAAAGTACTCAACTGCCTTAATGTAATTTTGTTGGAAATGTGCAAAAATTTATATTTCTTGTATAAAATTTGAAAATTAATATAGATAAAATATAAATAAAAACAGCGGATTCACCTCATATTTCCACACCCGACTCATTGCGATTTTGAATTAAAAATTATAGATTTAAGATGCTGTAATCGTTAAAATAGGCTAAAACCTAACATGTTGCAAATTGTAGACCTATTAAATCAACCATTTTTGGTATCTTTTATTTTATTACATAGGTCTGGTAATCTTAAACAAGTAAACAAGGATGACAACATCCATAAAAGTGAAGCTCTACAATCAGAAAAAAGGACCAACTAACACTAACTCTTGTAGGGTGTCATAACTTAATGAAAAAAGCTCTTATTAAAGAAAAGCTTCGCCAAAAAAAACTATCTCATTTACCACAAGAAAAAAAATTGGAAATGATTTATATGTATGTAATAAGTTTTGTTAATTATAAGATTTGTTGTAAGTTTGTATAATTATAAGATTTATTATAAGTTTGTATAATTATAAGATTTATTATAAGTTTGAATAGATTGAGAATTATGGTGCATATTCCTTCCCTAACAACTCAATCTTCAAAATTGTTCTCACAAAAATTAAGAATTTCTACAAATTTTAACATTTCCTCATGTCTTTAAAAAGTACTACTTTTTGGAAGTGCGATTGTGCCTTATTCTAAAGAATGAAGTTCTTTAGAGTGCCTATAAAAAAAATAACGTCATAAAATGCAAATGGCCAATAATAGGCCAATACACTGACTAAATAAACAATGGCAGGCCAGTGTAAATTTTTATTGACCAATGGAAGGCCAGAATGACGTCATTTCAGAAGAAATAATTATTTGAATATTCATTTTAGTATTAATCGAAGTTGTGATGCTTATGCTTTTCAGAAACTAAATTATCTTGGAAAAAAGAAAATTTGTTGTAATGTAAGTTCATCTGACAAGGGTTGGATAAAGTTATAAGGTAATACTGTGAGGGAATGGATGTAAAATATACATGGATATTATGACAAGGGAAATATTGTCTTCAATTTAAGATGCCAACATGGACATCACTTATTGGTCAGTTTGTTCATCCAGTAGGAGGGGAGGTGATGGGGTAAAGGGGGTGGGTCGTTATTAGCCAGCTACAATTTATTAGAGTACATGATAATCTGTTGTAAGATCCAAGTAATAATAAATCTATTTGTGAGGAGGCAAATGGAGAGTGGATTATCTAAAGTGTGGTAGGGGAAAGGTAAGGGGTGGTTTTGCATAAAATTTGCACTTGCAATATTTGACTCATACACCATTTATAGAATGACGATTGGAATGGATTGAAATCTATATAGGGAGGGGACATTGAGCTGTTTATTACACTAGTCCCCAAAGTTTTGTAACAATATTTCCTTAACATCGCTTAACAACTTTACTGACTTTTATTAAATTTTGATTAGTTGGTTCATTAAGTTGAGTGTCCTAATGTCTCAACTACTAATTGTAATCTACAGAAGAGGTAATTTGAGTATCATCATTGGGGATGTACATAAATTTATCAGCCATTGTCTTATCCCTTTAGACCTATGATTGAATGCAGTGATATTCATAGGTCATATAATAATTTTATTTGAGATACTCTTAAGAACCTAGTAATAGTGTCTAACTTTTTATCTTTGTGACGTAACAAAAATCCATCTCTTTTTAGGGGTTTCCTTTCCTACCTCCCCTCTCATCCTTTGATTTTTGTTTCGTCACAAAGATAAAAAGTTAGACACTATTACTAGGTTCTACTCTTAAACTTTATATGTCTGTTCTTAGTCGAGAAAATGTGAATTGATTCTTAGCTTTAAATCATTGAAGAAGAAACAAGGATGACAACATCCATAAGTAGCGAAGCTCAAAAATTATGAATAGACATCTGGGAAAAAAGAGTTTAAACTTATTCAATCCCAGAAAATTTCAGTTGTCTTAAAATCTTAAAAACTTAAAAATCTAGGAATCGATCTAGCACCCCAACCAATAAAGGCATCTTGATAAGACTTGACAGAAATATGTAGAGTTTGAATTTATTTAATCCCTAAAAATTCTAGCTGTTTATCTTGAATAGGAATTGAGAAAATTACAAAAACGTAAAAATCTAGGAATCGATCTAGCACCCCAATTAAATGACAGACGGACAAAACAATATATAGATTAGATGAGCATATGTCATAGTAATCTTCACTATAAATTTTAGCTGTCTATCTCTAATAGGAGCCGAAAAAATCGCGTTTTTCCCCATAGCGTTACTGACTGACTGACTGACGGACAGACAAAGTGAATTAAAGAGTAGCTTCGCTACAATAAATATAATGTTTTAATAGTATTTTATAACAATTTTTCTGATTTAACCCCTCTATGTTAATCCTTATATTAATCTTAATCTTTCTATTTATAAGATTATGGGATTTACCAAGTAATAATAAGGATTAGAATTGTTTCAATATCTTATTGGAATCTAATTATAGAGCTGCATCTATTACGTTTATCGTACCCATATAAATCTGATAATCAATGTATTTTGAGTTACGTCAATGGATATATTATTACTTGGATCTTTCACCAGATTTTCATGTTTTCTAATAAAGTGAAACTTGTAGCGGGCGAAAATAAAGATACCTCCCATAGACACCCATTACACAATCCGTTTCTTTCCTACTGGATGAACTGACCAATAAACGAGTTTCATTTTAGTAAGCTAAATTGACAACACATTTTACCATGTCATAACATCCACGTATTTTCTACATCCATTGTTACGTCAATAAATCTCAGTTGAATTATTGAAATTTTAATGGCTAAATATAAATTCATCGGTTTCTTATCCCTGTACAAAAATCTATTCAAAAATTAATATTAAAATATATTCACCTGAGGCAGATTGAAGAATAGCACGATTAAACAGTTTATAGGACAAGGGAGACAACATGTGATAAGCAACACTAGCACTTCCAGCACTTTCTAAGTATAAAGTATAACATATTATAGACTAGCACTTCCAGCACTTTCTAAATATAAAGTATATCATAGTATACACTAGCACTTCCAGCACTTTCTAAATATAAAGTATATCATAGTATATACTAGCACTTCCAATACTTTCTAAATATAAAGTATATCATGTTATAGACTTGCACTTCCAGCACTTTCTTAATACAAAGTAAATCATGGTATAGACTAGCACTTCCAGCACTTTCTAAATATAAAGTATATCATAGTATAGTCTAGCACTTCCAGCACTTTCTAAACATTAAGTATATCAAAGTATAGACTGGCACTTCTAGCACTTTCTACATATAAAGTATATTATGGCATAGTCTAGCACTTCCAGCACTTTCTAATTATAAAGTATACCAAAGTATAGACTGGCACTTCTAGCACTTTCTAAATATAAAGTATATCATGGTATAGTCTAGCACTTCCAGCACTTTCTAAATATTAAGTATATCAAAGTATAGACTGGCACTTCTAGAACTATCTAAATATAAAGTATATCATGGTAAGCATTAGCACTTCCAGAACTTTCTAAATATAAAGTATATCATTGTTTACACTAGCACTTCCATCACTTTCTAAATATAAAGTATATCATGGTATAGACTAGCACTTCCAGCACTTTCTAAATATAAAGTATATCACTGTATACACTAGCACTTCCAACACTTTCTAAATATAAAGTATATCACTGTATACACTAGCACTTCGAGCACTTTCTAAATATAAAGTATATCATGGTAAGCATTAGCACTTCCAGAACTTTCTAAATATAAAGTATATCATTGTATACACTAACACTTCCAGCACTTTCTAAATATAAAGTATATCCTGGTATAGTCTAGCACTTCCAGCACTTTATAAATAATAAGTATATTATGGTTTTATTTCTTTTAATAGGATACATCATGTTAAAGTGTTTATTTTGTTTTTTAACGTAATATCATTAATATATCTTTTGTTTATGGTTACACAGTCTATATAATATCTTTTTGTTTTCACACTAAGTACATTTAATTATGTTTTATAAAGAACTATGTTCATTAATTAAGGACTTGACACTTTCATAATCTCTCTCTCAATCCCTATTGCTCTCTCTTTCTGTTTGTCTCTCTCATTCTCCCTTTTCTCTTACGTCTTCCTTTGATGCTATCAAGACATTTTCATTTTAAGATCAACATATAAACCATTTAAAGCTTAAAGTTTCAACTATCAATACTCAATAGTTTCTTCTATAGATATTTTGTTTTCCAATGTATAACCATAAAATTTCTAGAGAAAATTAACATATTTTGTTTTTAACATATTATCCATGTATCTTTATATTTATTTTTGCAATTTAAGATGTTTGCAAAGCATTTGATAATGTTCAACAAAGAAATTTCAAATGAAATTATTTTTATACATTTTTTTTAAAAGCAAATTTGTTTATGAGAACTATTAATGGGATTTAAAAACATAAAGGATAACTTTAATAGAAGAAGAATTTTTGTTAAAACATTAGTAGAAGAAGCTTTAACTTAGACTTTTTGAGGTCATTAAAAACTCTTGTTAACATTAAATTACAGCGTACACTACTAGATCTTTTTATTCCCTTGACAATATTTGTATAAAATATTTAATGAAAGATTTAAGTGCTCTTCAAGTAAATATTAAATTCGTTGAAGAAATAGTTTTGCTCTCTTTGACATTTTTTTTATTGTGCCATCCATGTTTTTATTGAAACTGTTTCGATGATTTTTTGGGTCAAGACATTATGTAAAGGGATCTTAAAGCAACATTATCCTATAATTTTCGAAGGGTGGGGGGTGTTCAAGGTGTCATGACTTCTTTAAAGGGTTGAACCGATTGAAAATAGAAATTTAACTTTGATTAAATAATATTAATTAAACAAGGGTAACTGTGTCCTTAAATAGTCAAGTTTTAATTAAGAAGAATTTTAAGTAAACAGACAAAACAAACACAAAACATATCAAAATAATAATCATTTTGCTTATATGTAGATGACGGTCGTACGGACACTTATAGACTAGCTGCGCTACAAATAAAAAATGAATGTATTACCTGAAAACAAAGTGATACTATTTTCATTTCCACCAAATTTTCTTATATTTTGTTTGATCCATTTTAGGGCCAGGACTTGATCCATCATACCCGCGTTCCCGGGCACGTCCTGCAGCAATGGATTTATTATTACATGGATATTACATCAAATTATCATGTACTCCTATAAATAGAAACTTGTAGCTGGCTAAAATAACGACCCCTCCCGCTTACATCCATCCTCTCCCCTCCTACTGGATGAAAGAACTGACTTATAAGTGATGTTAATATTAGCAACCTAAATTGATGACAATTTTTCCCCTGTCATAATATCCACGTATATTCAACATTCATTCCTACAACAAAAAAAAAATGCCGTTCTATTTTAGAAAAGTATCCATCTCTTACATATACCCAAATGGCGAAAAAGTATATTAAAAATAATCTTTCATATGAAAACAATACTTTAAAAGGAAAAAATGTCTTTAAAATGCTTTAGTGAATAACTAATCTCATTTTCTAGTATGGCTTCAAAACCGACTAGTTAGAACCGGTTTCTAGCCATACTGAAAAATCATGTCTAGCATCGTATTACAGACAATTTTTTCCAAATATTAAAATATAATTCATAAAATGAATGCCAATTTTGTTAGCCCGAGTATTCTGTTTTAATCTTATAATTTTTTTATTTTAATATCCGCAGAAGCCTGTCTATAATACGATGCGACGAATAAATATTTTAGAACTGCTAACCTCGTTGCCCAGGTAGAGGAAGCCAATGGATCCAAGCCTGTACTGTATAGCAGCCACAACTACATTCATCTCTGTTGACAAGATCTTAGGATCATACAGCTCCAGAGTTGAGGTACCAGAGTAATACCCGCCTCCGTAGACCCAAACCTAAATATTCTTTATATCTATAATACAAAGTAGAACGATGTATGTCTGTCTGACCGTCTGTCTGTCCGTCTGAAGCTTAAGATCTCAGTAACTGCTGAACCGATTTGGCTATACTTTTCAGGGATTATACCTACTGGTCCTGTGGTGGTTTTAAGCTATTTTCTTGGGAGATGGGACACCCCAAACCCCCCCAAAAACCAAAAAACACCTTTTTTAAAAATTTTTTTTGGTAGGAGATATCCTTGGTCCTTTTTTTATTTTGCAGGGGATTTCCTTGGTCCTTCTTATTTTTTTTACGAATTTCACCTTAACTTTTTTTATCATCTCTTGGGGCAAAGCCCCTAGAGGCTAGAGCGAAGCCGCTATTAAAAGTATAGATTATTGTATAACCCAGACAACTACCTGGTTCCAGTTGTGGGAACCTTTTTTGTCTGATATCTAATTGCTTTCTGCTCTATTGTAGCGACTTGGCTGGGTTAATATTTTCGATGCCTTTGGCATAATTGAAAGTCGGCACAGGGTCCTGGTTCCAGTTGTGGGAACCTTTTTTGTCTGATATCTAATTGCTTTCTGCTCTATTGTAGTTAATATTTTCGATGCTCTTGTCATAATTGAAAGTCGGCACAGGGTCCCCAATTTGTGAACATAATGTTATTTAACACATGCCCCTTCTATTTTTTTACTTTAATATTTGAAAACATGTAAAAATTTGTATGTGCATTGAAATTGAAAAACCTATTTTCTTGAAAGGTTCTATGTGCTAACTAGGTTAGAATCTCGGCATAATACCAAGTCATATCTAAAGACGTCAAGAATAGTTTGTACTGCCGCTATGTCAGGTGCGCGAAATCATCAGTATGAGTACTAGTAGGGTAAAGAATTTTGCCAAAAACAACTCATTACCACGTACCTTAAAGACTTAAAGACAAAGGTCGTGCAATCATATGACTGGTTGTAGGACGTTTGGCCGCGCAACCCTTTATTAGCAAGATTTGTCTTAGAGATACAATAATTTTTTGCTTAATTAATAAATCCTAAATAAGATTTTTAAAAATTTTAACCTTTCCTATTTCATTATTAAAATTTCTTTTATGAAACATTAAAATATCTTTTTTGTAAAGAAAGTGTTGCCAACCCTTTTACAGGATGAAAGCAAAGCATGAAATTAAATTTTACATTCCATACAAAAGAAATCCTACATAGTGAAAAACTTTAAATAAAATTCAAAATTGAATTTTATTTTATTCAATATCAAAATATACACAACTAGCATCTTTGTGCTCGTAATACCATCCCAAGGAAGCGATGAAATGTGTTATGTGTGACGTCATAAAAATGCATCTATAAAAGTGGGATGAAAGGAGAAGTGGGAAAGGAAACCCATAAAAAGATATGGATAATAGAATGTATTTGATGACGTCACACATAACACTTTACATCGCTTCAATCCCAAGAATAAAATCTAAAACAATTAGCCAAAAATCATCTCAGGACCTGCAACCAACTTTATTAAAATGGAAAAATTAATCGGTTCAGTGGTTAGCGAGATCTTAATGATTAAACAAACTTAAAATCTTAAACTTTTATATAATAGGATAGTTCTTTTAAACGCAACTAAATTAGATCATCAAAGTAAATAATAGAAAAAAATCAACATTTTATTAAAATTCACAGAAAATTGAGGCAGAAATGCAGAATGCCTTTTTCAATAAAAACCATTCTTATGCGTAATCTGTCTTAGAATTCGTAGTTATTTTTGCAAATATTGCAAACTGTGCTGAAAATTATGCAAAATGTATGTACTAGAACTAACTCAGTGCAAAACAGAAAACTGAATTTTAAATGTAGATAAATAAGGGGAAAGAATTTGGGGAATATTTGGATATGCAACAAACTTTTTCTGATTTTCTGCGATTCTTTTTGCGAACTTTTACTGCGTTGGAATTAAGGTAAGTACATTGGTTAGAAAGTAAATAAATTTTTGCCATTTATAAAAGGAGAATTTATTTATAATGAAAAGCTCTTTCCAGTATGGCTTCGAAACCAATTAATATCCACTAGATTAGAACCGGTTATAAGCCATACTGAAAAATCATATATATAGCATCGTATTACAGACAATTTTCCACAAATATCAAAATAAGAATCATAAAATTAATACTAGTTTTGTTAGTTTGGGCCTTCGGTCACTCTGGGCTACCAAAACTGGTTTTAATCTTATAATTTTTCGTTATGATATAAGCGGAAGGCTGTCTTTATTAAGATGCAATAAATTAATATTAACCTACTAGAAAATTATTTATTAGACCACTAACGATATGCGTAACTAAAACAACCAACCCTAAATTGGCTTTGTATAGTTCAAGGCATTCCCTCTTCTATTAACTTTATTGTTATGCACCTAACTTTGAATCAGTGAGTATTAAGAATTAAAAAAATCTTAAAGGATAAAACCCATCAACTCAGTCTACGTGCCTACGTCATACTTGACAACTATTGTTCAATTAATATGTATACTGGACTGCCATCGGTAATTTAGTCTGTGTTTTGGCGTATCATTGGTTATTTGTATTGTATAACGTCATTTCTATAGGCATTATACAGAGCTTCTTCCTAGCTGAAAAATGAACAAGGACAATAACTTACCATGACAGGAAGATTGACCGCTCTTCTTCCCGCGGGTTTTGTTATACTAAGATACAAACAATCTTCACTTATAGGAGTATTGTACGTCCACACTTCCTCTCCTAAAAAAACAAGGATGACAACATCCATAAAAGCGAAGCTCTAAAACGGTAGGACAAACGGACATTAACACTTGTATAATGTCAGAACTGAATAATCAGAATGTAAATGTATAAGAGTCAAAGCAAAATTGTAAGCAAATTTGTTGAAAAACTGCTTGATACAGGATAATGTTTATGGACATACTTACATTTTTAGGACTTGATTATAGAGTTGCTTCGCTTTTAATATTGTACTTTGTTGTCCAGGAATCAGTATACCAAAAATCAGACCAATCGGATAATTAGGTCACATACAAATTTGTAATTAAAATTGTAAAAAAATCAACATATTTTAAATGAACGTACGGACATTATGGTAATGATTATAGAGTTGCTACGCTTTCTAACTCGTACCTAACTTCTATAGGAATCACCATGCAAAGTTTGAAATCGATAGGACAATTCTAACATGCCTAAATTAACGAAAAAAGCTATCCGTTACGGTCGGACGTACGGACGGACCGACCCTAATTATAGAAAAGCTTTGCTTTTAATAATTATGGAAAAGCTTTGCTTTTAAAAATAAATAATAAATGTATGGGGATGCAGACGAATGAAAATGGAAGCTTTTTATAGTGCCTAGAAAAAAATGGATACATTTAAAAAATTTTAGCCAAAAAATCCTGAATGACGTCATATTTTAATATTGGACTATGACGTCATTCGGGATACTTTGGCCTAAACTTATTTAATTTATCCCCTTTTTTTAGGCACTAAAAAGAGATTATTAAAATGGCGGATTCGGCTGCACCTAGAAATTGTCAAAAAAAGTTATGAATTGACTTTTTTTTCCTCTCTTCATTTTTAGTAGCGAAGCTACTCTATAATTCACTTTGTCCGTCAGTCCGTCCGTTCGTCAGTCCGTAACGCTATGGGGGAAATGGGATTTACTCAGCTCCTATAAATATAGAAAGCTGAATTTTTTTGACAACATTCCCATCATTAAGGAGCACAATTAACTATAAAACATCAATGGCAGTCGGACGGCTTTTTAGCAGGTTTTAGGCTATTTTTTATTTTCCACATTTTTCCTCATATCTTTATGTTTATGGTCCGATTTTCAAAATTTTTTCGGTTAGATATATCAAAATTAAATTTTCCGTCGTTTGGAGAACCAACAATGACGGTCAGACTGCCTTTTTGCAGGTTTTTGGCTATTTTTATATTTTTTACATTTTCTCCAATATCTTTGGTGTTAATGGTCCGATTTTCAAACTTTTTCAGTTAAAGATATCAAAATTAAATTTCCCATCGTTTGAAGAAAACAAGGGTATAGTCCTTTCCACGACATCCCTCCATAAGGAGCGATTCTTCGTATTTTTCACAGTAGCTTTTCTCCTATTTCTAGCCCCTGCGGGGGGCTCCAACCCTGCGGGGCCAATTACCTAACCCTGTGGGGCAATCACCTAACACAATATAACCTAACCTAACCTAAAATAACCTTCAAAAAGCCATTTTAAAAATACGAAGAATCGCTCCTTATGGAGGGATGTCGTGGAAAGGACTATACCCGAAAACAACAATGACGGTCAGACTGCCTTTTTGCAGGTTTTTAGCTATTTTTATATTTTTTACATTTTCCCCCAAATCTTTGGTGTTTATTAATCGATTTTCAAATTTTTTTCAGTTAAATATATCAAAATTAAATTTCCCGTCGTTTGAAGAAAACAACAATGACCGTCAGTCCCATCCACGAAATTTTGTGCTTCGCTACTTATTGATGTTGTCATCCTTGTTGCTTTATAATTCCCTTGTAGAATAATTTTTCAATTGATTTAATAACAGTGATGAATAGTTATTTATCGCATAGTAATATAGACAGCTTTTCACGGATATTAAATTGGTAAATTTAGTGATTAAAACCTTTTTTTGTTGAGGGGCTTAAGGACCAGGCTAACAACACAGATAAATATTAATCTTATAATTTTTATTTTAGTATTCGATGACAATTGTCAGCAATGCGATGGTATACATGATTTTTCAGTATGTCTGAGAAACGGCTCTAATCCAGCGGATATTAATCGGTTTCAAAGCCATACTGGAAAATATTAATCTCCCATGAAGTGAAGATGGTTCAATTACATGATATTAAAACAGTTTTATATTACACTTAAAACAATTTTGCTTGTGTCATATCTGTTTAATACCAAACTTTTATGTTATTGCTCATATTACATGCATATATTCTTTTAGATAGAATATAATCAACTAGCGGCTACGCCCCTAGGGAGAGGGTGCGCCGTGCGGTGCACTTCCTGCCATTTTTTATTTTAGTTATAAAAAAAATTATATTTTTTTTTTTGGGGGGGGGGGAATTTTTTCTAGGGACGATTTCTCTTGGAAGGTTGGTGGTATCCTCCCCCAAAATATGAGAAGCTACCCTTTTAAGGAGAACCCGATCGGTTCAGTGGTTAGCGAGATCCTTCGGTACACACAGACTAAGAGACATCCTGTTACTTTAGTATAAGGATTAAAATTATATTATGGTGTACATATTAGTTTTATAATTGTAATAGCCGCTGCGCCCCCAACATCTAATGGCTCTGTAATTAAATAAAATCTTAATCTTTAGACAAAGAAAAACTTACTACTTTATATAATAGGATTTATTTATAGATATGATCTATATACATTATCAACAAAACAGCCTATAGAAAAATCCTGCCATATTATTGGTTAGAAAATGGACTAATTTTGGTATAAAAGGGCATTTATTTTTTCATTTAATTCGCATATTATGTCAAATATAAAAAGTCGCAGTTCTTAGGATAAATCTTTGTTTTATAGAATTTTGAATGGTTGGTAACAAACTTGTAGTCTCTTAACATTTTATTATTGTAAATTATTGTAATCTAGAGAAAGACATAATTTTGTTTATTATCATTGGGTATTTATATCCATTTATCGCCCATTGTCTTATACATTATGGTCTCTGACAATATTAGGAGTGATTGAGAGTTTATTGTAGATGAGCAACAATAAGACAGGGATCTAAAGGGATAAGTCAATGGCCGATAAATTAATGTACATTTCCAATGGACTTGCACAAAATTACCCCTGCTGATGATTACAATTGGTGGTTAAAACGTTTGGACACTCAACAAAATGAATCAACCAATCAAAATTCATTAAAAGTCCGCAAAGTTCATCCCGTTCCCTCTAACGGGATGAACGAACTGGCCATTAAGTGACAGGGGAAATAGCAACCTAGATTGAAGAAGTCCACGTATTTTCTGCATCCATTGAAGTTGGGCTTAAAATAGTATCATAGAGAATACTTGTTTTCTTTGACCTTACCTAACTTAGACTTGAGACATTAATTATGGTAGGTGAATAAATAAATGATGTAAACCCTCTCATCAATGTGTTCATACATATTATGTTCTTACAAAAACGGGAAAAAGATAAATAGCGCAAACATTGAAAATATATTTAGATAAAAAGCAGAGACCAGGATTCTAAAAAACAATTCTAAGTGAAAATTTCCCTACAACCCACTCCCTTCTTTTCCACCTCCCTTTAGTTACAGCAATAACAAATTTTACGCCACTAAAATATCCAAAATTTCAGCAATTTCAGATGAAATTAACTTGCTGAATCAAGGCTCATGAATAAAAAGTATTGTTTTTGGGCTAAAAAATAAGCGGTTGCTTAAAAATGTCAAAATAATTTAATAAATCTAAAAATGTAAAGTACTTTAACATAATTTACTAAAGTTTTCTGTTTATTTGCATAAACACCTTGACCGAGTGTTGTTGTTGAGTATGTGAGAGAATATATAATTCATATAACTCAGAGATGTAAGGGACATTGGGCTGTTTATTGCACTGGTCCCAAAAGTTTAAAGTAACTTTTTCATATTGTTTGTTTTACAACTTTGGGGCCTTTTTTATTTTTTTATTGGTTTGTTCATTAAGTTAAGTGTCCAAACATTTCAACCACTAATTGTAATCTAATTAAGGGGTAATTTTGTGAATCATCATTTGGGATATGCATCAATTTACCGGCCATTGTCTTACCCTTTTAGATCTCTGATATACAAAAGAAAGCTTACATCAAGATTAACCCTCATAATCATAATAAATGACATCTAAAGGTTGCGCCAGTTTTCTAGAATGTCTGTATTATTTTTTTCATAGCTGCATGATAATATACATATACAAATGGATATAGAATATAAGTAGATATTATGACAATTTATTTTCAATTTAGGTTGCTAACATGGACTTCATTCATTAGTCAGTTCATTTAGTAGAATGGAAGGTGGATAGGTAGTATCGTTATTTTAGCTCGCTGCGATTACCGATTTATTAGAGTAAATAAATGAAACTCTGGTATAACATTCAAGTAATGATACATCGATTATCATGCAATAATACTATTTTAATGTGAATTAAAACATTTTATAATACTTCTTTTCATTTATCCCTCGCGGCAGGTTTTCTTCTACAATATGGTTTATTTTATTAAGCATAAGAACTCTTTTGTAAGTGTCAAATGTGATCTAGTTAAAAACTAATGATTTGATGTTGAACTGGTAATTTCTAGGAAGGCACGATATTTGAAGTGTATAAGCATCTAGTTAATTATGCCTCAAAAGTGTGTTTTGCTATGAAAAGAACTGCTGAATCTGAACAATTAAATATTTTGCCAAAGTCAAAACTACACTTATGCTATTATGTCTAACTGATACACTTGGATTTACAAAATATTTGATTTTCTTAAATTTAACATGTAAATTTACGTTTGAATCCACAAGAATATAATATGTTAAAGATGGTTTATTCTATCAAAGCGATTATTATTATTATTAATATTTATTAAAATAATAAAGATTTATTACTTATTATGTGTTAAGAAAATAATAAATATTGACATACAGAATTAGTTTCTACATTTTCAGTATTCTGTTTTGGTAACAAAGCCACTCTTTACTTATTTTGGTCCGTCAGTCCATATAGATTTTTACTAGGCTGCTTTGAAAGATTAACTTTTTTTTTGTTAATTTTTTAATGAAGATTTCTTTGATCAAAATTAATTAATAATAATTATTCCTCTATAACAAATTAAGGTAGTGTTATTTTCTACGGGAAAACGTAAAGTTCTGATATGTTTCATGAAATTAAATTATGAAATTTCTTAAAAGAAATCCTCTGGTTAATGAGAATTTATCTTATACTTTTATGTTTTTCAGGTTTTTTTTTATAAAAACTAGTTTTATCTTAAAAATAATTTTAAAGAATAAAAGAACAGAAAATATGAATAAGTCCATATAAAGAAGGTTAAAGTAATTTGAAATGATTTAATTTGTTGGAGATTGTTAGAAACGGACGGCTATGTATAAACTCCAATTTTAGAGTAGCTGCGATTTTTGTGTGGTAAATATTTTATGCTTTTCTTAATGAACAAAAAAGTTCTTATTTTCTGTTTTCCTACGAATATTCTCTGGAGAAAAGTTTTCCCACTTATCACTTGATTATTTTCTTACCTCTCAAACTAAATATTACCTCTCACAAGTAACTAGTTTTTTAGTAGCATAACTACTCTAGAACTAAGATTTTCAGTATGTTTTACTCTGTGTCCATTATACAAAGTCACTTGTCAAAAATTGCTGCCATAAAATGATACTTAGAATTAATGCAATCTTTGTTGACTGCTTCAAAAATTGAATTGCATTTGCTTTACTAAGTAACAAGGATGACAACATCCATAAAAGCGAAGCTCTGAAATGGAAGGACAAACGAACATTAACACTTGTAGATTGTCAGAACTGAATTAGCAGAATATTAATGCATCAGTACAAACAATATTGTTAGTAAATTTGTTGCAAATCTGCATAAATAGATGATACTGTTTAAGGACATACTTACATTTTTGGGACTTGTTTATAGAGATGCTTTTCTTATAACATTGTACCTTGTTGTAATAGGAATCAGTTTTTAAAAAATCAGAAGAATTGGATAATTTTAACATACAAAAATTTGTTGTCAAAAAAGTTAAAAAATCGACATGTTTCAAATGGACGTACGGACATTCTGGTATTGATTATAGAGTTGCTACGCTTTCTAAATTGTACCTAACTACTACAGGAATCATCATGCAAAGTTTGGAATCGATAGGACAATTCTAACCTGTTTAAATTAACGAAAAGAGCTAACTCTCTGTGACGGACGGACGGACGGACGGACCGACCCTAATTATAGAAAAGCTTCGCTTTTAATACATAAAAACTCTAATGATGTGTGTAAAATGTTTTTTTTCAGCCGTTTTCAAGATCTTACTGGAAAACATACCAATATAAATCCAGAAACTTTCTTTTATAAAGATAACGGATATATTATTCTTAATATATAATATCAATACTTATATATTTGCTCTATTTTTAAGTTTATTTGTACAAAGTATTCTCATATAATATTTTACTTTTTTATTGCAAATATTATTTATCTTATGGATATAGCTTTTTAAAAAATTCATAAGATACCTAGTGATACTTAGATTATATTAATTTTTCTATCTTTAAAAATTACAAGGAATAACAGTGAATGGTGGGGAGGGGGGCTAACCCACCCTTAAAAATTTATTGTTGCTTCGCAAGACATTTTTTAGTCCCCCTCCCCCCTACCCCACAAAGTTCAATTAGCCCTTCTCTTATTAAGATTTATACACCATTCCAGTAAAAAAGAAATCTAGAAAAACTGATGATAGTGCCTAAAAAAAAGACAACATACTGGCCTACTATTGGTCAAATCAAATGCATACTGCCTATCATTGGTCACTTGTATTGTATGCCGTCATTTTTTCGGCACTATCATAAGTTTCAATCTTTAGCTTCTTATCTAACAAATGTAACGCTCCTTAAGGGGCGATACTTCGTATTCTTCACATTAGCTTTTCTCCTATTTCTAGCCCCTAAGGGGGGCTCTAACCCTGCAGGGTCAATTGCAAGGCAATCACTTAACCCAATATAACCTAACCTAACCTAAAATAACATATTAAAAGCGATTTTAAAAATACGACGAATCTGCCACGAAAGAGACTATACCCAAAAGTTCTACCTGGATGCCCAGGAAATGCTATTCCTTCAGTCTGGACACAGCTGTTGGGTTTCCCAGTCACATTCAGCACTCCTTTCCAATTCTTTATTGGCTTCGGATGTTGGAACCTAAAACGAACAATGGTTATTATTTTAACTCGGCTCCGACTTCGATTAGTTTGCACTTGATAAAACTGAAATGTTGTATTAACACATATATTAGACATTTTTAAAAATGGCCGCGGAAAATAAAATAAAAAGCCATAGCACTGTTTCTTTTCAGGTTTGCCAAGCAAAACAAATATTCCAAACTGTTTCCTTACATATTCGCGGAAAACTGTTTTAATACCGTACAACAAATGTACCAAGGATTTCACTACATTTTCTCTAAGTTTTTTTGTCTGAAGCTAAATATTTTAATAACTGCTGAACCGATTGAGTTTTAGGTCAGCATCACATAAGTCCTTGAATGATTTTTATTTTCAAATCAAAGTCTTTGGATGGTTTTAGGCTATTTTCTGTCTTTCCTTACCCCTCTAGAAGCTAGGGTAGCGACCATATAAAAAAAGTCTGAAACAGCCTTAATAACCTCGATACGAATTTTCCTAAAATTGTAGCCGTATAGGAGATACTAATCAGCCTGAATTAAATATCTAACTAATCTAGAATGTAGACCTGGAGATATGTAGGATTTTTATTCAATGTAGAGATAAAATTATGTTTGTTCGGTGCCAAGCGACTAAATTTATGATCTCCTAAATACTTTTACGAAGGAAGGAAACCATGACAAAATAATATTTCTTTTAAAGCGGAGCATCTTTATAATAAAATTATAAACACGTTCACCCTGAGCTTTCTGAATTTCAGCAATTTTGTAAATAACACTGGTACTCAAAGTTTTACAAACACATTATCTCACAGGATAGCTTAAAAACTTTGGGTACTACCGATAAGTTTGGTTTAAAAATATTACTTTTCCATCAATAATTTAAAAGTTCAATAGGGTTAATTTTGTTTATTATTATTAGGAATGTACATAAATTTATCGTCCATTGTCTTATCCTTTAGGACAATTTGTACATGGGTAAAACTGGTTTGATAGTTTACTTATAAAATATTAATCATCTAGAAAATATTGATTTGACATTTCTATAATCAAGTTTCCAGGCTATTATATTAGAACAAAGAAAAAATATAAGAAAATAATTGAATGAGAACGAGAACATTAATGTCCTTAATTAGCGCAGTATACAAACTCTTATTTTTCATAGAATCTTTAAAAAACTCGAAAAATTTACATTTAAAAACAAGGCTCACAGCATCCATAAAATCAGATGAATAGTATTTTTATATCACAAAAAAATTTCGTTGAAAAGGTTAAAAAGCAACATGTTTTAAATGAAAGTACGGACTTTTTGGTAACGATTAAAGAGTAGCTAAGCTTTCTATATCGTACCTAACTGTTAAAGGAATCATAAAATAAAGTTTGAAATCGTTAGGACAATTCTAACATGTCTAAATCAACAAAAAAAACTGTCACCAATCATAGAAAATCTCCGCCATTGAAAACTTTTCAAATGCTCTTTTTAAGTCAAACTGTTCTTAACAAGAAAATGTGACTAAAGGATTACACCTAAACGGAAAAGAAATGACTCCCTTTTTAAAAGAAGCTTAAAAGTATGCAACGTGACAAAGAGATGGACGGGCCTTATTGATAGAGTAGCCGCGTAAATAAGAAAATATAATAAACTAGCACAAGACAAAAACTATTTCTCTTCTATTTTATATTATTTTAAGAAAGAAAAGGAAAAAAGTATCATTTGTATTTAGTATCAGCAGCTCACATAAATACATTTATGACCAGCGGAATATCCTTCTCAATGTTTAATAAAATATATAATATTTTGCCACAAGATTTTCCCCCTTCCCAATATTTTAGCTAGAAGCAATGTTTTTCTTTTATATACCAGTACAAAATATAAAACAAACATGAATGGATATAGAATATAGTGGATATTAGGACATGGAAATTTAGGTTCCTAACATGAATATCGCTCATGATCACTTTGTTCATCCACTGGTAGGGGAGAGGATGGTGTAAAGTGGTATCATTATTTTAACCAGCTAAAATTTTCACCTTTTCAGAGTACATGATAATCTGGTGCAAGATCCAAGTAATTAAAAATCCATTCAAACATGTACATATTCATCTGTTTACAGTTTCCGAAGGCAAAAAAGAAGAGTATGTGAACATATCCTAAGCTACTTTAACTAAAGAATAAGTAGTTATGACTTACTTTAGAAAAAACTCACCATAAAAAATATTTCATTACTTATAATATTTACTGACGAACGAACATTGTAAAAACGATAAACATGCAATCTTGTAGAATCGAGATTATTTCTAAAGTACTGCATTTGGGCATAAATTTTGAAACATTTGAAAAATTAACAAAGATTTAAAGATATCATTAAAAAAACTTTTTTTGCATAACCTCTTTACTATTTATTACTTTTTATTTTATCCAAATGAAAAATAAGTTAAATATGTATAGGGAATGGGTCTCATCTATTAGAAATTAAAAGTTTAAGTTATATCATCTACAAGGATGACAACATCCATAAAAGCGAAGCCCTGAAACGGTAGGACAAACGGACATTAACACTTGTGTAGTGTCAAAACTGAAAACTGAAAATATAAATGAATAAGAGTCAAAGCAAAATTGTGAGTAAATTTGTTGAAAAACTTCTTGATACAGGATAATGTTTATGGACATACTTACATTTTTAGGACTTGATTATAGAGTTGCTTTGCTTGTAATATTGTCCTTTGTTGTCCTAGGAATCAGTATACCAAAAATCAATACAATCGGATAATTAAATCACATAGAAATTAGTTGTTAAAAATGTAAAAAAAATAAACATGTTTAAAATGGACGTGCGGACATTCTGGTAATGATTATAGAGTTGCTACGCTTTCTAAATCGTACCTAACTACTACTGGAATCACCATGCAAAATTTGAAATCGATATTGAAAACATTAGGATAAATTTTATAATCTCGACTTCTACAAACTGTAGATATTTTTAGGAAGGGAGGGGACATTTGGCTGTTCATTACACTAGTCCCCAAAGTTTTATAATATCATTTTCATTTTCAACAACTATGGGGAATTTTATTGAATTTTGATTGATTAGTTCATTAAGATGAGTGTCCAAACGTTTCAACCACTAATTATAATATGCAGAAGGTCTACTTTTGTGTAGCATCATTAAGATGTACATTGATTTATCAGCCATTGTCTCATCCCTGGAATGTTCTTGAGATATAAATACAGATGTATCTGAGTGTATTTGTAGATGAAATATATATTAACCAAGAAAGAAATAAAGGTTGGTGAGCTTAAAAAGTATAAAGATCAGAAGCAGAATAGTTATCCATCGCCTCGTAATATAGACAGCTTTCTGCGGGTAATAAAATGAAAAATTATTAGATTAAGGCCCAGGTTTTTTTTATTTTTCGTGGAAAACTGTATATATACATGATGCTTTACATGATTTTTCAGTTTGGCTAAGAACTGGTTCTAATCCAGCGGATTTAATCGATTTCGATGCCATACTTGAGAAATTATTCTTTAATATCTTTAGAATCAGCTGATTTGATGTGCAATTTTTTCCGGCCAGAACCAATATTTTTACAAGAGTCCTTTACTCTTCAAGAATATTTTCAAAGTTGGTATACATTTTTTTCCAGAAAATATCATAAAGAATGGAAGCAGAATATGATTATTAAGACGTGGGAAATATAGTTGTCATTTAGATTGCTAACATATTACTCGTTTCTTGGTGAGTTCGTTCATACATTAGGATGGGAGGGAATGGGGTAGAAGGGGGGAATCGTTATTTTAGCCCACTGCAATTTTCACTTTATTAGACAGAAATCTGTTGTAAGATCCAAGTAATAATACAGGGTGGGGCAAATAAGACCGGACAAACTTTAAACGACCATAGCGCCAAAACTATATGACCAATAAGGACGTTTGACCACACTATAACAAGCTTAGGTAATGACCTTTTAGCACAAAAAAATCTTTGGACGAAGATGGACGTGTACAACGAGCTGGCCGCGCATATGTTCAACAAGGCAGATTCCAAATGCGCCGGTGGCTTAAACTGGATTCTCGACTAGGGCCCACTAAATCTGACCTTAGCCCATTTGTAGGTGAGGTAGAGTTATGTAACTTGCTGGGGATACTGTTAGATACATAAGTAAGACACTAGAAAAGACTAGAGCTCTCTATCTTTAATGGCTTGGTCGTAGTACTCCAGCAAAGTGAAACGGTGCAGATTTTGAGATGTAAAAAACGTCAAAAATCGTGAAAATTTCTCGGTAATTGACTTCAGGGACCCATATTTAACTTAAAAGCTCATTTTAGACTATGGGTTGCGCTAACAACCCTAGCTGAAACTTCATGCCATTTCTAAAAAGGTACAGAACGTCGTTTTAGCTCAACTGTGGTCCAAATAAGAGCCTCCGTGTATAAGGGTAGCTTGAAAGTTGGGCGAATTTGGATCCTGCGGTTATTCACGTTCCTAAGGAAATGTGGCCTCCCAGCAGCCCGATCTTAATTCAATGGACTTTTGGGCCTAGGGCTACTTTGAAGCATGCACCAATAGACGTGCCCATACCAAAAAGACCTCCCTCATTGCCACTATCAAGGAGAACTACGCCAGCTTGGACATGTACATTTTGACCTGGACCTGCCGGCAGTTGAGGAGGCAGATAGAGGCGGTGATTAAGGCTGGCAGTGATTTTATTCAATAATCTAATAGTCATATACCTATTTTGTTTGCCAGTTTTTAAGATTCAATAAAATCTTTAAAATTGACGATTTTATGTTCATTTGTTTAGAAGTTAGAATTTGTCCGGTCTTATTTGCCTCACCCTGTATATCCATTCATAAATTAAAATTATCACAAAATGACATATTGACCTAAAATTCCAATTTTCTAAATGAACCTTTATTACTTATGCAGCAAGGATATCATTTATGCCCATGCAGGCTGCTTTGATGCACATTCTAATGTGTTTGATGTGTCTAAACATATGTTACACATATATTTACCTACAAACTACTTACCTACATAACTCCTTAAAATTAAATACATCTATTTCTATTTAGAAAAAAATATCTATAAAGATAAAAATCATAAAAAGTGTTTTTTTATAATAAACAAGTTTGCCTCCAAGTTTTGATGCTTTAAATCAAAAAAAGAGGGATTGATTATTTTAATATAAGCATATATCCTTATATAAAAGTAACAGGTTATCTATCTGTCTGTCTGTATGTAATGAAGGATCCGAAATGGTTCTCCTTTACACAGTAGCTTCTCATCCTGAGATGGTTTATAACTATTTTAGGTGAGGGTACCACCAACCTCCCAAGAAAAATCACAACAAAATATTACTAACCCCATCTAATTTTTTGTTGTTGGTAAACAACTGATCTTAACATAGATAGAAAAAAACATTTGACATGCTCCTAGAGGCCGCAGGGGTGTAGCTGCTTGTAATAAAATAAGATATTCAAATATAAAAAAAATAATTGAAGTGTTTTATACATATATACCATAGTCTCTAACATATGTACTAAAGTAAAGTAATATATATATTAATGTATGATATACTAGCGGCTTCGCCCCTAGCCTCTAGGGGCTTTGCCCCAAGAGGTGATAAAAAAAATGAAGGCGAAATTCGTAAAAAATTAATATTTATTGTTTTTAGTGAGAGAATGTTGCTATTCTTTCATTCAAAATAAATGCTGGAATAAAAAATATTTTTGAACAAAGGACCAAGGAAATCTTCTGCAAAAAAAAAAAAAAAAAAAAAAAAAAAAAAAAAAAAAAATGGGGGGGGATTTTTGTTTTTGGGGGGGTTGGGGGTGTCCCACCCCCCAAGAAAATAGCTTAAAACCACCACAGGACCAATAGGTATATACCCTGAAGAGTAGAATCCGATCGGTTCAGTGGTTACCGAGATCTTAAGGGACAGACAGACGGACAGACGGACAGACGGTCAGACGGACAGACGGACAGACATCGTTCTACTTTGTATTATAGATATATTGTAAAGACTTGATATTTGATAAATGATGGTGCATGGTACTGCCATACAAATATCTAAACATTCACCCAACAATAGAGATTATATAGAGTACCATACAAATATCTAAACATTCACCCAACAATAGAGATTATATAGAGTAACATACAAATATCTAAACATTCACCCAATAATAGAGATTATATAGAGTACCATACAAATATATAAACATTCACTCTCTAATTATCATTATTTTAAATTAACAGGATCTCTGTCTGTTTGTACCGAAGGATATCGGTAACCGCTGAACCGATATGGTTCTCCTTTACAATTTAGCTTCTCATAGGTCATATATAAAAAAAATAAGGGGATGGAATTTTCTTTTTCTTTTTAAAACTAAAAATAATAATGGTCGAATTCAACCACCACCACCATCAAGACCTTTAGGGACGTAGCCACTCGATTTTATAAATAAAGTAGTAAGTTTCTTTGTCTGCAGCATAAAATCTCTAAAACTTGTGAAGAACCATCGAGCTGTTTAGGAAAGATTTATTTATACCATTCACAGATTAAGTTTCTACTCTAATTAATATCTTTTTTCCCCCTACAGACTATAGTCTAGGAAGGCTAAATATCTAAATATTAACAAGGATGACAACATCCATAAAAGCGAAGCACTGAAACGGTAGGACAAACAGACATTAACACTTGTATAGTGTTAGAACTTAATTATCATATTATAAATTTATAAGAGTCAAAGCAAAATTATAAGTAAATTTGTTGTAAAACTGCTTGATACAGGATATTTTTTATGGACATACTTACATTTTTAGGACTTGATTATGGAGTTGCTTCGCTTATTACATTATACTTTGTTGTCCCAGGAATCAATATACCAAAAATCAAATCTATCCGATGATTTGATCACATAAAAATTTGTTGTTAAAAAAGTAAAAAAATCAACATGTTTAAAATGGACGTACGGACATTTTGGTAATGATTATAGAGTTGCTACGCTTTCTAAATCGTACCTAACTACTAAAGGAATCACCATGCAAAATTTGATATCGATAGGACAATTCTAACATGCTTAAATTAACGGAAAAAGCTATCCGTTACGGACGTACGGACGGACGGACGTACGGACGGACCGACCCTAATTATAGAAAAGCTTCGCTTTTAAAAACACTACATATAAATATATATAGGCTATTGAATATATGAAAATTGGAAATATTGATTCACATGACTTTTAGAAAATGTATAGGCACAAGAAAAACAATAAATCAAGTTACTTGAAATTTAGAATAATGTATGTTGATTGAAAATTTTACCTCGTTTATTTCTAACGCAACTGAACCGGTTCTGGAGTGAAAAAAATAGCATATCTAATCTATACCATAGTTATAAAGAATAGTATATTGTTTGTAATTCCCTCAAAACAAAATAATAAAATTTTACAAATTTAACCCCAAAAATATTAGAATGAAATGGTATTACTCCTCCAAAATCCTCCGAAAAATCTTGAACGCCATTCTGAAATTTTTTTTCGGGGATCTAAAGAGATAAGACAATGGCTGATAAATTGATGTACATCCCCAATGATGATACACAAAATTACCCCTTCTGTAGATTACAATTAGTGGTTGAACCGTTTGAACACTCAATTTAATAAAATAACTTATCAAAATTCACCAAAGTCCCCAAAGTTGTAAAGCAAACGAATAAGAAAACGTTATTATGAAACTTTGGGGACTAGTGTAAAAAACCGCCCATTGTCCCCTCTATCTGAATTTTTTTTGTTTCCGTATCCGCGGTCATTCAAGAATTATATTATATTTCATTTTATTAAATTAAGTAAACTGAAATAAAAACAGTTTAGAACAACATTTTCTTGAATTTAAATTTGAATTATTTTGTGCGAGTATTTATGTTTATATAATTGAGACAGATGCAGGGGTCTAAAGGGATAATACAATGACCGATAAATTGATGTTCAAAATTACCACTTCTGTAGATCGATTACTGTTAGTGGTAGCACCTTTGGAAACTCAACTCAATGAACCAACCAATCAAAATACAATTCCCAAAGTTGTTAAGCCAGCGAATAAGAAAAATTTTGGGGACTAGTGTAAAAAACAGCCAAATGAACCCTCCATCCCTGAGAAAGATGTATGTTTGTCAGGGACAAAGGTTGTTATATATCAACAGGAAAAACTTTTTTTTGTCAGGCGAATCTAATTTTCTTTCGAATCCTGTATTATTCCCTCATTCATAATTAGATAAAAAACATGCACTTGTACAATGAGATATCAAAAATCAAATAACTTTGTCTCAACCATAAAATATCATCATTGACAAGCGGATAAGCCCCCTAGAAGCCTCTAGTGGCAATTGAGAATTTTTTTACAGTGTCAATTTCTCTAGGATGATAAGGTACCTTCTCCTAAAAGAGTTTTAAACCTTCCATGGACCTACTAGAAGCTTCACTGTAAAGTAGAAAAATATCGGTCCAGCAGTTTTACTTTTTTATTAGAGTTGGCCTAAAGTTGTAAACAAAATTCTCTTCTGTTGCCTTATCCCTGCTCTCTGATACTTGTAAACACAAGTTTCTTAGAACACAATTAATTTGAAAAGCTCGCTTGTGTAGTTCAAAGTTTTCATTTAATCTGATCCAAACTTGGGATCCAGTGGAAAATACAAAGGAGCCTATTTTTTATACTTTAAAGATTAAAATTAAAGAATAGAGAGGGAAGGGGTTAAATAACGTTATGCCGAGATCCCTGGGTTGACTTTCAATTGAGAAAAGCAACCAATAGCGTGTGGAATATTATCACAGCCAAGAACATTACTAACTTCGAACACTATTAGAATCAGCAGAGCAATGTCCAATAATATAAAAAAAGAACAAACAAGGATGACAACATCCATAAAAGCGAAGCTATGAAATGAAAGGACAAACGAACGTTTACACATGTAGATTGTCAGAACTTAAATTTTAGGACTTGTTTATAGAGATGCTTCGCTTATAACATTGTACCTTGTTGAAATAGGAATCAGTTATCAAAACATCAGAAGAATCGGATAATTTTAACATACAAAAATTTGTTGTCAAAAAGTTAAAAATCGAGAAGTTTAAAAAAGACGTACGGACATTCTGGTGTTGATTATAGAATTGCTATGCTTTCTAAATTGTACCTAACTACTACAGGAATCACCATGCAAAGTTTGGAATCGATAGGACAATTCTAACCTGTTTAAATTTACGAAAAGAGCTAACTGTGACGTACGGATGGACGGACGGACCGACCCTAATTATAGAAAAGCTTCGCTTTTAAAAATGAACACTTTCACGCGAAAAGATTCCAATTTCATCCACCTATTACTATTTGCAGGCTCCTGGTTTATAATTTCGTCTTTTCTAAATATGGGGATCTGGGTACTATAATGATCAATCCGCATTGCTACCAGCCGTTCGTCTTTTAGCAGCCTTGAAAATTGTTTAAAAATTACATTATTTATAGAATAAATGTATAGATATACAATCCAGATAACTACCTGGATCCAGTGTTGGAGACCTTTTTCGTCTGCAAGCAAGTTGTTTCATGCTTTTTAAATATTTCTGAAGCTATTGATATTCGAAAACCTTAATTGAAAGTCGGCACAGGGAATACAGCTAATCAACCCATTCCCCCTCTATTGTTTTACTTTAATATTTAAAGTTTTTGCCCTGATCCTGAAGTTTTAGTAAGTAGGTCTCTCTTATTTCTGCCACATCAGTAATTAAAGTGTCTACCATCGTAATATTATGTTATTATATTTTGTATAAATGGATTTATCTTTACCTGGATCTTTCATACTATCTAATAAAGTGAAACTTGATCAAATAACAATCTCCCCTACTACCCCCTCCTCTTACTACTGGATAAACGAACTGACCAATTAATGACAGTGGAATAACAACCTAAGATATAAATATTCTCAAGTAAAAAAAAAATGCAGAAACTTAGAACTATATTATACTTATTTTCTATTAATAAAAAATGTAATTTAAACTTTTGTCATCAGGTTTACATTTCAAAGAATTTACACTTTTGTAACTGCATATTTTTAAGTTGAAAAAATTAAAAATCTCTTCTTTATAAACAAATAATGTTTTATTTTTTTATCTCGCTATAGGTCATTGAGTTCTTTATTTTCATTAATAATCTTTGGAATTTAAAATTCCAAATGTCAAATCTAAAATCTAATGTTTATGCTTTTTAAATGAATATCATTTATGTAAATGATTTTAAATTTTAACAATTTAAGTTTCCGGATTGTAAGCTGGCTATATATATATATATTTTGTTCTCTAATTTATCCCAAGCTCTTCTATCTCAGAGTGCACACACACACACGCACAAACACACTGCACAGTTTTCATATTTCCTTCAATACTATAAAAAAATACAAAAGTTTTTCAGAAACATTGTGAAATTAACAGTTGTGAGCTTATTGTCTTACAATACAGTAACGAACGCTTTCATTGCATAAACTTTCTTTAGATGAAGTTGTAAATATTTTTCTCTCATGGCTTAAGATTTTGATAATTACTAAACCGATAGAGATCCTCATTTTAGAAAAACTTCACATGGATTCCAGGATTAATTAAGGCTACTTTATTTTCAGATTTAAGTCTTGGTACGTTTTAAGGCTATATTTTCTGCACTTTTGAGCACATAGCCCCTAGATGCTAGAGGTGCATTCGCTGATAAAGCTTATAAAAAGGGTGTGACGTCCTATTCAAAGAAAGCAGCAGTAGGTTCCCATTCTCAATCTTTCAGAAAAATGCAAATTTATCAATAATCAAACTCTAATTCTACTCGATAATATGCAGAAGAGCAAGAACTGCTATTTTACAATTAAAAAATCCGATGTTTTGTGTGAATTTTAGTGAGTTCAATTAAATATTGAATTTGGCGGAAAGGGCATTTAGATTTTGCACGCAGCCAATTTACAGCTTATATTCGGAATTAATAATAAACAGGGAATGAGAAGTTTATTCTATTAAATATAAATTTAACATAAACCATAATAATATTTGTTAAATTAAGAATTTTAATGCAAAATAAGCAATACTTGCTGTTCTTGAGCCAGGGCATGGCTAGAAAATTGATGTGACTAAATATGGGCACAATAACCTGAAGCAAAAGCGTAATTGGCAATATGAAGTGTCGGCTTGCTGTCGGTGAAATTTCGGGCCATACTAGATACGTTTTAAATAATACCTACTGCTGTTATGTTAGGCGCGTAGAGTAGGGGGAATGTTTACCTATACCCCCATTTCCTTTCCTCCCACTGATGAACGAACTGACCAAAAAGTTATGTCTATGTTAGCAACCCAGATTGAAGACAAGTTTTTCACTGATATAATTTCCACGTATATTCTATATACATTATTTAACTTGGTTGAAGTGTGATATATGCACCAAGAAAATGAAGTTACAATTTTTCTTACAGAAAGAATAAAGATATGAAATTGTAAAAACATCTCTCATTTTTTTTACACTTTTTGCATAATACAAATGAAAAAGTGAAGTCAAAATTTGAGTCCTTTGAGTCTCTAAAAGCAAGATTTTATGAAAATGATTTTTTGATGTGCATAACATTTCAAGCTAAAAGCGAAGCTTTTCTTCAAATGCATGTGTCAGTCCGTACGTCCAAAACAGAAACAATTTTTTAAAAATTTTACATTTTTATATTTTGCCTATTAAAATCAAATTTAATATGATATAAATTATCCCATAATTTAATATTTTGAACGGGTATTTTTTTATCTACACTAAATAATTTTCTGTTTCTTCTTTAAATTTTTGTATGCTTTCATCATTGCGTTGCAAAATCAAAAGTCTTCGTCTTTTTCACTAAGACCAATAGAAAAGTAATGTTCTAATGTTAAAAGTAAGGCTGAAGGAAATATTTTTCCAGTATGGATTCGAAACCGATTATTATCCGCTAGAAGAGAAACAGTTCTGAGCCATACAGAAAAATCATGTTTCTTATGATGATATAGACAATTTGTACGAATAATACAATATTAATACCAGTTACGTAAGCCACTTCGGCATCTAGGGGCTAACAAAACTGACACTTTTCTGATATTTTTTCATTTTTCTATTCGCAGAAAGCTATCTATAACACGATGAATAACTATTCTTGTTTTGATTTAAAAAATGATAAATCTTTATCTATATTTTTGTGTGCACTTAAATTGTAACTAGCTCCAATAAAACACCAGGAGGTAGGTGTGGGAGAGGAAGGGGGGAGGGGGTTACTGGCCAGCTGTAATTGCAATAAGATTTATGTTCTATATTATATTTCCAATTTGTTTCTGTTTAAAGGGTTTTACTCGTGTTTTATAGTTTTGTTGTACTCTTTAAAAAGAAATGATTTTCAACAAATGGGGGTAGTACGCTTGCTTATTATTTGTCTGCAAAATAAAATCGATTTATTGATTTTTACTTTCTCTTAATGAATCCCCTGATGATTAGTAATATGTTTTTAAAATAATGTACTTTTCACTTTTTAGACTCACATAAAATTGTAGATAATAATTGATGTAAAAAAAGAATTAAATTTTATCAAACCTATTTCTATTTTATTAAGTTTTAGCTTGAATTTGGGATTGCTGTTATCCTTGTTAAGTAAATGTAAAATTTTTGCAGAACTAATTTTCAAGAAATAAATCTTATTTATCTAATTATAATAGCAGCCAAGTAATGAAATTGAAAAAGCTTATCCATCTATACGCCAAAAAAGTAATTCAATATGTGCTTTAAAAATGGAATGGTGAAGTTTTAATTTTAAAACAAAAAAAATAAAGACCAACCAACATAAAATTATTATAGAGTAGCTTCGTAACCTATTACTATAAAATATTACCTGAGATTACCAACAGGCGGCTCCGCAAACGGAATCTTGCCCCAGACCTCGACCTCCTTGCCCAGGTCGCTGACCATCCTCTCGCCGACCACCTTGCCACTGGACGTGTCCACAACAAGACTGTCATCACCGTGGAGCAGAGGAAAAGAGGACACCAGCAGGTGGATTACTAGGTACACCTCTATCATCTCAATATCATTATTTTACTGTCTGCAATTTAAGATTTTATGTTAATTCGATAAAGATTTTCCAATACTTTCATGCATATATATATTTTAAAAAACTGAAGTTTTCAAGTAAAACTTCCAAGTAATAAGATTTTAAAAATATTAGTAAAGATTCTTTAAAAACTAACCCCACCCCAATTAATGATTTATTTTTATTTTTTTATGGGCTCGACGTACTGACAATCAATTGTCTAAAGTAGATTCCTAAAAAATCAGATGTTTTATCAAATGTCGCGTTTTCGCTTGCTTTGATAAGGTCAAGGTGACATAAATTAGATCTCTTAATTTCAATTCAAATTGAACATAGTAATGGATTTATTATTGCTTTGATCTTACACCAGATTATCGTGTACTCGAAACTTGTAGCTGACTAAGCTAAAGATTCATCTCATTTTCCGTTTTCCAGCGTTCTCCTCTTAGGAGGCGTTAGGTCAGGTTTTATGCTAGGCAGGCGCAGCGGCCAGAGTTCATAGTTCTGTGGGGGAAGGGGGGGGTACTCAAATTTTCAAAATTGAAAAAATATTTCTAAGAGGATATTACCCATTTTCCTAATCCCTTTCTACTAGATGAACGAACTATATCCATATATCATAGTTCATAAAGTAAATTCAAATGTTTTCTCCTTTTCAGATGCATGCACTTAAAAATTGCAAACTAACATACATAAAAAGAATACAGTACGCAGCACACAAAATCCTATTTAATTGACAGAAAAAAGGAAATTGAAAAAAAAACTATTTCTGTAGTTAAAAATATAAAGTTTTTGTGTGTTCGGTTTAACTTTGACTCTAAAACCCTTGTAGTAGAAATATATGTATGTAAGTAAGTAAGTATGTATCAGGACTTGACAGCTGCTTTCGGTGACTCGGCTAAAGAAAAAAACTAGCGGCTTAATTATGTTTTATCATATTTTGTTTTTGTTTGTACTGTTGTTAACTGACTATTCGGGTTGTCGGCAGCTATACATAAATTGAAGCATTTAATAGTGCCTATAAAAATGACGCCACACTGGCCTAATATTGGTGAATTAAAATCTAAACTGACCTGCCATTGGTAATTTAGTCTGTGTATTGTCCTATGATTGGTCATTTGTTTTGTTTAATGTAATTTTTAATAGGCTTTATAAAGAGCTTCCTATATATTTTTTATTAGCAGTGGATGTGCCATAACAGCGGAATGTCCTTAAAAAACGCGCCAAAGCATACCACTGTGATTTGTTTAAAAATAAATCTGCGGCTGACAAGACCTGAAAAGTGTAGTAGTTTTCTTTAGCTCAACACTTGAAATGAAAAGTTTGGTGTGTCTGAAAAGGAAAAGGCTGAGGAGAATATGTATGTATATTACATTTGAACATATAAGAAAATGTTAAAAAATACAGGGGGCTCCAATAATTACTGACATTTTTTTAGGCGATGTAACAAACAAATAGATAGATTATTTATAAAAGATTTATCTATTAAAGGGAAAATAAAATTATTGAGGTGAATTTTTAAATCAATTAGGGTCGCTTATTTAGGCAAAAAAATTTTGTGAATCCTCCAAATTCGCTTTAAAAATCTACAAAAATTTAATACAATCATAAAAGGGTTATAAACATAAGATTTCGTTAAATTTTTGTAGATTTTGTGTGATTTTAAGAAAATAATTTTACCTACCTAAAGTTTTGGCCTCACTAAGCGACCCTAATTTTATTTTAAGAATCGACCTCTGTTTAAAAACCGGTACATAAAAAAACTAATTGTTATACTGAAAATATTATTTTTCTTAACAACTTTGTTATGTTTTTATTTAGGCTTTACCCTTCTGCTAATCCAGTGTTTGCTAAGCTAAATAATTACTTTTAATCCACTACCTTTGCAAACACATATTGTATGTGTGTGTGAGTGTGTGTGTGTGTGTGTGGGTAAGGGTGTGTATGAAACAAGTTGTGCTTAGAATAAATCCTAATAAAATATATATTGCTCCAGCACCTGGGAATGGGAAACTTGTTTAATTTTACAAACATTTTATTTGAATTAAACACCATCAAACTTTGTTTCAGTTTACAATTATTTTAGAATTTTAAAGCATAGCTGAAGTTATAGTGAAGATAAGTAAAGTGCCATGTGTGACGTCATGAAAATACGTTTAAATCCATCTCTTTTTTAGGTGTTTCCTTTCCAAGCATCCTTCCTTTTTAGACGTATTTTTATGACGTCACACATGACACTTCCCGTATCTCCAGGCATAGTTAAAAAAGTCTTTATTGAAAAGTCCTAAGTGCAATCTATTAAATGTTTTTACAGATTCAATTTGATATATCAGATTGATTTTTGAAATATTTTTAGATGATTTCTAAATAACGAAGGAAAAAAAAGAAAAACTCAGATTAATGTGCTGCACATAAAACTATGACGTGCACTGGGTTATGTCTAGATGGCAAATAATAATACAGACAACAATAATTGTGTTATTTTGTTTTCAGGTGGGTTGATACACCCCCATAGGTACCCAACCAACTGTATAACTAACATACTCAGAAGTTAAACAAGCGTCCTTTGATTTGTAAATTAAATCGTGAAGCGCCAAAAATTTCTCATATCCTTTAAATTTATTTAGGGGTTTGTCACTTTTTTAACTTTTAACCAAATTGGCAGTTTTAGGGCGACGTAGACCCTTGTTAAGGAGGGGGGGGGGGGGGGATAAGCAGTATAAGAGATGAACACCCAGTGGGGTGCCTTCACCCTTCTGCATGGCTTATGATAAAAAGAGTAGAATTTTAAAAGCCACATGAATAATCTTGTATATAACTATCCCTGTATAGAATCTGATGTTACAGCTGGGGAATGGTTCAAGTCAAGTTTTAGCTTCTCTCCAGAGTTTTAAAACTTTCAATTTGGTTAGGAAATTTCATCTTCTTTACTTACACTGGATTACTCTACATTTTATTTTTATTTTCATGTAAACTATGTACATTTTTATAAAATCTTTTAAACGCGAAGCATTAGTATAACAAGGATATAACATCCATAAAAGCAAATCTCTAAAACGGTAGGACAAACGAACATTAACACTTTGAATGTTATAATTATCCTATTCATCTTATTTTTGAAATACTGATTCCTATTACAACAAGGTGCAATGTTATACGCGAGGCTTATAATCAAGTCCTAAAAATGTCCTTAAACAGTATGCTCTATTTAAGCAGTTTTGCAACAACCTTTTACAATTTTGTTTAGACTTATAAATTTATATTCTACTTATTCAGTTCTGACACTGTACAAGTGTTAATGTTCGTGTTTATCATACCGTTTTAGAGCTTTGCTTTTATGGATGTTGTCATCCTTGATTTTTTTCGTATTAGGGTATGTTCGTACGACTGACCGTTCATGAACAATTATCTTTAAAACTAATTGCTTTTATATTAAATTGACAGAATACGCTATTAAGCTACATTTAGTTGATCTTTAAACATGAAAAACATCGCCTATTTACGCGCCTTTTTGTCCTTGTGAAGTTATTTTAATTTGCAAGTTATGAGGAAAATGTTTGGAAAAGACGCTTAGAATTAAGTTGATGAATACCTAATCAGGCAGAAATTTTGCAGAAACTTGTAAGACTTATTAACGCCGCATGCAGAAAAAAGAAACTATTTCAAATTTGGCTTGGATAATCGCCAGTTATGTTTTTCTTCCAAGTATTTTTAAGCTTCATAGAATCAGAGTTCCGTTATTTATTTATTAGAAAATAAAGATTACGTCAATGGTATAGTTTTTCTTATATAGAGCTATATCATAATTACTTTTAAGTCAGTTCATTATAAAAATTCTAAATTTATTCTAATTTAAAAGTAACAGTGTCTGTCTGTGTGTCATACCAATAAGGTTCTTTCTTACATTGTAGCTTTTATTAGGTTGGTAGAGGTTTATAACTACAGTGTGTTTTTTTTATGAGAACTTTTTTGAAAGCAATTTTACCCCACTTATAGTTATCAGAATTTAATGATTAATGGCTTATTTTCTTTGTTTTTAAGGCAATTAATAGAACAACAAAAAAATATTTAAGTTTTTATTTAAAAAGTACAGTAAAATCTAAATTTCAAAACTTAGGTGTCAACATATAAAAATGGTTTTAGCGCATTTTTCTTTAAAAAATGGATTTTCCGTAGTCGACTTTGGGGGGCCAGTACTCCCTCCCTGGTTGAGATATGACCTTCAAACTTTAATATGTTCTAGTACATGTCCCTAATAGTATATGTATACATTTTTAGCTCTATATCTCAACTTTGAAGTGTTTAGCAGCCATTCTTGCAAAAGGTTGATTATTTGAGCATAAGAAAAATGCGCTAAAACCATTTTTAGATGTTGACACCTAAGTTTTGAATTTTAAATTTTACTGTACTTTTTAAATAAAAACTGAAATATTTTTTTGTTGTTCTATTAATTACCTTAAAAAACGAAGAAAATAAGCCATTAATCATTAAATTCTAATAACTATAAGTGGGGTAAAATTGCTTTCAAAAAAGTTCTCATAAAAAAAAAACACTGTATTTTGGGGGAAGGGTACAACCATAAATCGCCAATGCTATTTTTAGGTGGCGGTAGACGATGGCAATGTATGACTTACTGGACCTACAAGGGTTCCGAAATTATTTTTTGTCAGCCTTTTTATATGAATGTAATTGCAATCAGCGATAGAAACAATAGTCAAGGTATATAAACAGAATGATTTCTTTTATTGAGGGTTTACTATCTCACCCTTCCCCCACTCACCACAAAAAAAATTTTATTCCAGCGCGGCGCACAAAAGAATTTAGAGATCTAAAGAGATAAGACAATGGCCGATAATTTGATGTACATCACCAATACATTAAATTACCCCTTCTGTAGAATACAATTAATGGTTGAAACGTTTAGACACTCAACTTTATGATCAATCCAATCAAAATTCACCAATTGTCCCAAAAGTTGATAAGCCAACGAATAAGAAAACGCTATTACAAAACTTTGGGGACTAGTGTAATAAACAGCCAATTGTCCCCACTCTTTCTGCAGTAGCAAAGTATAAGTATGGATAGCTTTGATAAAAATGTTTGTTGTCAGCAACTTTTACTCTGTCACTGTTAGTGCTCATACTTTAAGGTTACAAGGATCAACGTAATGGAAAGAATCTTAGCCATAACTTTCCTCTTGTAAACATATGTCGAATTGGACCAATAACATAGCCTTAAGTTAGATTAGGATAAGTTGCGTTGATTTGTAAGCTTTTTATAATGCCTATACAAAATGACGTCATACTGGCCTATCATTGGCAGTTTAGTCTGTGTATTGACCTATCATTGGTCATCTTTACTGTATGACGTTATTTTTTTAAAGGCACTATAAAGAGCTTCGTTGAATTGTGTTCTAAATATGGGATAGGCTACGGTAAGGTTTATAACCCTACAAGGGGCTTGCTGACAGTGTTTGAAATACCTATGGGACCCGTATACGATAGGGTCTTAGCTAAATGTCTAACGATGTAACTATCAGAGAACTTAACCTTTAATACCATATAATAAATCAGTTTTGATCACTTTCATAAAAGTTTATACACTTCAGAAAATAGCCTAAAACAAGCCTAATATCGATGTAAAATTTTGCTTCTTCTAATTAAAATAAATATTACATTAGAATGAGTTGTAGCGTAGCTTTTCTTGTGTCAATATGTTTGTGTTATTTCTATGTATATACGTCATACCATATTGTAATAAATATGTACTTACACAATACATAGTATACACATTTTTTTATTTATTCCACAGTAGATTGTATAAGTGAAATATTGTTTACTTAAGATGTTATTCTAACATAAGTTATTTGTTATATGTTAACTCTATTTTGATAACTAAAAAATCATTTTTAAAGTAAACGGTTAGTTCTTTTCGTTCATTTAGACATATAGAATTGTCCTATCGATTTCAATCTTTGCATGACGATTCTTGAAGTAGTTAAGAATTAGAAACTACTTAGATTTAGAGAGTGTAGCAACTCTATAATCGTTATAAGAATATATGTAAGTCTTTATAAAACATGTTAATTTTTAACCTTTTTGACAAAAATTATTTATGTGATAAAAATATCTTATCGTATGATTTTTGGAATTCTATTACAACAAGGTACAATGTTATGAGCGAAGCATCTCTATGATCAAGTCCTATATACGTAAGTATGTCCTTACTGTGTATTCGCTCCAGAAAATAAAAGTCCACTGATTTTCCACACTGTTCTTTACTCTGAGAGACTAATATTCTACTCGCATCCCACACTTTTTTACAGCCAAAGTTAGAAAAAAAACTCTTTGATATAGAACAAGTTAGTATGGGATGCCTTTTCTTTTCCTGCTTTATCTATATAATACAAAATTGTTGATAAATTGAAAGGTTCATATTAGTACTAGCGGCTTCGCCCCTAGCCTCTAGGGGCTTTTTATCAAACTAATTTTTCGTGTTTTAGATTTTAAATAAAATTATATTTTTTTTTTTTTTGGGGGGGGGGTATTTTTCATTTTTTTTTTGGGGGGGGGGGTTTAGGGGTGTCCCACCCTCCAAGAAAATAGTTATAAACCTTCCCGGGACCTATGAGAAGCTACCCTGTAAAGGAGAACCCGATCGGTTCAGCGGTTAGCGAGATCCTTCGCTACAAACAAGCAGACAGACAGACAGACAAACAAACAGACAGACAAACATCGTTCTACTTTGTATTATAGATATTTGAAACATATTTATAAAAATGATATAAAATCAAATTTAATATTGCAATGTGATATGAATCAACTTATTTCTCATAATTTAATTTTCATATTTTCAGAAAATTAATTTTAAAATACTTAGAATTACTTAATAAATTATTTTTTTTAAAGTAAAAGTGAAAGAAAAAATATTTTTATTTATTGCTTCATATTATAGAAAGCTTTCCAAGACATTAAAATGAAAAAATATAAGATTAAAACCAATTTTGTTTGATCAGAGGGTTCCAATGCCCGGGCTAACAAAACTAATATTTGTGGAAAACTGTCTGTCATACGATGCTAAACATGTTTGTTCGTATGGCTGAGAACCGGTTCTAATCTATAGGATATTATTCGGTTTGGAAGCTATACTGAAAAAAATATTCATTTATGTTAAGGATACTAACAGTTTTAAGATTAGATTATAAAGATGCTTTGCTTTTGACATTGTAAAACATATTAATCATAGAAATAACCATTACAAAAATTTGAACAATGAAATAATTACATCATGTAAAAATTCCAAAAAGCTTAAGAATCTAAACATTTGAAAAACTTTTTATAAGAAATTGCTATGCTTTCTAAATTTTACTTTTTGATCCAAGAATTTGTTTTAATAGTTTAAAATTAATAGGACTATTTTAACGATCATATCTATCGCTACGGACAAACGGACCACCCCTAAAGGCGAAACATCTTTACTTTTAAAAATAGTTTGTTTAACAGCATGCTTGCACATGGTTCGTGTTTTTCTCTTTTTTTAGCTGAATAACACTTTTTAATATCAGATAAAGCAAAAAATAAGAAAACAATATATCCTGATAAAAATTATGATTAAAAAGATATAATACAAAATTCACTGACATGGATTACATCACAATATAAATAAAAAAAACTTTAAATTTTATAGAAAAATTATATTTTTAATAACGGTAACCAGGGTTTCCTCTCCCGTACAGATTTGAGGCTTTACTGTCCTCTTGGTTGTATTACAACAAGTGTATAGATTGGGGATTCTGGCTTACAACACAGGAACAGAAAGATATAGAATTGTGTATACATAGTAGGAAAGAGGGTGGGGTGCAATATTAGATGGGGGGATCTTGAAGAGAGGCATTCTTACTTATTTTCTTCCCTTTTTTATCCTCCCCCCTGCTATAATCTTTCTCTCAACTTTCCATCTCTCTTCTCACTTTCTCTCACTTAAAATAGTGAGCTTAGAATCTCAGAGAGAATCCTCTCGGAGAAGACTCTCTCTGTGTAGTTACATGTATGTGTGTGTGTGTGTGTGTGAGTGTGGGTGTGTGTGTGTGTGAGTGTGGGTGTGTGTATTAGGGGGTGACAAAGTAATATGTGTGTGTGAGTGTGGGTGTGTGTATTTGTATGTATGGGCGCATGCATACACGATGCTTATCCTGATCCGGGCAATAAGCAACCATTTTCAGGCATTTGGAAATTCTAGTAATTTTTCTTTGATTAATATAATAAACATAGGTATTTGATAATTATCTACGGAAAGCTTTTCTGCACTTTAGGATTGTCCGTCTGTCCATAACGGATAGCTATAAATGATAATTTATTCATAAAAAGTGACTACCGCCTAGCACACAAAAGGCTCTGTACTCGAAGGGGCAGAGAAAAAATAGCTGAAACCATCCAATCACAATCAAAATAGCCTAAAGACCTATGTGAAGCTTCACTAAAAAAAAGAGAATTAAATCGACTTAGCAGTGATTGAAATCTTAAGCTTCAGACTAGAAATACCTTTCTACTTTATACAACAAGGATGACAACATCCATAAAAGCGAAGCTCTAAAATCAAAAGGAAGGACAAACGAACAATAACTCTAGTAGATTGTCATACCTTAATAAGCAAAACATTAACTTCACACTAGTCTAAAAGCATAAATTTTGCCAATAACTTATATACAAATTTGTTTAGACTTCTTATTACTTCTGACACTCTACAAGAGTTATTGTTCATCGGTCCTTCCTTCTGATTTAGGAGCTTCGCTTTTATAGATGTTGTCATCCGTGTTTTTTTTCCAGCTTCACTCCATATCCTTCTGCATGTTATAAATATTATTTTAGGTAAAAGCCATAATACACTTGATGTAATAGAACAAATATTGGATAAAAATACCTGTATAGTATGTTTATAAAAGTAAAATAATAGAGGGGACAGGAATTAAATAACTATGTATGTTCACGAGGTGGAGACCCAGTGCCGACTTTAAATTGGGTCTTTGAACATAAGCCAATAGCGTTGGAATATTAGCCAAGTCGCTACAAAAGAGTAGAAAGCAATTTACTATCAGACGATAAAGTTCACCACCACTGGAACCAGGTGGTTGTAAAAGTTATACTTCAATACTTACTTATACATTTAATGTATGTTTATGTTGTAGAATAAATCAATATCTGAAGAAGTAAGGAAAAAAAGTTGTGCAATGGAGGCAAAGTCATTGCAGGAAAGGTTAGATGCTGTCAGGGATTGCTAGATGCTGTTTTTGGGTTCTTGCCAGGTATAGGTATAGGACAATGGTCGATAAATTGATGTGCCTACCCAATGATGAATCACAAAATTACCCTTCTGTAGAGTTAAATTAGTGATTGAAACTTTTAAACAGACATGAATCAAAATTCACTAAAGTCACAAAAGTTGTTAAACCAACGAATGAAAAACGTATTATAATACTTTGGGGACTAGTGTAATAAACAGCCCATTGTCCCCTCTCTCTCTCTCTCTAGGTCCTTTCACTAATTAATGTATATTAAATCTAGCGGTTACGCCCCTAGAGGCCTCTAGTGGCATTTAAATGTTTTTTATTTTATTTTGAATATCTAATTTGAGAAATAATTTGTCTAAGTTGCGATCAGCTGTTAAAATTATGTCTCTACGCAGCGCCACTACGCTAGCGACACTATTCGGCGGGAATATTTCAATTTTTTTCGATTTTATTTTGATTTCTCTTGGGAGGGTGGTGGTACCCTCCCCCCAAAAAGTTATAAACCTTCCCGGGACCTATGAGAAGCTACCCTGTTAGGGAGGTTCAGCGGTTAGCGAGATCCTTTGGTACAAACACACAAACACACAGACAGACAGACATCATGTTACTTTAGTATAAGGATAATGGCAGGTGAAGCAATACTGGACTAAGGCTTCCCCATACTGGAGGAGCTATCAGTGTCACACGCCGAACACTCCAGCTCCAAACACTCCTAGGGTAACATTTTTAATGCATGGGTTATAAAATAAGGGGAGAGGGGGAGATTTTTCGATCCGCTTTTATGCTTGAGAAATTTAACAGAAATTTAATTTCACCAAAAATATGTATATTGCAAAAAAAGCATTATTTTTAATGATAAAAAAAATATTAAAGCTGCGGCTGTAGTAAAGCCCTCACAAGACTATCTGACAAGAATGTTTTTTTTTTCTGAGAATTATGCGGATATGTCAAACTTAAAAACTTTTTCTGAATTAACGAAAAACTTAATATTTTTCATATAACAAATGACATTTAATAATTAATTTATGTTTCCGAGATTTATTTTACACTTGCTTACATCCTTGTTATCATAATTATTCTATACCTATTTGAGCGACAACTTTTTATATTTTTTAACTTATAAAATATTTAAGAGAGATTTTTTATAAAACGGCTTGCTTTATTGCATCAAGATCCATGACAGCTAGATCTATATAAGAAATAAACGTCTATAAATGAGCTCGAGTCTTCCAATAACAGAGTGTTTAATACTCATAGTGCTCTAATAATCCTAATTAAACTCTCATTGACCAAAGCGATAAGACCTTTATTCTATTGGAATTTTTACAAAGTGAGTTGTAGACTAGTTATTTATATTTTGGAGAAGGAACGGGTTTATTGTAAAGTAGCTTAAAATCATGATATCCAATAAAAAGCAGAACCGAAAGCAAATATGAATAGGTGTGCGAAAAAAAGTGCGTTTTCCCTTGCTAAAATTAAAGTAAAAGCCACCATCTTATTTCTGAATTTATCCAAAATGTAACATTGATATTTTGTAACAACAAAATTATTAGTTTATAGCTTAAGTAAAATTGAAAAGTCTACTTAGCCAATATAAAACAAGAATGACAACATCCATAAAAGCGAAGCAAACAAATCAGTCAGAAAAGATAGACAAACTAACATTAACGAATATAGAGTAATAACTCATTTAATATGAAACATGATTTAGAATTCTGTAATAATCTTTTCCTAACTTGCTAAATGTGGGTTGATTAATACTTACTTTTTTAGTCTTGATTAAAAAGATGTTTCGCTTTTTACATTATACTTAATGGACTATACATAATTTCTAATTTTCTTTTTAAAGTTGCTAAACTTTCTAATTATATCTAACTAATACAGGAATTATCATGCCAAGTTTGAAATCCACATGACATTTCTAACGTGCCTTAATTAAAAATTTTAACTATTCTTTTATAGACGTATGGAATCCCCATAATTACAGAAAAGCTATGCTTATAAAAATTGAAATATTGTCTACATATCAATCAAGTACCAATATAAACAAAGTTAATTCTCAGGGAGGGAGGGGACAATGGGCTGTTTATTATACTAGTCCCCAAAGTTTTATATTCGTTGGATTAACAACTTTGGGGTTTTTAGTATATTTTGATTGGTTGATTAATTAGGTTGAGTGTTTGAGCGTTTCAACCACTGATCTTGACCTAATAAAGGGGTAATTTTGTGTATCATCATTGGGGATGTACATCAATTTATCGGTTGTTGTCCTATCCCTTTAGATCCCTGGTTAATTCAACTTTTTTTATTTAATTGACGGTAAATTTAAAAATGAAAATTGATTTATTGTTGATACATGAAGCAAAGTTGGTCTGCAAACAATAAAGGTCATATAGTAAATATATGTAATTTATTTTTCAGTATGGCTTAAAAAACCTACTAATATCCGCTGGATTAGAACCAGTTTCAGCCATACTAAAAAATCATGTATAGCATCGCATTACAGACAATTTCATACGCATATTAAAAATATAAACCATTAAATTATTACCAGTTTTGTTAGCCCGGGTCCTTGGTCCTTCGAGGCCAAAACTGTCTTTAATCTTATAATTTTAAATTCTAATATCTGCGGAAAGCTGTCTATAATATAATGCGATAAATAACTATTCTTAACTTTTTTAGTAGCGAAGCTACTTCATGACTCCACAAGTTCCAAAAATTAATCTTATAAGTATTATAATTGAATATGGTTTAAATTTATATCATATGTCTTTTAAAAATACTTGAACAGGAAGAAGGAGAGTTAGAGTTTGGATTTTGTAAATCTTTAGCGCCATAGACAATAGGCAGTCAGTGCAAGCAGTAGCCGCCTGTTTTACGCTTTATCTTGAGTAAATATACATTAGGCGGATCTATATCCTACACATTTAGGGAATACCGAAATACTATTTTATTGATCAGTACACATTTACAAATTTTCACATTTCTATGGAATTAATAATATTTGTACATTTAGTCATAATTGTACAGAAACGAAGTTATCTGCTAGGCCTCTGCTTTCTATAGAAGCTTCATTTAGTTTCTGGCTATTCTTTAGAAGGTCTACTTAACAATGCTCGGCAGACGCGTGTTAGCCGCCTGTAAGCCTCAGAGAAATAAACACAAAATATGGCAGTCCCTGTTTTAATTTCTTTTTTTCAAAGCTTCCAAACGGTTTTAAATTGGAGACTTTTTCGCGGCTGACGCGCGGCTGCCGAGACCTGCTATTTAATCCAATTCATACTTCCACTATTGTTTGTCTGAATGAGACAAAGCTCCTTTTGCTACAGGTGAAGTTTTTTTTCGGTGGTGGTGATATTTATACAAGAAATGCATTAATGTTTAATAAATGAATTCACTTTAACTGACATGACACAAACTTTTTTCAGTTTTTTAAACACAAAAAGAAAATGATAATTATATTAGTTTAAAATTAACTTGATTGAAATATTTAGTTTTCTGTTTGTTCTGCTTGTAAAAAAAACGTCCATTTACTTTTTGTATTTTCACAATGGATTTATTATTACTTTCATCTTACACTAGATTTTTATGTGCTCTAATAAAGAGAAACTCATAGCGGGCTGCAATAACTATAACCCCAGTTTTCTGTAAAATGTAGAGTAAACTATTTAGGATTTTAAAAATGTCATCAGGACTAAAGAGGTTAAGGCTTTTTGATATGGAAGGGGAGGGTTGAGTACAAAATCTCAATATGGGAGTATAATTCTGATATACATTTTGAAATTTGTTGGTGGGTGGGGGGGAGGGGGGCGAATCACCTATTTACCGTCACTACTAACATCCAATAGATAATTAATTTTATTGCACGACCATTGTCTGTAAGCCTGTCTGTGGGCAGAGATAATCCCATTATCTTACAATAAGTGTCACGCATCAGACATAGCAAAAGTAGATATCAGCTTTAACGTCTCTATTATGACCGCTACCTACTACCCAACAGAAAGCAGGCACAATATCATTTACGCTGATGCCGCAGGTAAAAGAAAAGAATTTCCTTAAATATAAAAGTAGCAGGATCTGTGTTTTTCTAACCAAAGGATCTAACTATCTGCTAAACCATTTGGTTCTCTTTTACAGTGTAGCTTCTCATAGGTCCTTGGAAGGTTTAAAACTATTTTGGAGGAGTGTACTCTCTACCCCCTCCCTCCGAAAAACTCTCTCCCCAGAATTTTTTTTATTTACTTTTTCTGTTCTAAAATGATATGGGGGGAGGGTCAAGCTCTAGGGGTGTAGCCGCTGGTATAAAGTACTTTTTATAAATAGTTGGATGATCTGGCAGTCATTCAGATACGGGTGAATTACAGCGTAGCTTCACTGTGTAATGTGTACATATTTATGCTATGTAAGACAGGAGATGACATAGGGCTATTTACTAAACAACTCCCAAAAGTTTTTTTATAACGTTTTCTTATTTGTTGGCTAAAAAACTTTAGGGTCTTTTACTAAATTTTCATTAAACATTAAACTTAGTGCTCATAAGTTTCAACCATAAATTGTTATCTACATAAGAGGTAATTTTTTGTATCATCATTTGGAGTGTACTTCAATTTATTGGCCATTGTCTTATCCCTTAATACCCCTGTATGTAAGGATAAATTTGTTGGTGAGTGTTTGGTTTAGGAAAAACACACACACATAACCACACATACCCACACATAAACCCACACAAACACACACACACACACATAATTAGTTTGTGTCAGTGCTTATACATTTCATATTAATAATTAACTAGATGTATTGGGTTGGAAATATAATTGTCAGCGTGTGTCTGTGTATGTGTGCGTGTGTGTGTGTGTTTATGAGGAAAGTATCTTGTCCAAGCATATTAAGTAAATTGTTACTTTTCGTTAAGTAATGATGATATAATAATATCTAATTATGCACATTTATAACCTGAACGTCCTATTATATAAAGTAGTAAGGCTTTATGTTCTGAAGCTTAAGAACTCAATAACTACTGAACCGATTGGGCTTTCTATTTCAGGTAAGCTTAACATTTGTCTTATGATGGTTTTAGGCTATTTTATTTTAAGTCGTGGATTGGTTTAAGGCTATTCTATTTTAAGTCTTGGAAAGGTTTTAGGCTTTTAGGCAGAGCCACTAGATGTTAGGGGCGTAGCCGCTAGTAATATATATACAGGGTGCGTCACATAAATCGGGACATTTTGTAATTTTTAAAGAAATGAACATAAAATCGTTAATTTTAAAGATTTTATTAAATTTTAAAACTGGGAAGCAAAATAGGTATTTGACTAGTAGATTATTTAATAAAATCGCCGCCAGCCTCAATCACCGCCTCTACCCGCCTTCTCAACCGCCGGCAGTTCCAGGTCAAAATGTACCTGTCCAAGTTGGCGTAGTTCTCCTTAATAGTGGCAATGAGGGAGGTCTTTGTGGTATGGGCACGTCTATTGGTGCATGCTTCAAAGTAGCCCCAGGCCCAAAAGTCCATTGAATTAAGTTCGGGCTGCTGGGAGATCACATTTCCTTAAAATCATGAGTAACCGCAGAATCCAATTTTACCCAACTTTCAAGCTGCCCTAAGACACGGAGGCTCTCATTAGGCCCCCGGTTGAGCTAGAACGACGTTTTTTACCTTTTTGGAAATGGCATGAAGTTTCAGCTAGGGTTGTCAGCGCAATCCATAGTCTAATATGAGTTTTAAAGTTCCATATGGGTCCCTGAAATCGAGAACCGAGAAATTTTCATGAATTTTCACGATTTTTGACGTTTTTGACATCTCAAAATCTGCAATGTTTCACTTTGCTGGAGTACTACGGCCAAGCCATTTCAGATAGAGAGCTCTAGTCTTTTCTAGTGTCTTACTTATGTATCTTACAGTATCCCCAGCAAGTTGCATAACTCTACCTCACCTACAGATGGGCTGAGGTCAGATTTAGTGGGCTCTAGTCGAGAATCCAGATTAAACCACCGGCGCATTTGGAATCTGCCTTGTTGAACATATGCGCGGCCAGCTCGGTGTACACGTCCATCTTCGTCCAAAGATTTTTTTGTGCTAAAAGGTCATTACCTAAGCTTTCCATAGTGGGGTCAAACGTCCTGATTGGTCAAGTAGTTTTTGCGCTATGGCCGTTTAAAAAATGTCCCGATTTATGTGACGCACCCTGTATATAGGAGAAAAAACACGAGTGGAAAAGCACAAGAAAATTATTGATGGGAATACGGACAAGATAATTTAAAGAGCAAATGTTTAGATCTATTTATTTCTTAATATATTTATTTTGTATCATGACTGACAGACCGACGGACCAAGTAAATTAAATACTGGGTGCTCATTGATAGAGGGAATATCCACACAAAAATCAGCCGTCTATCTGAAATAGCAGCCAACAAAATCACTTTACGCCTACAACGTTACGGACAGACAGACAAATTGAATTATAGAGTAGCTTCACTAAAATTTATAAGACCTTTTATTTAAATTGCTTCCTTTACTTTACCAATTTTTTTTCAAGCAGGAGGGGAGGAGAAATTGTGCTGTAAATCACACTGGCATCCAAAGATTTGTAAAAAAAAAATGGTCTTTCATGTTGGCTTTAAAAAATTCAGTTTTATAAATTCTTTATGGTTTAACTATTATAAGATGCTGATTGTAAGTAATCAATAACAGATTTCCGTCCTTTCATTAATAAAAATGGAGTCCCGCTGAATTTGTAATGTTCATATTTAGAAGTGAAGCTTTTCTACAATTAGGGTCGGTCCGTACGTCCGTCCTTACGTAACGGATAGCTTTTTTCAATAATTTAGGCAAGTTAGAATTGTTCCATCGATTTCAAATTTTGCATGGTGATTCCTGTAGTAGTTTGGTACGATTTAGTAAGCGTAGCAACTCTATAATCGTTTCCGTACGTCCATTTTAAACATGATGATTTTTAAACTTTTTAACAACAACTTTTTAAATATGATTAAATATGATTTCCTATTTTAAAATCAAGTTTATGTAACTTTTCATTTTTGAGAAGTTTGAAATCTTTTCATTTTATGACCGTTTTAGATTAAAAAAGAATTATTTGTGGCAATTACATCATAAACTTTTGTCTGTCATTAACCAAATTACTATGAACCAAGTTAATAATTATATAATCTTACTTGCAAAATCTTAATTAATTAGAATAAATATTTAATATCAAAAAGACCCATTCATTTTTATTATTATTGCTTTGAAAGTACTATTTTACAAATCATTATAGAGTACACAAACAAAGAGTAATAATTAATAATATATTTTATTGTTTAAGAAAGTCATGTATATCATTTATAAGAATGATTGTGTGTGTGTGTGTGTGTGTGTGTGTGTGTGTGTAAGTGTGTGTGAGTGTCAGTTTAGTATGTGTGTGTAAAGAAAAAACAATAAAAGTTAAGGTTTGACTTTTGTGTGACCTCAAGGAGGGAGAGGACATTGGAAAGTAAATTACACTGACTTGAAACTTTGCTTACTTTTATAAAATTGAAGTGTCCAAACTTTTCAACTAAAAATTTAAATCTACAGAAGAGGTAATTTTGTTAATCATCATTGGGGTTATTATTAAATTTATCATCTATTGACTTATACCTTAGGATCCCTGTCAAAACTTCTTTCAACTATGAAACCACCCCCCCCCCTCCCCAACAAAAAAGTGATATATTCAGAATATAAATGTCAGTTTCTACCCATATTCTTCCCCCCCCCCCCCCATATATAGCGCTGCCTGTCATTCATTCCTTTGCCATGTTTACCATTACCACCAGGGATACAGGGATGTCAAAATAATAAACTTCTCCCCCCCCCCTGCAATTTAATTCCTAGGTATTTTTATTTCAAGGATGAATTTTCTTTCATTGATCTATCCTTTCCACCCTGCTACAAGACTAAGGCAAATCAGTTCAGTATGCTAAAACAAAACAACACAACAAAAAAAGTTAATACAAAATATGATGCAACAAATATAGATAGATTATGCCTAATCACCCAGGAATAACTCTTCCAAAAATCAAGTTACTAATAACTATCATATAACAAAATTTATAATGTTTAAAATGGACATTCTGACTTTCTGATAATGATTTAAGATTACCCTATTTAACATTTACATGACTAATCATGCGAAGTTTGAAATTGATAGGATGAAAGGATGTAGAATACTTTGAAAGAGGAAAAATTACCGTCAAATTAGGTTGCTATTGGTCAGTTCGTTCATCAAGTAGGAAGGGAGGGAATGAGGAAACTGGGTGGGAGGAGGGGGGTATCGTTATTTTAGCTAGCTGCGAGTATCAATTTATTAAGATAAATTTTACAACATAGCCTAAATTGACTGTCACGTCTTACAGTCGACAGATCTTAATGTAGAAAAACTTCAATTTTAAACAGAAACACCAAATTTTTAGTGTCATTGTTATGACACTGTGATTTGGTTTTAATCAGATTCCTTTCCCATTAATGTTCAGTTATGGTCAAATTTTACTTGTGACAGCTAACAAAAATATTCAAAAAATAAACATATGATTTAATCTATATAAGTTAAAATCTTGAAATATTATTTGGTTTTTATTTTGGTATTAATTTCATTATTTCCACTGCGTCATATGATATAGTAACAATAATAATAATAAATTAATCAGTAGCTTTCCAAATAACAAACTACATATTTCAACCTTTTATTAAACCTAAATGTTAAACATTTAACATTTTTAATTTAAAAAAATTTTTGAAATAAAAAAAATTGCATAATTAAAAATTTCAAAGAACTTACTTTTTTTAAATTGCCGGTTCAAAAGTCATAAAGGGGGAGTGGAGAGGGGAAAGGAAAATTAAAATGTTAGGGTGTGGGAGAAAGGTTTTACCTACACTCACTTACAATCAAAGGTTGAATTAGTCTACACCATTCCTTTATGGTTATTGTGCGGCCTTCAAATTTTTAATGTGTTAATTTTGTTTTTTGTTATTAATGCATATTTTTTTTAGACAATCTTTAATTAAAAAATCAAAAAAAATAATATCTTATTAGTTATCAAAAGTGATTTTAAAACATTAACTTTAACATGCTAATCAATGGTGTACACAGAGTTTTGTCAGGGGGTATAAACCTTGAGGGGATGAAATAAGGTTAGGTCTGCCTTTCCACTTCCAATTAAGGGGGTGTTGACACATGCTTCACCCATTTATTGCAAACTAATGCCTATAATAGAATATTTAACTTAATTATTGAAATTATTATTCCTTCAACAATCCTGAAAATAATTGCCCTCTTTATGTGGTAAATAATCTGGTATCAAATACCTCAAGAAGAATTAAAATAGGCCAAGGTTTGCTTAAACCAAATCTTAGGAATGTTGGTCCAGGTTAGGTTGTACAGTAAACAGTTCACCAGGCTTACTTTACCTCATAAGGGCGGGATTCTCCTTCGATTTTTATGTGATCATCTAGAGAATCCAGAGCATCATCCGCTTGTAATGGGATGCGATACTCTAACACCCAAGGATAATAGGTTAAGTAACATCCAAACAGAAAACCAACACTTTGCAAGAATTTTGTCTGTGAAGTTTCAACAGTGCATGGTAATGAGTTGCGCCTGTTTATTGCTCAATGCATCCCCACTACTCTGACTACTTATGCCGCGCACCTTACATAGCAGCAGTTTTAAATGTCTTTAATTATGACACGGTGCCAAGATAAGAACCTATCACATTCCCGACGACGAGCGGATGCGCTATTTGTTGAGCCCCGTTCGCGGGTTTTTTGTTGACCAGGCCAGCCTGCAATACAATTTATAGATGTGAGAATGTGAATTATGCAAATTAGTTGAAAGTTTGTCAATACCCTGAGATTAACTTCAACCCTCTTTTGGCATCCGACAATATCTCTCATTTAAATTTAACGCTTAATATTTTATGATTACTATATGATTAAGTAAAAGTTTCCTGCTTTGACTTGTTTTATGTTCTGCCCTACAGGAGAGAAGAGAGAAAATTAGTGATAAAAAAAGATATAGAATGAGAGAGTTAGAAAGATAAATAGAGAGACATAAAGAACGCAACTGAGGTGCGGTAAAGGTCTGTCTCTTTGTCTATCTTTCACTCTGTAAGCAAATGTACAAATGTATCATAAGGGACTTTGCCCAGACTTACGAACGTACGGATACAACCTAAATGTTAAAAAGCTTCGCTTCAAAGTTATGGTGTTTTTAGCAAACCATAGTGATTTTCATTTCCATATGGTAAAAAAATTATACTATAAATATCGAACACTTTGTTAATATCAAGGTGCATAATATTTAAAACTTATCCCTAAGCAGTAAATAGGAATGGATGTAATTGTACAATATACGTGGATACTATGACAGGGAAAAATGTGTCGTCAATTTAGATTGTTATCATGGACATCATTTATTGGTCAGTTAGTTCGTCCAGTTGGAGAGAAGGGAATGGGATAATATTTTTTTTTGCCCGCTACGTGTTTTACTTTATTAGAGAACATGAAATCTGGTGTAAGATCCAAGTAATAATAAATCCAGTTAAATAGGTTAAGGTTTTAAAGTTGAATTATGAAGGCAAAGTTTTTCAGTATAACTGCAATGGAAAACCTAAAATCATGATACCTGTAAAATTATATGTTACCAGCGGCTACTACCCAAGGGGCCTCGTAGGGCATATAAGGCAAGGTCGATGGGGTGGGGATGGAGAAAGGGGGGGGGGGTGTGATATGATGTGAAAAAAAAATTTTGGGAGTGGATCTTTTTCTCCAAGGGTGATTTCTCTTTGAAGGGTTGAGGTACCCTTCCCCAATCATTATTAGGACCAATGATAAGCTTCCATGTAAAGGTGCAACATTTCGGTTAATCTGTTAGCGATATGCGTTGATAAAATACATACACAAACAGACAGACATTATTTCACTTTTATAAAAGTTTCTAATGTAAGTAGTAAGTTTTTTTTGGTCTGCCCATTAAGATCTTTATAACTTTTGCAAGGATTGATTTCTTCATTTTAGATAAGCTTTCTGAAATTGTTTTAGGCTATTTTGTTTTTTAAGTTTTTGGATCGCTTTTATATATATATGTATTTTTTTATAAATTACATTTGATATATTTTTTAAAGATTTAGTTTATTTTCCTAGTAACTATTTAATATTCATTATATTGCGGCTGCCGAGCACTGATTAATAACACATTTTTAATATAAGACATTTTCCTCAATATACAAAGATTAGAATGACTTGGGTGCGCATTTTTTTTATTGTTTATTCTTGTTGTTTGTTGATATTGTTTCTATTCTCCCGGGGCCTAACAGAAAATCAAATTAGAAGATACTTTCCAATTTGTTAGAACAATACACCCAATACTCTTACTACAGATATCTATAATACCAGTATAGCTTCATATACCACAGCGGCTACGCCACTAGAGGCCTCTAGGAGCACTGTTTATACATATCCAAATTTAGTTTAAAGATTTTTTTCTTTTTAAAAAGTGGGGGGGGGGGGGAATTTTCAAATAGGCGATTTCACTTGGGAGGTTGGGTGGTGAAAGGGGTTGGTATACTCCTAAAATAGTCATAAACCTTCCCAGGACCTATGAATAGCTACAATGAAAGAAGAACCATATCGGTTCAGAGGTTAGCGAGATAGTGTTACAGACAGACAGACACACACAAAGATATCATGTTACTTTTATATAAGGATATTAACTTTCTTTTCTGGATATATTGGTATTACAATGTTACAATACATTATTTAGAAACAAAATGCTTTAATTTATTTATAGCTTTTTGTTAGTGTAGCTTCATTTCTAGTATTTTTTTTCGTGCTTTTTTTATATCTTAATCTTTTAAAGGTATAAACAGTATTATTTAGCAAAAGGCAGATTCAGACAAAATTTAGGCTTTTTATAGTGCCTATAGAAAATGGCGTCAAACTGGCGGCCTACAATTGTTCAATTAAAATGTTACTGTCCTCACATTGGTGATTTAGTCTGTGTATTGGCCTATTATTGGTCATTGTATTGTATGATGTCATTTTTTGATAAGCACTATAAACACTGAAGCAGCTTCGACAAAATTTCATGTTGAAAAATATTTTCACCTAAATTATAAGAATAGTGTCCCAGTAAAAGTGACCACAAAAGGAAAGATGTATTATTCAAAGAGAGAAATGCTTTTACACTTTACACCAGTGGCTGCACTCCTAGCCTCCAGGAACTTATATAAGAGAACCAACCCACGAAAAATGTATAGTAGTAAAAAGAAATTATTAAAAATTATAAGAATTTTTTGTGTTAAAATTTGCTGAATATTCATTTTATAAATTATTAGGGACTGCGCCCCTAGCATCTTTGGGATTCGTTTTCGAAGGGGAAAAGATACGCAGAAAAATAGCATAAAACCATCCCAAAACCTAAGTAAAGCTTTCCTTTAATGGAGAACGGTGAAGTAGTTTTCGAAATCTTAAGCTACAAACAAACAAAAACCTTACTACTTTATATAATAAGATAAGATCACACAGACAAACATCCCATTTATTTCTCATAAAAATATGCACATAAAATTTGAAGTAAGAATTGTGAGAAATGAAAATATTATGTGAAAGTTAGTTTCTATTCTACAGAGATTAGCATTACAATAAACTTCAAAATTTAAACTTTCTCACTCAGTTTTAAATAAATTAAAATTAAAAGCATTTTTGATCCAAAGGAGTAAAGAATAATGCATCGGTTAGACAGCCAGTGAGAAACAAGAAACTTTGTTTTAAAAGTTGTAATGCAATAATGAATTGATTATAACTTGGATTTTACACCAGATTTTCATGGTCTCTAATTATGTGAAACTCGCAGTGGACTTAGATAACGATACCCCCCTCCACAATCCTTATTCCATCCCCTCCCCTTCTACTGGATGAACGATCAGACCAATAAGTGTTAGCAACCAAAATTGACGACAGTTTATCCCCTGCCATAATATCCACATATATTCTATATCCATTAGTGTAATGAGGGACAACTATTTAATAAGGACATTCAAATATACATACAACTAAAATACACAACAAAAATATCTTAGATATATAACTGCTGCGCTACTTATGTTTATTGTAATTGCATTAGTAGTGTTGTAGAAAAAGTTAAAATTTTGAACAAAGAAAAGATAAAATGTTCGAGTTTCCTATCCAGGGATCTTAAGGGATGGCCGATAAACTCTTTAACATCCCCAATGATGATACACAAATGCATTCCTTCTATTGAATAAAATTAGTGGTTTGACGTTTGACACTTAAAATTCAATAAGTCCCCAAAGTTGTTGTAAGGCAACGTACAATAAACTTTGGGGACTAGTATAATAATCAACCCAATGTCCCCTCCCTCCCTGTTTCCAATCACTAATAGAATTCTTTTCAAGCTTTAAGCTTTTTGTGTAATTGTCTACTCAGAAAACCAGATTTACCTTTAATTCTTTTATTTTACACACAATCTTCAATGTTTTTTATTCGTTAATTTTGGCATGTTAGAATTGTCCTATCGATTTCAAACTTTGCATGGTGATTCCTGTAAAAGTTAGATACGATTTAAAAAGCGTAGCTCTATAATCGTTACCAGAATGTCCTTACGTCCAATTTAAACATGCTAATTTTTAACTTTTTTCCAGCACGGCTACTGTATATGTTACTAGGGGTATCTAGGGACACTTTTAGGAGAGTAAGGGGAGGGGGTGTTATAGATCGACCTTGCATTTTCAATTTAGTAAAACGGTTTTTTTTCTATCTTGGGGCTATTTCTGCTGGAACGATTTAGATACCCAACCACAAAATAATTAAAACCTTTCCCGGGTCAAATAAGAAGATTCATTGTACAGTAGAGTATCGTGATCTTTTGCTACAAACAGGCAGACTCTCAGACACAAAGAGCGACACACATCCTGTTACCGTTGTATAAGAATACATGTCGCATTGTTGGAAAGCGTTTCAAAGTGTCTCAAAAAATCATCCATGTGACGTCATAAAAATGAGGGATTATCCATCTATTTTTTAGGGATTATCTTTCCCTATTCTCCTCTCATCCCTCATATTTTTTGACTAATTTGTAAAGCTTCATTGTTGGTCGGTTTGTAAAGTTAAAAAGTCATTTAATTGAATTTCTAAGCTCTTCGTTTTCATAGAAAAGCTTATTCTTGTGATATCTGTTTCAATTTGTCTTTTTAATTGTCTATTTCCTTTGTTTAGATATTCATGAAAATAGAGAAAATAAAAACAAAATTGATGACTTCCATTTGTTACGAATCTTTTAAAACAACTGTGATAAATATTCAGGGAGGGAGGGGATTTTGTGTATCATTTGGGATATATTCAATTCATCAGCCATTGTCTTATCCCTTACTATCCCTGTTAATATTGCCAAAAAAAATAAGTTTTGGTAAATAAGGCGAATTCAAAACCATAAAAATTTCAAGAGTCAAATTATTTGTTAAAATCAGGGTTAAGTAGCTGCAAATTTTTAGGGTGAACAGTTTTATTTAATTATAAGAAAGATGTAGCATGTTGAAAAAGTGCGCCGGGTTGCGGCTGCTTGTTGTTTGATTGTTTTGAAATACAACTACATATTGTTTCTATAATTTATATATTATTACTTGGATGTTGCACCAGAATTTCATGTACTCTGATAAATTGATGCTTGCAGCCAGCTAACGATATCACCCCATAAATTCCCTTCGCCACATCCCTTCCCCTCCTACTGAATGACGAACTGACCAATAAATGAGGTCCATATTAGCAAGCTAATAGACGATAAAGTTTTGTAAATATATCCACATATATTCAATAACCATTGCTGCAATAGAATATTTGGCATGCAGTTGCTATTAGATTAGTTTTTTTAATGGCTTCTGCTTTGATTTACCTATTTCATTTCAATTAAACATTTTGTTTCATACCCTTCTTTAAAAAAAGTCAATCTATTGGATGAATTAAGAAATAAAAGCATAATTTACAATTCTGGAGTTAAACCTGACCAATAAGCATCTAAAATTAGTTTGACTGTATAACTTAATATCTCTACTTAGTTTTTATTTATTGATTTGCTTCGCTACTAATGCACTTTTTCATCCTTATTCAATCCTTTAAAATAATTCGATTTCAGATTATTTGTGCATATAATGTGATTATTTTTATTAAAATATTCAAGAAGAAAAATATTTTAAAAATTGAGTTTAAAAATGTTTGTGATTGAAGAAATTTGTGTGAAGTGGGAAAATAGAAAATAGATTTATTCAACAATGTTAAGAGAATGAGAAAAGTCAGGTAAAAAAGAGATTTCAGTATGGCTTTGAAACCGATTAATATCCACAGGATTAGAACCGATTCCCAGTCATACTGAAAAATCATGTATAGCATCGAATTACAGTCCCGTGTATGTCCCGAAAGATCTCGTAAAAAGCTTGACCGAATCCTGCATAATTATTAGTGCAGATTATTAATTGTCTTTAAACAATTTTAGGCTTTTGGTCGAAGGAAGAAACATCCCCCGAAGACTTGAAACCCTTTTTTTAAACATTTTTTGGGGACTCACTTGTTAACTTTTATTCTAATAAAAGAGAGAAAAGTTTAATATACTATTTCTAAAATCCCCAAGGAGTCTAGCTCTTTTGTTTTAAGAGAGATCAAGTAATACACATATTCATACAAATCTAGATATTAATATTGTTAGGAGATAAATTTATATTATGGATCTAATGCAGTTCATTGAAGGCTGCTAGCTGCCAAACGGCTGCACCAGTGCACATACCGTGTTAGGCCTTCTTTTGTTGGTTAAAATATTGTGCGATCATAATCAATACGTTCTACCGTTTTGCCGACAAAAGAAGGCCCACAAATAATTAATTCAGCCGCTTGGCAGCTAACAGCTTTTTTAATTAATAGTAGTTTATAATAAGATATTTGAATATGTTGTTAAAACAAAAAGTTGAATGAATATATGACAGGAGAAAAATTGTCGTCAAATTTAGGTTGCTAACATGAACATCATTTATTGGTCAGAGGGTTTATCCTGTAGAAGTGGAGAGGAGATGGGGTAAAGGGGGTGGATGGGGGATTGTTATTTTAGCAAGCTACCAGTTTCACTTTATTAGAATGCCTAATAATCTGGTGTAAGATTCAAGTAATAATAAATTCATTTATGGTAAATATATGTATATTCGCGTCAGAATCTCTTAATTTAATTTCATAGCACAAAGTACTTTGTTTCGTTTTTTCAAATAAGTACCTAAGTTTTGAAGAACACACATTGCGGGATAAAAAAGCAATATTGCCCTCTTTCCTTAAACAAACTTTTCTATGTTTATAGCATCCCTCCCCCCTCCCTTATGATGAAAAATTACACATACATAAATATAATAAAAAAGGAAAATATGTTAGAATTAAGAGAAAAAATATTGTTTGCTTCTCTGTCTCGTATATTTCTATTAATGTCATTCTTTATGGATAACCAATCAATCTTTATATTTGTTACTCTATGTATTCATGTATGTTCATTAGTTGCACCATATTCACACATTTTTGTTATAAATTGTTCCTAATGCTGCTATGTCAGGTACGTGATATAAATAGTTAGAGTAGAGTGAATGCCTAGGGCCATAAACAGGCGCAACTCATTACCATGCACAGTTAAGACTTCTCAGACAAATGTCGTGCAATCAAAAGGGAATGGTGCTCTGGACTCTTTAGATGACCATTTAAAAATCGAAGGAGAATCCAGCTAATACGATGTAAGGTTGTGTTATCTCGTTTTGTATATATAGTTATAAAAATCTACAAAATTCTTACTGAAATAACCTAAAACTAACATTTGGGTTAAATAGTAAATACATCTAAAAAGGTTTTGCTTTCTATCAATGTGCCTAGCGAGCATAAAAAACCTTCCCCCTTGTTTTTGAAAAATTGAAAAAAAAGGTGCGGTGAGTTTTTCCCCTTTTTAAACCCCTGCAGGAGCTAACCCTATATTCAATATAACAAACCTAGCCTGACACAAATTAAAGAGAAAACTGCCCACTCCCCCCAATATTTTTATTTAATTTCAAAACAGGAATGAGGGGGTTCCATGCTCAATTAAGCTCTCTGAGGAAAATCGTCAAAAAGTTATAATCATATAAGGAAAGCATTGCTAAATATATACACAATACACATACAGTTTACTTGTGTATAGAGGAAAATTAAAAGATTTTTATCACTATATTAATATTACTGTGCACCTCATATGGTTCTATTACAAAAGGGCAAACAAATTCGCTTCAAAAATTTTAATATGATATATACGGGCAGATGTCTGAATGACTAAAGTAGCCTAAAACCTGCAAAGGGTTGGAAGAAAGCTTTTCTTAATAACTCAATCAGAGCAACTTTAGATATTTCTTATTTTGTATAGATAGATGGTAACAATTTTTCCAGTATGGCTTCGAAGCTGGTTCTGAAAAAGATTTAAAAATTATGTATCGTATCGTATGACAAACAATTTTCTACAAAAAAAATCATAAAATCAATCTCTGTTTTGTTGGTCCGGGTTTCAACCTGGAATTTATCTACTTTCATTTTACCAGCTGAGGAAATCTGTCTACATAAATAATCTGCGACGAATAAATAATCTTTCACACATGTAGAAAATTTTAAAAGAATTACTTATGATTCATTTCAAATTTTGAAAATAATAGCGTGTGATGAATGGCTATTTATCACATCGTATTATAGACAGTTTTCCGTTGTTTGAAAATGAAAGATTATAAGATTAAAACCAGTTTTTTTAGCCCCGATCGGGCGAAGGACCGCCTCAACAAAAATTGGAATTTATTTTATGATTTTTATTTCAATATACGTGGAAAATTAAAATAGCTGTAATACGATGCTGTATATAATTTTTCAGTATTTTTCATGGCTTAGAACCGATTCTAAACCATCGGATTTTAATCGGTTTCGATGCCATACTAGAAACAATTGTTACACGGGCCAAACTGTAATTACTGTTTAATTATTGTTGTGTGTGTTATTTTTACACATTGAACAATAAATGTAATAATTTAGATCCCTAATCAATAAATAGGACCAATAAGAACACAATGAAGAATTGATTGACTATTGACTCTAGGGGCGTGGTGAAGCTTCGGGTACAAGTCCTCTCCACGCCACCTTTGAACATTTAAATTTTAAAATGCAATGTAACGCGCTCAATAGCCTAGGGTATCAACACCCATCAGACATCCAACTCTTTGATTGCAAGACATTGGTCAGTCCCAACTGTGCATGGTAATGAGTTGTGCCTGTTTTAGGCCAAAGCATTCCTCCTACTGGAACTATGTCGTGCATCTGACATAGCAGCATTAGGAACCATTTTCAACGGACCGAGAATCGAACCTATCACCTTCCCGCTAACAAGCGGATGCGTTACGTGTTGAGCCACGGTCGCGGGTTACACACAGTGAAGAAACAATCCAGCCTTTTTATTATCAGAACGTGTGCGCATTTTGGTAATAAAGGGCAGGTAGTTTTGCGTATAATTTAAGGCTCTAAAAGGCGTTGCTACAAAAGACCTGAGCTGGATCTTTAAATCATTTTAGTGGTGAGCCAGATCGGGGTGCGCCGAATTTCAGCCAATCACAGCGCGGCATTTCATAAATTGCTGTGCTCTAAATTACAAAACACTTAATCCTACAAAATTTGAAAATAAAAGTATAAAGCTAGCTTTCGGGAAATTTTATCGTACAAACATTTTCAAGTTAGACGGATTATTGTGTGTAACAGCTCATCTAGGGTTATAAATCTATTCCCAAAACATTATTACATGTATGTATATTACATAATTTGAAGCTAATCTCAGGGATATACAGGGATAAGACAATGGCTGGTGAATTAATGAACATTCCTATAGATCATACACAAAATTACCCATACTGTAGATTACATTTAATGATTGAAACATTTAAACACGCAACTTAATCCCCAAAAATGTTAAGCCAACGAATAAGAAAACGTTATTATAAAACATTGGGGAATATTGTAATAAACAGCCCAATGTCCCCTTCCTACCTGAGCTAATCTACATGCAAATGGTTCTTTTTCCCAGATGCCTAGAGTAATTAGTTGGATCAAGTAGTATTAAATATCCTAGAAATACAATATCGGGTTCTTCTGCCGTCGTTTATAACATATCACAGATATCTTTTACCTGGCATACCGAATAGAGCTTAAAACCTGCCCAGGTACAATTTAAAGCTTGTTTTAAATCAAAAGCATATAAATATACTAGAAAATAGCTTAAATCCATCCCAAGAATAAAATATGAAATAATCTAAAACCATCATAAAGTCAGTAATCATGGAGAGATTAAGCTTCAGACAAAAACCACGAAACTACTCTTTATTAATAGGATATTTGAATTTATTGAAATAATAGATATTGAAATATTGATTATAAACCCGCAGGAATAGTATAATTTGTAATTTATCGGCTTTTTGTTTGATAGGTCACCGCGACAAACTAGAGACTTTAATAATGGTACATAATGCTGCAATGTATGATATCAATAGTAAGACTAGGGGGAGATGTCATGGTCCAAAATCAGGCGCAACTAATAATCATATACATTTAGAACTTTCAGACAAAGAGTTTGTTGTTTGTTGGATGTTACTTGACATGATACCCCGGGTGTTTGGACATTACTCTCGCCCCTACGAGATATTATTTATTTCAAATGTGAACACAGTAATAGTGTCTGACTGATTATGACGTAACAAAAAGAATTAGCCAATGAGAGGCCGTTATTGACCAATGGTAAAATTTATAGTGGCCTCTCATTGGCTAATTTTTTTTGTTACGTCATAATCATAACAAACCACAAACCTAATTAGAGATTAAATTTACCAGCTAAATGATAGTTGGAAATATCTAAAATAGCTATTTTTCACATCGTATTATTGACAGCTTTCCGCGGATAAAAAAAGATTAATTCCAGTTTTGTTAGAACGATTCTCCTTTCTTTAGGTATTGATTTCCTGATTTTTATTTTATTATTCGTAGAAAATTGTCTACTTATAATACGATACGATTTAAGATTTTTCAGTATTTTTAATGACCGGCTCTAATCCAGCGGAAATTAACGAGGTTCAGGGCCATAGGGCCATACTAGAAAAAGATAATAATTTGTCAGCTGTATAACCTTAAGAAATGTACAGTTATTATACCTGGATTATAGGTTTAGTTTCCACATATACATACATCCACCAGCTTTTATTAGCTGTATTACAACATTGGATATATTATACCTGGATTATAGGGTTAATTTTCATATACATACTTCCATTTCCCCCTTTTTTAGATTTTACTGTTATCATAAGTTGTGGAAGTCATATATATGTATGATAAGCCCTATTTAAGTTTCAAAAGTGACTTGGCTCTTATTGCTGCCGGCGCGCGGGGGATATAAAAAGTGCCCACCCCCTTATAAAACCAAAAATTTAAATTCCTTCAAACACAGGCATGTTTCATATCAAAATGTTCGCATTGAAATGCTGATTACAAATCTGAAAACAGTTTTAAAAAATATTGCTCTTAGTTCGAATAAGATCTCATTCAGTACCTAAAAACATCTGATTTAGTCAAAATTGTTCATTTTGGTAAGTTATTTGAAATTCATTTCAGACTGAAACAATATTTTTCAAAACGGTTTTCAGATCTGTAATCAGCATTTCAATGCGGTCATTTTGATATACAACATGCCTGTGTTTGAAGGAATTTCAATTTTTGGTTTTATAGGGGGGTGGGCACATTTTATACCCCCTGCGCGCCCGTTGTTTTTGGATTTAAAAACCTCTTTCAAGTTTCACAGGGTTTTATATTGGCCCAGTAATCCTTGCAAATGTCTACTAATGTGCAATTCCAAAATCGACCCACCCTAGTACATACATCCACCAGCTTTTATTAGCAGTATTATGGATATATTATTCCTGGATTATAGATTTAGTTTTCATAAATACATACATCCACCAGCTTTTATTAGCTGTATTACAACATTGGATATATTATACCTGGATTTTAGGGTTAGTTTTCATATATACATACAGCCCCCAGCTTTTGTTAGCTGTATTACAACATTGGATATAGTATACCTGGATATTTTGAGATATTCTTGCACACCCTAATAGCCCAGCTTGTTAATATAAAAATACCCCCCCCCCTTTTTTTATACCTTTACCCTTTCCCCTCCACATTGACCAATATCTGATGACTATATTAGCAATCTATATTGAGGACAAAAATTCCCCTGTCACAATATCCACATATTCTAGATCCATTATTACAAGATTAGTGGCTTACCCTCATCCTTACCTGATTTTTGGTTAAAAAAGAAAAGTATTTTTTATGGGCCGGTAATTTATTCCGGCTACGTCCCTAGGGGCCTCTAGGGACCCTTGAGGTAAGCGGGGGGGGGGGGTTGACTCAAATCTGTCTGTTGAATTCAACTTCCACTCCGTCCGTCCGTCTGAAGCTTAAGATCTCGGTAACCACTGAACCGATCGGATTCTACTCTTTAGGGAATATACCTACTGATCCTGTGGTGGTTTAAGGCTATTTTCTTGGGGGGTGGGACACCCCCAAAAACCAAAAATTCCCCCCCCCCATTATTTTTTTTTGCTGAAGATTTCCTTGGTCCTTTTTTTTTTGCTGAAGATTTCCCTGGTCCTTTTACAAATTTCGCCTTAATTTTTTTTTGATCAAAAAAGTAATAAAATAATAAAATAAGCCGCTAGTAATAAAATAAGGTAGATAAAGTTGACACAGGTAGGTTCAAAATTTTTATCTTCTTTAATTCTAATAAACATATTAGCAACACTCGGTCCCCTAATGAAATTATATCTGTTTTGTTTATAATTATCGCAGCAATGTAAAGGTTATTATCCTCAAATAAAAGTAACAGGATAATTGTCTGTATTTATGTAAAGCATAAGATCTCGCCAACTGCTGTACTATAAGGTCTTTTGGCTTCAGGTAAGGTAAAGGAGGGTACCTCCAATCTCCCAAAAGAAATCGCCCCTTAAAATAATACCTCCCCCTAATTTTCAAAACCCCTTTTCTTTATAAAACTAAAATGGAAAGTGGAGGGTCGACTTCCCACAAGTGCCCCTGAAAGCTTCTAGGGGCGTAGCTTTATATTTAAAGAAAAAATCTTGCAAGAATTTATAAAAAAAAGTTTGAAGGATGTTGGACAAACAGACATACACATCCTCTAATTCTAAAGTAGTTGGACTGTTAAAACTACTTAATGTCAATAGGAATATATATTTGTAATTGTCTTGTCTGTATAAGACATAAGAAGAGTTCTCACTGTATTAGCTAATGAGATGGATGACTTAGCTAATTGGTAAGTCAAGGAGGGGTGACACTCTGTGCTTCTGGCGTAAAACAATTTGAGTCAAATTTCCCCCCTCCCCCCCCCCCCCTATGAAAAACCATGTGCACGCCACTGATCCAAAGTCATAATCTGTTAAATTAAAATCTTATAGGCTCTATCTTGAAAGATATTAATGTAGACTGAATCGTCAAATGAAATAAAGTAAGATAATAAGGTTAGTTGCAACTTAGAGTTTCTTCGGCTTGTAGCGGCTTTTGCAGCGGCTTTGTTAAGCCTGCGAATAAAAATGCGGTTGCGGCTGTAGCTTAGAGTTCTTTACTCTTCCATAAAACTGCAGAGGAAGTTTTTTTTAGTGTCTATAAAAATTACGTCATACTGGCCTACCATTGGCCAATTAAAATGTATACTGGTCTGCCATTGGTAAATTAGTCTGTGTATTAGCCTATCATTGGTCATTTGTATTGTATGACATCATTTTTATAGGCACTTTAAAGAGCTTCACTGCAGAGCTGTAACTAAGGCTTTTTGGGTCGTCGCAGGTTAGCAACCTTAGAGTTTGTAAGCTGTGCCGCTGAATGTAGCCGTAGCTGCCGTAACTTAATTTTTCAGATTACGGTTTACACCAAAATAAATGAAAACTGTTGATTTTTTGTTATTGTTTCAACTTTTTAAAGAAAATAGACCATGGTGAGGGGAAAAGACAAAAAAGTGAGGGAAATCAATTAGACATAAAAGCTTTTGTTGGTGGTATTCAACATAAAATATTACTCCTTTATCTTTTATCAGTGTCACATAAGTAATAAAGAATTACAGGGCTTAGCAACAATCTATTACAAGCAAAGATTGCTTGGCTGTTTTTACATATATCTAAAGATGGTTTAGCTGCGACAAGTAAATGTTTTAGAAATTGCGGCCTTGAGTAAATTTTGGTGGCTGTAGATTTACTAAGAATAGTGCGATAGACTCACAGCTGCATATTATGTCATGAATTTGCAACTGACTATCAAGCAAGGGTGGCAGTGAATTTTCTAAAATTTAAAGGGGAGGGGTCAGGTTGTATGAATTGCGGCGGCTTGAAAACTAAATGCGGTTGCAGTTGCAGAATTGGCTGCCGAGCACTGTAATGAATGAATACTTTTTAATCATAGAAACAAAACGAATTAGCAGGTTTCGTCGTCATTCCCAGTAGCTTTTGATTTAATGTTAGGTTAGGTAAATGTTAATTATTGCCCCGAGGAGTTAGAGCCCCCCACAGCGGCTATAAAATAGGAGAAAAGCTACTGTGAAATTACGACGAAACTTCGTTTCCTTTCTATGATCCATACCTTTAAAAGAAATTGATTTTAAAATTATTGATATCTTTATATTATTATTATAGTCATTCATAGTCATTCAAAGGGATAACATCTCCTCCCTAATGTGCAATTAGTTAATACTAATACTATCCTATAAAAAAGGGGGCGTGGCCATTTAATCTACTTAAATTGTTCATAAAGTGGAGTGAATCAGTGCTTTATATATTTTATTGTTTTGAGCAACTCTGTGTGTTTTAAAAACTAAAAACTCTCCTTGTGACATTTATAAACTTATAATGGATATGAATAGTGAAATTCTATCTTTAAAAAAAGAGATTTTGACTCTTAAGGAGGATTTGAACCAGCGGGAGCAGTATGTCCGCAACTGGTCAGTAAGGATCAATAACCTTACTGTCCCCAGGGAGAGCTTAAAACGCCTCAAAACAGTTGGGGCTTGTATGCTTGAAGCATACACAAGAATCATCAAACCGGTTCTGATGAAAGCCATACCTGATGTTCAAGATCCAGAATGGGGACCTGTCACAGTACCCCCGCTCCACCAGCTACTTGAAAATGCTCATTTCCTGGGAAAGGCCAATAGGTGCAAAGAAAGTAATGTTTTACTACCAAGAACGGTGATTGTGAGGTTTAGATCTCGCTACTGGCGAAACCTTTTTCTAATGAACAAGAGAAAGCACATCCCCTCCCCCACAGAACAAGAAAAAAACCTTAAAATCGACAACTTTTATGTTGCCCCTGACCTGACCAAGATGAACCATGCATGCATAAACTTCACATATAATATATTTTTTACACAAAATATCGAAGATTCTATGATACATGTTAAATATTACATTACTATAAGAGGATGAAGGCAGAGAGGGAGGGGACAATAGGCTGTTTTTTACACTAGTCCCCAAAGTTTTCATTCATTGGCTTAACAACTTTGTGAACTGTAGTGAATTTATAATGGTTGGTTCATTAAGTCGAGTGCCCAAACGTTACAACTTCTAATTTTAATCTATATAAGGGGTAATTTTGTGTATCATTATTTGGGATGTACATGAATCTATCAGCCATTGTTTTATCCCTTTAGATCCCTGTGATGAAGAATAGTATAATATTGTAAATGTGGTGGTTGTGGTGGTAGAAAGCAAAGAATGAACAGAAAAACAATCTGAGTATCTGCCAATAAATCCTACACTTGGCAATCATTAACAAAAAAAGAAATTGCCTTTACAGCTTTCAGGGATCGTAAGGGATACGACAATGGCAATAAATTGAAATACAACACCAATGATGTTAAACAATATTACCCCGTCTGAAGATTCAAATTACTGGTTGAAAAGTTGTTACAGTACTAGTTTGGAATCAACCAATCACAATTCAAATGAAGTAACCAGTATTTTAAGCTTCAAATAAAAGTTGGGTAACAGTACCATTTACAGTCCAATGTTCCCTTCCTCCCTGATGACCTAATAGAAAAGGATTCTATGTTAGGAAATAAATGAATTAATAGATAGTTTTGGAATAAATATATGTTACATGAATAGATTTGTGAATAGATAATTAGTTGAAAGAAGGATAGATTTGTTGTTACTTTACTATAATTTTATTCCAATTATAAAAAGTACTAAGGTTTTTTTTGTCTAAAGATTAAGATTTCAATGAATACTAATCTGATTTATTTTATATGAGAAGCTTCACATAAGTCACGGGATGTTTTTAACGTTAGATTTAATCCTTACGATGGTTTCAGGCTATTTTCATGTCCCCCACCAACCCCTTTGATTACGAAGGGCGCAGTCAATAGTCTTATTGCATAAAGTAATAAGGATTTTTGTCTGTGGCTTAAGATTTAGAAAACTACTAAATCTATTGAGTTCTCCATTTTATAGAAGCTTCACATAGGTCCATGGATGGCTTTGGAATTATTTTTTTTATTTCTAAGTTTAGTTTTAGGCTATTTTACTACTTTCCTTACTCATACAAAAGCTAGGAGCGAAGCCTCGAGTAGAAGTAAGAAATAAATAGATAAATAAATTAAACTGAATTAATTGTTTACTAATAAGTATATTTACTTACGTTTTTATCCATATTAAAAGCAAAGGAATAATAGGAAGCAAAGTACATTTACATTAAAAAGTATGCTTTTATGAATGTTTTATCCTTGTTCTTATCATTTATATTTATATTGTATTGTCTGGAAATAAAAAGAAGAAAAATGTAACATGACAAGATACTCTAGCTATCATACTCTATAATCTGTAGTACTAGCTAGACACTAGGATAATTATATCCATCAGTAGCACAGCAACTATAAGATACTCTAGCTATCATACTCTATAATCTGTAGTACTAGCTAGCTAGACACTAGGATAATTATATTCATCAGTAGCACAGCAACTATAAGATACTCTAGCTATCATACTCTATAATCTGTAGTACTAGCTAGACACTAGGATAATTATATCCATCAGTAGCACAGCAACTATAAGATACTCTAGCTATAATACTCTATAATCTGTAGTACTAGCTAGACACTAGGATAATTATATTCATCAGTAGCACAGCAACTATAAGATACTCTAGCTATCATACTCTATAATCTGTAGTACTAGCTAGACACTAGGATAATTATATCCATCAGTAGCACAGCAACTATAAGATACTCTAGCTATCATACTCTATAATCTGTAGTACTAGCTAGACACTAGGATAATTATATCCATCAGTAGCACAGCAACTATAAGATACTCTAGCTATCATACTCTATAATCTGTAGTACTAGCTAGCTAGACACTAGAATAATTATATTCATCAGTAGCACAGCAACTATAAGATACTCTAGCTGTCATACTCTATAATCTGTAGTACTAGCTAGACACTAGGATAATTATATCCATCAGTAGCACAGCAACTATAAGATACTCTAGCTATCATACTCTATAATCTGTAGTACTAGCTAGCTAGACACTAGGATAATTATATCCATCAGTAGCACAGCAACTATAAGATACTCTAGCTGTCATACTCTATAATCTGTAGTACTAGCTAGACACTAGGATAATTATATCCATCAGTAGCACAGCAACTATATGATACTCTAGCTATAATACTCTATAATCTGTAGTACTAGCTAGCTAGACACTAGGATAATTATATTCATCAGTAGCACAGCAACTATAAGATACTCTAGCTATAATACTCTATAATCTGTAGTACTAGCTAGACACTAGGATAATTAAAGGGTGAGCAAAAAAAAATGCGTAGATTTTTAAAATTTAAATTGCGCGGCTTGTGTTAATAGTAGAAAAATGTTACGCATACCAATAGAACCGCTAAGAAGTCTATTTTTTGGAAATATAAGAACGATTCCTCTGCTACGTATAGTTAGGGAGCTACGTGTTTAAATGTCCCAACTGGCTTAAAACTTGACTTGCGAGTATATTAGTTAATATTAGACAATAATTCTTGCAAAAAGACGTGCGTACATTTTTAAAATTTAAATTGTGCGGCTTGTGTTAATGGTAGAAAAATGTTACGCATACCGTAAGAACTGCTATGAACTGTATTTTTTGGAAATATAAGAACGGTTCCTGTGCTACAAATAATCTAGGAGCTAGGTGATAAAATGTCCCAAAATTTACTCGCAAGTCAAGTTTTAAGTCAGTTAGGACAATTTAACATGTAGCTCCCTTACTATACGTAGCAGAGGAATCGTTCTTATATTTCCAAAAAATAGACTTCTTATCGGTTCTAATGGTATGCGTAACATTTTTCTACTATTAACACAAGCCGCGCAATTTGAATTTTAAAAGTCTACGCATTTTTTTTTGCTCACCCTTTATATTCATCAGTAGCACAGCAACTATAAGATACTCTAGCTATCATACTCTATAATCTGTAGTACTAGCTAGACACTAGGATAATTGTATTCATCAGTAGCACAGCAACTATAAGATACTCTAGCTATCATACTCTATAATCTGTAGTACTAGCTAGCTAGACACTAGGATAATTATATCCATCAGTAGCACAGCAACTATATGATACTCTAGCTATAATACTCTATAATCTGTAGTACTAGCTAGCTAGACACTAGGATAATTATATTCATCAGTAGCACAGCAACTATAAGATACTCTAGCTATCATACTCTATAATCTGTAGTACTAGCTAGACACTAGGATAATTATATCCATCAGTAGCACAGCAACTATAAGATACTCTAGCTATCATACTCTATAATCTGTAGTACTAGCTAGAAACTAGGATAATTATATTCATCAGTAGCACAGCAACTATAAGATACTCTAGCTATCATACTCTATAATCTGTAGTACTAGCTAGACACTGGGATAATTATATTCATCAGTAGCACAGCAACTATAAGATACTCTAGCTATCATACTCTATAATCTGTAGTACTAGCTAGCTAGACACTAGGATAATTATATCCATCAGTAGCACAGCAACTATAAGATACTCTAGCTATAATACTCTATAATCTGTAGTACTAGCTAGACACTAGGATAATTATATCCATCAGTAGCACAGCAACTATAAGATACTCTAGCTATCATACTCTATAATCTTTAGTACTAGCTAGACACTAGGATAATTATATCCATCAGTAACACAGCAACTATAAGATACTCTAGCTATCATACTCTATAATCTGTAGTACTAGCTAGACACTAGGATAATTATATCCATCAGTAGCACAGCAACTATAAGATACTCTAGCTGTCATACTCTATAATCTGTAGTACTAGCTAGACACTAGGATAATTATATCCATCAGTAGCACAGCAACTATAAGATACTCTAGCTATCATACTCTATAATCTGTAGTACTAGCTAGCTAGACACTAGGATAATTATATCCATCAGTAGCACAGCAACTATATGATACTCTAGCTATAATACTCTATAATCTGTAGTACTAGCTAGACACTAGGATAATTATATTCATCAGTAGCACAGCAACTATAAGATACTCTAGCTATAATACTCTATAATCTGTAGTACTAGCTAGACACTAGGATAATTATATTCATCAGTAGCACAGCAACTATATGATACTCTAGCTATAATACTCTATAATCTGTAGTACTAGCTAGACACTAGGATAATTATATTCATCAGTAGCACAGCAACTATAAGATACTCTAGCTATCATACTCTATAATCTGTAGTACTAGCTAGACACTAGGATAATTATATTCATCAGTAGCACAGCAACTATAAGATACTCTAGCTATCATACTCTATAATCTGTAGTACTAGCTAGCTAGACACTAGGATAAGTATATCCATCAGTAGCACAGCAACTATATGATACTCTAGCTATAATACTCTATAATCTGTAGTACTAGCTAGACACTAGGATAATTATATCCATCAGTAGCACAGCAACTATAAGATACTCTAGCTATCATACTCTATAATCTTTAGTACTAGCTAGACACTAGGATAATTATATCCATCAGTAGCACAGCAACTATAAGATACTCTAGCTATCATACTCTATAATCTGTAGTACTAGCTAGACACTAGGATAATTATATCCATCAGTAGCACAGCAACTATAAGATACTCTAGCTATAATACTCTATAATCTGTAGTACTAGCTAGACACTAGGATAATTATATCCATCAGTAGCACAGCAACTATAAGATACTCTAGCTATCATACTCTATAATCTGTAGTACTAGCTAGACACTAGGATAATTATATCCATCAGTAGCACAGCAACTATAAGATACTCTAGCTATCATACTCTATAATCTGTAGTACTAGCTAGACACTAGGATAATTATATCCATCAGTAGCACAGCAACTATAAGATACTCTAGCTATCATACTCTATAATCTGTAGTACTAGCTAGACACTAGGATAATTATATCCATCAGTAGCACAGCAACTATAAGATACTCTAGCTATCATACTCTATAATCTGTAGTACTAGCTAGACACTAGGATAATTATATCCATCAGTAGCACAGCAACTATAAGATACTCTAGCTATAATACTCTATAATCTGTAGTACTAGCTAGACACTAGGATAATCATATCCATCAGTAGCACAGCAACTATAAGATACTCTAGCTATAATACTCTATAATCTGTAGTACTAGCTAGACACTAGGATAATTATATTCATCAGTAGCACAGCAACTATAAGATACTCTAGCTATCATACTCTATAATCTTTAGTGATAGCTAGACAAAATCTATCAACACAAGGACAAATTAGTCCATTACAAGTACAACATCAACAACAACAAAAACAAAAAAAACATTGGTGCAGTTATGAAACAAAAAATGTTAAAGATTATTTAATAAATGTGAATAATGATTAACAAAAATTTAGATTTACAAGCGGTTGCGGGCAAGGATCTAAAGGGATATATATAAGACAATGGCTGATAAATTGATGGACATCCCCAATAATGATAAACAAAATTACCCCTTCTGTAGATTACAATTGGTGGTTGAAACGATTGGACATTTAACTTAATGAACCAACCAATCAAAACTCAATAAAAGTCCCCAGAGATGATAAGCCAATGAATAAGAAAACGTAAAAATAAAACTTGGGGAACTAGTGTAAAGTTGTGAATAGTTGCACTACCAACAAAATAACACATTAATACAGAATATCTAACCGACATTCTGTTGTGCTCTACACTATAATAATTGTATTATATTTACTCAGGGAGGGAGGGGACAGTGGGCTGTTTATTACACTAGTCCCCAAAGTTTTATAATAACGTTTTCTTTATCGTTGGCTATACTTTGGGGGATTTTATGAAATTTTGATTGGTTGGTTCATTTAGTTGAGTTTCCAATTGTTATCTACAGAGGCGATAATTTTGTGTATAATCATTGGGGATGTTCATTAATTAAACGGCCATTGTCTTATCCCTTTAGATCCCTGATTATTTTTACTGCATTAATGTATTATACATACAACATATCTAGGAGACATAACACTCTCAATCAATATTTAGATGGACTTTTTTGTAAGGCGAAGCTTTTCTACATTTAGGGTGTTTATTTGATTTTTTTCAGCTATTTTACGCCATATTTTATCATACCTAATTTTTTTACTAATTTGATGTTCAAATGGGGGACTGCCCTTTACACATCCAGCAAATTTACAGTGAACGTATTCTCGCCAGTGCAATTCAAGAAGTATTGATGTATTTATGGCAAACTGAAATTTGACTGTATAAATGTGTAAGTGCTATAGCCCCGTTAAAATTGTGATTACTATGTTTTAATTTATTTGGCTAATGTCCGGCTAGCTTTAACTTGAACCTGAAACCTTACCGGAATAACCAGCACGTTACCTAAGGATTAAAATCCCTCGAATGGATACATTACAGAACTGTACCGACTTCATTTTAAAAAATTTAAAATTCTCATTTGTTACTTTAGGTTAAATAAGGTTTGGGTTAGCCCTGCGATATTTAGAAACTTATAACTTTTAAAAACAAAGAATTGCACAAAAGTCTACAAAATTTTTAATTAATTCTAACAATTGTAAATAATAATGCTAATTGTTTTTTATTTCTTATTTCCTATATTTAATCTGATCTTTCCTATTACTTTTAAACGATGATTTGTTGAAATTTAATTGTATGTATATTTCAAATTCAATTATTATACATATGACAACGTTTATGTAAGTTTATAGAAGAAAAAACAATTACAATTAATCATAATGCAAAATAGAACATAAAGTCAGTCATAAGTAAATAATTGCGACTTGACACCTCATTTATGACCATTAGTCAAGTTAGAGGATTTACCCAAGCCGCCGTTTGTGTTATCTGATAAGGGAGTAAAAAAAACCCTTGGAGATATGATTGCAGTTATTTACACTGCATTAAATTAAATGTGACTTAACTGGTGTTTATTATGTGTTTCTATTGGAATTTGTTTGTATATATAGAAATGTAGTTACCTTGTAGTTATATATGTAGTTATTATTGTAGTTATAATGAAATTTTGTAAGTAAAACAATTGTAGAAATAATGAATGTCATTTACGAGTTCTAAAATGTAAAAAATATGCTGATTTGTGTGTTTAGAAGAAAATTATGCTGATTGTATCATAAATAAAAAAATTTTATTGTGATATTTTGAAGGAAGCTACTCTATATTTAGATGTCTAAATTGTTTGAAGCTGTGATTTATTAGAATGGAATGTGGTGGCCGTTTAGGATACGGTAGTTTGGTTTGGAGAAGTTTACATTGCTGACATTTTTGTTAAATCATATTGACATTCCTGAAAGTTTAGGTTAGTATATGTAGTCATAAATAGATAAATGCCCTTGCCCATCATTCAATAAGCATAATCTAAAGACTTTTTTTTGGTAGACCTTTATAATTGAAAATGCTAACCCCACTTCTTAGCTAGCAAAATTCTGATACTAGGCCATTGTTGTCACGTTGTTACAGAAATGAATAATGTAAGTATAATTTATAACTAATGTCTAGCAGATTAAGAATTGAACGTGGTGGCCGATTAGGATACATTATTTTAGGTTTGCAGTTGATATTGGTGACATTTGCAGTTAAATCTACTTAATAAAAAAATACCTCTGAAGTTTAAATTATTATATGTAGTCAATATAGATTCATGCCCCAGCTCATTAAGCGTAAATCTAAGGACTAATTTTTTGGAGACCTACATAAAACCTAGAAAAATGCTAACCCCTCCCTTAGCTAGCAGAATTCTGATGCTAGGCCAATTTTGTTATGAATATTTCAGAAGTGAGTGATGTAAGTATAATTTTACAACTAATGTCTGGCAGATTAAGTTATATTAGAAGATTTGATGGAAGATTGTTTTTTGAAGGCTAAGTTGACTTAAAATATTGCTTATTTTCTTGGGAATAAGTGGCCGATTTAGGTAAAATATTTTAAATTTTATTTTTATAAATGAAGGCGGAGATGACATAGTAGCGATTTTAATTTATGAGGATTATGAAATTTTGAAGATGAAGTGTTGATATTGTCTAGGAAATGTGGTTGACATTGAATTGGGTTTGTAGATATTATCACTTAGATCCATTTTGAGTTGTAGTTTCTAGAAGATATGTCTTTGAATAAATATTTTTATAACTAAAGTTGATATTTATAATTTTTTTGTGTGAAGTTACTCACTTAAGTCACAAGTGAGTTTACTGCAGCTTTCACATTGTGCATGCGACTGTATGCTCTGAGAGCCTACACTAAACTAATTACTTTGAAATTTCTGCGCTAATTTAGGACACATTTGTTCTTGTTAGGGATTTCTATGGAAAATCAAGTTTTTGTTTGCAGAAAGAAAAATCTAAATCATTTTTTGTAAATAAAAGAGTGAATGTGTGTTTGTGAAATATTTCTTCTCTTTCTGAGTAAAAGCAATTATTGTGGCAATTTCACATTAATCGAATGTGGACCACGAACATTTTTTATATATGACAAATATTTACAGGAATGGTACAATGGACTTTTTTTATTTTGTCCACATATTGCGTTCGAAGGTGCTTTGACTTTTGTGTCAGAACCTAAATTAGCATTTCATTACCCTATGTTAGGTAACTTCAGATCACTTTTCAATAAAATCAAAGCTCAATTTTCATCACCTAGGAGTTACCGCATAATCATGACAAGAAAATCAAAGATTATCTATTTAAAATTTTGAACAAGTTTGCTTTTATAAAGTTCTCCATAAAACCACTCCTGAAGTGAGTTGATTCATGGCCATTTTTATCAGTTGCTTTGCTAAGGTCACGAAAATTCAGCCTTAAATAAATCATATATAGAGAGGTTTTATAAAAGACTTCATAAAAACAAACTTGTTCAAAATTTTAGATAAATAATCTTTGCTTCACATTCGAACGCACTGGGTCCAATTTTTAAGAAATTTAAGGTTCCTAGCGCAGAATGCCATTTAAAAGTTAGATTTCTAGTAGACGAAGCTTACCAAAAATAACAAACATATCCACTAGCAGACATTCAAGATTAACAAAATCAAAACAAGAGTATTTTGGTTTGTTTAAAGTATGGGCAGACTAAGGTATTGATACTCCTGTAATTAACCATTGAAATAAGGCAAATTTATCTGCCCCAACTAAAAACATTTTGGTACTTTTTGAAAGGTTTTGTAAAGTTTTAAGGTCATAAATTTTAGGACATTTCAATCTACTCATCATTGCAGGACAGAGCTACCTTGATGTTAGATATTTATGATATGACCTCATTTTCACATGAAGCACTAGAAAGATAAGCATTAACATCATTAGAGGATTTTTTTCTCATTTTTTTTAGTTGGAAGATTTTTTCTCAATATTTTCAAAAGCAATAATAAACAATGTAAACAATGAAAAAAACATTGTCCCACTATCCCTACACCGCTAAATACAAACATTATTGCAGGGTAAGGATTCGCCTCACGAAAAAGATAAAAATTAAAGTTGTTAGGTATTAAAGCGGGAAGAAGAATTAATGGCCCACTTGCCTTTTCAAGGAGTTATACTATTTATTGCTAAACATTGGCAAACTATAGTAATATTCACTCACAAGTATTTAAGGGATCTAAAGGGATATGACAGTAGCCAATAAATCAATGTACATCTCCAATGATGATACAAAAAATTACCCCATCTGTAGATTACAATAAGTGGTTGAAACGTCCAGCGGAAAATTATCAGATGCGGGGCCATGTGGGGAAATATATTTTATGTATATTGTGAGTTTTTCTATTATGTATGAATATTGATTAGATTAGGCTACTTTTCTCATACAGATATATTATAATATATGCTATTTATGCATCTGATGTATAATGGATATTTTTTCATTATTATACCTGTCTCCAAAACTACATGTTTACTAGCTGTTAGGGAAGGGAGACGTAATTGGAAGATTAACTAATCTTTCCCATAACTTTTGTATAAAAGTAAGAGGATGTCTATATGTCTGTGTGTGTGTAGCCAAGAATCTTGCTAACCGCAGAATAGATATGGTTCTCCTTTACCGTAAAGATTCCTTTAGGTCCAGGAAAGGTATATAACTATTTTAGGGAGTGTAATGTAACTGGACAAAGTGTCTCAAAAATCATCGACATTTGACGTCCTAAAAATGAGGGATTATCCATCTCTTTTTTAGGTTTTTTTTCTCCACTTCTCCTCTCATCCCCCTCATGTTTATGACGTCACATGCCTGATTTTTGAAACACCTTGTCCATACTATACGATATACCAAGAAAAATCACCCCATAGACGATTAGACATGATATTAATAAGCGATTAATATCAAATGCGATGTTAATGTTCGTTTATCTTACCAGTGCTTTGTTGAGCCTTGCATTTATGGAAGTTGTCATCCTTGTTTTTATTTTTAAAAAAAACCTTACATGAAAATATTAAAGATTTCAACCAGGATGGAATTAGAACTTAAAACTCTACATTTGTCAAAAACTTTTTTTTGCAATGTGCAAATTCTGACCACGACTTCAAACACAATGGTATAGATTTTTTTAATTGAGAATAATCTTATATTTTGACAAGGAACTATTTTACTTGGTCAACTGCCATATTTCTGCCACGTAGCTGCGGCAGGTGGTGACTAAGTCTAAATTTGGCTTAAAATGACTCAATGTGGTTGAATGTGTCTGAAGCAGCTTATAGTGCCTAGTAATAAATGACGTCATACAATAAAAATAACCAATGATAGGACAGTATGCATTTTACTTTTGGTCGATTACATTGTATAGTTATACTGGCCTATCATTGGTCATTTGTATTGTATGACGTCATTTTTTATTAGGCACTATAAGCTGCTTCCATGTGTCTCTAACTGTTTGTAGCTAAGGAAGAGTAAGGCTGTGGCTTATAGTGGCTGATTAGACCTCTACGCCACACTTATAATCTTTAAAGCCTTTAAGTTTGTTGCGGCTTTGATATAGTTTAGGTGACATGCGTAGCTGCGTAAGTGCAGGTAGCTGCCACCCATATTCGCTTAGTGAGTCTTTGAAGGGCTGCATTAGAGGGTGGCTTAGGTTAGGCAAGGCCTTTGCTGTGAAAGCAAAAGATTATGAAAGCCCTACAGCTTACAGTAAACCACGCGACTATTTGTGGATTAGGCTGTCGATGCTTGCTTTTATTGACTTATAAATATAATTTTTACATTAAGTAAATAAAAAGTTTGGTAATTTTTTTTCTTTAAAATTGTTAATATGGATGTTTATCTTTATTTAAATTGGATAATTTTAGCCTAATGTAGAATTGTGTAAGTTAAAACTTTGGATTGAGTGTGCCAGTGCTACACAGTTGGGCTGGAGGAAACATTTTTATTCACATAAAGTTATAACTTATTATTTCTTTACTCACTCAATAAAATAATTGTTAGGCTTTCCCTTAAAGTCCTTGTCATGCACTAAAACCTCACAACCCCCCCCCCCCCTATTTTTTAAAATTAATTCAAAATATGGGCTAGGAGTAGTTTTATCGGGTATAGTCCTTTTCGTGGCAACGCCCCTTAAGAGGAGTTTCTTCGTATTTCCACAGTAGCTTTTCTCCTTTTTCTAGCACTTGCGGGGGGCTCTATCTCTACAGGGGTCCAATTGCCTAACCCTGCGGGGCACTCACCTAACCCAATATAACCTAACCTAAAATAACCTATCAAAAGCCATTTTGAAAATACGACGAATCGCCCCTTAAAGGGCGTTGCCTTTATCCATGTACAAACCCTGTGGTAGTCTTTCACCCTGCGTGTCCTATACTTAACCTACCCTGACCTAAAATAAAAAAACAAACGAAAAAACTAAAAACTACTAACTTAAAAATTCCTTCAAACTTTGAGGAAAACAACTAAATATTTTAATTTTTATAATAATTTTTAAAAGTTTTATCTTTTCTGATATGATATAGAAGTAACAAAAATTTTATATTTTTTTATATAGAATAAAAATTCTTTTACCTGCTCAACTGTGCCGGTTTGGTCATAATTTCTAACCTTTTGATGCGTTCCTTGCTTGCAGGATTTAAAATTGGAGATGCGATCCTCAATTTTCAAATTCTTTGAACGTACATATAAGACTTTTGCAGAAATGCTTCGCATCCAAACTATCTATCTATGCTTGATATAAAGTTAACACTATATAGAGTAGAATCTGAATATTTGATTGATGTGCCCCGCAATTATCAAGTAGCGCTCAGGCACAAGACACAATTACATTAGCTAGGCCCAAGGCATTATTTGTATCCTTTTATGCATTCATAGGCCTATCTCTACCTATATAACACCATATATGGGTAACGCTAGCCTATTCATGGTAATTTGTATGTGATTTGTTAATATTATATGTTTATTAAAGACATTATGTTTATTGTTAAAGTAACCATGTAACCAATCAGTACAAATATGTATGCCTACAACCATGTCTGATTTACGTCACAAATTAACATACAGACACTTAATTGCACAGACAAACACTAAGATCCTGGTTCAAAGCTGATGTTATAGCATGTACCTCTTAAAATAAGTTAGTTATTCATTGACTCTCCTACCATTAACTTCTCTTCAGGCTTTAAAAGGTAATGACTTAGTTGTTTGGCATGCATTGTAGTTTAAATTTAGGACCCTTAGTACTTAGCATGAATTGAGCTTAGGCCTTATGTTAGAATTCTAACACTTAGCACAATTCACTGCTTGGGACTTAGGGCACTTTTCTGTCCTACACTACTTATGATTTTAACACTTATCCTGTAAATATTTTCATACTTAACTTATTCACTTGTAATATAAATACACTTTATAAAACATTCTCCTTCCTTAATACTTAATATACTTATATAATTCCGATCGAATATCAAAACCAACCATTTATTCTTAGGTTAAAGCAATATAATACTTTGCGTGGGTCTTTTGTTGAGCTTCCACCAGCTCAACCAAATTCGTATTATACTTGTGGGAATAGAGGGTTAAGCATTCTAAACAAACGAACCGACGATGAGAATGTCTATGTGTATTGCAGTAAAAGTAGGTTTTTAGTAGTACTCATAGAAGAGCGGTCTCCATACCTAAATTTGGACAAACGCCCCATTCGCACCCACAAAATATAACATATATTTAAATATATGCTTAAGATATCTTTATGTAATATGATGGATATATTATTACTTGGATGTTAAACCAGATTTTCATATCCTCTGGCTCTAAGAAAGTAAAGATTGCACCGGGCTAAAATAATAATTAAATAATCCACCCCTTTTACCCCAATTTTTCCCTTGTGATAAATCTACATATATTCTAAATATATCCATTTTTAATATCAACAACTAAAATTACATATGCATGTTTTATCCTCTTGAAAATACGACATTTGGAATCTACTACATCTCTTATATTTAGTTACTAATAGATATGAGAATACATAAAATTCCTCTAATTATTCATATTTATGCCACCCCTCCCCCTCCCCTTCCCCTCTATATGGTTTTGTATTATTGTTTCTGCCCAACTTATAAATTATTAACTGTTCATAAGGATGCCAGCAAACCTGGCAGGATCATACAGATGAAGATAAAAACTATTTTATGACTTTAACAAAGGATTCAAATTGAAAAAATATTTGGATCGACGAAGTTTTTACATAAAAGGACAAAAATTACCGTCCTAAGACATTATCTTCCTTAAATTTGACCTCAGATGAGCTAGGTTGTCTAAAGAAGTGTCTTGGCATAACTGGACATAACCTAGTTTCTATTTCTGATATTTCAAAGAATTTATTTGTTTAAGACTAGATTTTCAGACGGTTTACTCGTACAAAGTAAAAATGACTTGAAAAATCAGAGTTATTCCCTAGATTGTCGAGTTATTTATTAAGGATGCTAAGACGCTTCTATCTATACCTTAACATCGATTCTAGCTCATACCCATAAATATATAATTAATATATCTCTATAATTAATATATATAATTAAAATTCCAGTGATCGCGAGAACTGGAACGGCGTTGGTGTCGGGGCAAGGCGCGATGTTGTGGACCATCCTGATGAGGAGAGGGCGGGCAGGATAAGCGACAATGTTCAGTTCACTTATAATCAACTAGCAAGATTTGATAATAGGTAGATATGAATTTATTAACAGTGGGTCAAATTCCAGGTATCTAAAAGGATAAGGCAATGGCCAATAAATTGATGTACGTCCCCATTGATGATAAATAATTACCCCTTCAGTAGATTACAATTAGTGGTTAAAACTTTTGGACACTTAACTGAATGGACCAACCAATCAAAATGCAATAAAAGTTTTGAAAGTTGTTGAGCCTACAAATAAGAAAACTTTGGGGACTTGTGTAATAAACAGCGCAATGTCCCCTCTCAACCTGGTCAAACTGGTCAAAAGGCTAAGAAAAAATTATGTTTTTCTAATTGAATTCACAAATTTTTTCCTACCTAATTGTACCTAACTGTTACAGGAATCATCCTATTATGTTTGAAATCTAGAGGACAATTTTATCACGCCAAAAATCACGATTAGAGCTCTCCGTAATGGACGGACTTAAGGACAGGCGGACAAAATTTAGAACAGCTTTGCTTTCAAAACCCAGACAGCAGACATAGAAATGTAAATATGTTTAAATTTGTTAGTTGTAGTTTGAATGTGGGTAATGGTTCGTACTTTTAATAGAGTAAAACATTGTTACCAGTCACAATTACATTACAGTCACCAGGGATAGTAAGGGATAAGACCATGGACGATAAATTGATTCATCCCCCTGCCCCACAAAATTACCACTTCTGTAGATTTAAATTATTGGTTGAAAAATAGTTTGGAACCAATCAATCAAAATCCAATAGAAATACCCAAAGATTTTAGCCAACAAATATTATAACGTTATAAAACTTCGGGTACTAGTTTAATTTACAGTCCAATGTCCCCTTCCTTCCTTGAGCAGTAGGGAGGATAAATGCTGGCTCTTAACCATAGAGAAATTATTACAAGAGATGAAAATATAAATTTAAAAACTGGTTTTAAATCAAAATATTTAATTTGAAAATGTATCAGCTATTAAAACTTTTATTACATTCTATGTGGATTTGTTAATTTGTTATTTGAATAACAGCATGTCGATAATATGTTAGTAATAACCACTTTTACAAAAGGCCATATAATCTACATAAAACATAAAAATTGTAAGTCAACATTTTACTATTTTGAAAAAGTATACATTACATATTTTGAGGCTTCATATAAATTTGGATTGTGGAAGGATGTTTAACTTCTTTTTGTTTTTCCTTGTAGTCTTTTTCCGTATGGTAAGATAAAGGGTAGGAGCAAAAACGATAGTGGACAAAATAATGCTATGGTCAAAGCGGTCATGCGTCTTGCGTCATATTGGAAGGGTGAAGATCTCAGTTTTCGCTATTTGATTTACTATTTTTCTCTATAAGATAAAAGGGATGCTTGCTAGATTATCTTATTTGCTATAATATAAAGATAAATTTTTCTCAAATCGCCAAATCTGGGGTCTGAAATTTGCGTCACCCTCCTAACCCAACGCAAGACGCATAACCGCTACTACCGTGGCATTATTTTGTCCACTATTGCTTAAAAACTGAGAGAGAGAAAAAAAGAGAGAGAGATAGAGAGAGAGAGAGAGAGAGAGAGAGAGAGAGAGAGAGAGAGAGAAAGAGAGAAAGAAAGAAGAGAACTTGAGAGAGAAAAAAAGAGAATTTGAGAGAGAGAAAGAGAGAGAGAGAGAGATAGAGAGATAGAGAGAGAGAAAGTGGATTTAGTTTAATGTTGTAGAATAGTCCCAAGGGAACATTCAATCCTGCCCACACGAACATCTATCTTTCTACCTAATTGTCTATCTATCTATCATCTCTCAATTTACCCCATTTTTTAGCTAGCAATAAGTAATTGTGCGATATTATTTAGGGAGGGAGGGGACATTGGGTATGTTTTACTGGTGACCAAAGTTTTATAATAACGTTTTCTTTTTGTTTAGCTCAACAATTTTAGTGACTTTCATTGAAGTTTGATTGATGGTTGGTTTATTCAGTTAGGTTTCCAAACGTTTCAACCACTAATTTAATCTTCAGGCGGGGTATTTTGTGTATCATCATTAGGGATGTAAATAAATTTTTCGGCCATTGTCTTATACCTTTAGATCCCTAGATGTTATTATAATTTATTAATCATGAATATTTTCTGGAAAGTAACAATAAATTTTTCAATTTCTTAGAAGTACACCCAACAGTACGAACAGTAACAAGTCCCTGGTTCACTCGCTCAACTCTAACACTGAGTACTCTGAGCAGCTCCCCACCAGGATGCCAATGTCGGAGGAGGACCGGAAGGCCTGGTCCCTCACGGAGCGGGTCAAGGGAGCTAATAGCGTAGACGCACATGAATATCAGGTTTGTAACAAGTTTTTCACAAACATATAACAAAAGATAAAAACAGAAACTTTAACTATAAACAAGGATGACAACATCCATAAGTAGCAAAGCACAAAAAAAGATCATGGATGGGTATACGAATAAGGAGATTTTAAAAGCATTTGTTAAAATCAAGAATATAAATTATGGGAAATCTTTTTTGCCGCCTATCTTGAATAGCAGCTGAGAAAAATCAATATCCCCCTTTGCGTTATGGACTGACTGATTGACGGACAAAGTGAATTATAAAGTAACTTCGCTACTAAAATAAATAGAGTTGGATGCCACTTATGTACCATTTCTTTATACTCTGTTAATTTCAGAGCTTAGGGTGAAGAATATTACACTATACCCTGTTAATTTCAGAGCTTAGGATGGAGAATATTACACTATACCCTGCTAATTTCAGAGCTTAGAGTGGGGAATATTACACTATACCCTGTTAATTTTAGAGGTTAAGGTGGAAAATTTTACATTATAACCTGCTAATTTCAGAACTAAGAGTAGAGAATATTACACTATACCCTGTTAATTTCAGAGCTTGGGGTGGAGAATATTACACTATACCCTGTTAATTTCAGAGCTTGGGGTGGAGAATATTACACTATACCCTGTTAATTTCAGAGCTTGGGGTGGAGAATATTACACTATACCCTGTTAATTTCAGAGCTTGGGGTGGAGAATATTACACTATACCCTGTTAATTCTAGAGCTTAGGCTGGAGAATATTACACTATACCCTGTTAATTTCAGAGCCTAGGATGGAGAACATTACACTATACCCTGTTCATTTCAGAGCTTAGAGTGGAGAATATTACACTATACCCTGTTAATTTCAGAGCTTAGGCTGGAGAATATTACACTATACCCATTTAATTTCAGAGCCTAGGATGGAGAACATTACACTATACCCTGTTAATTTCAGAGCTTAGAGTGGAGAATATTACACTATACTCTGTTAATTTCAGAGCTTAGGCTGGAGAATATTACACTATACCCTGTTAATTTCAGAGCCTAGGATGGAGAACATTACACTATACCCTGTTAATTTCAGAGCTTAGAGTGGAGAATATTACACTATACCCTGTTAATTACAGAGCTTAGGCTGGAGAATATTACACTATACCCATTTAATTTCAGAGCCTAGGATGGAGAACATTACACTATACCCTGTTAATTTCAGAGCTTAGAGTGGAGAATATTACACTATACTCTGTTAATTTCAGAGCTTAGGCTGGAGAATATTACACTATACCCTGTTAATTTCAGAGCCTAGGATGGAGAACATTACACTATACCCTGTTAATTTCAGAGCTTAGAGTGGAGAATATTACACTATACCCTGTTAATTTCAGAGCTTAGGCTGGAGAATATTACACTATAACCTGTTAATTTTAGAGCCTAGGATGGAGAATATTACACTATACCCTGTTAATTTCAGAGCTTGGGGTGGAGAATATTACACTATACCCTGTTAATTTCAGAGCTTAGGGTGGAGAATATTACACTATACCCTGTTTATTGCAGAGCTTAGGATGGAGAATATTACACTATATTTACCCTTTTAATTTCAGAGCTTGGGGTGGAGAATATTACACTATACCCTGTTAATTTCAGAGCTTAGGGTGGAGAATATTACACTATACCCTGTTAATTTCAGAGCTTAGGATGGAGAATATTACACTATATATACCCTTTTAATTTCAGAGCCTAGGATGGAGAATATTACACTATACCCTGTTAATTTCAGAGCTTGGGGTGGAGAATATTACACTATACCCTGTTAATTTCAGAGCTTAGGCTGGAGAATATTACACTATACCCTGTTAATTTCAGAGCTTAGGGTGGAGAATATTACACTATACCCTGTTTATTGCAGAGCTTAGGATGGAGAATATTACACTATATTTACCCTTTTAATTTCAGAGCTTGGGGTGGAGAATATTACACTATACCCTGTTAATTTCAGAGCTTAGGGTGGAGAATATTACACTATACCCTGTTTATTGCAGAGCTTAGGATGGAGAATATTACACTATATTTACCCTTTTAATTTCAGAGCTTTGGGTGGAGAATATTACACTATACCCTGTTAATTTCAGAGCTTAGGATCGAGAATATTACACTATATATACCCTTTTAATTTCAGAGCTTGGGGTGGAGAATATTACACTATATATACCCTTTTAATTTCAGAGCCTAGGATGGAGAATATTACACTATATATACCCTTTTAATTTCAGAGCTTAGGGTGGAGAATATTACACTATATATACCCTTTTAATTTCAGAGCTTGGGGTGGAGAATATTACACTATACCCTGTTAATTTCAGAGCTTAGGATGGAGAATATTACACTATATATACCCTTTTAATTTCAGAGCCTAGGATGGAGAATATTACACTATACCCTGTTAATTTCAGAGCTTGGGGTGGAGAATATTACACTATACCCTGTTAATTTCAGAGCTTGGGGTGGAGAATATTACACTATACCCTGTTAATTTCAGAGCTTAGGGTGGAGAATATTACACTATACCCTGTTAATTCTTGGGGCAGCCCTGGTTCTGTTTGTATCTGGACTTATAACAGCACAGACTGTTCAAGCCTTATTCTTCCAACCAGTGAATGGAACTAATTCTACAAGATAATACAATTAAATAAACAGTATTTCTCAAAATTCAAGTTACAAAGTTATAAAAAGAAATAAAATCTTAAAATTAAAAATATCAATTATGTTATTTGTATTGTATATGATCTTAAGTAATTCACAATAATGTATTTTTTTATTTTAAAAATCAATAATGTACTAACAAATATTGATAAATTTTCTTTATCAAACCAACCTCACAAATGCTCAATTAATTTTAAAAGTCATATCATTAACATCTATCATATTGTTTAAATTAAACAAACTATTTAATTAATGTAAAAAAAATATTAAAATTTATTAATGTATATTTTATAGATATCATAATTTATGTTTTATAAAATATACATATATTGATTTTGGAATAATATCAAATGTTACGGAATCTTTTTAGTTTTATCTTATTTCAAATTAACAAGGATGACAATATTAATAGATTAGCTTATTAATTGATAAACAAGTGATGTACCATACAAAGTATAGATTGTCTTTTATATTTTTGTTGATTACTAGCGGCCTCTAGTGGCAATAGAGTTAGGGGGAGGTGGAAGTCGACCCACCAATTTAATTTTTAGATTTTTCTTGGAAATTGAAGGCAACTTTAACCAAAATAGTTCACAACCCCTTCCCTGTACTTAGCGGGATCCTTTGCTACACACACACACAGACAGAGCCAAAGACATCCTGTTACTTTTATATAAAGATATGATATTATTAAAACATTACAATGCCAATTGTGACAAAGTTGTGGAGTAGCTATGCTCTAAATATTACAACCCAATTACAAACCACAAATCCTTAAGAATCTTATAAAAACTGACATAGTTTGACTTTAACTACCAATTTTAACACCAATCAGTAGATTTCTTTCAAGTCCAAAACTGAATAAAAGACGTCCAGAGGATAGAATAGTTATTTCTTTCATCGTATTATAAACCGCTTTCCGCGGATATAGAATGTACAATTATAAGAATAAAACCAGACTTTTTAGCCCCGAGGCTGAAAAACAGCCCGTGCCTTCGGCACCTCGGGGCTAAAAAATCTGGTTTTAATCTTATGATTGTACATTTTTATATTCGTAGAAAGCTGGTTATAATACGATGCTAGACATAGTTTTTTCGTATGGATGAGAACCGGTTCCTATCCACCGGATTCGAATGAATTCGAGAAAATATATGCAAGTTTCAAAAGTACCAATAATTTCTACTAAAATACTGCTTCTACAGGTTTAGTTTAAGAATCTCTTTGTTTGTACATTTTTGTAAATAACCCATTAGATAATATCGAGACAAAAAATTATATTCACAAAATATGTACTGAACAAAACCGTCCCACAGAATAAATCCCCCATCCAAAAGTGCTGAAGCTCTTTATAGTGTCTATAAAAAGAGGATAAATTTTAAAAAACTTTAGCCGAAACATCCCTATAGCGTCATATTAGAGTAATGGATTATTCTGATATGACGTCATTCTTGAAGTTTTGCCAAAAGTTATCAAATTTATCCCCTTTTTTATAGGCGCTATAAGAATCTTAAAAAGTGGTAACAGGTGCCGCACACGTAATGACGTACATACACTTTACGTTTAATTCAAGATTCAATTTCAAACATTATTATGAATTAAATATCGCAAACCAAAAAAATGAAAAGGAGAATGTAGTTCAGGGGCCAAAGAAAATCATACAAAGGCTGCTCAATACTATAATTACTTATGGAGAAGATTTGCTACTTAAAAGAATACATAGACCACACATAAAACTAAAATATTTAACATTTGGTGCCAGTGGCTGATTAAACAAGGATGACAGTATGCATTACGTATTTATAGATAATTCTCATAATAAAGTATTAAGTTTTTTTTGTTTGTAACGAAGAATCTCGCTAACCGGCTGAATCGATTGGGTTCTGTTTATAAGACACACTTTACATATGTCCTATTATGGTTTTAGACTATTTTTTAGCCCCTAGATGCTAGTTTTATTATCTACTACAGGGATGTCCATCTGTTTTAAAAATAAATCTTGTTTAGAGCTGAACCTATTAATCTCTGCTACCAAGAATGCTTTTTGATGGTTTAATAATGGGAATTCCCCAAGAAGAGAGGGGATGTTGCACTGTAATTTATTCTAGTCCCCAAACTTTTATATATAACTTTTATTACATCTTCATTGATTTGTGCATATCAGAAGTGTCTAAACTTTTCCACAAATAAATTTGATAAATAGAAGAGGAGGTTTTGTTTATGATAATCAGGGGTGTGTAAAATAATTCTTCCATTGTCTTATACCTTTTGCCTACTCTTAGTTCAAATATCAGAAAGACATAAATCTTGATGTACCAATATTCGAGTGAAAAGTAGATGTGCTACATACAAAAAGTAGGCATCAAGATGACGTAGCTTTAAGGCAATTAGGGCTCACGAAGAATTGCAGTTACTCAGATATTATAATCATGCTGTATATGTCCTACTTTGTAACCCGATATACAATACAAGTGGCTTTGTCCCTTGCTTAGAGGGGCTAAGCATTTAAAGGGAGGAAAATACAAATACGTTATTTCCGTAAAAGGACAAAATTCAGCTTGGGGGTTTTGGTAAAAAAAATAAAAGCATAAGGAAGATCTTTCCAAAACATTTAGAGTTCAATATGAGATGGACATTTTAAATCTGACTAATAGATGAAAGCAGTGGTGTGCGGTGTGGGATGTCAGCACTTCGTTAAATTGAAAATAAAAAGGCCTGCCTTCTCCTTTTTTCACCCTTTCTAAAGGTTTACACCCCACGGCGAATCGATGTGCACGCCACTGAATCAAAAGCCAGGCAGATAAACTGACAGACCTGTAAGGGCTTTATTAAATAATTACCAAAACTTTAAAAGTATCATTTTAATTCATTAATTACATATGTATATTATTATAAAATGCATTAAAATAGCAAAATCAAGTTTTTTACAACTACGCAATAAATCTTACATCTATAGTTACAATTTAAGTTGAATCTATTTTTACAATAACAAAATTGTTGTATAAAAATAGAGCTAATTCTATATTATGTGTAATAAACAAGTACAAAACGCATTACATATTTGTGCAATATCTAAAAAGATTGGATATGAACCGTCTTTTTATCATAACCCACCAAGAAAAATATTTTAATTATTTTTTCCAATTTAAAAACAAATATCTTCTGTTTTTTATGTATATATAAAATGTCATTATCTTTATTAAATGCTTATATAAAAGTAACAGGATCTCTATATATCTGTCTGTCTGTATCGAAGGATCTCACTAACTGCTGAACCAATATGGTTCTCATGTACCGGGAAGCTTCTCATAGGTCCTTGGAAGATTTATAACTAAATGGAGGAGAACACCACCCCCCACCCTGCCCAGTGAATTCGCCAATACAAAAATTCCCTACTCCTAGGTGACCGACAATGCCGCCCACCTTCCAAAAAATGTCCCACTCCAATTTTTCTTTTCAAAACTAATATAAAATAAGTGGTGGTTGAATTCAATCACCCCACCCAAACCTTAATTGTACCTAGAGGCCTCTAGGGGGCGTAGCCGCTTGTCTTTATGTAAACTAATGCGTTTTTAAGAATGATTTTTTGAGTAACTACTAACTAAACTCAACTGATGCCCTGCATGGTAAAATTCCTTTTACCAATAGATATTTTAAGTGTAGATGACCAATCACTCAATTGGTTCAATAGGAACACAGTGTAGAAACAAATCAACCAAATTAATGGTAGCAAAATTTTGGTGGGAAAGAGCATTTTTTTTATTTCATCCTTGTAATAAGTCAGCAATAAATAGAATATAGCTTTGGTGAAAGTTTTTCGCCAAATATTTTTGAAGTAGCTTATAGTTCCTGTAAAAAATGACTTCATACAATACAAATGACCAATGATAGGTCATTATACATTTTACCATTGGTTAATTAAAATGTATACTGGCCTATTATTGGTCATTTGTATTGTATGACGTCACTTTTTATAGGGACTATAAGCTGCTTAAAAATTTTCGTTCCCTGTAATATTGGACGGATTGTTGTGTCTGATTGGCCTTCTAGAGTAATAAATCTATTCCATAGAGTTTACCGAATTGAACTAAGTACATATATTGCCCATATTTTGGCATATAAGTTATGATGGCAATAAATCAGTAAAATAAAATTCATCAACAACATATTTATTTTAAAACATACAAATTGTGTATTGATTGGTCATAATAAATTATGTTTGAGTAAATTTCAACAGGCGTACTTTTTATATTAATACAAGACGGCCATGCTTTTTTTATGCGTTTCAAAGTATTGACGAGGGTAATCTTATATAAGTTTCGGAAGGTTAAAATGGGGGTGTAAACACTCCTTTACACCCCACTCTTGGACGTCAATGAGTGGTGTGCACAGGGGTTTGCGCAAAACGAAACCTTATATCCTAACTCCCCAGTTATTATTTTGTCACCCCCCTCAAACTAAAATTAAAGGGGGTGTGACTTTCTTAGCTTAATTTCTTCTCTGATATTTCAGAGGGGTGAATACACCTAAATACTAAGGAGGGTGGATTCAACGCCCCTCTTCACCTCCATTCTGCACGCCTCTAAATGTAAGCAAGTCTTGGTAATTCTTTTTCAAACAATATTCCAAAAGCTTTTACAAAGTAATTATTTCAAAAATATGATAAAAATAAGTAAAAAAAATACTAGAAATAACTGAATTTTTAATAAAAAAAATATCAATTTAGCAGAAATACATTATATTAACTCTTGGAAGAAATACATTCATATTTTTAAATTGTTGATATAGTTTAGCTACTCCGGCCATAAAAAAAGACAATGCAACGTTGGAATTTTTCTTTCTTCATTTATTAAAAATGATGCATGCGATGGACATATCTCATCTATGTATATATATGTTGACATGCATTTAGTTATAATGCAATTAGACTAAGGATAAGCCATCCATAAGGACCTTTTATTAAAGCAATATAGTTGACAAAAGCCTTTAAAATTGCATATTGAAAGAAATGCAAACAGTTTTTTACAGGTTCTATTTTCATTTACAAAAATATAGTTATGCTGCTTCGCTACTTATTAACAAAATTTTCTTTGTTTTATTCTAACATATTGACTACCTTCCCAGGGAGGAACATTGGGCTGTTTATTACACTGGTCCCCAAAGTTTTATAATAACGTTTTCTTACTCGTTGGCTTAACAACTTTGGAGACTTTTATTAAACTTTGATTGGTTGCTTTATTTATTTAAGTGTCTAAACGTTTCAACCACTTATTGTAATCTACAGAAGGTGTAATTTTGAGTATAATTTTTGAGGATGTACAACAATTTATCGACAATTGTCCTATCCCTTTAGATCCCTGCTACCTTATACATACGTATTTATTTATAATGTATGTTTACCCGACCTGATTTTCTTCTCATACATTAAATATTAATTTTTCACTTCAACTTAATAAAGGTTTTCTTTATTGGAATTTGGTTCTGATGTTAGTGAATAATTTAAAATCAATAATGATTGTACATAGCATTTGGTGAATAAAGTTATAAAGAATAGAGCGCCAAGGCAATAAATGTCGGATATATAATCCAGATAACTACCTGGATCCAGCATAGGGAGCCTGCTTCGTCTGTTAGCAAATTACTTTCTGCTCTTTTGTAACGACTTTGTTAATATTTTCGATGCTATTGACTTAAAAGACCCAATTGAAAGTCGGCACAGGGTCACGGGGTGCGGACATACAGTTATTAAACCCCTTCACCCTCTATTGTTTTATTTTAATGTCAAGGCTAGCCTAAAACAGCATTGACTTTATGATCAGCTGGAAATTAATACACCAAAACAGTTTTTAAACCTATTGAATTTTCAAGCTCGAAACAGCTACAAGTTTATAATGAACGTGTTTGTCTTTACATAATTTATAATTTTTATAATAATGACGCCCCTAGAGGCCCTTTCTATTGTAGTTTTAAAAAGAAAAATTTTCAACAACCTTGTAGTAAGGGATAACCAGAAAGTCATACATTGGCCCCCCTTGCGAAATTTTCGAAATATTCTTGGTATTTTTTAGTGATTTCTCTTGAGAGGTTGGTGGTACCCATCCCTTTAATAGGTATATGCCTTCCTAGGACCTATGAGAAGCTACATTGTAGTAGAGAACCATATCGGTTCAGCAGTTAGCGAGAGATTTTTCGGTACAAACAGAGACCCTGTTACTAATAATGTTTTGTGTCTGCTAAGAAAAAGGTTAATGCATAGGCTTACAAATACACAGTGTACCTCTATTCTTTTCAATCTGCGTTTATTGGTAAGTCTCTCATTATTTGGGTTGGTGTGTGTCTGAATTTATATACACATACATGTAGCATATATCAGTTAGGTGCTTGAAACCACCCTATTTGTGCAGCTATTATAATGGATTTATCATTACTTGGATCATACAGCAGATTATCATGAATTCTAATGAAGTGAAACTGGCTAAAATAACGACCCCACCCCCCAATCCACCCAACGCCTTTACCCCATCCTTTCGCTTCGTACTGGATGAACGAACTGACCAATAAATAATGTCCAGTTTAGCAACCTAAATTGACGACAATTTTTCCCTGTTATAATATTCACGTATATTCTATATACTTTGTTATTATAGCACAAAAAGACTGTATAAGAATTACGTCAAATGTCGATAATACATCAGCGCTGTGTTAAAATTTCAATTCTTTTGTCGGATTTTAAAAAGTGGTGATTGGTGGCATATTTTAATGGATGTAGAATGGATATAATGACAGGGGGAAAATTGTCATCAATATGTCTTGCTAACATGGACATTATCTATTGCTATTTCTCCTGACATTTATTTGTAAGGGGTAAAGGAGGTGGGTGGGGATCGTTATTTTGGACCACTACAAGTTTCACTTTATTGAAGTACATGATAATTTGGTGTAAGATCCAGTAATAATAAATCCATTCATATTTTCAACACTATATTTTTTCTAGGAAAGGTCTCTCACTCTACCATTTGTCTTTAAGTGAATATTCAAGTACTAAAAATGTAAAATGTTTCTAGACAGTATCCTGCATTTTAGCAGTTTTGCAACAAATTTACTTACAATTTAGTTTAGACTTTATACATTTATATTCTGCCTTTTTCAGTTCTTACACTTACAAGTTTTAATTTTGTTTGTCCTACCGTTTTAGAGCTTCTTTTTTTATGGATGTTGTCATCCTTGTTTTGGATGAAAAGCACTTGGGCTCCCAACTGTCTTTAAGGGAATACAGTCATAGTTGATTATTTGTTTATATAGAGTCCGCTTGACCAATAAACTTCATACGAAATGTCATCAAGAATTCAATTACTGAACAAATTGGTTAAATAATTGATATTTTGTCATTCCAGATCATTTCTACATTAATAGGAATTTAACAAGGACAACTATTGTCCGTAAGAGGGTCGAAGATCAGCAATCTGTCAAAGAACGGTTGATTATAAAAAGTAATTGAAGACAAAATCTTTTCTCGTATTCATTCGAATCCGGTGGATAGGAACCGGTTCTCATCCATACGACAATACTATGGTTAGCATCGTATTAAATCCAGCTTTCTACGAATATAAAAATGTACAATCATAAGATTAAAACCAGTTTTTTAGCCGGTGCCTTTGGCACCTAGGGGCTAAAAAACTAGTTTTAATCTCATAATTGTACTTTCTATATCCGCGGAAAGCTGTTTATAATACGATGCGAGAAATAACTATTCCAGTATGGTTTTCAAACTGATAAATATTCGCTGGATCAGAACCGGTTCTCAGCCATACTGAAAAATCATGTACAGCATCGTATAACAGACAATTTTCTTTGAATATTAAAATTAATATCAGTGTTGTCAGCTTTGACCTTCGACCGAATGTAGCTAACAAATTTGGTCTTAATATTAAAATTTTTCATTACTTGTGTGTTTGTTTATTTGTCATTGGTTATAGAAAGGCTCCGCTCTTTTTTATCCTGCGTAGATTCTTTGGTTGACGCTCAATGTGAGTTTTAGCCGCGCTTCATCCGCGACTGAGCCGAAAATTTAAAGCAGTTTTGATGCTTCTCAAAATATTTGAAAAAAGAGGGATTGTCCTATTTGGGTCAGGTATAAACTTCAAGCTGATTTTAAGAATTGAAAAAAAGTTGATTTACCTAAGGCTTACAGGCGTCCGGGCCGAGATCTTGTATTTATACTTTAAATGTCATTCCATGGTTTTAAGCTATTGAGCTAGCCGTTATTCCCCCCCCCCCCCCCCCCCGAGTATGGACATATTTGAAATGTTATAAGAAGACTTATATTTGCATATAGATTTTCGTTCACACTTTTCATTTTTTATGTCAAGGTTGCGTGATTTAAAAAAATATTTTGGTTATTTTGTCTCAGAAAAGAAACGATAGGTAAACAATTTATTTGAAAAATTATAGCCTTCAGATATTGAAAAGAAAAATTATAAGACTTGCAATACATTAGTTTTCAGTATTGCTAAGAGCCAGTTTTATATCAGAGTTTATCATTAGTTTGAAGCCATACTGGAAAATAACTTTTCCTTTTTTATTCCTTATCTTAGTTTGAAAATGAGGGAAAATGATTTCTTATTCTCTAAAAGTTAGATTAAATGCACAAAAAAAGTTTGGTCAATCAATGATTTTAAGTTTTACTTTAGAAAGTTGTTTTTTTTCAAAACAAAAATGAAGGGATTTTATTTTTTATTAAGTAGTTTTCGCAGGGATCTAAAGGGATAGGAGGAGTGGTAAAGAAAACCTCCACAAAAGAGATGGATAATCCCTCATTTTTATGACGTAAAATGCTGATTTTTTAAAGGAATATCTTCATCTTCAATATGACACTCCCTAGTTTGAAAAAAATTCAAAGCATCCAAAGGGGTTTAAATTTTAGGCTTAGTTGAGCCTGGTTTTACAAGGGATTTGCAAAATAAAAAGAATTATACATATCTGTAGATTAATCTTTTTACTAATTTCAACACACCAGACGAAAGGTCCAAGGGTCTAGGATTATGAATAACTGCGCTACCTAAGATGGCAAACCTTAGTTTGTGGAAGGTATGGAGATAATCCAGGGATGGAGAGTACAATAGGCTGTTTATTACACTAGTCCTCAAAGTTTTTTATTAACATTTTCGTTGGCTTAACAACTTTGGAAACTTTCATTGAATTTTGATTGGTTGATTCATCTAGTTGGGTGTCTAAACGTTTCAAGTACAAATTATAATCTACAGAAGGGGTAATTTTGTTTTTCATCATTAGGGATGTACACCAATTTATCGGCCATTGTTTTGTTCCCTTTAGATCCATGGGAGAATATCTTTTGTGATAGATTCTTATATACTTCAAACAATAAACAGTTTTGAGGTTGAAAGCGATTTTTTTATCTTGAAGATGGTGGACAAATTAGATAGGTTAGGTTAGATTGGGTTATTTAGGGCTTATTATGATTAGTTTAGGTAGGCCCTATGGAGTGCTACTGCAAGCGTCTTGGGTGCAATAAGTGGATGTTATTCCATCTATGTGGAAGTCTTTTTTGTATAAACGGATATTTACAGAAAAACTTATTATTGAAAATCCCCATGCAAAAATAAGGTAATAGTTGAGATAAATTCCAATTTACTAATTGGTTTGTCCTGAATATGATTTATCGTATTTATCTTATAGAAATTTTTAAAGAGAGAAAAAATGGTTCAACATCCCAACTGGAAAATATGATATTTTTTCTTGATGTTAAGTATTTTCTTAGAAATAAAAACTTTCCCATATGCAACTTTTTTCTTTTCTAACAAAGTACTTTTTTCATGGCTCGGCAGCTGCAGGCGTTAATTCTACCCTTCGATCAAACCAGCCACCAAAAGTCAGCTAAATGTTTTTTTTCAGGCTTCGTTGTGTTTTATTCAACAACAAAAATTAAGTGCCTTTTTAAAGCAGCCGGAGCATTTATGATAGGCGGCTGCTAATCCATGTTTATATTTTTATTTTTCATAATTATGTTCAACTTACATTTTTTTCCATTCTTTATTTCAAAAGAATCAAACAATAGTTTATAATTTTAAAAAATCAAATTTTATATGCCAGTTATGTAAAATACTAATTTTTTTTAAAAGAAACTTTTAAAATAATATTAGAGAAATTACCTTAACGGCAAATCATTAACAGTTCAGAAATTCCACAACATAATATTTCTTATAAATGGATATATTATTACTTGGATCTTACACCAGATTTTAATGTTCTCTCTATAAAGTGAAACACACAGCAGGCTAAAATAATGATCCCCTCCCTCCACCACCTATACCCCATCCCCTCCCCTCCTACTGGATGAATTAACTGACCAATAATTAACAAAGTGAATAGTAACCTAAATTGAAGACAATTTTTCCCCTGTCATTTAATGACTCGAAGGGATAAGGGAGTTTATAAAATAGACTAAAACCACCCCAGGACCTATGCTTTACTAAAATGCAGAGCTTAATTGGTTAAAGAAATCTTAAGCTACAGTCAAAAAATGTTTTCAAAAGCACTATATACTTTGGATAATTCTATACTTGTTATCTAAGATTGCACAAACGACGAGAAGGTGCCAAATACTTAGTTCTGATAAATCTATCAGTTTGACGTGCAAATACTATTTTTATTTTCATTTTGCAAATTTAGGCAAAAAAAAGAAAGGACAATAAAATGGGCCAAATTAGTTTAATTGACTTTTCTAGCATGGTATTGAAAAATTATCTGATTAATACTAATTAAGAGCCAAAAATGACATTTTGAATAGAAAGAAAAAATGAAACAAAACTGTATTATGCACTAAAATGCAAAATAATATATTGTTCAAAGATTTTATAAAATTAATTAACCAAACTAAGCCTATAGAATCTAACAAGGATAACAATATCCATAAATAGCAAAGCACAAAAACAACATGATTTGAAATACGGAATTTATAATGTCGATTTAGAAATTATCATAAGGAAAAAGGATAAGAGGATGAATACTCACCCCTTTTTCATGGTAAAATACCACTTCCCCATCCCTAAATTTAGAAGCAGACGAAAATCAAAAACCGCCCAGGGCTTTTTGTAAGTCAATCATAAATAATAATGTGAATAAAAAGAAAAGCGATATTTAGCAAACAGCCGTGGGCGGTCAGAATCAGCTGAATGTTCATTATGAAAAAAATTTCCCCCTTTTTAGAAATAGAAGGATTCATCTTTCATGAACAAATTTTTTTAAATAAAAATAAAATTCTATGTAATTTTTAATTAAAACATTAAAACGAAAATATCTAATCTAATATTCTTGCCCTAAATATGGAAATAGTAAAAAGTAAAAAAATATATTTTTTAATAATTTTTAATCCTCCCATTTGAAAAGTAGTGGAATAGCAATAAATTTTAGCGCGGCAACAGCGCTGAGTAGGCCTCTAGGCCCACTGCCTATTTTCATCTTCTAGTTGCTTCGATTCCTCTCTTTTATTTTTTTCTTTATGGAAATTATTCAGTGGTCACAAAAAGAGAGGAAGAAAAAGAAACCTTCATTAAAAGTATTTATGCAAAATATCTTTTATAGCAGGAGAGAAAATAAAATTAAATTCGTGATAAATTTGATTTTTGATCATTACCCACAAAAAAAATTTAAATAGGTACAAAAAACCAATAACATGTGGAAATCAGTGAAAAAAATACAAGCTCCTAAAAAGCTGATTTAAAGCAGTCGAACTGCTATAGATGATATTGCTCTAGTATACCTCAATATTTCCACTAATTATGAGAGTGTAGTTTTAAAAATCAAAGGTCTAGCTATTATAGCATCTGAGTAAATCCCATTTCCCACATAGCGTTATACTGACAGTCGGGCAGACAGATAGACAAAGTCAATAATAGAATAGCTTCACTTCTAAAAAAACGTGCAATGGTAATTTCATCAATCTGACTTAGTTTCTTTTTATTCCCTTTAGTACAACGCAGTTTTGATAAAAATTAAAATAAACGGATAATGGAAAGAAAACGAAGTAGAGGGATTTGTCGTATTTTTACAGTAGCTTTTGATAGATTATTTTGAAAACAGTAAAAGTGTCTAACTATGACGTCAGAAAAAATTAACAATTAACCAATAAGAAGCCAGTATTCACTGTGGTAAAATATATAGCGGCCTCACATTGGTTAATTGTAATTTTTTTCTGACGTCATAGTCAGACACTTTTACTGTTTTCATTATTTTAGGTTGGGTAAATGTCAATGATTGCCCCGCAAGGTTAGGAAATTGGCTCCACAGGGTTAGAACCGCACACAGGGGCTAGAAATAGGAGGAAAGCTACTGTGAAAAAACCGACGAAACCGGCTACTTCGTTTTCTTTCTGTGATCTCATATGACTAACAACAGCCATGATTCATACACACAGGTATCTTGATTCATTTATGGATAGATTAAAAGAATGATCTAGAAACCCAATAAATTAGAAAACAGACTTAAAAACTTAGAATTATATTTGCATTGATTATAAAAGTTAATATCTATTCGCCGGGTCATATTAATTTCATAGGTGTGGCTTCATAGATGAAAAGATAGGTAAATGTTGCAAAATTAATATTCTTATAATAAAGTAAAAGGATGTATGTCTGTCTCTTATCTTCTTATAGGTCCTGGAAAGGTTTATAACTATTGTTGAGAGTGTACCAAATCACTCCCAAGAGAAATCAACCCTAGAAAAATGAACCCCGACCAAAAAAAATTTTATATTTAAAATTGAAAGAGGGGTTAGACTAACGCTCCCTTCAAGGGCCCCTAGAGGCCTCTATAGGCGTAGTCGCTAGTAATTATCAAAAGGATAAGGATAAAGTAAAGACAAATAACTTCTCATTCACCTGAGCTGTGTAACCTTTAAAAAGTGCGAAGCAAATACTAAAATGTTTTAGATTTTTAACTTGTGTTTACGTATCTCTGTACCCCTGACGTAATATGGTAGATGAGTAACCACGTAATAAATATGAATCATATCTACCCACCCACCTAAACCAATTCTTCTCATTATATTTCTCACCTGTAAATCTAGAACATTGAAGCCATTTTGACACTTTCATCCAAAGTGCCCATTGAGACTACCCCCCCCCCCCGTTCTTTATATTTTTAAACCCATGCGGGGGATCTATTTTTGCGGGCCCTATAACTGCTTTGTTTCCCTAATCCTGCAGGACCTATTATAACTAACCTAGCCTGACCTAAAACTAACCAACCCCCCTCCCCTATCTTTTTAAATACGGGGGCTTATTTCAGATATTTTTAAAAAATAAAAGATCTTATTTTAGATTTATTTTTAAAAAGGGGGGTTCTTCCGCTCGACTAGATACTAGAGGGAAACCGCCCAACTAATTATATTTATAAATTGATATATAGGGTGCATTATTTGCCAAATGTACCACTTTTCTGCACTACCTCTCCGATTTTGTTAATACTCTATATTTTGGTCCGTTGGGTCATTCAAGGATGCTGGATGGCCAAAAAAAAGTTTTAGAGTCCCTGGATGTCTAGATATCTAGCTATCTATGAAGGTAGGTAACAAAAATGTAAAAAACACCCATTTTTTCACAATTTTAAAAATTAATTTTTTCATCAATCTTACATCCAATCTATACATTTTATACACCAAAATGATCGTTTATTCATGTAAAAAGCGCACATAATGCTATTTTGGCCAAAACTCTAATTTTACAGGGTGTCCAACAAAAAGTGTATTTTGGATATCTAGCGTAATACCCAAAATACCTGTCCGAAAAAAATCATTTTTTTTGGCTTAAATCCTGTGTTTTATCTGTGTGCATATGTGGTATATAACGGTTCGGACCACCCGGGACTATAAGGTTGTCAAATTTCACTTTGGGACACCCTGTAAATGTGATTTTTGCGTCTGTAGAGCTAAAACTTGGTCCAAATTGGCTATTTTTTTCAAATTACTCTAATATGTGTCTTAGTATGTTTGGCCATAGTGTTTTCTGACCAGATCAATAATTTCATATTTTTTGGACACCCTGTATTTTCAAAAAAAGAGAAAAAAAATTTTTGTTTTTTTTTAATTTTTTTTTCTATTTTTAAGTTACTTAAAACTGTCATATAGATACAGATTTTGACTAATAACAATAATATTTGCCTATTTTACATTTTTTTACACTTTTGGGACACCCTGTGCATGTTTTTGAAAAATGATGGTTTTTGCCCATTTTTGGGGGGAAGGAGTCGTTTTAGGGCCATAGACTATTTCTTCATTTTTGTAAAACTTTTCAAGACACATCATTTGTTATTTATGCAAAAACCGCAAAAACCGAACCGTTTTGCCGTTATTCACCGCCAAATGCGAAATTTTTTACGTTTTTGCCGTTCCGGAGGTTGTAATGGGCATTTGTGGTAAGAAAACGTTGATTTATCAAGATCCCTCTTAAATACTTTTATTTAGGTAATTTAATTTACTAAATTTCATATTAAGTAAAATTTTTTGTGCAGCTAACCGTTTTTCGTCAAGATGGATTTCAATTGTTAAAACAAGAAAATTAAGTGAATATAACATAAATAATTGCTATAACATAAGTGATAAAAGAAACATAAATCATGTGCATTTGAAATTCCTTTTGACAAAAATCGGTTGGATATACAAAAAAATTTACTTCACATGAAATTTAGTAAATTAAAATGCTTAAATAAAAGTATTTCACGGTTATCTTGATAAATCAACGTCTTCTTACCACAAATGCCCATTAGAACCTCGGGAACGGCAAAAAACGTAAAAAATTCTGCCTTTGGCGGTGAATAACGGCAAAACGGGTCGGTTTTTGCGGTTTTTGCATAAATAACAAATGATGTGTCTTGAAAAGTTTTACAAAAATGAAGAAATAGTCTATGGCCCTAAAACGACTCCTTCCCCCCAAAAATGGGCAAAAACCATCATTTTTCAAAAACATGCACAGGGTGTCCCAAAAGTGTAAAAAAATGTAAAATAGGCAAATATTATTGTTATTAGTCAAAATCTGTATCTATATGACAGTTTTAAGTAACTTAAAAATAGAAAAAAAAATTAAAAAAAAACAAAAATTTTTTTTCTCTTTTTTTGAAAATACAGGGTGTCCAAAAAATATGAAATTATTGATCTGGTCAGAAAACACTATGGCCAAACATACTAAGACACATATTAGAGTAATTTGAAAAAAATAGCCAATTTGGACCAAGTTTTAGCTCTACAGACGCAAAAATCACATTTACAGGGTGTCCCAAAGTGAAATTTGACAACCTTATAGTCCCGGGTGGTCCGAACCGTTATATACCACATATGCACACAGATAAAACACAGGATTTAAGCCAAAAAAAATGATTTTTTTCGGACAGGTATTTTGGGTATTACGCTAGATATCCAAAATACACTTTTTGTTGGACACCCTGTAAAATTAGAGTTTTGGCCAAAATAGCATTATGTGCGCTTTTTACATGAATAAACGATCATTTTGGTGTATAAAATGTATAGATTGGATGTAAGATTGATGAAAAAAATAATTTTTAAAATTGTGAAAAAATGGGTGTTTTTTACAATTTTGTTACCTACCTTCATAGATAGCTAGATATCTAGACATCCAGGGACTCTGAAACTTTTTTTTGGCCATCCAGCATCCTTGAATGACCCAACGGACCAAAATATAGAGTATTAACAAAATCGGAGAGGTAGTGCAGAAAAGTGGTACATTTGGCAAATAATGCACCATAGGCATAATATTGTGCATGACAAGAATGATTCATACGTCTGTAAACTACCTTTTTATTACAAAATATCAAGGCAAAATCCATTATTTTAAATGTGGACAACGTTTACTTGATAGGAATCTAAAGGGATAAGACAATGACCAATAAATTAATGTACATCCCCAATGATGATACACAAATTACAATTACCTATTCTGTAGATTAAAATTAGTGGTTAAAGCGCTTGAACAACTACTTTATGAATAAACCAATTAAATTTCACTAAAGTACCCAAGGTTGTAAAGCCAATAAGAAAACTTTACTTTAAAAACTTTGGGGACCAGTGTAATAAACAGCCCATTGTCTCTACTAAAAAGACAAAGCTTGCAATAATTTCTACTAAAAATAATCGCCTATGTAAGCTTTACATTTATGTATTTCTGATGTAGCCTAACTTTTTAAGATATTCGAGGATTGAAGTTTGAACACAGCTCTTTATAGTGCCTATACAAAATTACGTCATACAATACAAATGACCAATGATAGGCCAATACACAGACTTAATTTACCAATGACATCCCAGTATATATTTTAATTGGCCAATGGTAGGACAGTATGGTGTCTTTTTTATAAAATGCTTCATTTTCAACGGCTTACTATACAACCAGATAGGCCTTAGCCGAAATCACCAATATTCACAACTACCCAACCGCAGCAACTTCAATACCTAGCCTAAGCAACCTTAGCCGCAGGTACAAGACTTATAAAAGAAACGGTCGCAGCCGTAGCAATCGGAATAAGCTAAGCTGCTTGTTGGAAAAATCAGACAACTCCAGCCCTCGGCCGCATCCAACCAAAGTGGCACTCAGCCATAGCCGCAAATCTAAATTCAGCCGCTGGCTATTGGCGTGGCTGCCAAAGCATAATTAGAATGTTAATTCTTCAATGCAAAATTTGTTTTTAATATAAAATAAATCAAAATAATTCTAGATATAACTACAAACATATTTTGATTAATTAACCTTAAAACCATTGTAAAACATATGTATATACAACCATGGGTGTAAAGGGATAAGACAATGGCCGATAAATTGATGTACACCCCAAAAGGTGATACATAAAATTACCCCTTCTGTTTCTAACAATTAATAGTTGAAACATTTTGATACTCGACTTAAACCAAGCAATAAAAAATCAATAAAAGTCCCCAAAGTTATTAATTTAACGAATAATTAATAATTATTATAAAACTTTAGGGACTAGTTTAATAAAGAGCCCAATGTCCCCTCCCTCCCTGACATATGTATAACACATAAAACTAATATATCATCATAATTATTTTAGTAAAACACGATTAAAGCCATGTTGACACCATATTTCACGCCCGCTGCATGTTAATTGCTCAAAGCCTTATAGCTCCACATTAATACATAGATCCTTCTTTAAATGGTAATCATTACCAAAATTATTAGCTTAATATATGGAAATGTTAGATAAGAAACTTAGCAAAGAATTTTTTGAATGAAAATAATTTCATGCTGTTCTATGCTAAGCGACACTATTCTACAAATCGGACAGGTTCCTACGTCCGTATGTCTTTTATAAAACTAATCACATATCAAACAAGGATGACAACATCCATAAAAGCGAAGCACTGAAACGGTAGGACAAACGGACATTAACACTTGTATGGTATCTGAACTGAATAATCAGAATTTAAAAGTATTAGAGTCGAAGCAAAATTGTAAGTAAATTTGTTGAAAAAACTGCTTGAAGCAGGATAATGTTTATGGACATACTTACATTTTTGGACTTGATTATAGAGTTGCTTCGCTTATAATACTGTTCGTTGTTGTCCCAGGAATAAGTATACCAAAAATCAGATCAAACGGATAATTAGAACACTTGAAAATTTGATGTTAAAAAAGTAGAAAAATCAACATTTTTAAAATGGATGTACGGACATTCTGGTAATGATTATAGAGTTGCTACGCTTTCTAAATCGTGCCAAGCTACTACAGGAATCATAATGCAAAGTTTGAAATCGATAGGACAATTCTAACATGCCTAAATTAACGAATAAAAGCTATCTATCTCGGACGGACGGACGTACGGACGGACCGACCCTAATTATAGAAAAGCTTCGCTTTTAAAAAAGGCATAATGATATAATCTTGATAGCGTAGTAACAAAATTTGGGTATAGTCCTTTTTGTAACATCGCACCTTATGGGGCGTTTCTTCGAATTTTTCACAGTCGCTTTTATCCTATTTCTAGCCCCTGCGGGGAGCTCTAACCAATTACCTAACCCTGTGGGGCAATCACCTAACCCAATAAAACCTAACCTAACCTAAAATAACCTATAAAAAGCCATTTTAAAAATACGACGAATCGGGCGATATTACATAAGGGACTATTCCCCAAAATTTTAATATAATATAAATTATTAATTTAGTTTTTAAATCTTGTCTTAATTTTAAGTTCATAATTAAATTACTAATACTCTATAATTGTTCATTTCATTCTAATTTTTCAGATTCGCTTTTTAAAAAGTTGTTATCCTTGTTTAGAAAACATTGTTACATTAACAAAATAATAGTTATTTATCATATTTTCGTAATATTGTGAATGCTAGAAAGGATATTAAAATTATTTCAACAATTTTGGTCATGTGATCAAAATTTGAATTTTCCTTCTACTATTGCCCCCTCTGGGGGCGAAGTAGGTGGAAATTTAAATTTTTGTCACTTGACCTTAATATTGGTGAAATAATTTTGAATGACATTTCTTGTATAAGCAATATTAATAAAATATGATACTTGGTTTTGTCTCATTCTCTATCTTTTTCTTAAATTCAAAAAAGTCTATCAAAAAATTTACATCATCTAAGGGTGAACAATAAATATCTCTGTCTATTTTTCTCTATATTTCTTCCCCCTCCCTCACTTTTCCGTCTATTTCCTTCTCTCTCTCCTCCTCTTTTGTACGTTCATTTATACAATAGAGATAACCTAGAGACAGCACAAGGGAATTTTGTTTACATTATGTATCAGCTATAAATTGTTGAATATTTTAGGTTAAAGCTTTCCTTGGGTGAAATATTTGAAGAAAATATTTCTTCCATCATATAATGTGAAGCGTATGACACAACATATAATAAGTTAGTTATAAATAATTTAATTTCTTATAATAAAGTTATCTTTCTAAAAATTATATCATTGCAAAATTTTGTTGCAAATAATGTTGCCTATAGGGCTGTATTTCATATACAACAAAAAGTGAACAAAGGTTTCTTTATAAGAAAAAAAATGGGGTCAGATTGACCATCTATGTCTAATGTTTATACCCACATCAAATATTAAATTATAACAATGTACAGTAGAGTGGATCAATTTTGGACATTGAATTTGTAATCAACATCTACAGTTTAAACGTCATATAAGAAACCTAAATATAAAAAATTTATTTTGTCCTTGAGGGGAAATGGGGGGAAGGTGTTTCCATGCATTAAAAATTTTAGAAGTTTATTCTGGAGGTGCAACTTTTTTCTTTCAAAGTATTGCTTTATGCATCTTTTTGAATTTATCTTGTTTATTAATATAAGAATATCAAATTGGTTTTAAAAAATATTCATCCAAGCATGAAAAATCTTAAATTAAATGTAAAATCTCTTGGTTTTTAAATTTATTTATGGATTTTTCTTGCTAGGATCAATAGTTTTAAAAACAGATTTTTTATTCTTATTCTACTCTTCAAGACAAAATTGGGAAGGTGCATAAAGCTATACTTTGAAAGAAAAATAATTGCCCCCCCCCAAAAAAAAAAAAAAAAAAAATTCTCCCCACAAGTGTCTTTCTAAAAGTTTACATGCATCAGCGAACCTCCCCATTATTCAAAATATTTTCTTTTCATTTTTAGGTCTCTTATATGATGTTCAGACAGAAAGTGTATGTAGCACATTTAAAATTAGAAAATCATTGAAAATCAAGCCAAAATAATGTACAGCATTTATTTCTTCAATTCCACAGTACAAAATTATTCCTGTATTTAAATTTAACATATCATATAGGAAAAAATATTCTTGTATTTAAAATTAAAAATCATGTTGGAATTTTTTTTACAATTTTTAAATTTTTTAATAATGTACAACAAATTATTTCCTTTTTATCTCATGTTTTGAAATTTATAAGATAGTCAGAATAAATTACAGAAATAATGAAAGATTTAAAGAAGAGAGCGTCAGGGGGGGTCGAGGGGGGTCTCCCCCCTCAGAAAAAGCTTGGGCTTAAATCTTTAACAAATAAAGAAAACAAAACTATTTTAAAAATTTCTTTTTTATGTTAAATATTATTATTTTTGTGACACTTGATTTTGAATGACAAAAAATGTTGAAATAAATATTACCCACTGTATGAAATGTTAAATTAGAAATCAATAATGATGTTGGAAAATTTATTCTCATTTTATACTCTGAAAAAAGGGTTGACAAAAAAAAATAATTTTTATTCCAAACTTTTAAAACAGCATGCCTATTTCTTATTGGTTGACACTTGAATTAAAATAAAATAATGAATATTATTTCAAGACCAGAAATAAATTTGAAATAAATAATTTTCTTTCCCCTATATTTTTTATTCCAAAATGCCAAGAATTAATTTTGAAATAAAATAATTTTCTTTCCAATATTTTTATTCCTTTTTCTTATTGGACGTCATTTTGTGTCCAATGAGAGACTAGTGTTTAAATATTTTAAAGCTTATTACAGCATTTATTTTGAATATGATAATAGCAACATTCTCACATTAAATGTGATAAATATAATTACAGAATTCTTATTTGAACTCCTACCCAATAATTTAATTTCTTTAATATTACTTTTATAATAAACATTTATTTAATTCCACATTTGTTACTAAGCGATTTCGCCCCAAAAAAAATCTTGTCAAATTTACTCTATGCAGGAAAAAAAAACAAAAAATTGGGAAAGACATCTACTTTGTAATATAGATAATCACCAATTTTTTAATATTAACTGGAACTCACTTTGTCAACCTTTAATAGTTGAGAATTGTTTTATATTGATGCTATTAACACCAACTATGTCACTAGCAGGCTCAACTCATTACCAGCAAGAGCTTCTAGACAAAGGTGATGCTAAGAAAAAATTGATACTACTTTGTTAATACCAAGGCGTTGTCATAGAAATCTCAACATAAACGAAATCAGTCACAGAACAGCGACAACACCAAAAAAATATTGAATTTTTAAGTTGTGCGATTTTATTTAGCATTGCCATGATGCTGTACGTATTGGTGCAAAAAATGGGGACAATTTTTAAATTGATTTGACGGGGCTGTTTATTTACGTCACAAGTGAGGGGAAAGAAAAGGGAAGGAGGAAAGAAACCCCCTAGAAAAGAGATGGGGGTATGACGTCACACGCCAAAACAATTTGAAATTTGTTCCCATTTTTTGCACCAATACGTACAGCATCCATTGCCATCAACAAAGGAAGATGAAAACAAACATTGCAATGTTTTTATCACTATACAAAAAATTAGATGTAAAAGCGTAGCATTTCAAACTAGATTTAAAAACAATATCATAATCTTTCAATAAATACTAATTAAACTGTTTTTAACCTATTTTTGAATGGGGGGTCAAAAATATACTAGGACACCTATAGAATCAGACTGCAGAGCCCAAATTTGAATTAAGTCCCCAATAAACTTTTTTTGGGGGATTTAAAAATTAATTTTTAGTGTTGCTGTAATCATTTTGACCGAAGCAAAAGCTCTTTTTTTACTTCGGGTAATATTGTGGCTTACAGAACATTTTTATATAATTCACTTTATATTGATACAATAAAAAAAACATTACTCTGTTCATTGGAAATAATTTTTTTTCCAAAACAATTAATTTCATTGAAAAATCTAACATTTACAATAAAACAAATTATTCTGAAATCTAACCAATAAAAAGTCTTGTTTTATATAATTCTTTACAATTCAAAAAAAGAGTGTTTTCACAAAGTGACGTATTTCCAATGTAGTTAAATATTTTTTATTTAATTGAAATGAAAAGAATGAAAACCATACACATAAAAGATACATACTTTTTAAAATTATTTTAAAAGATAAGTTTGAATAATCTTATTTTATAACACATTTGTATATGTGACAAAACTAAATTTGTTGTATTGCATAAACATTTGTTGTCATTTAACCCTTTACAGCCATTTTTTATGTTTTTAAAATAAGTGAGGGAACACAAACATGTTAATGTTAATTCGTTGATATATTATAAAGAATTAACTTTTTAGTGAATTTTTATAGTAAAATCATAAGGCCTAATTTTACTCTATACCAGAATACAATATTTATGAAGCAAAACACTCTAAAAGCTACGAATTTTACCCAAATAAAAAAAAGGCCTTTTGCTTTGGTCAAAATGATCACGGCAACAGTAAAAATTAATATTTAAATCCCCCCAAAAAAGTTTATTGGGGACTTAATTCAAATTTAGGCTCTGCAGTCTCATTCTACTGGTGTCATAGTATATTTTTTATATACGTTTTAAAAATAGGTTAAAAACAGTTTAACCCAATAATGAAAATTTGATATGATTTCTTGAATATTAAAAAAATTCTTGGTTGATTGGATGCAAACAGTCGGAAGAACACTTTGATAAACAGTCGACAAAAAAATCAGCAACGGCTTCTGTATGCGTTGTTGCATTTGGAAAAATACTTGTTCAACTCGCACATTCTACATGGCCATCATATCCTAGATTAGAATATACGTGGATATTATGACAGGGAAAAATTGCTAACACGGAACTCATTTATTTATCAGTAGGTAAGGGGATGGGGTAAAGGGGGTGGAAGGGGGAAATAATCATTTTAGCCCGCTGCTGCAAGTTCATTTTATTAGGGAACATGAAAATCTGGTGTAAGATCCAAGATCCATTATTACTGTTAGACTAGACATCTGTGGACATTAACAATCTTGATTTTGTGATGAAGTTTTTACTCTCTTAATTTACTTTGAAGAAAAGTAATTGAAAATATTTGAAAGAGAAGATTTTAATCTTTTTGCAGAATAAAAAGAGTTAATGAGAGAATCATCTTGTTTGGTTTGGGTTGGGGCAGGGATGAAAGATGTGGAAAAGCAACCATCTTATGGCAAGGTGTGCACATTCACACAATTAGGGACAATGGTATAAGCGAAGCTCTGTACGATCAAGTCTAAAAATATAAAGATCTAAAGAGAATAGACAATGGCCGAAAAATTGATGGCCCTAATGATGATATACAAAATTATCCCTTCTGTAGAATAAAATAAATTTAGTGGTTTACAAATTTGAAAACTTAACTTAATGATCCAACCAATCAAAATCAACAAAGTTGTTAAACCAACGAATAAGAAAACGTTAATATAAATCTGTCCAAAAATCAAGTTCAAAAGTATAAGTATGTACACTTTATAGAGCATTCTATGTTAAAGTAATTTTGCAATTAATTGGAAGCTTTTTATGGATCCTATAAAAAAATTACGCCATACAATACAAAGGACTAATGATAGGCCAATATACAGACTAAATTGGCAGGCAAGTATACATTTTTTATTGACTAATGGTAGGCCAGTATGCGATATCACTGTATACCCATTGTTATTGTTCCTTTTTCAGACTGTTCATGTTCAATATATTGAATTTCCTTTTATAGATAATATCACCTTTGCTTAAAGATTAATTAATATTTAAATTTCTTAATGTTTTTATAGTGATTTTGCAAATTAGAATAAAGAGTGTGTTTATTTAAGCCCATCATTTGTTTATCAAAAACATGGATGACAACATTCATAAAAGCGAAGCTATGAAACGGTAGGACACACGAACATTAACACTTGTAAAGTGTCAAAACTGAATAATCCGAATATTAAAGTATAAAAGTCGAAACAAAATTGTAAGTAAATTTGTTTTTAAAAACTGCTTGAATACAGGATACTGTTAAATGACATACTTACATTTTTATGATTATAGAGATCCTTCGCTTTTAACATTGTACTCTGTTGTCCTATGAGTCAGTATTCCAAAAATCAGATCAATTGGATTTTTGCTACGCTTTCTAAATCGTACCTAACTGTTGTAGGAATCAACGTGCAAAGTTTGAAATCGATAGGATAATTATAATACGTGTTACACGAAAAAAGCTAACCGTTACGAACGGACAGACGAAACGATCCTAAAAATAGAAAAGCTTCGCTTTTAAAAACTCGTTCCAAAACTCACCTAATCATTCTAAAGAGCTTTTTCTAGGCCAAAATTCAATTGTTTTTGCTAGGATGAGTAAGAAGACAGGGATCTAAAGGGATAATAGCCGTCAAATTTATGTACATCCCCAATGATGATACACAAAATTACCCAGACTGTAAATAATAATTGGAGGTTGAAACGTTTGGACACTGAACTTAATGAACCAATCAAAATTTATTAGAAGTCCACAAAGTTGGTGAGCAAACGAACAAGAAAACAAGAAATAAACAGCCCAATGTCCCAATCTTCCCTGGTAATAAGGGCAAGGTTATTGAGGGAGGGGGGTGGCGGAGAAGGGGCCAGAGAAAAAAGTCAGCAATGATGAGAATTCTAGAGCTCACAGTTAAGACAGAGAAACAGTATAATTTCGTGCAAGGGTAGCGAAGTAGGATGCTGTGAGTATTGGTGCAAAAATATGACGTAACAAAAAAAATTAGCCAATGAGAGTCCACTATAAATTTTACCATTGGTCAATAACGGCCTCTCATTTTTTGTTACGTCATATTTTTTGCACCAATACTCACAGCATCCGAAGTAGCGATCTAAAGGACAATGACCGATAAACTAATGTACTTCTCCAATGATGATACAAAAAAATTACCCCTTTTGTTTATTGCTATTACTGGTGGAAACGTATGGACACTCAACTCAATTAACCAACCAATCAAAAGCCAATGTCCCCTCCCTCTCAGGTAGCGTAGCCTCTCTATTAATGCTATTATAATTGATAGCAAGTAGAATAATTAGAAGCATTTCTAGTGTTTAAAGAGAAATGTAATAGGAATGGATAAAGAATATACGTGGATATTATGACAGAAAAAAAAACTGTCGTCAATTTAGATTGCTAACATGGAACTGCTAACATTTGTTGGTCAGTTTGTTTTTTCCAGTAGGAGGGGAGTGGGTGTATCGTTATTTTATCCTGCTGTGAGTTGTACTTTATTAGAGAACATGGAAATCTGATGCAACATCCAGTAATAGAAATTCTATTTAAATAGGACTACCTCTCATCAATTTTGAAGAATTGTGCAACAATTATGTCTAACCAAACGACCGACAGATAATGTGACTTTTAAAATAGCTTCGGTGCGAAATATTAGAAAGAGAAAGAAAAAGTGTTATGCGGATAAGGATAATAAGATCCTCAAAAGCGAAGCTCATAATTTGTTAATTATTAATAAATTATTTTACATAAACATGAACAAATATGCAAGTATAATTATAAATACATTGACAATTATACCTAAAGCACACGTCTTAAAAACTTTTTTATTAATTTAGGTTGCTACTATGATAATCATTTATTAGCCAGTTCGTTCCTTCAGTAGGATTGGAGGGTATTGGGTAAAGGGAGGTGGATGGGGCGTTATTTTAGCCAGCTGAAAGTATCATTTTAATAGAGTAGACGAAAATCTGGTACAATATCCAAGAAATTATATATCGATTGTTATGACAAAAGTTTGAAATTTAATTATAACATATATATTAATTATTGTGATTAAGAAGTAGAGAAGTCGCATTGCAAATATTGGGACAAAAAAAATGATTGCCAAAACTTTTTTGGGGTCAAATTATTTGACTTAACATGAACTTCGTAAAGAAGTAACTTACTAACGTCGTACAGTCCCTTATTATAGAAAATCTTCGTTTTTGAAAAAGAAAGAGATCGCAAAAGTAAGTGAGCGAGAGAGTGAAAGAGACAGAAAGAGAGTGAGAGCGTTGAAGCAAGGAGTAGGGGGACATTGGGATGTTTATTACACTAGTCCCTAAAGTTTTATAATAAGGTTTTCTCATTCGTTGGCTTACAAACTTTGGTGATTTTTATTGGATTTTGATTAGGTGGTTTATTAAGTTGAGTGTTCCAACGTTTCAAACTTAATTGTAATTTAAAGAAGGTGTTATTTTGTGTGTCATCATTGGGAATGTCCATAAATTTAACGGCCATTGTCCTATCCCTTTAGATCCCTGGCGTGTAAGCCTGTATGTTGTGTTGGTATGAGTGGCGAAAAATTTTTAGTTCCCACGCAATAACGTTTTTACTAATTGCACTTAAGTACTCAACACAAACACACACACACATTTTTACGCACAAAATCACACACACACACATTTTTACGCACAAAATCACACACGCACACACATTTTTACGCACAAAATCACACACACACACACATTTTTTACGCAGAGAATCACACGCGCCTTTCATAAAGTTCATTGGTTTGGATCCCTTGGTCATTCAATTTAAATGAAATTTAATTTTCCATTAAATATTGATTTAATATTAAATATTAAATTAATCAGATATCAAAGGACAAGCTTGGTCTTAATTAGAGTTTGAATGATTTTTCATGATATTCTAGAGGTTTTCAAAAAAGCTTTACAAAAAACCCTTACCCTATCCCCCCCCCCCCCCCCAATCACACACACACAGAGTTTTTAATAAAAATTAATTTTAAAGGTCAGTTTTTCCCTAGGTTATATTACTTTGGGAGTTTGGTCCCTTCCTTCAAAAGCCTAAAACCTGCATTATAAAAAAGTTGGGGAACCTAAAGGCTGGACATTAAGATATATAAGTTTTCTGGAATTTTAAAGTTAGGGGGAGATTTGAAATCTGCATCAAATTTTGAGGATTTTTTATAAAATTCGTTTTTTTCTATAATTCTTTATCTAAAAGCGGAAATGCAATTTAAGTTAATTAATTTTGGCATCTGTGATTGGTGGATTTAAAAAATCTGCGCTCTGATTGGATGGCGTACATCATTCAACCAATTAGAGCGCAGGTAGTTTAAAATCCACCTATCCTATTGGTCAAAATTAATTAACTAAAAATGCATTTCCGCTTTTAGATAAAGAATTATACAAAAAACGAATTTTATAAAAAATCCTTAAAATTTGATGCAGATTTTAAATCTCCCCCTAACATTAAAATTCCGGAAAACTTTTATATCTTACTGGACATATAAACAACATTGAAACGATATCATATAATAAAGCAGAGAAATTCTAAAAACAGGATAGAAGGACCATACAGGTTTATATTTCCTTAAACACAAGGATGTCAGTGTCCATAAAAGCGAAGCTTAACAAAACATACAGACAAATAATAATCAATTCTAAATCACAGCGCTTTTAATAATGAAACAAATTAATATTTATTCGAAGTCAGAACAAAAAAAATCTATCGCAATATTCCTTAAATATCTAATACTTAATTTATCAATGAACAATGAAGAAATCAGCAACGGCAGTCAAGATTAAAAATTGAAGAAATGAAAATATTGTGGCCTTTGTAACAACAGCCAAGCTACAATATTTTTGGACAATTAGGATCCAAAACCAGAAGCATTGCTGCCAAGTTCTTAGCGGCCAAATCCACTAGTATGTGAAAAATCCCCCACCAGTGTATATTTTTAAAAGCTGCAGCCTCCTTGTCAGTGCCGAGCCCTTTCAAAATATAAGTCAAATTTATTTGTAAACTGTAGCTCTGACACTTTGTATAATATATTTGTCAAGGCTAACCAAACAAAAATGAAAGTCGTGAGGTGGCTGTACTGAGATCTATTTTGATGCTTCCTCATCTATACCTTTGTGTACAATACAATGCTCATAAGCATCATAAATCTTTATATCATACGTGAACACAAGGATCTAAATGGATAAGACAATGGCCGATGAATTAATGAATATCCCTAATGATGATACACAAAAATATTCCTTCTGTAGATTACAATTATTGGTTGGAATGTTTAGACTTAACTTAATTAAACAACCAATCAAAATGCAGTTAAAGCCCTTAAAGTTAAGTCAACAAATAAAAAAATGTTATTATAAAAGTTTGGGGACTAGTGTAATAAACACTCCAATGTCCCCTCCCTCCCTGCGAGAACCAAGCGTACAGATATGCAACAAGAATAACAACATACATAAGTAGCGGAGCACAAAAAATGTTGGATGAACAAATTGAGTTACAGAGCAAATGTTCAGTGGTCTTTAAATTAAGAGAAAGAAAAATAGAGAAGGATATCTTTTAATATAAATATAATATAAGATTTTTTTGTCTGAAGCTAAAAACCTCAGAAAATACTGGCCCTAATCTATTGTACTTTTCAGGGAAGTTTTTTTTTATAAATGTGTTGGGGTGATTTTAGGCCTTTTTCCTAACCTGTCGGCTCTCCCCTAGTGACTTGGGTGAAGCAACTAGTGATCTGTAATACAGTATCACTAAACATTTACATACAAATGAATACGTCTTTTGTATCATGACCAACAGACCGACGGACCATGCAAGTTGTATACTGGATTCCCTAGATAGTAAGGAGCATCTTTATATAAAAAATTAGCGCTCTATCTTAAACTAGCGGCTTCGCCCCTAGCCTCTAGGGGCTTTGCCCTAAGAGGTTTAATCAAACTAATTTTTCATATTTTAGATTTAAAAGAAAAATAAAAAAATAAAAAATTTAGTCGACCCCAATATTTTAATTTTAGTTTTAAAAATAAAATAAAAATTTGGGGGGGGAGGTATTTTTCATTTTTTGAGGGGTTTGGGGGTGTCCCACCCCCCCAAAAAATAGTTATAAACCTTCACGGGACCTATGAGAAGCTACCCTTTGTATTATAGATAGCGTTACGTACTGACGGTCGGACAAACTGAATTATCCAGTAGCTTTGAAACTAATAAATATTCATATATATTTTTGCAAGCATATCATATATGTAACAAAGAATCCATGGATTTCAAATTGTTAGAGTACGGAAACCGTACATTATAATATGAAAAAGTCAGAGTTATTTATTTCTTCATATTTTAGACAGCTTTCCGCAGATATTAAAATGAAAAATTATAAGAATAAAACTGGTTTTAGTTTTATGATTTTTTAATTTAATATTGTGGAAAATTTTATGTAATACTAAGCTATATATGATTTTTTATAGTATGGCTGAGAACCGGTTCTAATCCAGCGTGTATTAATCGGTTTCGTAGCCCCACTGGAAAGTAATTTCTCCACGTTTCAAAGGTTTTTGAAGCAGGAGTAATGCTAAATTTTAGTTTAAATCAAAATTTATGTATGTTTACTTTGAGGGTTTGGCTTAAAAGTTTCTTAAATAGACTTATTTTTAAAAGATGCAATGCTGTCTAAAAGCCCTTCGATTTGTCTAGAAGCATATTTATAATACTAAGTAGCTTGATATCTGTCCGTCCGTCTGTCCGTCTGTCTGTCCGTCCCTTAAGATCTCGGTAACCACTGAACCGATCGGATTCTCCTCTTCAGAGTATATACCTATTATTCCTGTGGTGGTTTTAGGCTATTTTCTTAGGGGGGTGGGAAATCCCCCAACCCCCCCCCCCAATTTTTTGTTTTGTTTTTTTTACGTATTTCACCTTAACTTTTTTATTATCTCTTGGGGCAGAGCCCATAAAGGCTAGGGGCGAAGCCGCTAGTTTTTAAAAGAGGAGTAAGGGGGTTGTGCTTGCACCCCTTGAGAATTAAAGAATTCTACCATTCATTATTCTTTTAGAAAAAAAAAATCTGAATATATAAAAAAAGTCTTATGTTGTGCTTTTGTCAATTAACTGTAAAAAATCTTCATTAATTTGCTATATTCTGATCTTTGTTATATAGAGTATGTTTTTATTAATGTAAATTTCTTTTTTTGGGGAGGGGGACTTTGAGATTTTCTCTAATAATAAATAAAATTGTTTATGTTTATTGAGTAACATTATTAAAATTTGTTGACAATTCTTATCAAAAAAAGATGAACTCTTAAAAACAAAGATAATTTTTTTTTAAAGCTGACTGGCGATTTTTTTTAGAGTTAATCTCTAAGTTTTGAGTAGTTAGTTGACTTATTCAATAATCCCCTTTCTCTCCACCCCCCCCCCCCCCAACCCTTAACTAGTTCTTACTGATCTTTTTTTCCACCAACACTGAGCATTAACTCTTTCAATACCAAAGTCATGCAAAAATCTTTGTTTGTAGTGTGTGTGTGTGTGTGTGTGTGTGTGCATCGTCCATTGCACAAGAACACACACACACACACGCAATCGCACACAGCGTAAATCGAAGCCTTCGCTCTCTCTCTCTCTCTATCTGTATCTGTATACATAACTTTTGAAGTTGTCTCGCTCTCTAAAAGTGTTCCAGTACCGTTGTCTTTTTTTATTATTTCGGTGATGGAAAGATCTTTTCTCTCTTTGGTGGTTCGTTCACCATGGTAGCTGCTGAAGCAACCCCCACCCCCCGCTACACGCGGGATATTCAGGGAAACAGGTATGGGATAATGGAAAATATATTAAATCGCCACCTATAAGTTACATAATAAAGTTTCGTTAAAGAGTTGACGAATAATTTGTGGATTATGTTTTGTATATTTTTTTAACAGTCCATATCTTCTCCCACCCTGCACGATATTACTTCGAAGACACAAGAAGCGACTCTACGAAGTGGAGGTGGGGGAGGCGTTCGGGGGTTAAATAGGCCTTACTGTGATCGTGGCGAAAAGCTGTTGCTGATGGCTGTCTCCGGGCGCAAGGGGAAGGCAATATTTGACCTTCATAGGGTAACCTTGGACCGCGTAGTTAGTAAGAGCAGTGCTGTCGCGCCGCGCGTTACATCGGGGAAACCATTGAAGCACGCACAAACACACGCACACACACATGTACGTTATGTTATAATAAACCCTAGTGAGAGCACATTATTAAATATTTGTGTAAATAAATGACAGCAGCCCATATGCTAAACCGGCTTTATTATGCATTTCTATATGCCTAATTAATAAAGCTTAAAGTTATGATAAATAAGGGGTAAAGTATGATATATAATTATTTCTAACGTTGTTAGTAACCCTAAGTTATCAATGTTTTGTTTTGTTGTTGTGTAAGCTGTTGTACACTACCACGGTGTGTAGCTGTAGGGGAGGTAAAATAAGATGAGTTAACATGTTCTTTGTCACTAAAATATAATGGTTTATATATACTATAGTAGTTGTACTAATGAATTTTAAAAATCTGTATCTATTAAGCTCTTTACAAGATTTAATATCATATCAAAAACTACAAAATCTAAAAGCTTTTAAAATCATTTTTAGAAATTCTATGGAAATGTGTTCTAATATAAATCCACCCTACAAATAAATCACATTTGGCTGCCTAGATTCCCATTTTCCACTCAAAAGAAAGGCTTACATCCCCTGTCAAATTTTCTTTTTTACCTATGGTGAGGTGATGCCTATATTCTTTATTTGTATACCTATAACCCATATAACTATAAATTTTCTTGCTAAAAATGTGTTCAAATATTTTTTAAATCCTGACTTTTCTACAATTATGGTTGTTCCGTCCATAACACGTAGCCTTGATCGTTGATTTAGGTATGTTAGTATTGAACTATCGATTTTAAACTTGCCATGATGATTCCTTAAAAAGTTTGATAAGTGTAGCAAACATTAAGAACCCTTTAATAAGCGAAAAGTCACTTCGTCGATATCAAATAATAATATTCAAGCTATCTTTAGAAATATTCATGTCAAAGTTTTTCTCCAACATTGAACTCTTATTCTTTTACTTTAATATTAAAGTAACTCTATGTTTGCCAATGTTCGTCTGTACGTCTAAATTGTGGTGCTCCGCTTTTATGGATGTGCTCATTCTTGTTTATATAATTCCACCTACTATTATGCAAAATGCATATGTCAACTATTGGTCATTACTATGTATTGGTCAACTAAAGAAAAAAAACTGTATTTCGTACTGTATTTATTTTTATTGACTCTGTGTTTAGATAATTATTATTTATTACATATTACAACATATACATCCTTCCTTATTGTTTTTTTAAGTAAAGCTTTTGTATAGTTAGGTCAGTCCGTACGTCCGTCTGGAACGAATAGAAAGGGTAGCAACTCTATAATCAAGTCTTAAAATGTCAGTATGTCATTAAACACAATTTTGTATCTAAGAAGTTATGTAACAAATTTACGTATAATTTTGTATTTTCAGATCTGTCACTCTACAAGTGTTAATGTTCGTTTGTCCTGTCCTACCGTTTTAGAGCTTAGTTATTATGGATGTTGTCACCCTTGTTTTTTTATTATTTGTTTTTAATATATTTTCCTCTTTCGCACAGTATAGCTTGTTTATGTTAATTATATTACAGGATAATTATTTTTGTTGCATTTTTAGAATATAACATGTATTTCATATATTTGAAAATATTTAGAGATGACTAATATTAAAAGCTTAATTTAAACTATAGCGGTTACGCTCCTAGCATCTAAAGGCTGTACTCTAAGGGGTAAGAAGTGAGAATCTTAAATCTAATTTCTAAACATGAAATATTCTAAAACAATTCCGGGACCTATGGTTAAGCTTCCCCAAAAATGAAAATGACATTGGTTAGTTTCAGTACAGAATAAATTGATCTTCATAAAAAAGGCACAAATCTTTAATGGTACATGTCATAGGCGTCCAAGGGGGGGGGGGGTAATGGGGCGATTACCCCCCCCCCCCCCAAACGAATTTGGAGGTGCCGTAGGCACCCCCAAAATTTTTTTCATTTTACCCCCCCCCATTTAGAATTTACCCCTACCCTGGGGGTGCCGTAGGCATCCCCAACCATTTAGAAGGGGGTATTTACCCCTCCAAACAATTTTGGGGTACCCCCCCCAAAAAAATAGAAAATTTAAATTTTAATACTAAACTTTTGATAAAATTTAAATTACCCCCCCCAAAAAATTTTACCCTGGGGGTAAATTTTGGGGGGGGTAAACAAATTTTACCCCTGCCAACAGATTTCTGGGGGGGTAATTACCCCCCCCCCCACCAAGCAAATTTTACCCCCGGGGTAAAAATTTTGGAGGGGGCTTCTCGCGCCATTTTATTCCCCCCAAAACCGAATTACCCCACCCTTAAAAAAATTTTACCCCCCCCAAAATAAAAAGCTTGGACGCCCCTGGTATATGTTACATGAATAAAAAACTATACTGTTTAACATTTCTTTTTCGCCAAATTAAAACAATTTTGTGTAATTATTATATTTATAATTTAACATTCTTTTGTACAATAATATGCAAAGGTTTTTTCTCAAAATTGTGAATCAAAATGGGTTTTCTATGAGATAATCTCTTTTTGCTTTCCTTTTCTTTCTTTCTTTGCTATTAGACAAAAATCAGGAGAAAAAAATTTAACTAATTTTAATTTGTTTTTGAATTTGTTAACCAACCCAGGGACAAAGTAGTATGAAAATGGTTTATTGGATGTTTAGAAAAAAAACTATTTTATGGCAAATAGGATTTATTTAAACTTTAGGGATAAAATACTTTTTCAGTTATTTTGTCTACTAAAAATTATCTAAACAAGGATGACAACATCCATAAAAGCGAAGCACTGAAACGGTAGGACAAACGGACATTAACACTTGTATAGTGTCTAAACTGAATTATCAGAATATAAAAGTATAAGAGTCAAGGCAAAATTGTAAGTAAATTTGTTGAAAAACTTCTTGATACAGGATAATGTTTATTGAGTTTATGGACATACTTACATTTTTAGGATTTGATTATAGAGTTGCTTCGCTTAAAATATTGTTCTTTGTTGTCCCATGAATCAATATATCAAAAATCAGATCAAACGGATAATTAGATCACATAAAAATTTGCTGTTAAAAAATTAGAAAAATCAACATGTTTAAAATGGACGTACGGACATTCTGGTAATGATTATAGAGTTGCTACCTTTTCTAAATCGTACCTAACTACTACAGGAATCGTCATGCAAAGTTTGAAATCGATGGGACAATTCTAACATGCCTAAATTAACGAATAAAAGCTATCTATCTCGGACGGACGGACGTACGGACGTACGGACGGACCGACCCTAATTATAGAAAAGCTTTGCTTTTAAAAACTATTAAACCAAATCAAAATGAGTTGGAGTTCCTAAAATGTTTGTGTGTGTGAGATGTTTGTTAATTGTATGTGTGGTTGTTTATACATTGTTTTACATCATTGTGGCTTTTAATTAGAGTTCATAAACCTTTACAATACAGCCACTCTCATGTCACTCTCGTAAATAGCGCACCTACCACATGATTAGGCCTGTCCTTACTTTGATTTGTAACTTATTAATCTTAAGAATAAATTAATCTAATCGATGCTCTCCCTTAGTCAAGATCATGGGCCTACAGAAGGGGGTGTAGGGGGTTATCCACTCCCTGTAAAAAAATAACAGGGCAAATACAGCCCCCTATGTATACCTGTAAAGAAATTTAGTTGCTTCAAGAGTCAATTTTTCAGTTAAAGGACACTTTTTTTTATTAATAAATATGTTGTTTTTTTAGGGGGGTATCCAACCCCTTGACAATTCTTCTTTTGAAGTATTTTACACACTCCGGTAACACTCTTTATTATCATTATTACCTTCCTTTGCTAAGCTACTGATAAAAAACTGTCCTTGTAAATTATATAATTTGTACCAAAGCAATTGGTTTTTAAAAGGGCATTGTTAAAATCTATTATTATTGTTTCTTATGACACATTATTTTAGCTGTTAAGCAAAGGACAGGCGATTTAATTATTCTTGGCAATACATTTTAAACCAGGGGTACAGGGATGGGGGACAGCGGAAAGTGTCATGAGTGACGTCATAAAAATACTCTAAAAGAGAAGGATGAGAGGAAAAGTAGGAAATCTTTAGAATATATATTAATAATAGACGTAATTTTATGACGTCACGCATGACACTTTCCGCTGTCCCCAGGGTTGGCTTAATTGATGGATACAGTGAGGTGTCAAAAAAAGAACTGCTGCCCTTCAGTATTAACTTTTGTTCTTGTTGTTAAGTCCAGTAAAGAATCAAAATTTTTTTTAAAATTGTGTATGCAGCTTTTTACAGATAGTGAGGAGACAATGAGCTTTTAAATCATTGAACGGGTTTTTTACTTGATTATGTAGCATATTATACAAATATGCTGAAGGCAGAAAATTTAACGGAAGAAACTCCTGTCTAAAATATACACAGTGTAGTTGAAATAGAAGTAGGAGAAAAAAATGCATAAATCTTATTTTTATTTATCAATATTTCAAAATTAATGAAAACTAGTTCTTTGTAAAAATAAAATCCTCCAATTGTTAGACCTGGCCTTTGGCACATTTGGGCCAGCAAAACAGGAATTTTATTTATTATTTTTTATTTCCCTACTGTAAACAACTGTATATATATGATACCATACAAAAAATAAATAATAATAATCAAACTTTTCTTAAAATTTAAACACAATATAAAAATTTGTGGGCTTATTTTCTCCTGCTTCCATTTGTAAATTACTGTGTTGTATGTTGTATTTACAAATATAGTTTGAATTGAATATGTGGGATATATTGGCACGCGTCGCTGAGTCTGTTTGCATTACATCCTTGTCTACTTATGATATGCACTAGCGGCTGCGCTCTTAGCGTCTAGGGACTTAGTGATCGAAAGTATAGCTAAAAACCATCCTAAGACAAAGTTCTAAAAAAATATTCTGTAACTTTACAAAGTGTCCTAAAAATCAGCCATATGACGTCATAAAATTGTAGTAATGTCCATCACTTTTTTAGGGGTTTTCTTTCCCACTTCTCCCCTCATCTCCCTCATTTTTATGACGTCACATGGCTGATTTTTGAGACACTTTGTAAAAATACAATATTCTAAAACCATCACAGTACCCTGAAATGCAGAACATAATTGGTTCAGTAGTTATCGAAAACTTAAGCTTCAGACAAAAAGAGAAACATTTACTACTGTATATAATAAAATAACTTGGGCCTATGGCTGCGCTTCTAGTCTTTAAAGTTCTTTTTTACAAAAATAATTATTATTTCAAATCAATGTTTAGCTATCAGTCCATTCCTGTAAGTCGTCAAAGTTTTATAACTTTTCTTATTCGTTGGTTTAACAACTTTGAGGAATTTAGTGAATTTTGATTGGTTGATTCAAAAGGTTGAGTGTTCAAACGTTTCAACTTTAAAGGGGTAATTTTTTTTATCATTATTAGGGATCTATATCAATTTATCGGCCATAGTCTTATCCCTTTAGATTCCTGCTAATTACCCTCCAAAACTGTCCAGGCAATAAAACTTTTGTTGGTCCAATTTGTTTTATTCTCTGCTTAATTTGTCTTGCTTTCCTAAAAAGGGCGTTTGCCTAGGTTGAAAGGTTTTTAAAATTGTTAATATTCGCATCGTATTATAGACAGCTTTTCGCAGATATCAAAATGAAAAATTATTAAGACCAAAACCAGATTTGTGAACTAGTATAAATTTTATGATTTTTGTTTAAATATTCGTGGAGCTTTAAAAAAAAGCTTTTATATGTATGATGCTGTACATGATTTTTCAGTATGGCTGAGAACCGGTTCTAATTCTGTTTCAAAGCCATACTGGAAATAAGTTTTATTTTCGTACTTTTTATTCATAAAACAGCTATCTTTAATTTGTTTATTTATAAAATTTTGCAAAAAAATAATAACATAAACAAATTAAAATATGTTTTATAATATTTAAATAAATCAAAATTAAACAAATTTGATAAAATTGGACTAGATGCGGGGTTGGCAGGGTGTGATTTTCCATAATTGGTCACTACTATAGCTGTATGTAAAATACCAGGGAGGAAGGGGACAATGGGCTGTTTTTTACTCTAGTCCCCAAAATTTTATACTAGCATTTTCTAATTTGTTGGCTCAACAACTTTGGAGACTGTTATTGAATTTTTTGGTTGGTTGATCAAAGCGTTTCAATCACTCATTGTAATCTATAGAGGGGGGGTCTCATTATTGGGGATGTACATCAATCTAAAGACCATTATCTTATCCCTTTAGATCCCTGATGTATAATACAGTATATAGAATATGAGCTGAGCCTAAGTCAATGACCTAGGCCAGTATATAACAACTGAGGGATAAGGAACAATTCATCTGTAATTTCGGATCTTCAACAATACACATATGTACATATCAAATACACACACACACATATGTCTTTAAAGTTATATCCATAATTTTTGACAAGATGAATAATTTATTTAATTCCTAGAAAAAAATGCTAATAAAACCCACCAGTTTTATCTAATTTTGTCTCTTTTGCATTATATTTAAAAATATCTTTTAAAATTCAATTAAGCTTATCATGAACATTAAACTTTAGACTTTTAGGCTCTTTAAAGCTCATTTCAAACTAGATAAATTAAATTGTTTTACCTTTTAAAATCCATCTTTTTCCACATAAAAAAAAGTAAAAACTATGTTTTGCATACATTTTTTAGAATTATACTTAATCCTATTGTAAAAAGTAGTGAGTTTTTTTTGTCTGTAGCTTAAGAGTTCAACAACCACTGGCCCAATTGAGTTGTCCATTTAAGGGAGGCTTCACATAGGTCTTAGGATGGTTTTAACCCATTTTGTTTTTAGATTGAAGTCTTTTCTTGGTTTTATACTGTTTTTCTATCCTTCACTAACACTTCGAATACGGAGCCCCTAGATGCTAGTGGTGCAGTCACTAGTAGGCATAAATATAAAATATTAGTTTTTTTCCCTTTTTAAAAAAACTTAGTAAAGACTTATAAGTATTTAAATTTATATCAGAATTTTATTTCTTCTTGTATACCCATGAATCAAATCAACAAAGCATATAGCTTGCTGCTCAAGAAAGAAAAAGCTTTTTATTTTGAAAATTAAATTTAGAAATATAGAAGATATTGTTTACTTCAAAGTAAATTTGTTTGCTAGAAACAAAATGAAATTTAGAATTCCCTTGAGCTCACACTACATACCTTATCTACCAATATCTCTCAGGGAAACTGAGATATTTACATTATAATTGTGCTGGTTTTCAGCTATTTTACAAGCTCATTTCTGCCCTTTTAATAAAGAAAACCTAGATGTTAGGGTGCTTATCCGTTAGTTTATTACAAGGTTAAAGAATGTATACAGTTTTTGAGAAAAGAATCAAAATTCGATTAATATCCGCAGGAATAGAACAGGATCCCATATACACTATGGGGCTACCAGCTGGTTCTAATCTAGTATTTTTTATTTTGATATCCGCGAAAGCTGTCTATAATATGATGCAATGAATAACTATACCCCTACCTTGCTTTATACACAGAAGGGTATATACAATGTAAATAAATATTTATACAGATATTTCTACTGCAACCTTTCATTCAGAAATTCTTTTTCATTCAAAAGGTGGGTTCTAGATTCGTTCTGTCACAGTTTGATCAAGTGTTATGTGCAGGGTAGCCTAGGCAAAGTAAAACCAATATAATACAATGGCAAAATGACTCTAAAACCCGCTAGAAATAGGAGATTTTTCTGTGAGTGCATCAAAAGAATATGTTTTTATCAGAAAGAGAGGAAACAATGGGATGTTTATTATACTAGTCTCCAAAGTTTTACTATAACGTTTTCATATTTGTTGGCTCAATACTTTGGAGATTTTTATTGAATTTTAATTGGTTGGTTCATTAAGTTGAGTGTTCAAACGTTTCATCCACTACTTGTAATCTACAGAAGGGGTAATCTTATTTATTATCTTTGGGAAAGTACATAAATTTATCGGCCATTGTCTGTAAACCTTTGGCGATATAAGCAGCCGGCAAAGGGGAATCGTTTTTAATGAACAAGTGAATAAGTATTTTTAAACTCTGTCCAAAATTTTCCTTTTAATCCTTCTTGATGATTCTTTTAGTTAAGTAAGATTTTCGCAACTTTGCAACAAATTTATGTACAGTTTTGTTTAGACTTACAAATTAATTTTCTGACACTCTTCAAGAATTATTGTTTGTTTGTCCATCCTTCTGATTTTAGAGCTTCGCTTTAATGGATGTTATTATGAAATTATGGGTGCACTTTCTTGCGTGTCAATTTAATTTGACACCAAAACTTCTAGTCATAAAAAAATATTAGGTCAGCCAAAAATCATGAAATTTTTTTTATGTTTTGGGTGTTTTGGTCCGGTTGCTAAAAATATTTAGGTTTTAGTTTTTGGTGAATTTAAGAATCGCGGTAAAACGATTTTCTAAATTGTAGTATCTTTTTTTATGAAAATGTTTTTGTTTAAAAACTGTATAATGAAGAGACAAGTGGGGCAGAGATATAGGGGATAAGAACATGGCCGATAAATTAATGTATATCCCCAATAATTATACTCAAAATTACCCCTTCTGAAGAATACAATTAGTGGTTAACACGTTTGTACACTAAACTTAATAAATCAAAGAATCAAAATTAATTAAAGTCCCCAAAGTTATTAAGCTATTAGCTAACGAATAAGAAAACGTTATTATAAAACTTTGGGGACTATTGTTATAAACAGCCCAATGTCCCCTCCCTCCCTGCAAGAGGGGCGAGTTCATTCATTGTTTAGTGCTGAAATATTTCAAGTTTTTTTTTGATCGGATAGTGATAGGAGATATTTGAAGAGGTGGGAGTGAGAGAGGGCGAGAGAGAGAGAGAGGGCGGATCTGCCATTTTCTTAACCCTAGAAACTTCAGGGGGGAGGGGGTTATAATTTGGGGGAGTTAAGAAAAATAACTTAAAATTACTTTTTTGATTCTAAAACTTAGATAATTTTAAAACACTTTAATACTTTAAAACTAAAAAAATATGCAGAGTTTAAAAGACAAATTGTTCACATTGCCAAAAGAAGACAACTTTTTCTTATAATTTGCACTTTAAATTGTTCTGCGGGGAAAGCATTAGAAATGGAAGCACACAAGGTTGACGACATCCATGAGAGTGGAAATCAACAAATAAGACAAATGTACTGGTGAAGAAACTATTATAAAATAAATAGGATATTTTCATGACTGCGAAATCAATCTTTTTGACTTTTTGGCAATGACTTTTCTAGAGACAGCGTAAAGTGTTTCCAAAAAATAATCATACGATAAATATGACAAATGAGAGGCCAGTATACATTTTACCATTGGTCAATTAAAGTGTATACTGACCTCTCATTGGTCAATTTTATTGTATGGCGTCATTTTTTTGTGGCACTTTACGTTGTCTCACTTTCCTACATTTCCAAAAGTTTACCTAATCGTTGCAGGAATATTCTAATATCAGAGCTATAAATTACTAAAGGAAACGTGGACAAAAAACCTTATTTGCAGAAAAGCTTCCCTTCTTTGAAAGTGTTTAAAAGAAATGGTGCCAATCAATTTTGTTATCTCTGTTGGTTGCAAATATATATAAAGAAGCATCATTATGATAAAATAATTTTTATTTCTTGCATAACATTTATCTAGAACAAATATTTTTATTTAAATTTTTTTTATTTTGCTTTTTACTCGCTTTAAAAAAGATTCATTTTGGTTTTAACTGTTTAAATCAACTTATTGTCTTTAAAGTGGCCTTTTTAGAAGCAGAGCTGCTCTTTGAGTTGAGTTTGTCAGTACTTTGTCTGACTGAGCTTGTAATTTGAATTCCCAAAGTACACATATCCCAATCAGGGAGGGAGGGGACATTGGACTGTTTATTACACTAGTCCCCAAAGTTTTACAGTCTTGTTTGTTGGCTTAAAAACTTTTGTGACTTTCATGGAATTTTGTTGGTTGGTTCATTAAGTGTTCAAACGTTTCGACTACTAATTGTAACATAAAAAAGGCCAACTTTGTGAGTCATCATGAGGTATGTACACAAATTTTTAGGCCATTGTCTTAACCCTTTAGATCTTTAAATACAAATTACATACCTTTAATATCCTGTCTACACACTCCCATAGACCAGTACACACTGAGGCCTCCAGCCTGTGCTACTCTTAGCCATGATTGTCCTTGTTACATGTAACTTTATGTGTCTATAAAAAAAGCTTCCTTAAGCCATTTAGATTATAATCTTAATTTTATAGGATAAAACAGCAAATACTACTTATAAGGCAAAATTTATTGAAATATCTTTTTAAATTAAAATGTTTTTGTTAAGAATTAACAAGCTTATTATTCTTTTTTTAGTGCATAATTAAAAACTACTTGAAAATTAGATTTATTGGAGACATTTGAAAAGTTGTAAATAGTTTGAGTAACCTTATTTTGCAGCTGATTGATTTGGTTTATTATCCTGTAGATTTTTGTTGTTCTCCCCCACAGGGAGGGAGGGGACAATGGGCTGTTTGTTGCACTAGTCCCCAAAGTCTTACAATGTCTTTTAATTATTCGTTGACTTTGGGGACTTCAGTGAATTTTGATTCGTTGGTTTAATAAGTTGAGTGTTCAAACCTATTTTATCTACAGAATGGGTAATCTTGTGTATCATCATTTGTGGGATGTACATCAATTTATCTGCCATTATCTTATCCCTTTAGATCCCTGTCTTCTCCATCTTGGCTTCTTGTAGCAAACCTGTACCATTAATTTTCCATCAGGTTGCTACAACCACTCTTTGATTTTAAAATTACATTTGACCACGTAAAAACGACAGTCAAACAGATGTGATTTCACCCCAATATTTTCATTCAAAAAAATACAAAATTAATTCACTATTTATGCTATTGACCCATCTCAGTATCTATAAAAATTTGCAGACGAAAGTTCTAGTTGCTTGCAGTTGTCCAACCCTTGGCACTAACCAATTGCACAACTTTTAATACTGTTGATAAAACTTGAGATTCCATCTGTTCTAAACAGATAATGAATTAGATGAGCCAATATAATGTTAAAATGTTAAATTTAAAACCCTTGCAAAAAAGGGGTGAGGGCGAAGGGGGGTTGTTATGTTGTGCAAAATATCCCACGTCCATTTTATTAACCTTCCCTGTCATCTTCTTTAAATCCCCCCCCCCCCCACCATTTTTTCCCATTAGTTTCTTCGCCACTTTTCTCTCTATCCAGTTTTTTTCTTCATTTTCTTTGTTCGTGTAGATTATAATATTGTGTGATGGCTGGTCGCGTGGGCGGACACCAACAAAAACATTGCTCTTCTCTCCCCGCCATTTCTCCAGAGTGGTTGCCATTAACTTTCGTACTCACAGAGCACCAAAAGGTGGACAAAAATCCGCGAAATAAAAAAAATATTTTAATATGGGTAAATAGTCCCTTTCGTGACAACTCCTCTTAAGGGGCGTTTTGTCATATTTTCAAAATATTTTTTCTCCTAATTCTAGCCCTTGCGGAGGGCTCTAACCCTGCCGGGCTAATTGTCAACCCTACGGGGTACTCACCTAACCTAAAATAACCTCTTTAGTCTTTTATTAAATAAATCATTTTTTATGAAAAATAAAGAACTATTATTAGACTAATCGAGAAAGAAATATTTGTAGAATTAAAAAAAAAATAATAGCCACTAAATGCTCCTATTTTTCTTTCTGTTGTTACGGAGCAAATCAACTTTATCATGGTTAACGATAGATTTATTGTTTAGGGGTTAGCATCAGGGAGTAAGGGAGGGGACAATGGGCAGTTAATTCAATTTTATAGTTGTGACCCTTTAAGGTTGAAAACCCAGATATTTCCAGATAAAACAAGTATTTGCAATATAGCAACCTTTAGTGGAAATTTTTGACTTTGTGAATTGTTTTTAATTCGAAATGCACCATCCTTAAACTGATGCTTTACTACAAGCCTTTGATTCTAGAGATCAAGACCCTTGTTTACAATTCATTTCCATAATTGTTATTATTTAAACTTCGGAAAATTAAGGAAACAGACCATTTTATTTTTACAACTTCTTTTACCCAAATTTTTTTATTGTATTTATTAAAAAGCTTAGACGTGAAAAAGCCTTTAAATAATTATATTACAAAACTTACTAAAACAATTACCTTCCTACAGAACTTTTAACTCAAGTTATTTCATTTAACGAAATATGCGTCAAAATTTCATACTACATAAATAAAATAGTTGAGAACATAAGTACATCTTAATTTTAAAGATCTTAAGGTTTAAGTAACATATCTTAGGATAACTGGTAGCTGCGCTCCTAGCATCCAGGACAGAAAAATAAAATAACACCATCTTGAGATTTTAATGATAAACAAACTTTGAACAACTCAGGACTTCGTGAATTTTCCCTAAAATTTTGAAATTAATCGGATCATTAATTACAGAAATATTAAGCTAAAGACAAAAATCTTTTGCCTTTACATTAAATCAATAAGAAACATCTAACATGTCTAAAGTAACGAAAAGAGCTAACCGTTACGGACGTACAAATGTGCGGGACCTAATTATAGGAAGGCTTTGCTCATAATAACTAATAATCTTAATATAATTTCTTTCTACAACGCACTAATCGGAATGAATTAACATTAAACAAGAATTAGATATAAAAAATGTAATGATTCAATTTACAAAATAATTTTGAAATCAAAATATTCTGTCTGCTTGTTATTGTTTATCTTTTTGTTGACGCGCTAGTTTGCCGCGAGATTATGCATGATTTTGCGTGACGTCATTCATAATTGGTCCCCAAGATTGGTTAGAAACTGCTAAATTCTTGCATGTTCCCTTTAAGCCAGTCCCCAAAGTCTAAGACTCCTAAAAATTGAATATTCGATCCATTGTCCCCTCCCTTACTCCCTGGGTTAGCATATAGGGGGCCAAGTAACAGAAGAGAGGGAAATAAGTAAGGGGGGAATTGGCAGATGAAGAAGAAGGTTGTTACATCATATGGTGATTCTTTATTGTAAAAATAATATATAATATATACTTGCCCAATCCTTTGTTATGGGTTCATCTTGTCTTATTGAGGGAGGGGGAGGGGGGGGGGGGTAGATTAATTGTAATCATTACAATTAATTTTCAGCCCATAAGAATTACATAAACAAAAAACATGTTCATTTAGGCTAATAAAGGGTAGAAAATAAATTTGAAAACACACCTGTCTATCCATCTTTCAGATTTTTTTGCACTGCACAAAAATATCTTTTATTGCAAATGTATTTTAAACAGTGATAATTATCTCCATAAGTGGCGAAGCAATAATAATCTAATAACAGAAAAGAAGATAAGAGAAAAGAAAAGTAAAGTAATAGTATTAATCTTATTCATTTGATGGTATGAAATTTGGAAGAATTTTTTTTCATATTTCTAAAACTTATTAATAAACAAGGATGTCATAGTCAGTTTTCTTAACAAAGTGATGTAGGGACATACGGACAGACAGACAGTTTATATTTATAATACAAAGTAGAATGATGCCTGTATGTCTGATTCTTAATATCTCGGGAACTACTGAACAAATTGTGCCTATTCTTTTCAGGAAATATACTAAATGGTCATGGGATATTTTTTTCTTTTTAGTTTAAAACAAAACTAGTTTTGAATGGTTTAATGTTAACTTTATCTCATGATTACAAAATAATTTATTCTTCCCCAAAATTCAATTATTTCTATATAATAATATAGTTAATTATAGAATAACTGTATTGGTAATCATAAGGTAGTTAATTTTGACAGCATATGGCCATAGAAATACCCATTTTAATTGACTTTAATAATTCAATTGCTGTATTAAAAACTAATTATAATTTGTCAAGTTTTTTTAAGTAATAGAATCATAGAAAGGGGACAATGGTCTATTCAACTACACTAATTTTTTAGTAACGTTTTCATATTCGTTGGCTTAACAACTTTGGGGACTTGAGTGAATTTTGATTAGTTAATTCTTTAAGTTGAGTGTTCAAAAGTTTCAACCACAAATTTTAATTCACACAAGCCAGAAGGAGTAATTTTGTGTATCATCGTTTGGGATGTACATTAATTTATCGGCCATTGTCTTATCCCTTTAGATCCCTATAATAGAATGCTTTGACTTAAAAATAGTTTGATATTTTACCAGCTTTAAAAAAAATAAGTGTATACATTTCAAACTCAAAATGACTGTTGTATTGATTTTAAATTAAGTTTTTATGATTGATCTTTAGTTTAGAAGCGAGGTGTGTATTTTAAAAAGATATATTTTATTCTTCCTCGAAGTTCAAATAGTTTGAGATTGTTAAGAGCGAAGCTATTATACATTTACATTTGTTTATATTAAAGCAAAAAATGGATGCAATTGGATATTATGACAGGGGAAAATTGTCGTCAATTTAGCTTGCTAACATGAAAGACATTTATTGGTCAGTTTGTTCATCCAGTAGGAGGGGATGGGGTTAAAGGAGAATCGTTATTGCAGCTCGCTGCTTGTTTTACTTTGTTGGAAAATGTGAAAATTTGGTGTAAGATCCAAGTAATAATATATCCATTAAGCAAAATTACAATTTTTTAGCGCAAGATTAATTAGTTTAATACAAATTGAAACTTCTATTGCCTAAAGTAAAAAACAATTGCCTAATAAAATTAACAATCATTAAAAGATATTTCAAAAATATGTTCTATTTGTATATTATTACAATAAAGCTCTCCTGAAAATTTGAATTTAAAAATATTGTTTTCAAACATTCCTCCAATTGTTAGTCAACCAAATAAAACCAAAAAAATATAGTTATGCTTCATAAGGGTTTGTTTAAGTAATGTACAGGGGAATCCTGCATGGTTAGAGCTCCCCAATTAGGCTCTAAAACATTCGTTTGCATTGATGGGTGGTTTATGTGGTTCTACTATAAGATGGATTTTACCCACTGCTTCGATGCCTACAAAAATGGATATATTATTACTTTTTCATGTTCTCTGATAAAGTGAAACACGCAGTGGGCTAAAATAATAATTTCCCCATTCCATCCACTTTACCCTCCCCGCCTACTGGATAAACGATCTGACCAATATACGAGTTCCATGTTAGCAAGCTAAATTGACGACAATTTTTCCCTGTCATAATATCCACGTATATTCTACATCCATTATTGCTACATACGAAGTAGGATAATTTAGACCGAATTATTTCCTTGCTAGCATGATTGATCAAATAACTTAACTGTATAAAATCCCATGGTTGCCAGCACAATTCAAGATAAATTAATCTCTCACCCAATTCTTATATTTGTAATTTAAGTCCTATTATATGTTAAATATTGGGGATGAATTTGTTGTAGATTATTTTTAATCGTCATTGTCCGTTCCTTCCCTGCTAAATTGGTGGTAATTTCAGCAAGTATTTTACATAAAACAGTCAACCTCTCCAGGGCTGTTTATTATAGTAGTCCCAATGTTTTTTTTTTTTATGTTAACGTTTCAACCACTAGTTGTAATCTACAGAAGGGGTAATTTGTGTATCATCAATAGGGATGTACATCAATTTATCATCCATTGTCTCATCCCTTTATATCCCTGCAGCCAACCTCTCAACACATACATTTTTGTCTACTTTAATTCCTCTGCAAGTATTTTTTTTCAAGCGAAGATTTTCAGCATTTAGTTTAGTTCGTCTTAAATATACTGTAAATCGCCATCATTAAAAGTGCTTGTGTCGTTGTGCGTATTAATTTATGATATATGATTTCCCCCCTTAATTTTGATTGTTCGTTTATTTTCGAGCAATTATTATAATTTTCTCCAAAATACACAATTTTAAATTAAATTACAATTAAGTGGACTAAAAGATACTTAACAAGATTATTTGGCAAAGAGTACTTTTTTATTCGAATTGAAAATGTTTTAGACAACTTGGTCGATTATGTTGTGCTTTTTTATCAGACATAAGTGCCAAGCCCTAAGGTGGTTTGTACTTAATAATGTCATTGATGACTAAATTACAACCGTATTACATAAGTGGTCGTTTTTTTAGACGGCAGACACGTAAAGAACTATAATAATAACCTTTGAAAAAAGGCAGAGATGTGGAGCCTGAGCCAACAAGGTTCTGTGTTGTCTCTAACTATTATACTTAAATATCTTGTTTCATTTTCTTCTAATAGATGTAGAATATACATTAATATTGTTGTCAATTTAGGTAGCTACTTTTCCTGTCATTTATTGGTCAGTTCGTTCATTCAGTAGGAGGGCAGGCGTTTGGAAAAAGAGATAAGATGGGGTATTCGTTAATTTAGTCCGCTACAAGTTTTACTTTAATAGAGAATGTGAAATTCTGGTGAAAGATCCAAGTAATAATAGATCCATTTTTCTTTAAAAAGTATATTTTCATTGTAGTTGCACAAAATATTGAATCTTAAATTAACAACTGCTCTGCATCCCTGGAAAAAGGCCACCCGGATTAAATTAGTACAGAAAGTTGTTTAACACCTACGGCCCACGGGTTATCATGACAACAACGTCTGTTAACTTTTATTGCTTCATTAGTAAATTTGTTCAGCGAAATTTCTTGTCTAGGTTATAAAAGCGGCATATTATGTAATTGTTTTATACAAAGAAAGAGAGGGAGGTAACTCTCCCTTATTTGAGATTTGATTTGAAATATAAAAAGGATAAAATATTCACATGGACCTTTATAAAGCTTCCCTAAAAGAAGGACCAAATTGGCCTAGCAGTATGCGAGATCTTATTGTGCAACAATACAGACATAATGATTTTTTATGATGTGTTCTTAGTCAAAATTCTTTTAAAGTACAGAAAAGTCATTGAAAATGAAAACTGAAATGATGTTTATGAAAATTAACGAACATTTTTTTGGGGGAGAGGGGGAGGGGGTGGAGGTTAGTTCTATGACAAAATTGAATAAATTATCATCGATTGAAAATAAGAAGAATTCTGTGACATTTGAACTACACAAGCTTCAACAATGGATTTATTATTACTTGGATCTTACACCAGCTTATTATTTACTCTAATAAAGTGAAACTTTTGATTGGCTAAAATAACGATCACCCCAAATATCAATGAAGGAAATGACCAATAAATGATGCCAATGTTAGCAACCTAAATTTACGGCAATTTTCCACCAGTCATAATATCCATGTATATTCTATATCCATTGTTACAACATATGCAAATACTTTTGTTGTCTCTTAATCTTTTAAACATTTTCCGTTGTTTCTTATTTTCATTGTAAGAAGGGATATGAGTGTTAAAATTAAAATAAATCTGCACCCTTTTATCACCCCAATGACAATCAGAAATGTTAGAACTAAGTAATTGTATGCTAGATTTACTCTATATTTGTTACTAGCGGCTACGACCCTAAAATAGTTATAAACCTTCCCGTGACCTATGAGAAGCTACCCAGTTAAGGAGAACCCTATCGGTTCAGTGGTTAGCGAGATCCTTCGGTACAAATACACAAACACACAGACACACAGAGAGACAAATAGACATCCTGTTACTTTAGTAAAAGGATTTGTTCGCATATCTGATTTTTTGAGCTTCGCTTACATGGATGTTATCATCCTTGTTTTACCATAATTGCTTAGCTGAATCTTTTTAAATATTTGTCTCTACTGTTTGTTTTAAGAGTCCTGGCCCGCTAGGTCTGTTAATAGTGCATAAAGGAATTATTCATATTTTAAGACATTGATTAGGCACTATAAAATCAATGAGTAAAAGTTGGCATTAATCCCCAACAAAGTAGCCTGAAACCTGTCTATGATTAATACCAATCTTTCATTTTTGCTAAATGTTCAAGTTGTTTTCAAACTTTTTACCAGACACAAATTCCAGGGATCCAGAGGAATAAGACATTGGCTGATAAATTAATGTTCATCCCAAACAATGAAACACAAAATTACCCCTTCTGTATAGCGTAAAATTAGTTGTTGAAACATATGAACACTCAAATTAATAAACCAACAAATCACAATTCACAAGTTGTTAGACCAACGAATTATCATAAAACTTTGGGGACAAGTGTAATAAACAGTCCATTGTCCCCTATCTCTTTGCACAAATTCAGCCAATTTATGATAAATATTTAAATTGGTTGCTCCGTTTAAAATAATATTTTGTTCTTGTTTCACAGTACATCCAATATCTTATTTGGCAGTTAATTAAAATTTTGACAATAAATGTAGATTATAAAGAATGAAAAAGTAATAGCACCAAAAATATAAAATATCAATCCATAAATAACGCATTAAACACGTTGAAAAAACATCTATTTTTGACAAGTAAATTTAACGCTGTTACATTTTTATGAACATTGGAAAAAGACAAAGGAAAATCTAAATCTAGCTGATCAAAATGCTTTTTCTTTGATATAACTTGACGTGTTCTCACACACACATACACATAAAACACACACTCACACACACACACAAACACAAACTTACACAGATAGACCAATATAGAACCAAATCATGCGTTACAAATAAAAAAAAAAGATTCTCCCAAAAAGTAGATTACATATGAATATTTGAAAAATTAATAAAAAAAATTTATTTCATAAAAACTTTTCTTCAACAAAGTTTTAATAAAGTTGTACATCCTATTATTAAGTAATAAGTTGTTTGTTTGTCAATTAATATGTTGCATCCCATTTAAGGAAAGTCTGAAACAGGTCCTGGAATGGTTTTAGCCCATTTTTAAGAGTCTTGGGTTGTTTTGGGTCCTTTTTCTGCCTACATCTCCATGTCGAATACAGAGTATTTCTTAAAAGTACTTTTTAACAAAAATTTGAAAAGTTTTTTTTAAGTTTTCAGTTTGAAAAACCATTAAAAGTCTTTATTTCTATTTTCTTGAATAACGTTTTTGTTACATCTCCAATGTCCAAATACAGATATTACAACACTTATACACACTCAAATACACACACACACACACACACTGAAAGCTTGCAGGGAGGTAGAGGACATTGAACTGTTTATTACACTAGTCCCCAATGTTTTATAATAAATTTTTTCGTATTTGTTGGCTTCACGACTTTTGGGGCTTTTTATTGAATTTTGATTTGTTGGTGTATTGAGTTGAGTGTCGAAACGTCACACCTACTGATTCAATTCTACAGAAGGGTTTGTTTTTGTGTTTCATCATTGGGGATGTACATCAATTTACCTGCCATTGTCTTGTCCCTTTAGATCCCTGGAAAGCCTGACATAGTGCATTTTTTTGGTGTGTTTGTGATTTACTGTTTTTGTTTATTTGATTTTTGTTTGTGATTAGACATTTTTCAATTTTGGTTCGTAGATTCGTTTCTATTTCTTCAAATCTTGCCTATTTCTTTTATTTAACTAAACTAAGCAGTCATTATTTTTTGTAAAGCATAAGTCAAATCATCAGTGGTTGAAACGTTTGAACACTTAACTTAAAAAAACAACCAATCAAAATTCCCAAAAGTCCCCAAAGTTTATAAGACAACGAATATTTTAAAACTTTGGGGACTAGTGTAATAAGCAGGTCATTTTCTCCTATCTCCATGATAATCTGGTGTACTATCCAAGTATTAATAAATCCAATTTGATGAAACAACTTAATATTTTTTTTGTCTTCTTGTCGTGTTTAATCGTGACTATGGTGGGATCTCTAGAAAAAATCAAGGAAAAAGTAAAGGAGCGAAAAAATACAAGAATGTGAAACATAAATAATAAATATTGATGGAATAAGGACAATTATACATATAAGCCAAAACAAGCCAACACTAACTTCGCTCCTAGAGGTAATGGGAAGTCCCCCTCCTATATAGAATCATTCTTAACAAAAACCTTTCGAAGAAAATAGCCTAAAACCACCACAGGACCTGTATGTATATCCCTGAAGATTAGAACCCAATCGGTTTGGTTGTTACAGAGATCTTAAGCTTCAGACGGACAGAAGGATGGACATTTAGTAAAATAAAATTATCTTGTATTAAATATGCAATGCTTATTAAAACTTTAAATTTAATTTCTGAGACTTTACATATCCCAGAACGCGTGGGGTTGTATCCAATTTTGTTATTATGGGCAACCTAATTCAGAGTCTATGTCAGTTGGGTGATGGCAACATGGATTCTTCTCTTAAAAGCATGCTCTGTGAGATCACTGTTACTCTGTACCAAATCAATTAGATAAGATTTAAACCTAAAGATTTTTGTTAAAATTAATCATACTTTAAATGCGTAAGTTGGGGAAAAGTTGTGTAAGATTATCTTGTGATATAAATTTTAAATGTATGGTCTAAATTTGGTTTCGATTTTCAGGGAACCTTAACATAGCTTAAGTTGATTTTAGAATATTTTTCTGAATTACCTCACCCTCTCTGATGCCTTAGACGATGGGGCAAATCAGTCTTGGTTTGTTTTATAAGAGAAGAAATTTGTTTGCAGCCTCTATTTGTAATGTAGTGCCCATCTTGGAGCCTACTTTATCTTCGCTCAATTTCACAAAATCACACGCAATTTTGACGGGCGAATTTTTAACCATTCGAGCAGACAAATTGATATTTTATTAAGAATAGATGTTACATTTTTAAAAAGTACTGATATCTGATTTTATATTAAATTAATACACGATTTTTAAATAATCGATTAAGACAGGCTTATAAAGACTTTTTACAATCAAAGGTATTATTACTGCTTCAAATAGATTTTTATTTTTTAGTCGGATGTACTTTTATTATTTTTTAAGATTACCTATATTATTTTGTGAATTATTTTCTGTGAATATAGAACAAACTTTTGCATGCCTTAGGGTCGCAGTGAAACTATTACAAAATTTGCTCGCCCTTGGGCGCAACTGAGAAACCAAGAACAAATTTTGCCAGTCCCCGGGCCATTGTGAAAGCAGTGTGCATGCACGTCAATAAATGGACATCTTCACAAGTTCTTTGTGCGTGTATATAGTTGTTATTACGCGCGCACAAGCGCACAAACACACACACACATACACATACAGAACAGGCGCATTCATACTGTCTGAACTTATACAGGGTTGCATATCGAAAGGCTTCAACCCTTTTCTGAATCTAAACCCAAAATTGAACTATCTACAATATGCATAGATAGATATTTTCAGTGTCAGTCGAGTCGTTGTTAATTTTAATGCATTTTCCATTGTGGAAAAGTACACCCAATTCCAAATTAAGATTTCAATCTCGAGGCTCATAAATTTGGTTTTAATTTAAACAGTTTTGGAACAGAGGGATTTAGAAAATGTGTATTTAATTATCTTTTTGCATGTTTAGTTGACAAAAGAAAATTGCGCGAGGATTTTAAATTAATAGACGTCTTTTTGGGCAGGGAAGATATTTTGAAAAAAAACTTACATTTATTAAAAATAAATAGTTAGAAGTTTATATACATATATTTTTTTAAAGATTTGCTTTTTTACTTTAGATATAAGAATAGTTATTTATCGCATCGTATTATAAACAGCTATACGCGGGTATAAAAAGGTACAATTATAAGAAAAAAAATAGTTTTGTTACCCCCGAATGGCCGAAGGACCGGGCTAACAAAACTGGTTTTAATCTTATTATTTTATTGTAGATTCTGTAGAAAACTGTCTGTATATTATTATTCAGTATTGCTGAGAACCGGTTCTAATCCAGCGAATATTAATTAGTTTCGAAGCCATACTGGAAAATATAAACAAAATCCTTGTGAGGAAAAATGTTCAAAGTTTGATGTTGAATAGAACTACTAAACTAGTTTTCCTTTAGATCCATTGATTTTCATTTTAAAATTGAAAAGAAAATTTGCAATTTTATGTTAAAAGTTAAGGTTCAGTGTACATATAAAAAGAATAATTTTATCTGATAAAAAAGTAGCCAAAAATAATGTTTTTTTTTTAAAGGCCATACTCTAAGTACATTGAAGTAGAAATAGGCAATGAGTTGAAAATTGTGATATAAAAAAATAATCTTGAAAAATCATAGGTCAATATATAAGAACGTGTTAGAGATTTAAAATTACGAGTAAAACATTTTTCAGCATGCATGCTTCGAAACCGATTAATATCCGGGCCTAACAAACTTGTTTTAATCTTACAATTTTTCATTTAATATCCGCGGAAAGCTGTATATAATACGATGTTGTCAGTAACTTTGTTTGATATGCTAAAGTTTGCGCATTGGAAAGATAAATGATTAACATTTCTTCTCAGTCTGTCTGTTATTTATTGATACAGGAGCGGCTCCACCCTCTAGAGGCCTCTAGGGGTACCACATTTCATTTATGGGTAGTAATTTTTTTCTAGGGGCGATTTTTCTTGTGAGGTTGAATTTTTTAAGGCTTCGCAAGTAGTGGAATCAAATTGTTCATGTTTTTATTTAATCATTTCAAGCTTCATTAACTATTAGATAACTAGCGTAATAAATACGGCGTATTTCTCAATGACTTTTTTTAACGCTAAAACAAATTATTGTTTAATGATTTGACTCTCCTATTATACATATAAAATATTAAAGTTTTTTTGTCAGAACCGTAAGATCTCGTAAAATGCTGGTTTTACTCTCCAGGGAAAAATTATAAATGTCTTGGGTTAGTTTCAGGCTTTTTTTCTTACTACCCCACACTCTCCCTTAGAGGATAGGTGCATAGTAACTAGTTTTATTATAAAATCGTTACATTTTGTTGTTAAATATTAATCTAAATTTTTCAGTCATACTGAAAAATCATGTAAAGCATCGTATAACAGACAATCTTACACAAATATTAAAATCAAATTTAATTTAATAATTTGTCATTTTAATATACGCAGAAAACTGTCTAAAATACGATGCGATAAATAACTATTCAAAGATTTTCGACAACAGCAAAAATTAAAATCCTAATCTTCGTGTAAATTTTAGAATAAACCATGATTTACTTTTAAAGTATAAGGAAGTAACTAAGTTACTTAGCCTTATCAGGAATTTAAATATAGGTGGAAAAAATGTAGTCTACATAGTCAAAAAAATTTAGTTTAATTTATTATAAAGAGTCATGTGAAAATTTATCACAAGGAATGGGATAAGAAGAGGGGTTATAGCCCCCTGAAAATGTGATAAATTTTGACACTAAAATGTTGGTTTTACCACCCCATCCCTTTCATGTATTCTGGAGGGGGGAGGGAGCATCACCTAAAAGTGAGTAATGAAAGAATTCCGGTGCGCAAAAATTTTATCAACAACCCCTCCTCCCCCCCCCCCTAAAGAAATGAGCATGGATAACCTTTTTCCTACATTTCAACCTGTCTTTATAACCTTGAGCTTGGTTGTCCTTTAAAAAAAGAATCTTGTAATGTCATTGTTTAATTTGATTAGTGCTCAATCAAATCAAATAAAATGTCCATGTCTCCAGTGATCTTTGTGGCCATATAAGTTGTATTGTTTTAGCCATCTATCATTGTATTATATTATTTCTAGAAGCTTCGCCCATACCTTCTTTGCATTTGAAAGGGCATGGAGAGCCTAGAAAATAGCTTAAAACCATCACTAGACTTAAATGTGATAACAAAATTGAACTAAACCATCACAGGACCTAGTTGAAGAACACAGTAAAAGTGTCGGACTGATTATGACGTAACAAAAAAAATTAGCCAATGAGAGGCCATTATTGACCAATGGTAAAATTTATAGTGGCCTCTCATTGGCTAATGTTTTTTGTTACGTCATAATCAGTCCGACACTTTTACTGTGTTCCTAGTTGAAGCTTATCTAAAGTAGTGAACCCAAGCAGCTCAGTGGTTATTGAGATCTTAAACTTCAGAGAAAAACCCTGGCTGCTTTATATAATAGGATTACTAGTAGCTTCGCCCATAGCTCTAGTACAACAGTAGCTATTTTCGCAGAAAGAGCGAATGTTTACAACATAGATTAAAACCAACACAAAACTTTTATTTTGAAATAAATTAAAAATCTTTTGAACTTTGTGAAGCTTTCCTATTATGGAGAACCCAATCGGTTCAGTGGTTAGCGAGATCCTAACGGACAAACAATAAAAACTGGTTATTATGAAAAGGTTTAAAATTTCTGAACAAAAATATCTGTTAATGAAGCATGTTAGAATCGTCCTATCGATTTCAAACTTTGTGCGTGGATTTTATGTATATAATATCTATAATATTTACTAAAAGTCTCCACGTACATTGCATTACCAAGACAAAATTAGAAAATTGGGTCTTTAAAAAATTAAAGCAAGGAATATTAATAAATCTAAATGAGTAAAATTTTCATAATTGCTGTTTTAAATTGGTTTTCGCCTTTTAGGAAAGAATATTTAACTACAAAGCCATCCATTTTCATTTGTCATAATATCCACATATTTTATTTGTTCATTTTAGTCCGCAATTAATTTGTTAATGTATGAGCCTCGCTTTTGCGGTTGTTGCCATTCTTGTTTGTTTGTGTAGGTAGGTGTAAATGTGTTAAAAAAATCTTCCTGTTTTAATTAACAAGTTATTTTATCACATTTGTTCACAATTTAGTTTAGTTTAAATACCAGCAAAGCTACTCTACAAGTAGTTCTTTCTATTTTGTACTTTTGCAGATTATGACTGTTTTATGATTGTTATATAATGCAATGGATGTAGAATATACCTGGATATTATGACAGAGGAAAAATTGTCGTCAATTTAGCTTCCTAACATTGAACTCATTTATTGGTCAGTTCGTTTATCCAGTAGGAGGGGAGGGGAGGTGGTAAAAGGGGTGGAAGGAGAAATCGTTATTTTAGCCCGCTGCTTGTTTAACTTTATTAGAGAACATGAAAATCTGGTGTAAAATCCAAGTAATATATTCATTTTTGAAGAATATAAAAAGTTGTTTTCAGGAGAGAAAAATTTAACACTAAAACAACGCTTTATAAACTTCCGTTTGCTGTTTACTCTAATATTTTCTGCTCAATTATTTATACAATCATTGAACTTGTGTTTTATTTAATACGCCGTTAACAGCATGGCTCAAAATCAATTAATATATTTTTGATATCATGATTTATGTTTGTTTTTGGTAGCTGGTATAAATTGGGGAGAAGAAAAGGGTTTGGGTTTTGTTAAATCGACAATACAAATGACCACAGATAGGCCAGTATACATTTTACATTGATTTGTTATATGATACTAAATATTGAACCATGCTATCAACATGCATTCTTGACCATATTCTTGATACCTTTATAAATATTGAGCCAGGCTAGCAACATGCATTCTTGACCATATTCTTGATACCTTTATAAATATTGAGCCAGGCTAGCAACATGCATTCTTGACCATAATCTGATACCTTATAAATATTGAGCTAGGCTACCAACATGCATTCTTGACCATATTCTTGATACCTTTATAAATATTGAGCCAGGCTAGCAACATGCATTCTTGACCATATTCTTGATACCTTTATAAATATTGAGCCAGGCTAGCAACATGCATTCTTGACCATATTCTTGATACCTTTATAAATATTGAGCCAGGCTAGCAACATGCATTCTTGACCATATTCTTGATACCTTTATAAATATTGAGCCAGGCTAGCAACATGCATTCTTGACCATAATCTGATACCTTATAAATATTGAGCTAGGCTACCAACATGCATTCTAGACCATATTCTTGATACCTTTATAAATATTGAGCCAGGCTAGCAACATGCATTCTTGACCATATTCTTGATACCTTTATAAATATTGAGCCAGGCTAGCAACATGCATTCTTGACCATATTCTTGATACCTTTATAAATATTGAGCCAGGCTAGCAACATGCATTCTTGACCATATTCTTGATACCTTTATAAATATTGAGCCAGGCTACCGACATGCATTCTTGACCATATTCTTGATACCTTTATGGTAGATAATTTCAATTAAGCACGATTTGACGATAAACATTCTGTTAAATTATATTCATGTTTTACCTAAAGGGACAGTTTGTCAATTTTTTATCCTATCAAATAAAGTATCAAGTTTTTAAGACTGTAGCTTAAGATTTTGATAATCACGGAACCGATTAAACTTTCCATTTTAGGGAAGCTTCACATAGGTCTCGAGATGGTTTTAGTAGACATATTAGAAGACAGTAATTAAAAGTTAGTTTTCACCGAGTCATAAAGTTAGATTCGCACTTTTTTAGCATATTAATTATGTATATTACTCCTTAATTATTTAGTCATTTATCGTATCGTATTATAGAAATCTTTCCACTAATATTAAAATAAAATAAATATAAGAATAAAGCCAAACGGTCTAACAAAACTGGGGAAAAAATACTTAATCTCTCATTAATTGTTGGTCTATATAATGAAGAGCAAAAACCAAAATTTTATGGTTTTTATTCTTTTATTATGTTGAATAATACAATACAATAAGTTTTTGGATTATTTACTTGACGGTTGCCTAAGATCTATCAAACGGATGAATCATGTCTGTTCGTAGAAATGTCCCTTTCAGATAAACTTTAAAGACTAAACAGTTTAGGAAGTGCTAATAATTTGTTACAAAAGGCTTTGTAATATTAATTGGAAAACAAAAGAACATAATATCAAGTTTATTTGTTTTCTTTAATAGGCATGCATAGTGCCTATAAAAAATGACGTCATACAATACAAATGACCAATGATAGGCCAATACACAGACTAAATTACCAATGGCAGGCCAGTATACATTTTAGTTGACCAATGGTAGGCCAATGTGGCGTCATTTTGTATAGGCACTAGCTCTTCGTCATATTCTTTCTCGCAGGGATAGCCAGTCGCGTAATAACGATAACCGCTGAAAGCCGCAGCAGAAACAGCAGATGTTTCAGAGAGAGAAAGGGGACAATGGGCTGTTTATTTCACTCGTCCCAAAAGTTTTTAAATAATGTTTTCTTATTCTTTAGCTTAACAACATTAAGGACTTCAGTAAACTTTTATTGGTTGATTCACTAAGTTGAGTGTTCAAAGTTTTAAACCAATAATTGTAATTTACAGAAGGTTTAATATTGTGTATTTTCATTGAGGATCTACATCAATATATCGGCCATTGTCTTATCCCTTTAGATTCTTGGGTTGTTTTCATCATAAAGTCAGTAAACTATTTTTTATCCTTTTCAACCGAATTTATATTTTTTAAAACAATTATTTTTAACCCCTAAAAAAAGTTAGCATGTTCTAATATGTGTGTGTGTGTGTGTGTGTGTATAATTCTATGTTTAAAACTTAATAGTCATGATGAGGTTCATTTTTGTAATGATTGTTTCCGCTCATCTTATCATAACACTTCCTTGTGAGTCAGCCAATCAAGCCCATGCCTTGCTTTAATGGATTTATTATTACCTGGATCTTACACCAGCTTATCGTTACTTTATTAAGTGAAATTTGAAGCTGGCCTAAAAAACGATTACACACATCAACCCCCTCCCCTCCTGCTGAATGAACGAATTAACCAAAAAGTGATGGTGCTGTTAACAACCTAAATTGACGACAATTTGTCCACTGTCTTAATATCCATGCATTGCATATCCTAAATCCATTCTTAGTTTTAATTTTAGTCAAATATTTTTTGTTCGTTTAAGCTACACTTAAACTCGGGTAAGTCCGTAGGTTCTACCAAATGTCCTTAGTAAAGATGCTGTGAGTATTGGTGCAAAAAATATGACGTAACAAAAAAAAAGCCAATGAGAGGCCGTTATTGACCAATGGTAAAATTTATAGTGGCCTCTCATTGGCTAATTTTTTTTGTACCAATACTCACAGCATCCTTAGTAAACATTACCGAAAAATGACTTTAAATTCCTTGTTTAGTAGTTACTTGTATAACTAAATTTAACTCAAAAAATTATTAAGATGTAAATTTTAAATGTTTTCGTCAAATACAAAGACAATAGCCGATAAATTGATGTACATCCCCATTGATGACACACAAAATTACCCCTTCTGTAGACTAAATTAGTGAATAAAACGTTTGAATACTTAACTTAATAAAACAACCATTAAAAACTCAGTATAAGTCCCCAAAGTTGTTAAGCCAACGAGTAAGAATACGTTATCGCAAAACTTTGGGGACTAGTGTAATGAACAGCCCATTTTCCTCTCTCAATCTTCTGGTTATTGCTGCTCTACTTATGGACATAATTGACTTTGTCGAATAGAATATTTCTTTATTGTTTAAAGATATTAAATGTTGGTCTGGCTTGTGATATTATAAAGAAAGACACTCCCTATTCAAAATTTCATCAAAAATTCAGTTTTGCCTTCTCATTGTATGTCGAGTAACTGAATAAGGACTGTACACGTGAAGTTTATATACATATGTCTATAGCAGGGATCTAAGGGGATAAGACAATGACCTATAAATTGATGATCAGCACCAATAATTATACACAAAATTACCTCTTCTATACTTCGCAATTAATGGTTGAAATGTTTGAACACTCAACTAATGAACTAACCCATCAAAATTCATTAACGGTCCTCAAAGTTATTAATTCAACGAATATGAAAACTTAATTTTAAAAACTTTGGGGACTAGCGTAATGAACAGCCCTGAAAAATAATGTACCAGAGGAAGAAACTTTCGTGACGTACTGTCCTTTTTGAAAAAGTTGAACTTGATGAATATATAGGAGGAGCAGCCATTATATGCATAATCTTTTGACCCCATACAAAGGGGTGTCCCATCTCCCCCGCAAAAAAAGAATGATTCTGTATCATCCAGAGAGGGAGGGGATATTGGGCGGTGTAAATTACACTAGTCCTCAAAGTCTTAAAATAACGTTTTCTTATTTAATGAATCAACAACCACGGGTACTTTATTGATTTTTGTTTGGTTGGTTCATTTAGTTGAGTTTCCAGCCGTTTCAGCCTCAGCCTCTATAATCTACAGAAGGGGTGATCTTGTGTATCATCATTGCGGATGTAAAAAAAAATTGTCGGCCATTGTCTTATCCCTTTAGATCCCTGGGTATTATTTCTCAATTTGACGATCCCCTCCTTCTTAAACTTTCTAAAAAGCTGTGTTTCCAACCCTTGCGGTGAGTTTAACACTTTAAGGCTCTTCAAAACCCCATCTAACCTAACCCATCGTCTCATTAGAGTGATAATAGCGTAATCTTCGCAGTAATAAAATTTTCTTGTACTTGATATAACACATACGAAGAATGCTAGTTGAGCGAGAGAAAGAAATATTTCATATTTAATAGGGAATAGAGATATTTTTATGCAGTAGCGTGCACAGATGGTGGAGGGGGGAGGGTGTTGAATTCTTGAGGGTGTGAAAAAGGGTAAGCTTGGAATTCCTAATTTTATTTTATAGTAACAGATCTCTAGTATAGATGTATAAACAAAAAACTACCTCCCTCCTATTCTTCAAAGACCCTTTTCGTCTGCTACCAAATTGTTTTTTGCTACTTGTGTAAATATAACCGACACCATTGGTTGATTTTCAATGACCGAATTTAGAGTCGGAACAAGGACAATGCGATGGGGAGAATCAGTTATTTAACCCCATCCCTCTCCAGTGTTTTACTCTATTGGGGGAGTTGGCACATCACTAAACTCCCCCTATGCCTATGTGAAGTCGATATCTTTATTTTCTTTGCCACAATTGAAAGCTATACCTTTGTGCTTTCGCTTCGCTAGGTTGAAGTTTTTCCTCCTTGTTTATATATATTAAAGCTATGTATAGAATTTAATCTGAGTAAAAATGATTGTTTCAACTAGCAGGGGATGAAATTGCTTTGATGGGGTGGGGGTTCTAACTGTATTTTCCCAGGGATAAGGGGGATGGATAATGGACAATAAATTAATAATTGTTGTCATCAATATATGTGATTCTATGTTTAAATTTGCCTTTGAGGTAAAGAAAGGGGCAAATATTAATTCATAAGCAATTGTCCTTTCCCTTACTTCATGGTTCTTAGCTAAGCATACATTTCTAAATATGTATTGTATAATGAATAATGTGTATATCATATTTATCATAATGACATTACTCATATATCTATAATACATCACTTAAATATTTAAACTTAAATTTAGCTATTTTATAGAGGTTTAAACATAATCCTAATATATGAAGCATTGCGGTTTTTGTCTGAAGCTAAATGCCTCCCCTGCCTATATCTAGGGGCGAACCATTTAATTACATTATAACAAACAATGATAAATTAGAAATTAATTAAATGTTTTTTTCTGATTCAAAAATATTTTTATGGTAATGAAAACAGTATTTTTAAAATATAAAGACTTTATATTTTCTTTTTGAGGGGGGGGGGGGGATTGTAATTTTCTAAACTTACCAATTATGTGATTTGCAATTGAGCCAAGTCTCTAATAGCTACTCTTTTTCTGTACTTTTCTATATATAATCACGCCATAAAGCACGTGGATTCAGTCAAATCTGTAGGATTAATATTCTTTATAAGCAGCAAAAGGAATGTCGTATTGCATTCTCTTTTCCGGCTAAATATCATGTGTCAAACCCTACAAGTTATAAACACTCTCTCCGCCTACTTCAAACAGTGCGGATAATAAATTGGATATAGGTATATTAAAGATGATAATCTCCTGCAGTAATTAACAGAATTTATTTTGATAAACAAACGTTCTAAAAAACCTTTTGAGATGCTTAAAAAATTCAACTATCAGTTATATATAAGTCAGTTAGCTATAACCCTCTATCTTTTATAATAATGATAATAGTTGTTTATTGCATCGTATTATAGACAGCTTTTCGTGAATATTAAAATGAAAAGGCCCAGGCTAACACAAGTTGTATTAATTTTATGATTTTTATTTTAATCTTCGTTGAAAATTGTTTGTAATTCGATGCTATACAAGATTTTTCAGTATGGCTGAGAACTGGTTTTAATCCAGTGGATATTAATCATGTCATACTGGAAATTAAATTAATAAGTAGTCTCTTTACTTTACTCTTACTCTATTCAAGTGCCTCACTGACAAATGTTATTTAGTATTAGTAACTAGAGCTGAGGAAAGATTTCGTAGGTTGGGACATTGAACAAACCATACAAATATAAATATTGTACAAGGACAGTCATGCCTATAAGAAGCGCAGCCAAAACAAGCTAACAACATTGAAGATGTAATTCTTTTGAAAAAGAAAAGAAATAGTAAACTTTTTAACACATATGAGGGGAAGTTATTCTTAACTTACATTTGTAACAAACGGACCTAATTTTTTTTGGAAAAGCTACGCTTCTTTATTTATATAAAACTGCATACATTTTATTCTTGGTAAATTTAATAACACTGGGATAATTAATTTTTTTTTTAATTTTGAAATTAAATTGTACTTATATTTATATGTAAATAATAGTATGTTGAATATTATAAAAAGTAATAAAAGTATTATAAAATGTATTTTACTTCATAATTGGTACGTGGTATATAGATTTGTATGTATTTAGATTTTAATTTATATGATACTAACTTATTCAATGTAGATATGTAAAATAGTATTTTATCAATATTAAACCTTTTAGATAAACTACATAATTGTGTGTCAAATAACATCATATTTTATAGTATTATGATAATAAGGATTAAATACTTAAAATTTTCCTTGTATGAAAATACAATTTGAACCGATGGTAAATTTGGTCTTCTTAGAATTGAGGGATAGGACAACGGACATTCAATTAAAATTCCATCAAAATATTATGAGAAAAAATGGCCCATAGTACTTTTGTCGGGAAGAATTGAGGCAGATTAAAATAATCACTATTGGCTTCTCCCTCCCTGAAGTATTAGAAAAAGTACGCTAACAACCAGATTAGTCAGACAGACACGGGGACAAATCGCAACCCAAAAAAAGTTCGAAAAGGGGGGAGAGAAAAGAATTTATGTTGGGCGGATATAGGATCCAATTGTAATAAATCCTTACTTGTACCCTAGATAACCAAACTGATGAGGGGGGGGGGCGGGGGGGGGCAGTTTAGAAGATAGTGTAGGAGGTTTTCTTAATTTGTGTGTTTGTGTGAATATATTTTTGTACATGTATGTGAGTGTGTGTGTGTGTGTGTGTATTTGTATGTGTCACAAGTATGCAAATGTGTTTGTGGAAAGAAAGGGTTGGGTTTCCACCCCCACCCCCTCCCCCCCAGCAGACTTTTAACTTTAAATTTATTTGACTTTGTGCACATGTGTCTAAGTATAGAATTCTTAAGAGAGAAAGAGAGAGAGGAAGTGAGAGAGATGGGGGAGGAAAGGAAGAAAGAGCTCACATATGAATATCCCCTAGTTTTATCTCATGTATCCCTTCTCCCTCCCCTCATCTAAATTTTTATCCCCCCCCCCCCCCCCATCTCTCTGGCTGTCTCTCTGACTACTGTTGAAGTAAATAAAGCTGCTTTTAGTTTAGTTGTTAGCTTAACTCACAATCAAAAACTAAAAATTTAAAATAGACTAATAACTCAAAATTTATCAAATTCACATGATTTATCTGTTATAAAATTATCTAAAAAGACAGCCCTAGGACTCTTAGTCAGTGATAGTTATTCGTCCTTTGTATATGTGTTATTTATCCAAATATTTGAACCTAAAAGATGTGCTCTCACTAGCTTAATACTATTAGGATAATCTGTTCTTACTCCTCCACCATTAACAGATCAACAAAAATGAACATGTTCCAACAGTTTGTTGCTGTCCGCCAGAATGCCTAACTTCATCTGGTACTACCAGCCAGGCATAGAGGCGGCGGATTTGACGGCGGCACGCGTGGCTAGATGACCGCCAGCTAAGGCTGCAGCGGTTACAATAGCCAGAGCATGGACTTTGCCGCTGTCCATGGTAACCTCAGGACCAACAGAAATTATCGCTCAACGTTTGGATCACGAGTTCGATTGCCTGCTTATGACTCACAGGATAACATTTTTAACATTCATTCTACCATATTTTTATAACCACTAGTTTGTTTAATTTAATTAGCGTAGCTATAAATATAATAATTCTTGTCTGTACTAAGTTTATAGATGAACGTTTAAACTATCTGGACGTGTATTGAACACATCTTCTACAAATAGATTTTATTAGAGGATTTATTAAAAGTTATGATTGAGAATTATGTAAAAAAAAACTCAAATATCATAAGATTAATTTACCCTCTATATGTAGCAATTTAAATCAATTTATTATCTCTATTGGAATTAATCTAAAGAATACTTTGTGTATTAGCATTGAAGATATTAATTGATATATCGGCAATTGTCTTATCCCTTTAGATACATGATTTTTATTGGAATTAATTGAGTATCTTTACTGCGCTACTCCTCAACATAATATTTTTTAAAACAGCAACAAAAAAAGAATGTAATGTTAACAACTTATAAAAAAAATAGGTGAGCAGCAGCAGTAACCTCTCTGATTTGACAACATCCTCCAGAATATCCAGGTCACGTGACAGCACTCGCTCCAGCTACCTAACAGATACAGACAACTACTCAACACTTACAGCATCATCAACAACACTTGGAAGTGGCAACCACAGCCAGGCCAACCCGCAGCTGGTTAATGTGGTGTACGAGAACGAGAAGAAGTTGCAGTACCCCAACCTGATCACTTTCCCAAGGCACAAGAGTTTGAGCCGAAGATTTTCTATGATTGAACCAACGGATAACTACACTAGCGCCACAGCGACACAATTACTAAATAATATCAACATGGAGAGGAACAAAGGAGACGCTATTCATACTTCAAGACTGTCCGTTTTCCTAGAAAAGAAAGACCCGCCTACAATTAATAATCTATACACAAAATCAAATGGATCCCATTCAACTTTCGCCAACAGCTTTTCCCAAGAGACGCCAACTATCCGTCGCACCAGAAATGATGATGAATACTATGGAGGATTTGGCGGGACAACCGCCAGTAGGAGACAAAGCAGGCCAACTATACCTGGATACCAGCAGGACACAATTACAAGTATCCGCCGTAGCAAGGAGCGCAGCAACACTAACACAGACTCACCCTCAAGGTTCAAGCGGACTCCAAGCAACCGTGGGCGCCAGCAGATGTCTGGACCAAGCCCGTGTACTCCTTCATCTTCCAGTTCTACAGCGCCATCAGCATCACAACGAACACACAAGTCTTCCAAGCACAGTCCCGGTGGCAGCGTCATGATGACAAGGGATCCGTCCGCGCATTCCTTGTTCACTCGCGACCAGCCGCCACTGCAGAGCGGCCTCTGTCGGACCCCCAGCTATAAATCTGACAAAGGTATGACCCGTGAATACAATGGAAATACATTCTCAAGACAGGGCTCCGTGAAAATGCCCGTGTCGGCGGCAAAATACGACCAGGCTCCGGTGCTAAGATCTTTTAGTCTTCGACGAAGGGATGACTACTCCCACTCTAGTTCTATGCCATGTCTTGCCGACAACGACTTTAAAAGTGCCTACTCTAACATAACCCAACGTGACAAGAATTCCAATTTGTACTCATCAGTTGGACGTGCCTCCGGTGAAGGTTACAGGTATAAAGACATCAGAGGTGGCATTGGGGCGCCATCTTCTCCCAGTCTTGTCATCAACTCATTAGCATATAAAATTCTTCCAGACCCGTCAGCCACAAGCACCAGCAGCCGTACCCGGCCTCAGGAGAAGGAGTGGCCGCACCAGAACCTGGCGCCCAGCTGCTCCTACGGCAGTACGGGCTCCGCCTCCTACAGCTCTTCACACAGTTCAGCTTCCAGCTCCTTGTCGCTGCACAGTCCGCCCAGCCCGGTGCCAGTTAGACGTAGGCCATTGACAGACAACAGCGACGGTCATCTCGCCTACCTGCCCGGTGATTGGGTCACAGATAGATACGAAATCATATCCACCCTTGGCGAGGGAACTTTCGGCAAGGTTGTGAAGGTGCGCGACACCGACAACGACAACCACGTTGCCATGAAGATTATCAAGAATATTCACAAGTACCGCGAGGCGGCCAAGTTAGAAATTAATGTGCTCAAGAAATTGAACGGCAAAGATCCGAACGGCAAGCATCTGTGCGTCAAGATGTTTGATTCGTTCAACTATTTCGGTCACATGTGCCTTACGTTTGAGATCCTGGGCGAGAGTGTGTTTGATTTTCTGAAGAGTAATGGTTATGTTGGGTATCCTATGGAGCAAGTCAGACATATATCCTACCAGCTCAGCTATGCTGTTAAGGTAAAATTAGTTTTTCCTAAAATTAGCGAAGCTCTCTTAACTCATTTTCATGATATTAAACGGATCATTTTTTCGGCCACTTGGTAGAGCTTCAAAAATAGCGCAGATACTCTATACCAAGGTTATGTTCGAACATACATCATGCACTATTATTAAATGACGAAAAATTACAATTTACTGTTATTTTCATTCTATTCATTTTCAATTTTTTTTTCTTTTATTTGAATTAAAGCAGCTTACAGTGCCTATAGAAAAATACATCACACAATACAAATGACCAATAATGAGCCAGTATATATTTTTTCATTGGTCAAATAAAATGTATTCTGGCCTAGCATTGGTCATTTATATTGTATGTTGTAATTTTTTTATAGGCACTCAAATGAATTCATTTGAATTGTATAATTGTATAAGCATTTTTTATGTTAACTTTTCGCCGCGAATTGAAAGAACAGAAATCCTTGTTTCCAATGATATATACATTATATATACACTAGCGGCTTCGCCCCTAGCCTCTAGGGGCTTTGCCCCATGAGGTAATTTTTAAAAAAATTTCCGGTGCTGCGAACCATAGTTTCTTTTTTTTTTGAGGGGGGGGGAGGATTTTTTTTTTTGGGGGGGGCGTGTCCCACCCCCCAAGAAAATAGCTTAAAACCACCACAGGACCAATAGGTATATACCCTGAAGAGTAGAATCCAATCAGTTCAGTGGTTAACGAGATCTTAAGCTTCAGACGGACGGACCGACAGATAGACGGACGGACAGACATCATTCTACTTTGTATTATAGATTACAAAAGAGTGTGGGACGAAATTGCTGGGCTTTTTAAGTGTTTTCTTTTCACCCTTTTATACATTTGCCCGAAAGCTTTTTTGCAACAGTTCCAAACAAAAGAAACTTTTGGCATTTAGACATTTTCATGAATTGTTGCAGAGGTTTTTTTCGATAGAGGTGCAATAATTTGTTTTATTTGTAACAACATAGAATTATTGTGGGGAGGGTTGGTACCCAGGAAGGGAGGGGACAATGGGATGTTTATTTCACTAGTCCCCAAAGTTTTATAATTACGTTTTCTTATTGATTTTGATTGGTTAGTTAATTAAGTTGAGTGTTCAAACGTTTCAACTACACATTTAATCTACAGTAGGGGTAATTCGTGTATTATCATTGAGGATGTACGACGTACGTAATCTTTTTACCGGCCATTGTCTTATCCCTTTAGATTCCTGGTTGGTAACACCCTGGTTTCACAGGAACCCTTTGTAGATACAAAAATGTATGGTGTGAAATCATTTTACTAATCCTTATAATAAAGCAAAAGGGTCTTTGTATTTTTGTGTGCCTGTCTAAAGTCTGTACCGAAAGATCTTGCAAACCGCTGAACCAATATGGTTCTCTTTTACAGGGTAGCTGGGAAGGTTTATAACTATTTTGGGTGAGGGTACCACTACCCTCAAAAGTGCCCCTAGAGAACTCTATGGGCGTAGTCACTAGTCTCAAATACTTCTCTTATATTTGCTAAAGACATCTTTTACCAACAAAAAAATTTAACACTAGGATAACACTACATTGCCTCCAATATTTCATTCTTATTAATGTGACAATTAAAACTTAATGCAAAAAAACACTTGAATTTGTCCTAAATATTTTTAATTTGCGAAAAAGATTATGTCAAAATAATGAAATAAAATATTTAATACATTTATTAGGTTATTAATTCTAAATTTAGCTTAACGTCCTTTAATATTTGTCTTTTTTTGCCTTTTTGCTAATTAGAACAAGTATGGTTTTTACGGAAACGATAGGACACCAATATTGCAAAAAAAATGTTCACATACAAGTTCATAGAAATGTGGCAGAGCTAAAATTTAAAGTTTTAGCAAGCTTAGGAAAACTAGCCTTTTATTTCAGTTTTATAACCAAGCACTGGTTTTCTTATGAAATGAATTTGGAGTCGAAAAAATTAATGCAATATTTTAGTTTTTATCAAGGGGAGTGGGTGGGGCGTGGAGTCGAAATGCCTCCAGGTCACCAATCTCCCTTAAGATAGCATTAAACTTTACCACAAATCTTAAAGTGATTTATTTTTAAATGACGTCATACAGTACAAAAGACTAATGATAGGCCAATATGATTTTATTGACTAATGGTAGGTCAGTATGACGTTATTTTTTTATAGGCACTATAAGCTGCTTCTTTTTTTTTATAGATTAATGACATCTTAATCTGTGGTATATGAGATCTTAAGTGAGACACATAGTCATATATAGAACAAAACAAACAGAGCTTTTTTGTTTAATGATTTATGCTTCACTTTTTTTGTGAAACATGTGTGGAGATTCACACAACGTACTAGGTCATTAGGAGTCATAATTTTCATAGCAAACAGTTCTTTATGCTAAATTATTTATGCTTAGAATTCTTTTATATGACTTGTTTTCCAGTATGTTTTCGAATCCGATTGATATCCGCTGGATTAGAACCGGTTCTTAGCCATACAGAAAAATCTTCCTTGAATAGTAAAAGAAAAATCATAGAATTAATACAAGTTTTGTTAGACTGGCCGAATAAATCTGGTTTTAATTTTATACTTTTTTTATTTTAATATCCGCGGAAAGCTGTCCATAATACGATGCAATAAATAAATATTATTAGAGCAACTTATTAATGAGCCATTATTTCAATAATTTGCTTTTCTTGAACAATATATAGTGTTCTTGTTGAAACTAATTTTGCAGGGGTTATTTTGTCAAAGAGCACAAAGCCCATAATTAAAAAAGTTTACAAACGAAGATCTTTATAAAAAATGACGTCATGCAATACAAATGACCAATATTAGGCCAATACACAGACTTTATTACCAATGACAGTCCAGTACACAATTTAATTGACCAATGGTAGGCCAGTATGACATTATTTTTTATAGGCACTATTAAAAGCTTCCTTACAAACACGTAGAATATTGTAATTTTAAGCAAATATGATCAAAATTGATTTTTGAATTTACGAATGAAAAACTCGAACATTGCATGAATTAATTCTGTATGTTTTGTGTGAAAGAACTCAGGGATCTAAAGGGATAAGACAATGACCAATTAATTGTTGCACATCAAAAATGTTGATGCACAAAATTACCCCAACGAATCCAAATTAAAATTGTTGAGCTAACAAATAAGAAAACCTTATTATAAAACTTTTGGGACTAGTGTAATAAACAGCCTGATGTTCCCTCCCTCCCTAGAAAGAACTATAAACATATTTTACATAAAACAAGGATGACAACATCCATAAAAGCGAAGCACAGAAACTGTAGGACTTGATTATAGAGTTGCTTCGCTTATAACGTTATACTTTGTTGTCCCAGGAATCAATATACCAAAAATCAGATAAAACTGAAAATTAGATCACATAAAAATTAGTTGTTAAAAAAGTAAAAAAATCAACATGTTTAAAATGGACGTACGGAATTTTAGTAATGATTATAGAGTTGCTACGCTTTCTAAATCGTACCTAACTACTAAAGGAATCACCATGCAAAGTTTGAAATCGATAGGACAATTCTAAAATGCTTAAATTAACGAAAAAAGCTATCCGTTACGGACGGACCTACCCTAATTATAGAAAAGCCTCGCTTTTAAAAACATATGGAATATATGTCAACAAAAAGCACACAAACTAATGATTAACAATGAATAATTATGGTCTTTTTAATCCATTGAAAACAGAACATTTTTGTGGTTTGTAAACAAAGACTTTGGTTAGATATGTATATTTCCAGGGAGGCAGGGGACATTGGGCTGTTTATTACACTAGTCCCCAAAGTTTTATTATTCGTTGTCTTGACAACTTTGGGGACTTATTCAATTTTGATTGGTTGGTTTATTAAGTTAATAGTCCAAACATAACACCAATTAATTGTAATCTACAAAAGGGGTATTTTTGTGTATCATAATTAGGGATGTACATCAATGTATCGTTCATTGTCTAATCCCTTTAGATCCCTGTTATATTTCTGTTTAAAAAACTAAGATGTCAACATTCATAAAAGCAAAGCTCTTAAATTAGACAATAAAGTCATAAAGATTATTCTAACATGTAAAAGTTCGATCTCGATGTAAAAAATTTAAATAATCTTTATTCTTACTTAAAATTGTGCTTTTTAGATTTCTTCTTATTACAGGAATCTTCTTGCGAGGAATATGATAACACGTGATCTTTAATGAATATAAAAGCATTGTTTTAAAAAATATTATTTTTAAAAAAATTATTATTTTATTGTCGAATTATCAATTACATAAAAAATATAAAATAAAGGAAGAAATCGAAATATGTTTTTATAAGAAAAGAACAAAGAAATAAAAAATAAAACTTGTTTAAAAATTATTTATTTTTTCAGATTTAGCAAATAAACACATTTTATCATTTTTTTATATATTAAAATCATTAGAAATCTGGTAAATTCTCGCTGTCTATGATATGTCACTATAGTAACATTATACATTTATTAATTAAACTGACAATGGTTCTGTTTAGTTAAAATTTTACCTTCAAATATTAATCTATCACACAGATAGGTGCTTTCCCTAAATATGCCTGTTGTGCACTGATAACCCCCTCTAGTTATTTTTAAAATGAGGAGGAGGGAGAATAATTTCCCTTACCTGTGCAAGGTCCCTAACCCTGCGGGGCTATCCAGTAACCAATAAAACCTATTTAATCCGCCCTAAAGTAACAAAATTGGAAACATAAGAATTACATTACATTACATATATTGTTGTCATCCTTCTTTAATTAAATGTTATTATTCTTTCTTGCTCAAATCTTAGTGCATTAATCCAGGGAGGGAGGTGACATTGGGCTGTGTATTACGGCGTTGCTACAAAAGACCAACTCTATAGTACAAAAGACCAACAAGTAGTTCCTACAAAAGACCAACACCTACAAAAGACCAACAATACAAAAGACCAACACCTACAAAAATCGTAATGATGGAAGGTCTAAAGCTGCAAATGGTCTACCATTATATCTGTATTTATAAAATTAATGAATATAATGAATAAAATTAATGCTTTAAATAGATTATAAACGACACAATTACGAGAAAAAAAAGAAAATTATTTTTTTGTATCAATGTAATGAAATAATTGCTTGAAAATCTTCCAAGAATAGTTATTTCTCGTATCGTATTATAAACGGCTTTCCGCGGATAAAGAACGTACAATTATAAGATTAAAACTAGTTTTTTTCAGCCCCGTGGTGCCGGAGGCACCGGCTAAAAAAACTGGTTTTAATCTTATGATTGTACATTTCTATATTCGTAGAAAACGATATAATACGATGCTAGACATAGTTTTTTCGTATGGATGAGAACCGGTTCCTATCCACCGGATTCGAATGAATACGAGAAAATTTTTTTAATCTTTTGTAGCAACGCCTTGTATTACAATAGTCTCCAAAGTTTTATAATAACGTTTTCTTATTCGTTGGCTTAACAACTTTAAGGACTTTTATTGAATTTTGATTTGTTGGTTCATTTAGTTAAGTGTGCAAACGGTTCAACCACTAATTGTACAGAACAGGTAATCGTTGTTAGGAATGTACATCAATTTATAGACTTTGTCTTATCCCTTTAGATCCCTGGTATTAATCCCTAATTGAAATTTACACAATATAAGGCTTTATATCGGATAAACTCAACCAGTCATTTTGCATTTTACGCTATTTTACAATTTGCAAACTGTAGTTTATCCAGGGATCTAAAGGGATAAGACAATGATGGCGGAAAAAAAAAGTGGTTGAAAAATTTGGACACTCAACTAAATGGACCAACCAATCAAAATTTAATATAAGTCCCCAAAGTTGCTAAGCCAACGAATAAGAAAACATTTTTATAAAACTTTGGGGACTAGTGTAATAAACAGTTCAATATCCCCTCCCTCCCTGGGTTTACCTCGGTTAATACTCAAACTTTTTTTGTCATTATCGCAAATGTGCTTTTGTTTGTACCCAAAAAGTGCAATAAATTGGAATACAGCTTTGTTTTGTATGCCTACGGATTTTGGTTGGTTAACTTGTTTAAAGTTTTTACTTGCAAAACTACTCTGCAAGTTAAAGTCTTTCAATTACAAAAAAGAAGGGTTATTTTTCAAGAGGTAGTAATTGGATTTTTAAAAATTTTATTCAAAAATAATTTTCCAGTATTGCTTCGAAACCGCTTGATAAGAACGGTTCTCAGGCACACTGAAATATCATGTATAGCATCGTATTACAGACAATTTTCTGCGATTAATAAAATAAAAATAATAAAATTAGTTCAAATTTTTCATTTTACTACCCGCGAAAAGCTGTCTATAATACGATGCGATAAATAAATTTTCTTGTATCAGACTTAACTATCTGATATGTTTTTTTTTTTCAATTTATAAAGAATAAAGATTTACGAAACAATTGTTTAAATTTTCTTGGATTATTAACTTCAAGTTGTTACTCTTAATTTCAAGTGTTAATTAAATCAAAATCTTTTAATTTTCTATTGTGTTAATTTTTAGCCAATGAATCGAAGCAAATAGTCATAAAAAGTGTAATTCAAAAGATTTAAACTTTTTATATTTTAAGATTTGATTTATTAAAAACAAATTGACTGTGACTGAATGTTTTTTAACACATGCAAAAATGAGATCTTCAAAGCTTAGCATCCGTAACTTCATCACTTTATATTATGTACATGGAAGCAATACTCTAACGCCCACTAAATTTTATTAGATTAACTAACACACAACAGACAACCATTCCTTTTCATTGAGCTGCACCTTTTTACGGGCAAAGACATTCTACGTACTCTCTCTACTCTATTGTCACGTGCAAGACATAGCAGCAGTAGATACAATTTTAAAACATCTCTAGTATGTCACGGACCAATTTATCTTTGACAAATGTTGAAATCCAGAATTTTTATAATTAACTGATCACCTAAAAGATATATTTGGAAGAGAGGGATGGGACATTACACTAGTCCCCAAAGTTATATAATAACGTTTTTTTATTCGTTGGCATAACAACTTTGGGGATTTTTTAAAAATTTTGATGGTTGGTTCATTAATTAATTAATTTTCCAAACGTTTCAACCACTAAGTGTAATTTACAAAAGGGGTAATTTTATGTATCATTATTGGGATGTACAGCACTATAATGGCCATTGCCTTATCCCTTTAGATCCCTGAGATTTGGAGTCTCCTTCATGAAGGTTAAAGCTTCTTGAAAATCTTGGCGAATAAATCAATCAATCAATCAAGTATGTTTTACATAAAAGGAAAATGAACATGTGATAATTTATATTTTTTTATCTGTCAAATTCATAAGTTTATGAAGATATAAAGATATGATTATGTAATATGAAATATTATGAGTGTCTTGTCAGGGATCTAAAGGGATAAGACAAAGACCGATAAATTGATGTAGATCCCCCCCAATGATAATACACAAAATTACCCATCTGTAGATTACAATTAGTGGTTGAAACGCTTGGACACTTCAATAAAAGTCCAGAAGGTTGTCAAGCATCGAATAAGAAAACTCTATTTTGACTTTGGGGACTAGTGTAATAAACAGTCCAATGTCCCCTCCCTTCCTGAATATGAAATATTATGAGTGTCTTGTACATGTGTTGGCCTTGCTAATGTCTTATATTTTTCTTGCAAGGTTATTTCTACAATTTTATTATATCATCATTTAAGTTCAGTACATGAAATAATAAAATAGTTTGAAGAATAAATTAATTTTAAACGTTTTTCTGTATGGCTTCGAAACCGATTAATGTCCCTAGGATTAAAAGTGGTTCTCAGCCATACTGAAAAATCATGTGTAGCATCGTCCAAAAATCCAGAAGACTTAAATAAAAATTATAATTATAATACCAGTTTTGTTAGCCCGGGCCTTCTACCCCTCGGGGTTAACAAAACTGGTTTTAATCTTATAATTTTTCATTTCAAATTCGTGGAAATCTGTCTGTATTACAATGTGATAAATAACTATTCTTGAACCTTATTGTTGAAATTTTTACAAGGCAATTATTGACGAATTCATTTTAATTGCTTATCATTTTATATCTGCGTGTTATGACCGTTTACAGTCTTCTTTATTATATGATGATTGATTTATATACAAAAATTTCCATGAAAACTAAAAATAAGTTTTAAACAAGTTTTGTATTTAAAAGAGAAGCAACGAAGAAATTAAAGATACAAAGTTCGATTTTCTTCAAAAGTTTTGTAAAAAAATTCTTGTGTAAGAATGAAATTTTATATGCACTGCATTTATTTTCTTATTTGACAAATCTAAAAGATTTTCTTGTTATTTAGCAATTAGTGGCGTTGCCCCTATCGACTAGGGCCTTTGCGACGAATAAAGTAGTAAGTATTAAAAAAAAACATTTATTCAATATTGTTTACTTGATATACCTTAAATCTTTAAACGTAGTTTAATTGTCTAATAAATAGCAGGGAGGGATGGGACATTGTCTGTTTTTTACACTAGTCCCCAATGTTTTATAAGAACGTTTTCTCATTCGTTGGCTTTACAATTTTGGGGACTTTTATAGAATTTTGATTGGCTGGTTGATCAAGTTTAGTTTCAAAACGTTTCAAACACTAATTGTAATCTACAGAAGGCGTAATTTTGTGTATCAAAATTGGGAATTTACATCAATTTATCGGCTATTGTCTTATCCAATTTATTTCCCTATAAAAACTAAAAATTAATATTTTGTTTAGTTCCTGCATGACAACAACCTGACCCACACGGACCTGAAGCCCGAGAACATCCTGTTCGTAAGCCATGACTGGTACACCGAGATCTGCCCCAACACGAAGCGCTCCGTGCGCCGCATGAAAGACACGCGCGTCAAGCTCATCGACTTCGGGTCCGCCACCTTCGACTGGGAGCACCACTCGACGGTGGTGTCGACCCGGCACTACAGGCCCCCGGAGGTTATCCTGGAGCTGGGCTGGAGCCAGCCCTGTGATGTTTGGAGCATTGGTTGCATTATTTTCGAGCTTTATCAGGTAAAGATTTTTTTCATAATAGCATTTTTGTAAATGCATTTATCTTAATCTAAAACTCTGAAATTCTAACTACTTGAAGTCAATAGATTAGAAACAATGAACCATTATAGAAAAATTCGTCTATAGCAACTGAAATACTATCATCAATAGCTTTTTATGTCCATTTCTTCGTATCAATCAAAGATCAAAGTAAAAGAATAGAGGGGAAACGAGCTATATGTAAATAACTCTGTCCAGGACGGGAACCTTGTGTCGATTTTCAATTGGGTCTTTGAATATTAGCCAATAGCGAAAAAAATATCAAAACAGCCAAGTCGCTACAAAAAGCAGAAAGCAATGGGTTACACATCTATACTTATACATTTGTTCATTAAAATATGAGCTCCTTGAACTAGTAATTGTTTTATAGTATAGGAAGGACATTTAATTTTTTTGTAAAAATAATTGCAATCCTTCAAATTTTCTAAATAGGAAATGCTTTGTTTTGACTGAAAGCAAAAAAATGAAAGTAGCTTTGACCTAAAATCTAGGGGGTGCAATAATTTCCGCACATTTATGCACCTGTAAAAATGTTTTATACTCACCATAAAAGACACAATCCTTATAATGTCTTTTTGTACCTCGGGGCTAAACCTGGTTATAATCTTATAATTGTACATTCTATATCAGCGGAAAGCTGGTTATAATACGATGCGAGAAATAACTATTACATGCCCCTAGAAAACTCTAAGTAACGAATAAAGAAGTGAATTATAAAAGAAGCAAAAATAAAGGAGTTTTTGTGGGCTGTTACACTTGTGGGGAAGTGAGTGCACATTAATATTTAGCCAGGTTAAAATAAGAACTTAGCCACATTCTACTAACTTTCCTGTCACTCATTATTTGGAGCACAGAAACTCTATAATTTACGTCCGAAAGTTTTTGTGAAGGAGATTCGCTCCAGTAAGCCAAAAAACCATGTAGTATGTCTAACGCTTAAAACCAATAGGCATATCTTGGCCAAAAAACGGGCATATCATTACTAAAGCGGCTGTGCTGTTCAATAGTCGTATTATCAAAGGATTGGTTGTTTGAATTGCCTTTTTTGTTTCCAACCCTTTCGACATTCGTGCATTTATTTGTACCTGTCATTTTGTTTTGCTTTCTATAGTTTAAGATATCCTTATCCTATTTTAACATTTAACCCCTTTAACAATTCGCTGTCCTGATTGTTTTTATTTTTACAAAACAAGGATGAATATATTGAAATTAAGCGGATTATTTCAATTTATGGCGGTTTTCCTTGTCGAGCACACAAAGCCTACCTTATTTTGAAATGAAAGGAAAATGAGAGGGCAAGAGGTTTTTCGTGTGTTTTTTGTTTTCCTTAAGTCTGGTTAGTTAGGTCATATTGGGTACGGGGTAGTCCCCGCATGGTTAAGGCACCGCAGGTATAAGGTCCTTGCAAAGGGTTAGGTATAATTCCCCCCCCCCCCCAAAGTATCATTTTCAATTTATTAAAAACTTAGTTTTTAAGTTTATTTAAGCTTATTATTATGACGATGAATAATTTTTATTATTGAGTTGCTAGGCTACAAAAATTGCTTTACTGTTAAAAAAATTTAAATCAAGCAGCTTTTCCTTCCTCTGTAAAGCAGAGTAAATGAAAAAAGTATTTCCTGAATATGCAAATGAAAAGGGGAAATCTGTCAACACAGTGACATGAAACAAGAAGGGTGCATTTTCAATTAGGTTAAATTATGTGTGTGCGTGTGTGTGAGTGTGTGTGTGTATGTGTGTGTGTATGTGTCAGTGTGTGTGTGTATGAGTGTGTGTATGTGTCATAGTTTGTTTGTGAGTATATTTATGTGTAATTCACAAAAGCAAAATAGTTATTTATCGCACCGTTTTATAGACAGCTTTCCGCGGTTGTTAAAATGATAAATAACAGGTTAAAACCAGTCTTGTTAGCTGGTATTAATTATAAAATTTTATTTTAAATTGTCTGTAATACGATGCTATACATAGGTTTTAATAAATGTAAATGAAAATTTTTTTAATCCATAAAATTTATTTTATATTGTATTCAATAAATTATGGTATGATAAGAGTCAACATATTTGAATATTCAAAATCAAATCATAATTATATTTGACTTATTATTACTTATCTATTAGTAAGGACGTTCAATTGATGAAGTAATCTATAGAGTGTTTAATATAATGTACATACTATTATTTTATTATAGACTAATTGGTTTGCCCTTAGCCTCTATGTGATACATGTGTAGGTCTAGTCTAAACCACCACAAAACATTTAAAAAGCTCTCTTGAAAAGTAAAAGCAATTTGGAGCAGTATTTTTAAATACCCTTAACTTCAGAAAAAAACCTCAATACTTTGTGTTGTAGGTTAGAAAATTCGTTGTAATACTCATATATTTCTAAGTATATACTTTAATTTCAAGGCCCCCGCTGTTAAATAAGTCAAGTCTAATATTTGTAGAGCGGCCTGAGATCCTAACTAGATACCTGCCCTAATTTGATTGATTCATAATTATATTATATTTCAATACAGATCTATATAAGATGGATAAGGAGAGTCAGGAAGCAAGGGGACAATGGGCTGTTTATTAAACTAGTCCCCAAAGTTTTATAATAACGTTTTCTTATTTGTTGGATTAACAACTTTGGGGACTTTTAATGAATTTTAATTTATTAAGTTGAGTGTCAAAGTTTTAACCAATATCTTTAATCAACAGATGGGGTAATTTTGTGTATCATCATTGAGGAGTACATCAATTTATCGGTCATTGTCTTATCCCTTGAGATCTCTGGTTCTAAGTATTCTGTGTATTGAAATAATATTAAAACCCACACAGAATTAAATTTTATATTCTAAGTACACAAATTAGGTAGACGGTATAACTCTGAATAGATTATAAGTAAGTAGCTGTCTAATTAGTAGTTCCCTTAGTAGTAGAACCTTAAAAAAAAGCTTTATAGTATTTATTCCAGTATGGGTTTGAAACCAATTAATATTCGCTGCATTAGAACTAGTTATGAGCTTTACTGAAAAATCAAGTATCGTATAGAATTATAGACAATTTTTTTACGATAATGAAATAAAAATTATAATATCAATACTAGTTTTGATAGACCCAAGGGGCCAAGGATATGGGCGAACAAAACTGGGATTAATCTTATATTTCTTCACTTTACAATCCGCGGAATGCTGACTTTTTTACAATGCGATAAATAACTATTAACTTTTCTATAACTCTTTTTCTATGTAAATAATTGATCAAGTGCTGTGTGTATTTATTATTATTATTATGGTTTGATTAAACAACCACTAGTAAAGCAGTAAAAATTGTAAGGTTTTGTTTGTTTCACCCACGCCATATTAAACTTTATCTTTATCATTTCTATTGCGGATATTACCAGGGTGGAAGAGGACTAGTCCCCAAAGTTTTATATAACGTTTTCTTATTTGTTGGCTTAACAACTATGGGGACTTTTATCAAATTTTGATTGGTTGGTTGATTAAGTTGAGTGTTCACTATTTTTAATCTACATAATTTTGTGTATCATCATAAGGGATTTACATTAATTTATCGACCATTGTCTTATCCCTTTAGATCCATGGGATATTACTGCGATTTATGCAACCATAATTTATAATCAATTGGACATTATTTTCAATTAGCATATCAACAGATCTTTCAGGCCAATCAATTTTGTTCTTGTAGATTAATTTCAATTTTATTATAAAACAGGGCTCGGCAGCCGCGCATAAGCCTCAAATTTAAACCCACTAGTGTAAAAGCAAATATCTTTTTAAGATGGATTGTCTAATTAGGAACAGGTTTAAACATCCATCTGAATTTCAAAGTTATGATATGACAATTTTACTGAGGCTTAGACGCGGCTGGCACACGGTTGCCGAGTCCAGCTATAAAACCTTGTACATTTTAATCATGGGAAGGTCTATTTATTTTTAATATACCTAACAAATCATAATTCAATTTTTCAAGTATTATATGTATAAGCAAAAAAATCAGCACAACTCTAGCTTATTGCAAATCAATAATTGGCAATAAATACCATAAAAGTTTTTGCATTGATAAAATTGTTTACCCATTTGTATAGTAATAAAAGTATATTATAAGTTGTTGCTATTTGTAGTAATTGATTTATTATTACTTCATGTTCTCTAATAAAGTGAACTTGTAGCGGGCTATAATAAAGATCTCCCTTTCTTTACTACATCCCCTCCTCTCCGTCTGAATAAACGAGCTGGCAATGACATGGGAAATAGCAATCTAAATTGTCATAATATTCTACATCCATTTTTGAATTATAGGTATAAAATGTCTCTGTAAAAAGCATTACTAAATTTCTGTAGATAGCAATCGTGAAAAGTACAAAGGCCTTAGCTGTTTCAGCAATTTTAGTGATCACTTAAAAGATATAAAAACAATTATTTTATAGATGTCAGACATTTTGTAATTCTACGATACTATACAACGAAGTATGAAGTATTTATGAGCGTCTGTTTGAATCTCCATAACTGCTTGAACAATCCCTCTAAAATTTGTCAATCTCCAAAGGGCTGATAACAAAATAAAAAATGGTGTGTTATTAACTAAAAAAAATCATATTTGGAAAATTCCGTAGATTATTTTTTTGTGACTTATGTCTCATGAAGAATCTAATTTGAAAATGATTCACCCTAGTACAGTGCGTCGGCCTTTTCGTATTAATATACTATGATAATTATGTCCATAAGTAGAGCAGCAATAGCATGTTTATTACAAATGTTTAAATCAAATAATGTACAACCAGAAAATCAAGTAAAACTTTGAAGAAATTCTAAAAACCACGCCGTATATATCAACATATAGTGGTCTTCGTAGCGTGCGTGTTGTTAATACCGCCATTATACAAGATAATATTATTGGCTGGTTTTACCAATTTTTAACACTATAAGGATTCGCCCCTCCCACCCCCCCCCCCCCCCCATCCCATCCTGATGAATTATTATGCACGCATTTTACTGTAAGACATACGGACTCATTGTAGCTATGGAGAAGTTGCGCTACCAATAATACCATATTAACCTCTGGTAGATTGCGTATTTACTTTAGGCCATACGAACACATTGTAGTTATGGAGAAGTTGCGCTACCAATAATGCCATATTAACCTCTAGTAGATTGCATATTAACAAGATTTCATGATTGCCATGGCTTCCATTTAAGGCAATTTCGATATAGAAAGCCTAAATCAATCATGAAGCTTGACGCTTGAGATAGCAGCAGCAGTTTGCAGAGAGAGAGAGAGAGGACAATGGACTGTTTATTACTTTAGTCCCCAAAGTTTTATAATAACGTTTTCGTATTCGTTGGCATAACAAATTTGGGGACATTTATTGAATTTTGATTGATTGATTCATAAAGTTGAATGTCCAAACGTTTCGACCACTAATCATAATTTACTAAAGAAGTAAATTAGTGTAACATCATCGGTAATGTTCATAAATTTATCGGCCATTGTCTTATCCCTTTAGATCCATGAGCAGTTTTGGCTACGTGCTCATCTTATTAAATTTATAACAAGAGTCAAATTATTCTTATAAAGAGCGTAGCTACTATATCACCAATATCTGCTTTTCAAAGTTACAGAAAATTGTAATAAAAGAGTATGATATGCATCTAGAGAAAAATCCAGGGAGGGAGGGGACAATGGGCTGTTTATTACACTAGTCCTCATAGTTTTATGATAATGTTTTTTTTTATTCGTTGGTTTAACAACTTTTGGGACTCTTAATGAATTTTGATTGGTTGGTTTAAAAAGTTGAGTGTCCAACGTTTCAAAAACCAATTGTGCAGATGGGTAATTTTGTGTATCATCAATGGGGATATCTATCAATTTATCGGCCATTGTCTTATCCTGTTTTTAAGCTTCTTTTAAATTCTTACAGTTTTGTTCTTGTTATTAATATGAATAAAAATTTAGATATTTTTTGATAAATTTTAGAAAGCTTTAATAATTTGAATATATAATTAGGAAATTAACATAATTTATTTAAAGCAAGAAAATGGTTGCAATTTTAAAATTGGTTGATATTTATAAAACTTGTTGTATTACAACAAAGGTTTTTGTCAACCATTATACCAATGATAATGTTGTCCATAGAAGGATAGCACGGAAGGGATCTAAAGGGATAAGACAATGGCTGACAAATTGATGTACATCGCCAATGATGATACACAAAATTACCCCTTCTTTAGAGTACAATTATTGGTTGAAACAATTGAAAACTCTACTTACATAATGTTCCATCTAACAAAAATTCAATAAAAGTCCACAAAGTTGTTAAGCCAACGAACAGGAAAACGTTATTATAAAACTTTGGGGACTAGTGTAGTAAACAGCCCAATGTCCCCTCACTCTCTGGTAGCACGGATTAGATTAGTATGAAAAAAAATAAGAAATTATCGCGAAAATCAAGGGAAAATATCAAACTTGATTTTATATTAATTTTAAAACTTATGTTACAAATTTTAATTTTGATTATTTTATTTTATTTTATTTTACCCAAAAAAATTGGAAGATTTTGCAACTGACTTAATTTTTGGTTTCTGTATTTTGGATTTTTACTTTAGTAGGCAGGAAAGATAAGAAATATCAGAGTGGGAGGGGACATTAGACTGTTTATTACACTAGTCCCCAAAGTTTTATAATAACGTTTTATTATTCTTTGACTCAAGAACTTTGGAGACTTTTCTTGAATTTTGATTGGTTGGTTCATTAGATTAAGTGTCTAAACGTTTCAACAACTAATTTCCATCTATATTAGGAATAATTTTTGTGTATAATTATTAGGGATGTACATCAATTTATTGCCCATTGTCCTATCCCTTTAGATACCTGAGAAATTATTTTTGTTTCATTCAATGAACTTCATGGATACTTAGATACTTAAATAAAAGGATTTTAAAATCATCTTTAATCTTCAATCGCAACGAATAAAATAGAATGACTTCTCTAACTTTCTCTTAGGAGGGTTGATACATCCAACATGGCAAACAGCCTAAAACCTGTCCTTGGCCAATGCGAAACATCCTAGAAAATTGTGTTCTAACTGTATATTTATAAGCTGTTTAACGGATATTATTGGACATGCACATACCATAAATAAAGCTCTATAGTAGAGGATTATTTTTGAAACAAAATCTAGTAATATTTTATCTTACCATCTCTATATTCCTAAAAATTTGGGAAATTATAAGAAATAAAAAAAGCTGAGATAGCATAGATGGGGTGGGTGTGTGGGGCGGGGGATGCGCGCTCAGTCACAGGGATCTAAAAGGATAAGACAATAGCCGATAAATTAATGTACATCCTCAGTGATGATACACAAAATTACTCCTTTTATAGATTACAATTAGTAATTGAAACGTTTGGACACTCAACCAATTAAAATTCATTCTAAGTTGTTAAGCCAACGTTATTTAAAAACTTTAGGGACTAGTGAAATAAACAGTCTAATGTCCCCTCCCTCCCTGGTACAGTCAGCCTACGGGTGTAAATGTGCATCTGGACCTAAATTTTTGCTCAGGACTGTCAAGAAATTGGTGTGCAAACGCATCCGCCAAAATATTTTTTTTTTACAATGACAAATTGACAATGAATATTTTAGAAATAGATTGTTCTGTCATACTCAAAACATTAAAATATACCTAGATAAGAAAAATTGCTTCTGTAAAATTGTTGTTACTCTTATTGCAGTGTTATGCAATATGCATTTTTTCAAAAAAAGATTGCCCTCCATTGGTTTCACTATTAGAAAAATCACTATTGGGTGTAAGTTTGCTCCCTATTTTAGTAGCAAAGCTACTCTATAATCCTATATATCCGTCCGTCTCTTAAACACGGTAAGAGGGGAACATGATTTACTCCGCTGCTATTTAAGACGGCTCACGTTTGCCCTAAAATGTTTCAAACTTGAGGACGGAAAGACATACAGACGTATATTTTTAATTATAGAGTATCTTTGCTACTAAAAACTTTGCTAACAGATTTCTTAGTTACTAAAAACGGACAGATAAACGAACAAATTATCTGTATGATTCAATTTGTACTTAATTCTTAAATTGAATAAGAGAACTTATTAATTGATTTAACCAAGTAGGAAGAACATTAATCTAATTTCCTAATTTAATTATTTGAGCAAGTTTCAACTTCAATATTTGTGATGGCATAGTTACTCTATAATCTCTTTTTTAGGGGTAAATTCTCTTGGAAGGGTGGTGGTACCCTTCCCCAAATAGTTATTAACCTTCCCAGGACTTATGAGAAGTTCAATGTAATGGAGAATCAAATCTGTTTAGCTGTTACAAAGATCTTTCGGTACAGACAGACACACAGCCACAGATCATGTTACTATTATATAATAATTAATCAAACAATTTGAATTACCTTTATTTTCTATAAACCTTCATTTTATGAATATGTTCAAGCTACATAGTTTCCCTATAATTTTGTATAACACTTTACTTCTCTTTTGACAAAAAATAAAATCATTTGTTTACTATTATTTTACACGTCTTGTAGTATTTTTATCTAACAAAATATAAGATAAATACAAATTAAAAAAACATAATTAGGAACCAATTTAGAAATGAGAAATTAGGCCTTAAAAGTTGAAATATTTGAGTAGTTTTCAATTCATGAATTTTGTGTGGGTGTTTATTAGCTCAATCGGGTGCTTATTTTTTTTCAATACAATTTTTAAAAACTGTCAAGTTTTACTGTTGATTTTGAACTGATACAAAATCAAGATTTTACAACGATTTCTTTTATTTAACCTTTTTGCCATTTTTGTTTTATTGCAAAGAAATTTAAATGTAATAAAAAATATACTTGGAGCTTCAATACTTGCATTTATATTATTTGAAATGCAAGGAGGGAGAGGACAATGGCTGGTAAAATAATATACAACCAAATCTTTCAATCCTTTAAACTCTAATAAAGTACTTTGATAAGGTGATTTTCGCAGCTGGCTAAAAAAACGATACCCCCTATTTACTTCTGTTACCCAATCCACCCCCGTTACCCTATCCCCTCGCCTTTTACTGCATAGACGACTTAACCAATAAATAAGGTCCATATTAGCGAGCTTAATTGACTACAAATTTTTCCTCTGTCAATATATTCACATTCCACGTATATTCTATTTCCATTTTATTTTTTCTATTCAAGTTTAGTCTTATAAAAACGTTTTTTTAAAAGTATAGACACGATAATATATAATAAAAAATCCTGTATTTAAATGTTTTATGTAATAAATAGGATTCTACTTATCTATTAATGCATTTGATGAATATATTTGATTTAAAATTTGGGGTATAATCTCTTTCGTGGCAACGCCCCTTGAGGGGCCATTCGTCGTATTTTTAAAATAGCTTTTAATAGGTTATTTTAAGTTAGGTTATATTGGGTTAGGTGATGAGAGCCCCCCTAGAAATAGGAAAAAAGCTATAGTCCCCTTGAGGGGCCATTCGTCGTATTTTTAAAATGGCTTTTAATATGTTATTTTAGATTAGGTTAGGTTATATTGGGTTAGGTGATTAGAGCCCCCCTAGAAATAGGAGAAAAGCTACTGTGAAAAATACGAAGAATCGCCCCATAAGGAGCGTTCCCACAAAAGGGACTATATCCAAAGTTTGTTACAATAAAAGTGGAAAGATTTTGATTGGTAAAGTTAGATTGCAAATATTGAAGCTGCTTTTCTTCCCATAAATCTTTACCAGGGATCTAAAGGGATAAGACAATGGCCGATAAATGGATGCACTTCCCCAATGAAAATACACAAAATTAGCACTGCTGTAGATTACAATTAGTGATTGAAACGTTTAGACACTCAACTTACCAACCAATTAGAATTCAATAAAGTCCCGAAAGTTGTTGGGCCAACGAATAAGAAAACGTTATCATAAAAATTTCCCCTTCCTCTCTGAAACTTTACTCTGTGTTTCTAAGCTCATGAGTCTTAACGTTTTTAAAAGCGAAGATTTTCTTTAATTAAATTAGGATTAAGAAAGAGCTTTCAGGAAAGTTTATTCTATTAACTTTTAATGTTTATAAGAAATGTTTGATGGTTATAAAAATCAACTTAATTGTTCATCTTGCAATTGTAACTCAAATGAAAATAAAATTATATTAAAATATTTAGATAGACTTATTTCGTTATAAGATTTGGAGCCATGCTACTTTACAACAAAGTCAAAACATCATATTTAAACTAATTTACCAACCTAATCATAGAAATTATCATAATTTAAATCTTTAAATACATACAAGAAGCTAATGTATAAGTATGGCTCTCAAATAAGTTTGTCCTCCAAGATATGATTGTTTATAGAAGTTGTCATCCTTGTTTAAGCTTAAAACTTAATAAAGCTTAAATGCATTGGATTCTGTAAAGGCTTTCTAAATATTTTTATTATTTGTTGTATAAAAATTGTTTGCAAAATCGTTTAGTTTTCTTTATAATCAAAGTTTATTTTAGAAAATCTTTATTGAGGGTTAAAAGCTTTGAAACTGGTAAAGATTTATCTTATTTTATTGCCCTAGAATTTATCAGTAATAAACTGTTTTAAAATGCAATTGAATTTACTTTTCATGATGAACAACAATCTGGCAGCAAATCTCTTTTTCAACAAAGATTTATTTGCAAAAGATTCATAAAAACCTTAAAAAAATGATTAACAGACAATAATTTTAACTTTTTTCGATAAATAATTTTGTTATTTGCATCTTTAGAATTTTTAAAAGTTAAGTTCTAATATTTTTAATTCAATAGATATAGTTTAGTTATTTAAAATTATCTATATGTTACTAAGGGCGATTTATCTTGGGAGGGAGGTTGTAACCTCCCTCAAAATATAGTTTTAAACCTTCCCTGGTCATATGACCAATTAGAAGCTACACTGAAAAGGAGAATAATGTCGGTTAAGTTGTTAGTGATCTTTTTGTTAGGATCTTAATTTAACTTGTAAAAAACAGACCCATTCAATTTTCTCATGTCAGTTAAGTCCAATTATCTAGAATATCAGTTTCTTCTCCCATTTTAGTATAACAAGGATGACAACATCCATAAAAGCGAAGTTTTAAAATAAAAAGGAAGGAAATGCGAACATTAACACTTGTAGAGTGTCAGAACGGAATAAGCAGAATATTAATATAAACAAAATTGTAAGTAAATTTGTTGCAAAATTACTCAAATACAGGATACTGTTAATGACATACTTTTAGGACTTGATTGTAGAGATGCTTCACTTATAACATTGTACTTTGTTGTCCTAGGAATCAGTACTCAAATATTCAGATGAATATGATAATTATTTCAGACAAAAAATTTAGTTGTCAAAATGTTAAAAAATCAGCATGTTTCAAATGGACATACGGACTTGCTGGTAACGATTAAAGAGTTGCTAAGCTTTCTAAAATGGTGCCTACCTGTTATCATTATGAAAAGTTTTAAAAAGATAGGACAACTCTAACCTGTCCAAATTAACAAAAAGACGGACGGACGTATGGACCGAGCCTAATTGTAGAAAAGCTTCGCTTTTAAAAAGTTGAACACACATGGTTAACTTTGGAATAAATAGCAACTTTTTTGTCTTCAAGCTTAATGTCTTTCTTGGTTTTTATTTGTTTCTTTTAGAGCTTTTAAATGAAATGTTTTAATAAGATAAGAGATTGTTTTTACTTGTTAGAATTAGAAAGTAAATTCTTTAGTTAATTGAGCATAATGGTTTTAATTTAGGAGTTTTTTTTCTATAAAAATTTTCTCGTTGTTAGCTAAGTTTATTTTTTATTTATTTTAAGAATTTTGGAATTATGGAAAGTAAACGAAGAAGTGGGTTTCGTCATATTTTCATAGTAGCTTTTGATATGTTATTTCAGGTTAGGTAAGTGTTAATGATTGTCGCGCAGAGTTAGGAAATAGGCCCCAAAGGGTTAGACCCCCCGCAGGGGCTAGAAATAGGAGAAAATACTGTGAAAATAAAACGAAACCCGCTACTTAGTTTTCTTTCTATGATCAGAATTTTGTTATCAATTAATAGTCAAAAGTGCTAGTGTGTGTATTCTTTGACTTTGGGTAATTATTTTAAATCAGAATCGTGGAGGTCTATTTCAAACATATTCCTTTGCAATTCCAGGACCTGTTGTTACCCAGGATGTAATGAATGAGGGGGGGGGGGCGTGTATATAAATTGGACCTGATTTGGTGGGGGGGGGGGGGGGTTGCTTATCGATTACAGATATAAACTTTCCAGTCCAAAATTAGGAATCACGTGTAGAGGCGGAGGATAAAACAAAAGATAAAAGGTGACAAACTCCTCCCCCCCCCCTTGCAGATTTTTTTTTAAAGTTATTTTATTCATGTTAAGAAAAATTTGCATTAAAGCATTATATCATTTCATATTCAATATATCAAATTTAAAAAATGTCATTTGCAAATTTTTTTTAATAAAAAATGAGCACCCCAATTTTTTTTTTCCAACTATGCCTCGCTTATTTGTGATGCTACTGAAGAAAATGGTCCCTTATCATGCATGCATGCAGCCCAAACAACTTGCCCTAACTCTCGCCCACGCAGCCCAAACATTTTTTTCTTAATTAGGAAAAGTACAATCTGAATCTTGTCATTTTCTAAAATTTCTTAATTTTCTATTTCATGTATTGGCAAAACCTGTCAAAGAAATTTTAGAGAAACTTATTTAAAGGAAAGGTCAATCAAAATGATTTTTCCTATACAAATCAATATCCCCAATGATAATACACAAATTATACCTTCTGTAAATTACCGGTTAAAATGTTTGGACGCTCAAATTAATAAACCAACCAATCAAAATTCGATAAAAGTCACCAAAGATGTTTAGCCAACGATTAAGGAAACGTTATTATAAAAACATTGGGGACTAGTGTAATAAACAGTCCAATGTCCCCTTCCACCCTGATTTAGACGTATGATACAATTTTATGAAAGCTTTGGATTAGTATTAGACTCCTAAATAATATTTTAAAATGATGGAAAAACAATTATTTATTCATGAAATAAAGAACTCAAAAAAATATGAATCAAATAGAAAAAGACATTTAGGGGGGGGGGGGATAGGAGTGTGGGGGAATGAAAGACCATAACGGTAGAAAGTTTGCCATATAAAAATAAATAATCCATTGTCATGTATCTGTGTGAGTAGCCAGGGAAGGAGGGGATATTGGGCTGTTTATTATACTAGGCCCTTAAAGTTTTATAATAACTTTTTCCTTTTAGTTGGCTTAACAACTTAAGGAACTTTTATTGAATTTTGATTGTTTTGTTCATGAAGTTGAATGTCCAAACGTTTCAATCACTAATAGGGGTAATTTTAAGTATCATCATTGGGGATGTACATAATTTTATCGGCCATTGTCTTATCCCTTTAGATCCCTGGTGAGTATCTCTCTTTATATAGTCTTGGAAATCAGTATGTCCCCCGCCCCCCCTGTTGAAAGTAATGCTCGCCCACGCGCGCAAGAGTTAAAGCCACACAGCCATCAATATTGCGACTACTTACTCGTGTGTAAGTGTGTGTGTGTGTGTGTGTATGTGTGTGCAGAAAGGAAACAAGTAAGAAGTGTATTCATTGTAGCGTTACTACATTTTGCGTGGATTTGTCAATGTCCTTTTTAAAACGAAATGTACGTGGAATTGAGTTTCAAAATGTAAATTCTTTTTACTAACTTCGCTATTACTTGACTTAAATACCTTTAAACGACGTCACCGAAACTGTCCCAATTTTGTATAACTTTTGCGGAACAAGTTCCAATTACGTCATATTTTTCTTTCCCGAAAAAGAGAAGGGGGGAAGAAAAAAAGGGAAGGGGGGAAGAAAAAAGAGATGGGAGAAAAGGGGGTTTTCCCCATCTCTTTTGAAGAGATTTTCTTCCCCCTTCCCTTTTTCGGGAAAGAAAAATATGACGTAATTGGAACTTGTTCCGCAAAAGTTATACAAAATTGGGACAGTTTCGGTGACGTCCCTTTAAACATTAAATTTACTATACATATCTAAAGAACTGATCTGTTTTTTTTTTAAATTATTGTATCATTTGAAAGAAAGATTTTAATTGAAGAAAAACTAAAAAACCTAAAATTTAAAAGAAAACAAATGTAAATAATTGCATGTATTTATTAAAACTGTTTCATAAATCTCTTTTGTTTCAATTGGGAATGTAAGTAAAGCTTAACAAAGAAGTTTTACCTCGTTCACTGGCAACTATGTGAATTCAGAGATTTTAACTTGATACCATTAGTATTACTCATACTATAAACAGTATAAATTTTCAGAAATAAAGGAAGCAGCTTATAGTGCCTAACAAAAAATGACGTCATACATTACAAATGACTAATTATTGGCAAGTATATATTTTACCATTGATCAATAACAATGTATACTGGCCTATCATTGGTCATTTGTATTGTATGACGTCAATTTTTTTAATATTAGCTGCTTCGAAATAAACGGGTACAAGAATATACAATTAACTTGTAATATTTAAGAACCTTTTAGCACATAGCTAGTTTATGTATTAGAACAGAGGTGAATTCTTATAAAAACTTTTGCCCCACTTAAATCAGTTAGCCCCACTAAAATTTTAGTGAGGAAAATTGATCCCCTCTAAATTAATAGTTTGCCTCACTGATTTTTAAGAATTCACCTCGGGACTAATACAATGGTTCCCTTTGTGCAGATTTTTAAATAACTTAACGAAACGAGATAGACAGCCAAATATACATCTATTTTACATCTTAGATTTTTCCCTACTTTATATTTCCCTTAATTCATGTAAAAAAGATCTCACCGTGTGAATACAATGCGCTTATCAAATGTTTGATATGAAATTGATTTTCTTTGTCTGTATTTTTTGGATCTAAAGTAATGTAGATGGTGTGTCTGACTCTTTGTACTTGCAGTCACTTTTTTAAAAGCAAAACTTTTCTATAATTAGGTACGGGCCGCCCGTCCGTAACAGTTAACTCTTTTAGTTAGACATGTTAAAATAGTACTTTTGCTTTCAAACTTTGCATGTTGATTCCTATAACAATTAGGTATGATTACAAAGCTCTATATTCGTTACCCGAAAGTCCATTTAAAACATGCTATTTTTTACTTTTTTGGCAGCAATATTTTGTATGTTATAATTATCATTATAAGTTGATTAAAACTGTGAATTAAATCTAAAGTCACACAATTAACCCATTCATACGCAATAAGGTACTCTATAATGCAGAGCAGTCCCTAATGAAGTGACGGAACAACGGGACGTACAGACACTAACTGAAGAAAATATTTGACTAGAAAATAGTTTAAAAGCCTACGAGAAGACACTTGGCTTCTTTTGCACTCATGCCTTCATTTGAATGTCTAAAACAATAAGCCAAAATTTTGAGAGATGAAAAGCAGACTGTTCTATACTTGATAATTATCAACCAACAGGCAACAGATTAAATTTTAAGAAGCGCTGCTACTTTATAATTAATGTCTGTTCCTGCTTATATCCGTTCGTAAAAGCCTTCATTGCTTAAATTTCTTTACTAAATATACCATCAAATAAACATTACTGCAAAAAAGTGTTATATATGAATGAATGTAAAATATACGTGGATATTATGACAGGGGATTAATTGTCGTCAATTTAGGTTCCTATTTCCCCTGTCATTTATTGATCAATCCTATTAGGAGGGGAGGGGATTGGGGAGATCGTTAGTTTAGCACGCTACAGGTTTCACTTTATTAGAGAACATGAAAATCTGGTGTAAGATCCAAGTAATAATAAATCCACTTATATATTTTTCGCTACTTTATTGAACAGAACCTTCCTTGTTATTTTAGTTGAAGAACGTCATCTCTAATTTTGTCTTCAAAATCAATTTTATAATAAAAAAGTATTCATTATTACTTTTCCAGTAATAATTTTATTCTAAAAATAAAAACATTCCATTATTCATTCATGTTATTTAGTGCAAAACCGATGCTATAATCAATTCTAATTTTATATGAAAATCATTTGAGGTTAGATTGATATTTTTTGATATTCCAAATTGACTTACTGACGTTCTTTGGTGTACAAAGTGTTAAACAGAGTTATTTATCGAATCGTATTACAGACAGCTTTACGCGGATATTAAAATGATAAATTTAAATATTTTTCCCCGAAGGGTCAAACCCCCAGGTTAACAAAACTTGTATTAATCTTATGATTTTTATTTAAATATTAAATATTGAAAAATTGTCTGTTTTATGATTTTTCAATATGGTTTCAACCGGTTCTAATTCAGCGGATAGTAATCGATCTCGAAGCCATACTGGAAAGAATAAATCTAAATTAAAGAAAAAAAACAATTTTTGATCGTTTTTCTTATCATAAAAGGAACCTATTCCTAATAACACATGGCTTTTTAAATCTCAAAAGCTTAGTACATAGATTTATATTCTAATTGAGTCATTTTTTGGTTTTGGTTTATTTATATTTTGTGTTTGTGTATATGTGTTGTCTGTGTATGTGTGTAGCTTGAAACTAATGTTATTCTGTGGTAAGGTAATTGAATGTGGATGGGTTATTGGGAATATTACCACCCCCCCCCCCTCCCCCCTAGCACAGGAAATACCAAATATTTCTGCTTTTTCAGCAGCGGAGCTACTATATATTTTTTGTGTTAGCGTTTGTTTGTAAGACAATGGATTTATTATTACTTGGATCCTACACCAGGTTATTATGTGCTCTAATGAAGTGAAACTTTTAGCTGGTAAAAAAACGAATCCCCCTCCCCCATTAAACCCCTTTACCCCATCCTCTTCCCCCCTTCTACTGGATGAACTAACTGACCAATATAAAACATCCATGTTAGCAACCTAAATTGACGACAATTTTTCCCCTGTCATAATATCCACTTATAATCTACATCTATCTATTTTAAGAAAGGCAGACTGTCCGGCCTTAATCCTAAAATTTAATTGTTGACGAATTTCAAAATTGTTTTATCTAAACAAAATATTATATATTGTTAGTTAGTGCTGCTTTATTTATGGACATGTTTGTCCTTGCTATTTGCTTTAATTTATTTTATTTCCATCATTATCACGTATGTTAATAGAAAAATTCAAATTTAAGTATCTATTAATCTTTTAAAAAGATACTTAACCCTTAACGGTCGGGGGGGGGGGGCGTTGAACGCCCCCCCATCTGTTTTTTTCTATCTCATTTTCTGTGTGTGAAAGATAAAGAGCCCAAACTGCTTGACTTTTTAAGTATGGGTATGACATATAACTGAGAGTTGGAATTTTTTGAATATCTCCATCCTGGCGGGCACAGGATGCCAGCAAACCTGGCAGGGTCATCCAGGTAAAGAGCAAAAATATTTTTTTGACTAAAACAAAGCATTTTATCATACCAAAATACTAAAAAATCCTCTAGTAGTACATCCTTATATAAAATACAGGTGTTCAAGTCACTTTCAGGTTCCAGGTATGATTCTGCAGGTCCTGATCCTCCATGTCTCCAGAAATCTTTAAAAGGCTCCTGTGGCCGTAATTTTTGACTTAGAGATTTCAAATTTTAAACTTAAGCTTTTCTTACATGTCTACATAACGTATTAAAATTTCATGAAGATCCGCCGCCGTTTTCCCGCCGACCGCCGACTGCGGCGGCTGGCAGCTGCCAAGTACAGCTGCGGCCGCTGAAACTTATATTTGATATTTCTAATGTAAAATTTACATAAAGATAAACATTTTTTGGAAAAAAAATTTTCTTCTAGCTTCAAAAATAAGAAAGTTACAGCCGTTTGAAATTTTTAAGTAAAAAAAGACCTAAAAACAAAGGTTGTTAAATAAAAGGGGGAAGGAAGCGAAAATTGACTTAGACGCCCCCCCCCCCCCCCCCGACCGATTAAGATGCGGCAAGGGGCCCGACTGTAAAGGGGTTAAGAAAATGAAATATTGAGTTTTGTCTTTTATTTTAATCTCAACGTCTTTAGTTATGACGCGTTTAGGGCCAATATTCGAATCTTCCTTTAACGTTCAACACCTTCATCTAAAGTAACATTAAGTAATCAAATGCTTATACAATCATCAATACGTTAGAATAGCGTTTCTTCAGGGTGTTAGGAATATGAAAATGGTTGATAAATTAATCCATCTCTCCCTTAATTTTTATGTGAAAGATTGATCCTTACTTTCTTCTAATTACTGGGTTAAAAAAGATTGTTATTATTGCTTTTCATAAACGATGTCCATTTTAGCAACCTAAATTGACAATTTTTATCCTTGTCATAATATCAACGTATATTCTATATCCATATTCCCTTCCTCCCTGCAAGTCTCGCTCAAAATACACACACAAAATTGGCTTCAAAAATTACCCGGAAGGCAGTTTCATGCTTCTAATCATTTTATTTCATCGCCTCAATTTTAAACGTCAGATTTGAAATTTATAATAATTTTTTTACAAATACCAAAACACTTTTGCATTTCATTTGGTTCTGTGCCTTTGTTTCTTCTCAATCTGGCTTAGATTACGTCCAAAGGAGCTTAGCTATAACCGTTTTATAAAAGATTTTTATATCACATAACATTTTAGTTCATTCATATTTTGAGAATTGTCATTGAATTCCGGCACAAACATTTCCTTAGTACTGACATTCCTTAGTTCTAGAGTTGCTACGCAAATGAAATAAAATATATAAAGCTTATAAGTTATAAAAACATGGATAACAACATCCATAAAAGCGAAACTCTTAAATGGTAAGACAAACGGACATTAAAATAGAGTGTCAGAAATGAAAAATCGTACTTAACTGTTTTAGTAATGAATATGCAAAGTTTTAAATAGATAGGACAATTCCAAAATGTCTGAATTAACTAAAAGAGCTAACCCCTCCGGACGTACGGACCGACCAACCCTCATTATAGATAAGCTTTGCTTTTAAAAATATTTGAGCTATTATGGTCTATACTTATGAAAAAGATTAGCTCAATTTTGGGAAATAAAAGCATAAAACAGATGATTATTATTCAAAAGATTCAACTTTGGTAAAATAGATAACAAAGAAAAAAATATTTTTTAGAATAATTTAAAGCAATATTACCAGAGAAAGAGGAGACAATAGGCTGTTTATTACACTAGTCCTCAAAGTTTTCTTCTTTATTGGCATAACAACTTTAAGGTCTTTAGTGAATTTTAATGGAGGTCCATTTAGTTGAGTGTCCAAACGATTCAACCATTAATTGTAATCTTCAGAAAGGGTAATTTTGTGTATCAGCATTGGGGATGTAAATCAATTCATCGTCCAATGTCTTATCACTTCAGTTACCTGATAGCGACGTAAAGGCTAATCTTGTGTGATAGAACTATATATAAATACCAATTATAGAGTGTTTACGCTTAAGACATTTTAAAGGCTAATAAATATTCATGTTCGATTAGTAGGTTGAACAGACTTTCTGGTAGTGATTAAAGAGTCGCTGCACTTTAAAAATTATCCCTTATTTTTATAAGAATCCTCATTGGTTTTAATTGGTAGGACAAATCTAACATTCTAAATACCATACAGATGGACAAACCGTAATGTGGAAAATCTTTGTAGTAATCTTAGATGGCAAAGATTTTTCCTTAAGCAAAAAAAACCTAAAACAATTATTATTTTGTGGGGGTGGATAAACATTGATATTAAACCTTTTAAACAAAAATTTTAATTGCATTTTAATTTTCCAACTCTGCAGAGTGAAGAGTGTCATTTCTGTTTAAGGCATCTGTTTAGCCATAACTTGAATTAGTCAGGGAGGGAGGGATCAATGATCGATAATTTAATCTATATCCCTTTCTTGCCCTCGATATTATAGAGCTACTGGAAATAGAATTTTTAAAATTTATCATCCATGGCCCTTTAACCCTGAAATCATCCTAGGAAAATGCACCATTCTCAGGAAGGTATGGGACATTGAGCTGTTTATTACACTAGTCCCCAAAGTTTTATAATAACGTTTTCTTATTCGTTGACTTAACAACCTCGGGGACTTTCATTGAATTTTGATTGGTTGGTTCATTTAATTAAGTATCCAAACGTTTCAACCACTAATTATAATCTACAGAAGGGGTAATTTTGTGTGTCATCATTGGGGATGTACATCAATTTATCAGCCATTGTCTTATCCCTTTAGATCCCTGACTATTTTAAATGAGTGCTTTTACATTTTAAAAAATAATGCTTTTCAACCCTTTTCATTTTTGTGGCAGCCTAAAAGGATCAAAGAAGAAAATATGCATAACAAACCATAAATCATTTCTTATATAAAATATTATATAACCAAGAAACCTTGATATTAAAGATGATTTGTTTAATAAAATATTTTTCAGTATGGTTTCGAAACCGATTTATATCCGCTGGATTAGAACTGGTTCTCAGCCAAACTTAAAAATCAAACCATAGGACCAAATTACAGAAAATTTTCGACAGCAATTAAAATAAAAACAAGGATGACAACATCCATAAAAGCGAAGTACGGAAAAAAACGGAAATTAACACTTATTTAGTGGCAGAACGGAATAATCAGTATAAGAGTCGAAGCAAAATTGTAAGTAAATTTGTTAAAAAACTACTTGATAGAGGATAATCTTTATGGAATTACATACATTTTTAGGACTTGATTATAGAGTTGCTTCGCTTATAAAATTATACTTTGTTGTCCCAGGAATCAACATATTAAAAATCAGATCAATCGGATGATTAGATCACATACAAATTTGTTGTTAAAAAAGTAAAAAAAATCAACATGTTTAAAATGGACGTACGGACATTCTTGTAATGATTATAGAGTTGCTACGTTTTCTAATTCGTACCTAACTACTAAAGGAATCAGCATGCAAAGATTGAAATCAAAGGACAATTCTAACATGCCTAAATTAACGAAAAAAGCTATCCGTCTGTGACGGACGGACGTACGGACCGACCCTAATTATAGAAAAGCTTCGCTTTTAAAACATAACATTGATACAAGTTTAGGGACCCTTCAACAAAAATGGGTTTAATCTTATAATTTTTATTTTACTATCAGCGGAAAGCTGTCTATAATACGATGCGATTAATAATAAAAAAGTGAATAAAATAAAATTTGCCAATTTGTAGTAGCCCCTATTATTCCACAAACTTTGGCGTGCTCACTAGCCCTATCATTTTTGCACGAAAAGAACCAAAAAAGAATAACTTAGTGCGCGCAAAATGCAATTCAGAAACAGCTTTTTTAGTATTGGGTTCAACTCACTTTTTCATCATTATAGATGGTTAAATATTTATAGAAGAATACTAATAGATTTTTGTATTTAAAGTCATCTAAAAGACCTATTGGGTTGTACTATAGAGCTACGTATGGGTCTTAGGGTGGGGTTTAGGCTATTTTTACGGAAAGGGAGTATATGTAATTGAACAGGGATAGGACAAAAGGCAATCATTTTTATCCCAATAAATTCTTAATATTTCTACTATTATGAAAAGTAGTAAGGTTTTTTGTCTGAAGCTGAAGATTTGAATAACTACTTAACCGATTTTAAAAAAGCTTTACATAGGTCCATGGAAGGTTTTCAAGCCCCTAATAAATAGGAGCGCAGCCTCTAGTATAGGATATAATATTTATCTTTATCTTAACATGTTGTACTGCAACATGATGATGGCGAGTAGATTGGGTTGGTCTTTGTCATTTTAATATGTGTTGTTAACTATAATGGAACTACGGTGAGTCACGCGCAACCACTGAATAAGAGATAGAGAGAGAGAGAGAGAGAGAGAGAGAGAGGTGTTCTATTACAGCAGCATATTGCCTGTTTTCTTAGATGGTTTCCTGAAAGTGTTTGGTCAAGCAAAGAAAAACAGCTCCCCCCCCCCCACATTTAATTTGTGAAGATTGTAAATAAAAGTTTTTCGTTTGCTTGTTTCTTACTTTTGGTAGGTTTAATTGGGGACTGGGTAGTCCAGCCGGGATTAGGTGTAGAAAAAAAACACCTCCCCCATTCTTTTTTTTATTCATTTAGGAGGGATAAGATAGGAAAAGCTGTAAGAATTGCTAATTAAAACTCCATATAAACACTAATGATTAAAAAACAAATTCTATTCGAATTCCTTAGCTTTGTTTCGGGTTATGTTGACTAGGGCCACAACTGACATTAAAGATACATAAAGAGGGCTTATCTGTCATATGACTATATCGACATTTGTATGTTGTTATCAAACCTTCATATAATAGTTGTATTAATTGATTTGTGATTTTTGCGATTTTAAAACACTTTGAGTTTGGACACTTTTGTGAAAGGGATAGGACACCATAAAGAGATGCCAACGGATATATGGATCAAACATATTCAAAAGAAGAAATGTTTGCCTTGCTTTCATGAATTCATTAGCATTTCATATTTATAGAGTTTATAGTCCAAATGAAGCAATGAACAAACAAATTTGGAAACATACATCTAAATTTCTTTGGTCAAGTCCTTCTGGCTATAGATTTAAAGTAGCTAAAAAAAGAATAGAGTTAGATTTTATTGATGGGGGACTTAATATGCTGTTACCAGAACAACAGAGCTTTTCAATCTGGTTAACTAGTTTTTTTAATGTATTAAAACATGCTGAAAAGTACCCAAAATCAAATCTAGCTATAATTCTTGCAAACAAGCATGTTCCAATTTCTTCCATAACTAAAAATTTTGGCTCTAAGACTATTAGAAAGTACAGAACAAAATTCGATTTGCTATATCCAATGCAGGATAAAAAAAACTTCAGAAAACTATGTGTTTTTATGGAAGAATTGGAAAAGAAGCCTTTAACATTTCTTAACTCAACTATCTCAACATCTTATTGGTCTAAAGATATTAAATTTACTAACGCAGAAAATAGAATACTCACTAACTCTAATATTGTTACATTAGCATCAATTATTAAATGCATGCCAATTAAACATAAATTTCTCTATCTTCCTATTATAAACGAAAATTTAAAGCAAACCTTGTCTGGACATAACCAATTATATGAGAAAATAGCAAAAATAGTTAAAAATATATCAAATGAATTTGAGTTTAATACTTTAGAATGTATTTCTTCAAAACAAAGCAAAAACTCAAATAAAACTATCATGACAATGTCATTTAATTCTCCTTCCATTTTTGCCCTTTATTTTAAGCAAATGCACAAGAAAAAGATTTGGTCAGCACATCCTTCTTTGAATTCACGAAAAATTGACAAAAAATGGTTCCCAGACATGGAAAGTTTTAAATATAGTTTTAATATAATACTTAACTTGCCCATAACTATGTATTTTAAGAGTTTTCTTTTTGAACAATTTACTCGTACATTAGTTAGCTCTAACAAACTTTTTAAATGGAATATTATTGAAAGCAATTTATGCAAATCATGCAAAGTTATAAATGACAGTGAGCATGCAATTTTTGAATGCAAGTTTGCAAAATATTTTGCTCACTGTATGGCCACATTTTTGGATAAAATATATAATAATGAATGTCCTGAATTTATCTTTCTAAAAGAAAATTTTTATTTATTTAATATTTATTATGATTGTTTTAAAGGGGATGACTTCACACAAATAACTTTACTTATACTGATAGCAAAAGATAGGGCTTTAAAAGCAAGCAAGGAAGAATGTATTATAAGATGGAATGAGGATAACTTTTTCTCACAAACTTTACTGTTAGCACAATTTACCATAAAACTACTTAATTCCATCGGATTAAATTACAGTTTAGTAACTAATTTTATAGATTTTGTTTTAGAATATAAGGACAATACAAAGTATTTTAGCTGTTAGATAACGTCCGATCTCCATTGTTTTAAAAAAAGTAATATGAAATCAATATAAATCAAAATATAACATTATGTTTTAACATGTATATATATAAATATGTTTATAATATGTAATATTATCATATTTGATTTGTCTATGATTTGTTTAATAAGAAGAATAAATCATTTAAAACACAACACACTCAATGGTTACACCTTTTTAGTATTATTATTTATTGTTATTTTGCTTACTTAATTATATACTATCTTAATTGGAGAATTTTAATACACCAAAACAAAAAAAACCCATAAATGGTGGTTATAATTAACCTAATTTCGATCCTTACACTCAATAATTTTTAGATATCAAGAGTAAAAGTTTTTGTTTATTTATTTCACATCCATTATCCTATCTCTTTCTTTAAATCTATATACCAAAAATGAAGCAGATTTTATTGCCAAATAAAATTTTCGTCAAACAATACAAATGACCAATGATAGATAGGCCAGTATACATTTTACCCTTGGTTAATAAAAGTGTATACTGGCCTATCATTGGTCATTTTTATTGTATGACATCATTTTTTAGTAGGCACAATAAGCTGCTTCACCAATGATTTTCTGTTTCGGCATGTTTAAATAGAAGTGAGAGATATAACTGTCTGACCCCAGTCCTTGCTGAAATAATTACATATAAAATTATTTTATAAAAGTTATTCAATTCTACTCAAATTAATAGCAAAAAATCTATGATTTCATTATATATATGCTAAAAATTAGGTATCCGTATTAAATTTTCTTTTATATTATTGGCCATATTTGATTTAAATTATTTGAACGAAACTAATTCATTTACAGTGCATTGGCAATGGATTTATTATTACATGGATCATACAACAGATTTTCTCGTTCTCCAATGAAGTGAAACTAGCAGCGGGTTAAAATAACGTTACCCCTCATCAACCCACTTAATCCGAACCCTTCCCTTCCTACTGGATGAACGAACTGAACAATAAATGAGTTTCATATTTGCAATCTACAATTTTCCGCTGTCATATAATATCCACGTATATTCTATATCCATTTCAGTGGCCAATCCCATTCTGTTTAAGTGTTAGTTTGTGTGTGTGTGTATGTGTGTGTGTTTGGGCAGTTCATCATTTTACAGCTAACAAAGGACGTTAAAAGTGATAAGTATATTCATGTACATACAATGAGACAATAAAAAGTCATGTTAAATTTGGGAAAAAATGAATATATCATTGTTTTTCCCTTTTTTGGCAATTGCTTTTGAATAAGCTATGAATAAAAATAATAATTCATTTTCGGCGTGAAATGTAGCGCTTCTCTTGCCCGTGCATTACACAAATTTTAAGAGCAGGGGAATGCCTTTGTTTTAACGCGTAGTCCGTTATGACTTCTAGACAAATTTTGTCAGATCAAAGGGTTGGATTTTCTTTACACACTGTAGTTTTATTATTAAAATGAACATTTCTAATTTTTTCCTTTTTTTCAGGGCCACACATTGTTCCAGACCCATGACAACCTGGAGCACCTGGCCATGATGAGCAGGATCCTCGGCGACATTCCCGCTCACATGATCCGCCGCACCAAGACCAGCTTCTACCGGTCGGGCCGCCTGACCTGGGACTGGACGGCGCCGGCCGCCCGGTACGCGTCACAACACTGCCGTCCGCTGGCCCAGTACCGGCGCTGCGGTCACAGCAGCCTGCAGGGCCAGGAAGAGACTATGATGTTGGATCTTGTTGCCAGAATGTTGGAGTATGATCCGGCCTCCAGGCTGGCCCTTCACCAGGTTCTCAAACATCCATTCCTGGACAGATCAGGCAGTAATAGTGTGAGTAGTGCACCTTCATATTCATATTCACCTGCTGCAGTAGGCTGCAAGATTGAAGAGGTATCCAAGCATATACTCAGGCTACAGATTTAAATTTGGCGGGAACTAGAAACAAAATGGCGACGACTTGGTGAACTCCTAAAAACACTAGACTGTAAAGTTAAACTCATCATATGAATACGAGAAAGAAATGAAGAGCGAGTGTGTTTGTATGTTATATTTTTGTGTAGAACAAACTCAAAATATTCAAACAGATAAATTAATATTTGTGATTATGCAATGTATTGAGCTGCTGTACTTGTTTTTATTGCAAGCTTTTACACCAGGGCGTACACAGGGGGGGGGGGTGTTACACCCCTCTTCAACTTATAGTTTAATTTTCTTATTTACACAATCTTCAACTTTCAACAATCCCAAAGGCATGGGCTAACAAAACTGGTTTTAATATTATGATTGTAATTTTAATCTAATCCAGCGGATATTATTCGGTTTCGAAGCAATACTAGAAAAATTAAACTGTGCCTTTAAAATTCCTGTGCACGCGCCTGTTTTTCAATTTAAACTTTATTAACAGGACTGTAAAAGTTTAGAATATTTCATTTACAGCATCTCATACTTTTCGCAATACTCAATGCTTCCATTTTTGTATAATTTTAACATAATTTTAGTAGTCTAAAACAAAATTCAGTCAAATTAATGAAATAATTATATGTAGTCAGATGTAACTTCTTTTTATAACGTTAAAGTTTTTCAAATTGGTAAAATTCTTTATTTGGTAAGTGAGTTACTAACTTATCCCCCTCCTCTAAAAGATAATTTTTTTATCACGTTTCTTTAGCTGCCCAAAGACGTCTGGAGCTCTCAAAAGCCAACTTGAAATGGCCTAGAAACTGCATTTTTTTCTTCATAATTTATGTGCTGGTTGGGTGGGAGGAGGAAAATATATGATTCACTTGCCAAATGATGGAGAGTGCCTGTCATACAATTTTTATAAATATAATTTTAAATCTTTCCTTATAAATTTGATGGTAAGTCTGTCATTTAAAACTATTTTCAGGCAAATAAGAAAATAAAACCCCCTCTTTTTTAGAAAACTTTAATTTTTTAATTTGCTTGAGAATGTTTTTCATTCAATAAGTATATATTTTGTCTAAATAACGATCAAAGTGGCATTAAATGGTACTGAAACTATCATTTATTATGAGCTATACCAGACAAAATCGAAGTTTTTTAGAGTGCCTATAAAAATGACGTCATATTGGCCAACCATTGGCCTTTTAAAATGTATACTGGCCTGTCATTGGCAATTTATTCTGTGTATTGGCCTACTATTGGTAATTTGTATTGTATGACGTCGTTTTTATAGGCACTATAGAGAGCTTTGACAAAATCCTCTAATTTTATATGTAACACAATGTAATTCAGTTCTTTCAGATTATTTCCCCCGTCATTTCATTACATGTATCAAATATAGTTAAATATAAATATATAAATGTGGCTCTTTATAGTGCCTTTAAAAAAAGACGACGTCATACACTAAAAATAAACAATGATAGGCCAATAACTAAATTTCCAATGGCAGGCCAGAATACATTTTAAATGACCAATAGTAGGCCAGTATGACGTAATTTGTTATAGGCACTATGAAAACTTTGATATAAATTGACCCTAAAATAAACTTAAATAACAATTAAATAAACATATTATTATTATTATATGATTTTCCAATACTCATTTATTTTGGCAGATTTTTTTACAATATATTCAATTTTTCACTTTTTCTTAGTCAAAGTCCTTACCCATCCCTTATAACAAACATAATCTGTGGCCTAAAAACAAAGTTCAAATTAATTCAGCCTAATTTTTAATACCTATTTAAAAATAAATTTGATTGTTAGATAGGGCTTTGATTATAAATGTAATATCTTTCAATAGTTTAATATCTAACTTTAAAAGATCACAATTTCCCTATTTTTTTATTTGCCGCTAAGATTAACCAATAACGTATCGCTCTGTCGAAAGATCAACCAATAATACACTGGTATTTGATAAGGAGACAAAGGATTGGTTCATTTCAGCGGCAAATTCAAAGTTGTGTCATTACTTTATGTATGTAATATGTATACAATACAAGGAATAGTCAGATGGAATAGTAATTAATATTTACTTATTAAATTTCAGTAAATATTAATTTATATTCCATTCAATGATTCACTTATCCCTTATTCCCGTAAATATTTCATTTTTAAATATCCGACCCAAAATAAAGAACTAAAATAACTCCCAGACGTTACCGTGCAAACTCGGTGATTATTTAAATAAAAAAAAGAGCTCAAAACATAATTTTTATACTCAAAACTTTAGTTAATTTCTACTGTTATTCTAGTCAATAGTTTGGTGCTAAAGTTACTTAGACATTTTAACATTAAAATTTAAATTTAAATTCTGGACTTTTCATATTTTCTTTGAATCAAGTCGGAAGGCTACTACGTACGGCCAAACGGCTTACAATAGCAATGTATTAGAACTGGTTCTATAATGCCTGCAATAAATCTGGAACGGTAAAAAGACCTTATAATGCACATTAGGCGGAACACAAACGCTCTTACGCGCTTTTTCTACTACCGCGCGCTTCCTGTGGATTGTTGTGTCTAATTTTAGATTTTTGTAGGCCTTGCAGAACTAGTTATTGCAAATGTACACGCTGTATAGTCAGTGTGTTGGCCTAAATAGCAGACTTGAAGCTTTTTATAGTGCCTATAAAAAAAGTCATACTGGCCTACCATTGGTCAATTAAATGTATACTGACCTGCCATTGGTAATTTAGTATGTGTATTTGACTATGATTGGTCATTTTTATTGAATGACGTCATTTTTAATTGGCACTAGGTATAAACAGCTTCAGCAGGCTGCAAGGTTTAAAAAATCACCTTTCTTCATATTTCCGACTTGATATTATCTTTAAATAATAAACTTATGTATACTGTACAACTATATTGTGAAGATTTTATATCTAATTCATACATTTTTTACTTTTATATTAATGAGTATTTTAATAGTAAAATATACATTACATACATTAATTTTTTTTGTTATTTTTTCTATTAAAAGTGTAAATTACATATCTTCATAAAAGATCTGATGGAATGGACGGGTTAAGGTAGGGTTCAAAGCCATTACGTCGCTATTACAAAATTTTACGAAGGCTCAATTAGCATGCTAAGGCAGATTTTCTGTCCAGTTTCATCATTAATCCTGAAATTTTCATTGTCCGCTCAAAAGTTTTAAAGACTAACTTGCTCAAATTTCTGTGTTTTAGATGGTTATTGAAACTTGGGGGTGCCTATACAGCATTTAGGAAATAGTACCTTTCCATGTAAATGGGGTAAAATTCACACTCCATTCATTCTCCCCCTATTTGAATTACCCCTATTAATATTAATACCCTGCCTCCCTCACAAAAATAAAAAGCTTAGACGTCCTTGTGGTGGAGACAGATCTGGAGGGTGGGGGGAAAATATCCCCCCTAGAACCATTAAAGTAATTTTAAAGTTAAATTTCTTTTTGCTTATGTTTTTCATTTCTAGAGTATTTAGCTGTGTAAGGTTTCGTGATTATTTAATCAAATATACTTTATTTATTTATGTCTATAATTCCCTTATTTAGAATTTAAAACTAAAAGCTACTCATTTGTTTTAAAAGACTAAAAGAAATCAAAAAATCCAATCGTAAAAAATATTGTCGCATATTTATAATCGAGTATATGAAGTAAATCAAATTATATGTATATTTATAATCAAAATACTTTAAATTAACTTTACTGAGTCCAATCCTTAAAAGATAAGAAGCAACAAATAACAGAATTATTAAGCTTGCTAAACAATTTAGTTTCATTACTGTTAGAGCGGGTATTAGCTTAAAAATGCGTTATTAACAAATCGAGAAGTGGCAAAATCGCGAAAACCTATTATATGTAGTTAAAAATTTTGCCGCCAGGTGTCTACTTTTTAAATTTTATTACCCAACAAACATCAATTATGTTAACTTTAAACACCAAACACATACAAATTAGAAAATTTATATCTAATTGAACTGGTTTGTAAGAATTATTTCCTAAAAAGACTTTTAAATTGAAAAAAGCAGTGTAAATTTAAAAACTATATTAATTGGACCTTGAAATGTAGCTGTACAAGGTAACTTTGCGCAGTGGCGATACAGTAACCAATGATCGAATAGAGAGGTGCTGTTATTGCTAGTTGAAAACTATAACCAATACCCCGCCCTGGAGACGTGAAATATCGTCACCTGAGGCAATTTCTGAAGGCTCTTACGGGAGCAAATAATCCATCTAATCAACCAAACTTTTAACACTTTGGGATAATGTTGGCTGCATGATAATTTTAAATTGGCGACTCCACGAAATATATCTGCACTTGGTAAAAAAATAATAAGGGAGGAAGGAGACATTAAGTTAGTACCCAAGGTTTTAAACTTACGTTGGGGACTGAAAAACGCTAGTTTTAGAAGTAATGCTACTCTATAATTCGAAATGGCTGTCCGTATTGGGGTAAACTTTAAGTTCTCGGTTGCTATTTAAGATTGACTGTATAATTTCTTGTCAACATTCCAATCGAGAGGAAGAGCATAATAATCAAGTAATAATCATAATTCCATTGCAGTCAGACTGCTCTGAAACAGCCTTTTTCTTTATTAACCAATTTTCACATTTCTCCTCGTGATTTTGGGGACGACGCTTCGTATTAAAGACGACCTATTGATCTGCCCCCCATTTATTATTGTAGATTTATTTCGCTTGTCGGCTTTACCTTATTCCTAATAAAACAAAATGGATATTAATACTTTTTGATATTGATTATAGAGTTGCTACGCAATCTAGATTGTACCCAATCTTTAGAAGATTCATCAGGCTAAGTTTAAAATCAATAGGACAATTTTTTCGATAAGAACTAACTAACACAATAAAGGATAACATTCAAGTAATAAATAATATTTATTTAACAATCTCTATTGAACAACAATAATATGGTTAGTGCATTATCATTTTACATTAGGAGATTTTGAAATATTGAAGAAAATAACAACAAACTTTGGGTAGGTAGGTAGGTATTTAATTTATGAGATATAGGTATTCAAGAAAAGTATTCAATCAAAAGATAATCTAGGTAGGTAAGTTTTGATGTTAAAATTTCTAGTTTGGTAACTAGTTTAATACTTTAGAATTATTAACTTAAATATGTGTTATTTTTTAAAAACTAGGAATTAAACATTAGTTTTTATATGCTTATAACGTATGACCAAGATAAAATAAGAATCTGATATAAATACCCTTTCATGAATCTATTTCATTGATATACCTAATTCTAATGCATTTATTTTCAAAAAAGTGTTCTAATGAAATATGCCAAAATTAAGTAGGTAGTTATTTATTACAACGTTTTATAGACAGGTTTCCGCAGATATTAAATTTTAAAGATTAGAACCAGTTTTATGATTTTTACTTTAATATTCATGGAACATTGTCTGTACTACGATGCTAAACATGATATTCTAGAAGGGCTAAAAACCTGTTCAAATCCAGCGGATGTTGACCGGTTTCGAAGCCATAATGGAAAAAATATTCCGGAACCGCATCACACATAGGTAGGTTTCACACAATTGTTATCAATAAAATCTTCTTAGAAAAAAATATGAAAATATAATTTTCTATGTACATTTACAACATTGTACATAAGAGTTTATTTAAAATATTTTTTAAAAATATGTATTTTACTCTGCTTTTAAATCCAGTCAAGACTATTAGAATATTTTAAAAAACGATTGGTCTCTAACGGTTTAACTAAGCAACTTAAAATAAAATAACGAAAAAAGCTGTCTAATTTAAGATCAACTAAAAGGTCTTGATAAACATTTAACAAGCAAAGTGAAATCCAAAAACGTAAATACAAACATTGTTATTATTTGTTTACATTCTGAGGGCAACAAACTGATGGAACACATCCAGAATATTTGGATCCAGATCCTGTGTAAAGAGAAGTGTCTCCAGGGTTGTGCTGTACTTCTCTACCTGAAATAATAAAGAATAAATTAGTGATTTTCAGTGTAGATTTATCACATTTGCTCAATTATCTTTAAATAAAGGAAGATACATGGAATAGTTATTTCTCGCATCGTATTATAAACAGCATTCCGCGGATATGAAATGTACTATTTTAAGATAAAAACCAATTTTATATTAGTAGAAAACTGGATTTAATATGATGCTAGACATAATTTTAAGTTCTAATCCACCGGATATTAATATGTTTCGAAGTGATAAAAAAATTCTGGTATTTGGACCCCCGAAAATATATATATCCCCCAGGCCCTTTCGATAGTATACCTGTTCATGATGAAGCATAAAAATTTGATGAAGCCTGCCCACCGTCCAATAGAACCAGGGTGTCTTAAAATCCACAGCATCAGTGTCGCACCTCACCAGGTGCTCAGACAAGATCATGATAAACCTCTGGAAGATGATCAAGAACAAGTTCTTCTGATCCGCCTGCGCGGCCTCCAGCTTGTCCTCCAACTTCTCGACCTGATCCTCGGTGGGTTTCTCGGCTGGTTTGTTCTTCCTGCGGCCGCGGGACTCGTCCTCGCTGTCCGAGGAGTCACTGTCGCTGTATTCTATTGCTTTTCTTGCCTCGCTGGCATCCTTCTGTAGTTTTGCTACATGTTTGTTCATTTTCCTACAAAATAAGACAGATTTAATAATACAACTAAGGGCTAACCTTAAACTACAAGAGAAAATCTCCTGTTTTGTTTCAAAATTATCAATAAAATTAAGGGAACAAGGATGACAACATCCATAAAAGCGAAGCACTGAAACGGTAGGACAAACGGACATTAACACTTGAATAGTGTCAGAACTGAATAATCATAATATAAATTCATAAGGGTCAAAGCAAAATTGTAAGTAAATTTGTTAAAAAACTGCTTGATACAGGATAATGTTTATGGACATACTTACATTTTAAGGACTTAATTATAGAGTTGCTTCGCTTATTACATTATACTTTGTTGTCCCAGGAATCAATATACCAAAAATCAGATCAATCAGATGATTAGTTCACATAAAAATTTGTTGTTAAAAAAGTAAAAAAATCAACATGTTTAAAATGTTTAAAAACTGAATCTTGTGCAGAATTTACACCCCTGAGTGTAAACTAAACTAAAAGTAACTTGTACCTGATAGTTAAATGCACAATTTCCCAGATGTAACACTTGGAGAACTCTGGCACCATCTCCTTGCTGAAGACCCAGTTGGCCACGGCGGCACACTCAACTATCTGGGTCTTCAACAGCTTGTCAATAAGCACCACCAACATCTGTTGTTGTGTCCGCCAGAGATCCACAACACTGCGCAGAATACAAATCTGCGCCTCCTCTGTGTTGCCCAGAGCCTTTAACACCGAGTAGAACTTTGCAATGGCGGCAAAGGAATGAGAGAACGACTTCTGGCCCAAGAACAGCAGGGTCTGCGTGAAGACCTCTATTTTGACAGGGTTATACACGTTGTCCTCCATGTCTTCCTCTGCCATGGGTGGATCAAGCTCCTGTTTCAGCAAGGCCAGCACTTCTTCTGATGTACACTTGCGCTTGATAGCAGCAATCAAGTGCTCAGAAGCCCGGACCTCAACACTGCCGGCATAGGGACCATCTGCAGCATATTTGAAGTTAGGGATCGGTTTGTCCGGCAGAAAGACGGCGAATGTCTCGGGAACAATGTCGACAACACGCTGGTGATAAGACAGACGGAGGCACTTCAGTAGGACCTCACGGATGAATTTGGCCTTTGGTTCCTCTGGATCCTGGGTCAGAGAATCCTCCCAGTCATCCCAACTCCAACGAAACTGAAAAATTGAACATTTTAACTTTGAAAGAGTAAATATTTTAACTTGTATAATATTTTTTTTTACGTAGTATATCATAACTTCTGTTTGTTACGTAAAATAACGAGAATAATACCTAATAAGTTTGTGTTTTTCAAAGAAGCTTCATTTATCCTTGACACATTTTTACTTTTTGAAGGTTGTGTTAATAGAATTCCAACCAACTTAAACAAGCAAAATTGTCTTGAAAAAAAATCATTATTTTCATTTTAATACATGTCAAGATTTTTAGGTATGCTTAAAGTTTTGTTAAATTAAAATAGCTAATTTCAAGAAATACCTGGAAATTAGAGAGATGATAGGAGAACCAGTTAACAAATCTATCAAAGCAAGTCTTGTTCATGCCATCAATTCTCTCATACAACAACTCTGTGGCCTGGGCTAGAACCTGCGGCATAGTGCTGGGCTGCAGCTTGCACAGCTCTATCATGATGGACCCGTAGGCAATCTCTAGACACAGAGGGTTGGGCAGACGGAATATTTCTCCGAACATTACTTCAACAATTATGTATTCCAGTGGGATTTTATTCTTCAAAGGATAGCTCAGCAGCTGTGCTGCACATTCCTGTTTGGTTTCAAGATTTGAGTATTATTTTTAAAACGAGTTATAAACACAGAGAGGGTGGGGACATTGGGCTGTTTATTACACTAGTCCCTAAAGTATTACAATAACGTTTTCTTATTCGTTGGCTTAACAACCTTGGGAACTTTGATTGGTTGGTGCATTTAGTCAGGTGACCAAACGTTTCAACTACTGTTTGTAATCTAAAGAAGGATTACTTTTGCGTATCATCAATTAGGATGTACAATTTATCGGCCATAGTCTTATCCCTTAGATCCATGAGAAATCATCTTAACACAAAAAGAAAGTCACATTAATGGTAGTTGCTTTGTTAAAATGGGAACAGTAATAAAACGGTGCACAAACTTCCAAAATCATTTTTACTATTTTGCAACCAACTTAACAAATCCCTTTATCTTGTAATTCATACATTTCAGCTCTCAAAAAATAATAGATCATGATGAAACGTGCCAAACTAATTCAAAGCAGAGAGAGAGGGGAAAATGGACTGTTTATTAAACTGATCCCAAAAGTTTTATACTAACGCTTTCTTATTCGTTGGACTTTGTGAATTTTGAGTGGTTGATTCATTAATTGTGTACAAACGTTTTAAAACCAATTTGAATCTACAAGAGGAATAACTTCGTGGGATGTACATCAATTTATCGGCCATTGTCTTATCCCTTTGATCCCTGAATTCAAAGTGAGATAACGGATAAAGCTATTAGTATTCATGATTCATATTAATCTTAATTTCCAATAAACTCTAAAACTTTCCTTTCGCTCCAGATGGTTCGACATGAGAATATGTCTGAGTTGTTCTTCAATGAGCCATCTCTCAATACTGTGTTGACCAGGAAGAATTGGTCCCTCAGGACAATCTGTGTAATCAAACATTCTAAAACAGAACAAAGGGTAAATATAAAAAAGATTAAAGAATAAACTACCTAATGAAAAATGTAGGTAGTTAAACAAGAAAAGTTTTTTCTTAAAATATGCCAATCCTATTATATAAAAGTAGTACGAGTTTTTTGTCTGAAGCCTAAGATATCAAGAGTAAATGAACCGATTGGGTCCTCTATTTTAGGTGATCTTTACATAGGTCCTGTGATTGTTTTAGACTATTCTATTTTTAGATTTAAGTCTCAGAATGGTTAAGTAATTTTTCTCTGTCCCTTCTAATACACCGTCCCTAGATGCCATGGGCAGGCATGGCCACTAGTGTTAAAATATTTTCTTATGTTGTTACCTGAATATGACAGTAGGGAGTGGATATAGGGTGCTAGGATGATGTGGGGGTGGCACCAGACTTGGCAAATTATGCTGCAGCGCCTCACTCAGCGTAGAATCAAACGCCAGGTACGGACGAATAATATGTTTCTCAATCCACATATCCGACCTCAGACGTTTAATCTGCTGCCACAAACAGTCCAGATACTCCTCCTGCGGATGCGGATGGTCGGATTTGAATACTCGCAAGGCGTTGTGGTGGATCTTTTTTCTGCGCTTGATGTATCCCTCCAAACTGCCCAGCATTCTGTCAAGCTCACTCTCTTTCTTCTCGTATAATTCTCTGCCCACCCATGGTAAGGCAGAAAGAACAGTGTAGGCAAACCAGTCTCTTCGCACCTACACACACAAAATTATAAGCCAGGAGTCCTTCATAGTAATGAATGAGGACCAAACTTAAATATGTTGATTTAAGACGAAATTGCTGAACGTTACATACATAATTAAGAGTTTATATTTGTTATTGTCTGACTTATTTTTTTGTTTTTATTAGTTTGTGTTTAAAATAGGAACTTATTTTCCCGTATTACTTCGAGACCGGTGGATTATAACTGGTTCTCAGTCCTACTGAAAAATTATGTCTAGCACCGCATATTATCCAGTTTTCTACGAATATAAAAATGTACAATCATAGGATTAAAACCATTTTTTATAGCCGGTGCCTTGGGCATTAGGGACAAAAAAACTGGTTCGCATTTTATAATTGTACATTTTATATCCGCGGAAAGCTGTTTATAAATTGCGAGAAATAACTATTATCACAGCGTTAAGTAAAACAAGATATCATTTAAATATAGTATTTTTTTTACTTAATCTGCTATCAAAAAAGGTAAGAAAATGTTGTTCTAAACCTGTGGTACTCCTTCCTCCAGGGCAGCGTCCACAAAATTGTCCAGCAGCTGGAGCAGAGATCCTGCAGACACCACGTGACAGTTTACCAGATCAGACATGAACCTTAGCAGAAATCTGGCGTCCGACCAACGAAAGCTTTTCAATGCATCCTAAAACATTGAAATATTGATTTAAAATATTGCCTCTATGATTATTGATTAATGTAATCTATCCCCTTTCCTTTTTGACAAATGTTTATTATAAAAACCAAAATAGAAATTCAATAAATGATAGTTTTTTTTCCTTATGAGGGTTTACCATGTATATTGTACAATTGTATATGCTCAAAAGAATTTTAAGAAGATAAAATGTTAATTTTTTCCCTTATAAAAATCTACAAATAAATACCTTAGTTGATTTGACCAGAAGTTCAACACATTCACCCCCAAAGTTATAATTCTTGGTGTTTAACAATCCTATGAGAGTTGTGTAAATAGTACACTTGTCGGGCAACTTCATTGCGCACTCAACAAGAATCTTTAATATCTTGCTCTTATACGTCGACAGATCAGCCTCCAGTACACTGGCCAGACCCTCCAGGTTGCTCTCCAAGGAGGAGGTGCTCTTCTCTCCTACCCTGAGGATCAAGGACTCCAATCTGTCCTCAATTTCCATGTGCTCATTGGTCCTTCTCTTTTTAGACCTAAATATTTATAGTTAGTGTCCAGAGAGATAGAGGGGACAATGAACTATTAATTACGCTATTCCCCAAAGTTTTATAACGTTTTCTTATTCATTGGCTTAACAATTTTTGGGACTTTGGTGAATTTTGATTGGTTCAATAGTTATTAGTTAAATTAAGTGTTCAAACGTTTCAACCACTAATTTTTAACTACAGAAGGGGTAATTTTGTGTATTGTCTTTGTGGGTGTGCAATGTGCATCAATTTATCAGCCGTTGTCTTATCCCTTTTAGATCAACGATCATAAATTAAAATGCTAAAAAGACTTACGTAAAAACATATCAAAATAGCTGCTGCATAAGATTAGTTATTTATCGCATCGTATTATTAACAGCTTTCTGCGGATATAAAATTGCATAATATTAAGATTAAAATCAGTTTTTTTTTAACCCAGAGATACCAAACTCACGGGCTTAAAAAAATGGTTTTAGTCTTATGATTGTACATTTTTATATTAGAAGAAAACTGGATATAATATGATGCTACACATAAATTTTCAGTATGGCTGAGAACCGGTTCTAATCCACCGATTATTAATCGGTTTCAAAGAGATACTGGAATAATAAAAAACCTGTATCCATTTCCTTCTTCATCATCATATCCTCTTTTCCTGCGGTGATGGTGAGACATTTTTTATATTTCTTATTTACAATTTCTGAAAGTAACATCACAACTGTTTTATCTGATTGAATATTTATACATACACTGAAAGAATTACAGTACCTACGGAAATATAACATGGTTAAGTAGGTAAATAAAAAACAAAACATTTATAACAATAAGATTGGTTTACCCTCGTTCTGTTGAGACTAGTATTGTAAATTCATTTTCGAATATAAAGATACAAAGCTAGGTATACAGTATATATTACATGTTACAGAAAGAAAGGTTATTTGCATATATCATGACTTAATAATCAAAGCTTTTTATAAAAAACCTCAAAATTAAATGTCTTAAAATGGGAAAATAATTTACAAAGCAAACAAAAAGCTTTGGAAGAAAAAAAAGACAACGTTTGCAAATTAACTTTTACTCTTTGAAATAAAATCTATTTTTAATTATTAAGGTATTCTTTTAGTAATACAAATTCAACAAAGCGTCAATTTTCTTTTATAAAGGGGGGAGGCGGATGTGCCACTTTTTGAAACCAAAACTAAAAGTCAACAAAGGAACTCAACTAAAAAAAGAGTTACAGGTCTGAGATTTTACATGACAGTTGCTTTATAGGGGTACAATATGGAACTGTGAAGAAACGGCGGCGCAACCGCCGTTTCCCGCCGAATTTTTTTTTCCAATTTCTCGGCGGTTTTCGGCGGTCGCGCCGCCGTTTCTTCACTGTTCCATATTGTAACCCTATAAAGCAACTGCCATGCAAAATCTCAGACCTGTAACTCTTTTTTTAGTTGAGTTCCTTTGACTTTTAGTTTTGGTTTCAAAAAGTGGCACATCCGCCTCCCCCCTTTAAACATTTTGTAAATAATTTAACAAATTTAATTTAACTAAAAATTTGCATCTTGTAGTTCGGGTAACAAATGGAATAGAACTACTCAAAGGTAGAACCCAGTGTTTTATACATTTAGAAGTCTTCTTAAAAGATATAAGTTCATAAATAGCTTTTATAAACAGGAATGAGGAAGCAAATAGAAAAGACATAAAAATCTCATTTATGACTTCTAAAGATTGCATTTTTAAACTATTTTTTCGTTTCATTTTACACATTTCCTAGCAGCAAACGCTTAAAATTTTAACTTTCTTGTATGTTTCCAAATGCACAAAACAGCGAGTTTTATTGCATCAATGAGAAGTTCCTCTTCTCATTAGCTTAGTTTCTGCTTATTTCACCATATGCTTGGCTAGAATAACAACAACTGTCACTTGTAAGTTTATTTTATCACATTTTCTTAATGGGCATTGTGTTATTTCTGTATGATTATAATAACTTGGCTTTTCATTTGACTTTTTAACAGAAAATAACGAGGTTTGATCAGGGCAAGATTAATATTTAAGATCGCATTGGATACATATTTATTGGCAATTAAGAATTGATTTCAAATGCATAATGCATTGCTGATATCAATGAGCATTTACATAGGTTGTCAAGATTCTCTAGTCATATAATTATCCAACTACATACAAAAGGAATCAGTATTAACACTTTGATATGGTTTAGGCGCAAAAGTCTTTGTAGTTGAAAAAAAGTAACAAGCTTATGACATACCTATTAACTAATCATTTTTAGTAGCACTAAAACTTCACTGTTTAATATCAGTATCTTCAGCAAGATCATCAAAGCTAGAAGATTCATTTGTAGATCCAGCGGAACCATCATCAACGTCTTCAACATCGGATGGTTCCTCAGAAAATATATCCTCAGGAGGTGGTTTATTGTAGGGGTTAGCTACATCTCCCTCGCCATTTACTGCTGATATAACACTTGGCATTACAGATCCACCATCCCCGTTGGCTTGCACATTGTTTAGACTGTTAACAGCCTCTGTCAGACTGCTCTCAACAGATCTACGACTAGTTCTCGATACTCTGACTGGAGTTTTGGGCTTCAGGAATAAATCATCGTCATCCTTGTCATTGGTCATGACACTTCCCATGTCTGTGGTCGCCACAGATTCTTGCTCTTCTTGAAACTCCGTAACAAAAAACTCTTCCTGCAAGAAAATAAAAATTAATCAAGGAAAATAAATTCCATACAATAGGGATTAGGTTTTTAAAAATATGTAAACCCCCAATTAATAAAAATAAACCTAATAAACAGACACAACACTTATATTTTTAATTCGTTAGACACCTTACCTAATCTTTATTCATTAAATTTTTTTTATATTTTAAGTTCGCCAAGGAAGTATGAAATAGTTGATCACAATAAAGAAAACACAGACCTGATGACTAAGAGGCATCATAAAGATTATATCCTCAGACTGGTACACCTCAATAGCGGGATATGCACACAAGCTCTTCTCCGAGATATACTTCTTCAGTTTGGGGTAAACTCGCCAGATTGCAATCATGAAGGACAATGTGGTGCGAAAAGGAAAAGTAGTTGTGACAACAAATCCTGGATCAGGCAGGTGGAATATTTTGTATCCATGTTTTACCATGATGTCCATTTCTTCTTTAACTGGATTTTCGTCACCCTTGCTTAGGATGGGACCAACTGCACTGCGTAACTCATTTTCAGGTACATTCTACAAAAAAAATGTCAAAACTATGCGCGTACAGAGTTTAGGAATAAAATACATATTTATTATTATAATTTCTCAATCCTGGCTCAATACATAGTAGTAGAGTATCCACGTGGATATTTAACAACTCTTGGGGCAATTTTGTAAATAACTATTATGGGATAATCTGTGGATATAATTCAACTTCTATTAAAAAATAAAGATGTAAGGTAAAGTTTTGATGTAAAATCTTGTAGGATCAATAAGGATATTGCACACCATCAATATAAATAAAACTTGAAATACTTTGACTTCGAAATTTCTTTAGAAATTGTATGCTTTAATAACAAACAAATGCAGGTTGCAATCAACTGACAATCATACAGACGAATGGGACAAGCCCTAATTAAATGAGCCATTAATGATGAAATGTAGGTTTACTAGCCTGTGGATCATCATAGTAGAGCCCAATCTGTCCCCTGTGTGGCAGGAGGCTCCAGCTCTCTGTAAACAAATCCCCGGCATTTTTATATGGTCCTACGCAGGTTTTATAAGCCACAACCATGGGACCTAACTTTGTTTCTGTCGTTTTTATTTCTATGTGGGTAAATAGTTCAGCAACGGCAAGGAAAAGGATGATTGTTAACACGATAAGGAGTGTGGCAAAGCCCAATATCCATCCTGGGTATTCAGCTATAATAGCTGTCAAGTTCATAACTCTGAAAAAAAGGATTTTAAAATTAATTTCAAACCGAGCTATTTAAATTGATTTTAAGACTAAAACAAAACAAAATTTAGCTAACATTTAGATATTTTATATCTAATTTTCATGTATATGACATTCTTCGGGTGTTTATTAATAATACTTAAATCAACGATTCAAAATGATAAGTTTAACATCAAGAAATTTTCATCATTCCGGCAAGACGAGACGGCTTCACTTAAGTGATGAAGTTGCCAACTTATATTTTTTGTACAATAATTATGAAAAACATTATTCTTCGTATTTCTAATAATTAAAAAAAAATTTTGAGATACAATTATGAAAATAGAAACGAAAATAAGTACGAAACATTTCAAAAATATTTTCTATACATAAAGTTTTGGTCCTAACTAAACTAGGTTGGCGTACTTTTGAGAACAGCTGATTTATACCAACAACAAGGTAACAACTTTTTATGAATCATATTTATTTTTCTTTAAAAAAAATATGTTTAACTTTTACGGAAATGTATCAAAACGCTTTTATTTGCATTGGGTTTTTTTAAATATAAAAAATTAAAAGTATTAAAAAGTTGACAACTCTGTTTTCAATTGTACTGCGCATGAGTAGATAGAGAGATGCGCAGTAAACATTGCGCACAACACAAGTTTAAATACACTTTGGCTTTGTTGTTCCATTGAATGGATGCATGGAGTGCCATGGAGTAGAAGAGAAGGGTTTCTTAACACAAAAATAAGTGATGCGTTACAAGACTGCCTCTTGTGCTTATATTCTCATATAGTTCTTTTGTTTTATATTAGTGATTTCACATTATTGTTATTTATTGTCAAAATAAAATATTATTTTTTGAATAATATACGTGGCTGATAGAATAAGTTATAAGTTATGAATCAACAGTTGGGTTGAAATATGAAGCATGTTTTATAGAAATAATGCATGTTGAGTGATTGTTTATTTATGTTATATACAATAAATCAAGTGACAACAATGTTAAACGTGATTTCAAAGATTTAGTTTAATTCATTCTTAAATGATTGCCATATGTAATGTATTTTTTGATTTATAAGGAATAAAAAATTTAAATAATTTTAAACTTTAAAATATCTTTTAATATACCTACATACTAAACAGAGGCCTTTGTGTTAATATTATTTATTTTTTTTGTTTTTGTTTGTGATTGTTTTAAATATATATTGAGATTTTCTTGGAAGATTTTTTACCTATTGATTATTAATTTAAAAAAGGTATTGGAAATAAAACATTTTAGTATTTTAGGGGATGGGTTGATTCAAGAAATTCTATATTTCTAGTTTTTCAAAATTCATTATTGAACAAAATTGCCTATTTAATTAAACCACATTATTTATAGAACTAATACTTAATATATACATACTTTTGTGTTGTTGTTAAACAAATTTCAATTGTTTTTCTTATTTCCTTAAAAATTAACATGAAGATAATTGGAGTGGTAATTAACTATGAAAATTGTCAGTTTGAATTATTGTAATATTGAATCACGTATTTTTCTTGTTATATTGTTGATATTCTTGTTATTGTTGCTTACATGTTAAATTGTACCTAATAAATTAACTTTTAGGCATCACAAATTGTATATCTTATAGCTTAACTCAAAAATAAACCGCGTATTGAGAGTTTCTTTTCCTTTCGTATCTTCATTGTAAGTCTATCTATATAGGTATTCATCATATTCACAGCTTTTAGAACATTGATTTCTTAAATACACTTCTCAAAACTTAAATTTGCTAGGATGCTTCATATATGAATCGCACAAGTATTTTATATTAAGAGATAGATATTCATATAATTTAAAGAAAGCAATTTTAAAAGTATATTATTTTTTTCTAATTGCTATCGAATTATTATTCAGCTATTTATTGCCTTTTTAGTTTTCTTCTCTTATTCGTATCACTTTCTCAGATTGACTTATAGCGGATGGACGTACCAACTTTCTTTAAATTTTGTTTTGCCACGATGATAGATAAAAACACAATATCGAAATTAATCGATAAATCAGATTAAGATTTGTAATAAAAAAGGGGTAATGTTGATTTTGTCCTTGCTTACCACTGAACATTTTGAGTTTTCCGTTTCATGGAAGATTTACATTAGTTCTGAGATTGTTCCCCCCCCCTAGATGCTATGAGCGCAGACGCTAGTTTAAAATATAGAAGTAGATATTTACTCATTAAATATCGGCTCGCCTTAGAATTGATTCTCACTTTATAATATTCTTATCATTTTATTTGTATTTGAAATGTAATCATTGTTTACATTAGATCTATATCATATGACATGCATTTATAAGTTCAATATATCTTAAGTTGGTGCATTAAATATTTTTCTAAAATCAATTGTATACAATATATATATTTGTAAATATCAATATTCTTATGTTTTGACTTGTGCTTTACCTTGGCTAGGTATCAAACGGATTGTCAATTTTCAAAATATCAGTTTAAATTTTTTTTAGCTTGTCTCTAAAAGGATTTTAGGGTTGTTTCTAATATTTTTAAAGTGCTATTTCTCTTAAATACCACATCATGAGAAAAGCAAAAAGCCTCTTTGTAAACTAACATTTGGTATTTTTAGGATAACAAGGATGACAACATCCATAAAAGCGAAGCACTGAAACGGTAGGACAAACGGACATTAACACTTATATATTGTCAGAACTAAATAATCAGAATATAAATATATAAGACTCCAAGCAAAATTCTAAGTAAATTTGTTGAAAAACTGCTTTATACATAATAATGTTTATGGACATACCTACATTTTTAGGACTTGATTATAGAGTTGCTTCGCTTATAACATTATACTTTGTTCTCCCAGGAATCAATATACCAAAAATCAGATCAATCGGATGATTTGATCACATAAAAATTTGTTTTTAAAAAAGTTACAAAAATCAACATGTTTAAAACGGACGTACGGACATTTTGTTAATGATTACAGAGTTGCTACGCTTTCAAAATCGTACCTAACTATTAAAGGAATCACCATGCAAAATTTGAAATCGATAGGACAATTCTAACATGCCTAAATTAACGAAAAAAGCTATCCGTTACGGACGGACGGACCGACCCTAATTATAGAAAAGCTTCGCTTTTAAAAATTTTGAAATTCAGTAACTGAAATAAACACTTACAAGAATCTTATGCTAAATCGTATGTTTTATTCTTTTGTTGTTAAAAATAATGTATTTAAACACTTTTTTAGGGGCCAAACACATTTATGCTAATTTTTCTCTATGTCGCTAACTCATTATTTCAAAATTGTTTCCATGTTAATTAAATTATCACGAACTTATTGCAGAATGGGGATAAAAAAAATGTGATGTTTGCATATGCACACTCACACGTGCATGTCATTTTATTAACATTATTTTTTATTTTCATCTTTCATCTCATTTTAGAATTTGTCATTTTTAAGAAAATTTAACTTTTACATGTTTTTAAAAAATAAGACTTATTCATAGTATTATCTAGATTTTGATTCAAATACACTTCAAGTAAGTAAGTCTCTTGTGAAAAACAAGTGTTATACAAATTCTAAAACAGTTTTTATTTTCTATTTTATGTGATAGTTACAAAAAATGTAATTTAGTCGAAGATTTTAGATCCTAATTGAGCACCTTACTATTTTTTTTTTATTTTGATCAATTCAGCATGACAACTATTTTGATGGTGACCAATTGTGTTTTTTTTTATTTCTTTATGAAATTCTTAGTTTACACGATATTACAATATTTTTTTTGGCAATAGCAAATTAAACATTTTGATGTTTCTCAAAAATCGCACGGTAAGAGCTTTTTGTTGATATCTTTATAATTAAGGGGGGAGGCGGATGTGCCACTTTTTGAAACCAAAACTAAAAGTCAAAGGAACTCAACTAAAAAAAGAGTTACAGGTCTGAGATTTTGCATGGCAGTTGCTTTATAGGGTTACAATATGGAACAGAAACGGTGCAACCGCCGAAAACCGCCGAGAAATTGCAAAAAAAAAATTCGGCGGTTTTCGGCGGTTGCGCCGCCGTTTCTTCACAGTTCCATATTGTACCCCTATAAAGCAACTGCCATGCAAAATCTCAGACCTGTAACTCTTTTTTTAGTCGAGTTCCTTTGTTGTCTTTTAGTTTTGGTTTCAAAAAGTGGCACATCCGCCTCCCCCCTTTTAACTAAACTCACTGATAAAACTTCGTGGAAACATGCCTTTACATTGAATCTTTAATTTAATCATTCTTTTTTGTTGTTGTCATGGGAATTTTATTTCTATGTTTTCAATTACTCAAGAAATATATCTGAATAAGCCTGTATATCAACACAAGTGCTTACGCAACAATTTTATTTGACAAATTTTACATTGCTTTAAGTCATGAATAATGCAATTTAAATTCGAACATTAATTTTCGTTAAAAATGGCAAAAACACATGTTTTTATCCATTGCATTTAAAGCAAATTTATTAGCCAATGAATGATAAGAAAATCCTGTCGGATAGCAGTTCAAATAAAGTTAATTTTTATTTGCGATTTTTTTATTGTGGCAATAAAATATGTTTTGAAGAGGATATGTTGTTAAAAGCATATTTAATTCCGTTTTTTTTCCTCGCCAATTATATTAATCGAGAACAGTTAAACGAACGAAACAGGATTAAAAAACTTAGCGTAGTGTTCAACTGCAGACTCGCCAAATAGGAAATCGCAGTTGACTTGCTTATAATCTTTTAGCTGCCAAATTACCGGCAGACATAACAATTTTTATTTAAACTTTATATTATTTCTAGACTACTTTATTTCATATCAGATTATTTATTCAGTGTTTAATTTCAGATAAGATTGAAGAGAAAGCAAACATATTGAATAATAATAATAATGTCAGTTAATTTATTGTGATTACAATTACATCAATGTCCAGTTAACCCAACCCTTTCCTTTCTTATCTTTGCACTGGATTCTGTGGCTTTGTGAGTTATTTAACCCTCCCACAAACACATCTCCTTTTCAGACAAATTGATGTAAAAAGTTGCAAAGATAATAATTGTGTGTGAGAGTATTGTGAAAATTGCAACGGTGTTGGAGCACACAAGAGTGAATATTGATTAGCAATGAGCATGACGAAAACTTGAATATTTTGCATCACGTAGGATCAGCAGGTCAGTTTACTTATTAGCAGGGAGGGAGGGGACATTGGGCGGGTTATAGTTTCCAAAGTCTTACAATAACTTTTTCTTATCATTGACTTCTTTGGGGACTTTTATTTTATTTTGATTGGTTGGTTCATTAAGTTGAGTGTATAAACGTTTCAACAACTGATTGTAATCTGCAGAGTGGGTAATATATGTATCATCAGTGGGGATGTACATCAATTTATCGGCCATTGTCTTATCCCTTTATATCCCTGCTTATTAGCAACCCTTGTTCTAAACTTTCAATGTTTTACATGCAATAAGTTTGAATTTTGAACTTAAGAGAAATTTATTTTATTTGAATTTTATAAATAAAAGCAATAATTTAACCTTTATAAAATGTATACCTACCTATTAGAATTCTTATAAAAACAAGGATGACAAAACCCATAAAACCAAATCTAATCTCAATAAAGTAGACGGACAAACGAATGCTCAAGCGAATACACTAATTTAAAAGAAACGGTATGTATACCTATTTTAAAAAGATTCATAGCATAAAATCTTCTTCAATAATATTCACGCAACCTTTCTATAGCATATGAATTTATCAGTGTTGCGGATCCGCATTGATTGTATGCGGATCCGGATCCTCCAAATTTGCGGATCCGGATCCTTGACAATAAAAATAAAATCACCAAATTTTTCAAAAAATATTTATTCTTTAATCTCGAAGTCAAAGATACTTTTAATTTTCAAGTCTGAACCTAAACCTTAAAGATTAGCTCTTATCACGAGAATGTCTGATTTTCAAAATTTGTAAGGGACTATTTTATATAAATCTAGGTAGATTTTTCCATAAATTTATACCCCAGGATCCGGATCCGGATCCTGGGAACAAAAAAATGCGGAATTTATAAATTATAATATTTGTGTATTTATTCATTACCTAACTAAAGATAACATCTCGAATAGTTTTTATTAGATCACAATGGATTTTACACATTTGTTTCGAGTTGACTCAAAAGACTTTGCCTTTGAAAACAATATATCATGATCGTAATAACTTTGCAGTTATTAAACAATGGAATGAAAAAAATATCACATTGACGTCTTACCACTTTTTTAGATGGATTCTGAAGATGAAGGGGGATTTTTACAGGCCAACTACTCTCGGCCCAGCCACTCTTCCCTCTGCCAGCCACCATTTCAACATCACATAGTCACGGCCAGCCATCAGCCCTACTCTCAAGTACCTAGCATTGCGGGAACTTATGACCGCTATGCTGCCGCTGATTATGGCCACTTGTACGGGCGGCAAGGTGGACTGGAGGAGCCATTGTATGCCCGGGTAGCACCAAAGTCTAACTGGGGACAGCGGAGAGGGTTCAGTGAACCTGCTACTAATGCTCCCAGGTAATTAGAATCTATTTAAAAACTCAGATAATTGAAAATCCGTATCATGGAAAGAAAACGAAGTAGCGGATTTCGTCGTATTTTCTCAGTTGCTTTTCTCATATTTCTAGTCCCGGCGGGGCAATCATAAACATTAATCTAACCTAACCTAAAATAACCCATCAAAGGTTACTGTCAAAATACGACGAAACCCGCTTCTTATTTTTTTACATGATCCGAATTTTTACCTAAAAAATAGATAGTTGAAAATCCTTAGATATATTTGTAAGAAGCTTCTAAAGGTGAACTAATTTTCTATTGAGACCAGACTTTTGGGTTAATACCTTTTTCGTCTGCTAGCAAATTTTATTCTCCTCTTTTGTAGCGACTGACTGTGTTTATATTTCTGACGCTATTGGCCGGTATTCAAAGAGTAGACACAATCGAAAGTCACCACAGGGTCCCCACCCCGTGGGTAGAGTTTCATATAGCTTGTGCCCCATCTATTCTTTTACTTTGATGCCATTTATTTTTTAAAAAAATGAAGTTTTTTTTATTTATGCCACTTGAAATTATTCTTCATACTTTTATATTTCAAATCTAATCATGAAAATAGCAGCATGAAATGATATTACTTTTTCTTGTAAATAAACCCTTAAATAAAATCTACATTCTGATTATAGGAAACAAAGTAATTTGATATTTAAGCTATCTGCTACTTATATGATACGATAAGTAACCTCATATACAAAATTTCTAGTCCATTGTTTTAAAGTTATTTTTAATTTTGAAGGTTTTATGGAACTTTTAGCTGATCATTACGAGCCTAAATCTTGAGCATAAAGACCAAACTCTCTTTTAACTGTTTTAAAAAATAAGTTTCTGACAAATTATATATCGTTAAAGGATAAGACAATGGACGATAAATTAATATACAATGTCAATATACATCCCCAACTGTAGTAAAAATAAATGATTTATTAAAACGTTTGGTCACCACTAGTTCTAAACTAATCAATCAAAATTCACTAAATTAACAAAGGTTTTTGAGCTAACGAAAAAGAAAACGTCGTTATAAACAATTTGGTGCCAGTGTAAATTACAGCTCTTTGATAATATTTGACTGTGTTTCTTATATTTTAACATATTCCCAGGCCCTGGCACCATCAGCCAATGATAAACAATGGAGCATCTTATCAGCCTAACCTGGCGGCTGCAGGCAGGCTGCCAGCTGTCCAGCAGATCTACGGGACCAGCGAATTATCCAGCCTGCCCGTGGAACAACCTGGACACTTTGGAGTTGATACTGAAATGATTGAAGAACGCTGGCTTCATATGCAGGTAATAAACTAGTATGAATGTACACGTCTGAAATATATAGATAGTTTAAACAGGTTTTAAATGTGCTTTTTAGTAATACTTATGCTTGTAATCTGTTTTTACACAATTCTTTAGTAATAACCTTGTTAAACAATCTTTAACAGTTAGGTATTATATTCATTTATTCATAGTACTTCAAGGACATTAGTTACGTTATTAACAAAACTTGAATTTTACAATAGTTTTTAAAAAGTTGTATGACACACACGCACAGGTAAGCAGAACAGCTGACAAATTACCCGAGTTCTCAATCAAACATTTACAGCTACAAGTTTATCTAATTGTTCTCATTCTTTGAGTTCTGCTAAGTCGCAGAATTGCGAGCACACTGTAAAAAAAATTAAGTAAAATCAATAAGCAAGGTATCCTACTTTACAAAGAAGTAAGCTTTTTTTGTCTGTAGCGAAGGAACTCGTTAACCGCTGAACCGATATGGTTCTTCTTTTCGGAGAAACTTCTTATAGGTACTGAGAAGGTTTTAAGTTATTTTGTTTTTATAAATAAGTCTAAATACGGTTTTAGGCTATTTTTTGCCCTCTCATATCCCTTCGAATATAGAGCCCATAAATGCCAGGGGTGCAGCCGCTAGTGTCGATATATTTTATGAAATATTTGTTTTTTAGTTCATTATAGAAAAGGTATAAAAACAATAAATGAAAGAATAAAATTACAGGTGTGGGAATTAAGATTTTACAGTGTAGGAATACATATTATATGCAGTACTCATGAGGGGGGGGGGGGGTAGGATAGGTAAATAAAATATAAACAGCAGAATTATTCAGGGAGGGAGGGGACAATTGGCTGTTTTTTATAATAGTCCCCAAAGTTTTATATTATTTTTTTCTTATTCGTAAGCATATCTACTTGGGGACTTTATGGAGTTTTGATTGGTTTATTCAGTAAGTTGAGTGTCCAAACGTTTCAACCACTAATTGTAATCTACAGTAGAGGTACTTTTTTGTATTATCATTGTGAATGTACATCAATTTGTCGTCCATTGTCTTATCCCTTTAGATCCCTGCGAATTATTTCACATTAAGGGAAAGGAACAAATACAGGGGGGAGCTGAGGTCACACTCAGGGGGTGATCAGGGGAAGAAAGAAATTCAAGGCGAAGTCAAGGTTACGACAACGACACCATAGCAATTTCTTGTCAATCTTCTGAAATGCGAATGAAAGAGAATTATTTCTTTTTATGAATGAAGCTTTGAAATATTTGAACAGTTGAGGAAATTTCGTTAGGGCAGGAAATAAAACTTAGATATTGGGCTGTTTTTTACTCTTGTCCCCAAAATTTTATAACAACGTCTCTTAATTGTTTACTGAACAACTTTAAGGACTTTTATTGATTTTTGATTGGTTCATTAAGTGGATTGTCCATAAGGAAAAAGGATAAGAGGATGAATAATCACCCCTTTTTCATGGTAAAATACTACTTCCCCATCCCTAAATTTAGAAGCAGACGAAAATCAAAAGCCGCCCAGGGCTTTTTGTAAGTCAATCATAAATTATAATGTGAATAAAAAGAAAAGCGATATTTAGCAAACAGCCGTGGGCGGTCAGAATCAGCTGAATGTTAATTATGAAAAAAATTTCCCCCTTTTTAGAAATAGAAGGATTCATCTTTCATGAACAAATTTTTTAAAATAAAAATAGAATTCTATGTAATTTTTAATTAAAACATTAAAACGAAAATATCTAATCTAATATTCTTGCCCTAAATATGGAAATAGTAAAAAGTAAAAAAATATTTTTAAAAATAATTTTTAATCCTTCCATTTGAAAAGTAGTGGAATAGCAATAAATTTTAGTGCGGCAACAGCGCTGAGTAGACCTCTAGGCCCACTGCCTATTTTCGTCTTCTAGTTGCTTCGATTCCTCTCTTTTATTTTTTTCTCTATCCAAACGTTTCAACCAATAATAGTAATTTACAGAAGGGATAATTTTGTGTATAATCATTGGGTTTGTAGATTAATTTGTCGGCCATTGTTTATATCCCTTTAGATCCCTGAATATATTGCACCTGTTAGTATAAAAGTTATTTTTTAATAAAAACTTATATTTTGTTGGTAGGTACTTAATAGTTTCCTACTAAAATAGTAAATATTAATTAAACAAGAATATGTTATTCCATATGTAGCGCAGCAAGCTGATACTAACTAATAAAACAGTAAAACAGTAATAATACAATGTTGAAAAATGTTCAGCTTAACGTTTTATTTAACCATTGTGTACCCATTAGGGCTTACGCGCCTTTTCTAGTTTCTGTTAACGCGCCTAATCAAAATATATCATTATCAGGAATCCAAAGGGATAAGGCAATGGCCGATAAATTGATAGACATCCCCAAGGATGATACACAAAATTACCACTTTTGTGGATGACTCAACTTAATAAATCAAGCAACCAATTAAAATTCAATAAAAGTCCCCATTGTTGTTAAGCCAACCCATAAGAAAACTTAGTATAAAACTCTGGGGACTAGTGTAATAAACATTTGTAAATTACAGGTGTTTATGAACGAAGACATTTAATACAGAGTAGACAAGCAGCGATGTAAAAAAAAAAGGATATATTAATACTTTTATGTTACAACAAATTTAAAGGTTCACTAATAAAGTGAAACGCACAGCGGGTTTAACTAACGATACCCTTCATCCACTCATTTTACCCCATTCCCTTTCTTGTGGATGAACGAACTGACCAATAAATGAGTTGAATGTTAGAAACCCAAATTGACGAAAATTTTTTCCCTGTCATAAAATTCCACGTAAATTCTATTTCCATTTGTGAAGTAATAGAAATAAATAAAATGCTTCTTACTTACATTTACTTTAATAACAATTAGTCGATGCATATTACCACAATGCTATGTTGCGAGTCATTTGTGAATGCATTTGATTTGGTTAATTTTTGTGTATAAATACTTGAAGTCGTCACTCAACAAAGTCATGTGAGAGATGCAAAAAGAAATATTGCTAATGGCCTTAACCCTTTGCGGGTTGTTCTTTTTGTGATTTACTTTAATTTTCCAGATTTTTTTTTGTATAAAAGTTACAGGATGTCTTTGTGTGTCTGTATGTATGTACCGAAGAATCGTGCTAACACTTGAAACGATATGTTACTTTTTACATTGTAGCTTGTCATAGGTCCAGGGAAAGTTTATAACTATTTTTTGGGGGAGTGTAATACCACCCTCCCATTCTAGCATTTGTCCAGAAGCTTTGTATTTGTCATTGGACGGGAAAGGTTTTATGTTAGCTATTCTATTTGTGGCAGAGTTTACTTTTATGTGAAGGAAATGGTGGTACATGGCAGTTTAGTTTTTAAGGCTGAAGGCGCAGCCACTAATCTAATATATTATTTTTTTTTCATCTGTATTTTTGGCAGATTTTTGAAAATCAGGGTTAAGTTTGTAGCTTGCGTCTTCTTTTGATTGTTTGCACATTATGCTAAAAATTTGCAAACCTATGAACACATGCATACATACAATGGATGTAGAATATACGTGGATAGTATAACAGAAGTTGTCATCAATTTAGGTTGCAATTTTCCCTTGCATTTATTGGTTGGGCCGTTTAACCAGTAGAAAGGTATGGGATGGGGTACTGGGAGAGGGTTGGGGGAGATCGTTATTTTAGCCCACTGCAAAGTACATTATGTAAGGAACATGAAAATCTGGTGTATGATCCAAGTAATAATAAATCCATTATACATACATACACATTTACATGATACAAATATTTTTAAATATTTCTCTGCTAATTTCTTTCTTTATCCTTTGAAATCATCATTACAATTTCTTTCAACTTTTCCCAGAATTTGAGGAGGGAAAGAAAAATTTGTATGAGCAATGTCCTATTTGATGATATAGTACACGTTGGAACGTACAATTAGACTTACTATGAGCTGTGTGTAAAAGCTACTCCATCTAGCTGATTTTTGTGTGTGTTTGTGTAAATTTTTAGCTTGTGTGTACATTTTTGTGTGAGGTGCGTTAATATTTGTTTGTAAAATGAAGTTTGTATGTGTTTGTAGCGAGGATTTTTTTTTGGCTCTGCGCCGAGCCCAGGTGACTGCGCTACTCAGTTCACTCTCGTCAGCCTAGCGGTCAGATACATGCCCCATGGGCCCTATCCCACTTGAAAATATTTAAATTATGATAGAAAAAAGTGCTTAAATATCGAATGTGTTTTGATATAGTTTCTTATCATGAAAATCAATTTTGTATTTAATTAATTTGTTGAACTTTGATAAAATACATTAGATACCTATCTAATTATTTGTAAATAAATACAAAAGTTAAACTGAAAATCCCGAAAATCAATTAATGAATGAAGGCCTTGTTTAATTTTGATTCTGCTTTTTGGAATATATTAAATGCTCATGTAGACGTCTGCAGTTTCATTTAGTAAATGTAATACTAGCGTGATATACTTTTTTATTATTGCATGGCAGTAATGTGTATTGGGCCTGGATTATATGGCTTACACAAACCATTTTAGTTTATTATCAAGCATTTAAGTAAATGGTCTCTCTCCATTCATTGCTGGCTATTCAACAAATACTTTTGAATTTAGTATTATTTAATTTATTTGAAAACTTGAAAACATCAATTAAAGGAGTATTTTCTTGAAAGGGAAGGATGTTTTTAATGAGATCACGTAATAATGGTATTAAAAAGAAGCTTAAAAAAAGCTTATAAAGCAAAATATTCGTCCATAGCTTAATAGGTTTTTTTGATTAAAACAAATATCGTTTTCTAAGCCTTAAGAAATATATTTTTTAATATTTGTAAATTGCCACATTTTACATTCATTGGTCCTTTTTAAAAAGAAGTTATATATGAAGTTTTAGCTTTTAGTGTTGTTTTTTCTTAACTTACGAGATCTTGACAAAAATTACCTCCCATCCGTCCCTTTCCTAAATGCATAGTTAACCTTTAATAAACAATCACACTACTTTCTGCAAAGATCAAAGCCCTTTGACATGACGGATGACTTTCTTAATTATTAAGAGACATTTTTTTCCTTGGGAAGTTTGTAAACAATGTCAATGGTGATTAAAATGAACAAGAGCACAGTGATGATTTCTGAGGCGTAGTGGTGGTGGTGTGCATGGTGGGGGGATACTACATACTTGCATAGTGATTGTGCATAGAATAATAATTTGATAGAGCAGTCATGTCGTCTGATCAGCATCTTTCATCGTCTGTGGGACGTCTAGTTCCCTGGCAGCAGTATAAAATGAAAGCTGTAAGTTTATTATTTATTAACTTAAAGGAGGGAGGGGACATTGGACTGTTAATTACACATGTACCCAAAGATTTATAACAATGTTATCTTATACGTTGGGTACATTTTGCTTGGTTGGCTGTGTCCAAATTTTTCAACCAACAATTTAATCTACAGATGGGATACTTTTGTTTATGATCATTAGGAATGTACAACAATAAATCCTCCATTATCTTATCCCTTAAAATCAATGTATAACACACAGACGTAGAGAGAAGATGTAAAGAACATAAATTGAGTGTGTAAGAAATATTACAGGGAAAATAAAATTATTATTCACCTTCAATGCATTGTTTGTTTCCAATTTTTACCACACTTTTATTTTCCACCAATGAAAATTAATAGAAATAAATCTTTTATTTGTTTATAATTACTTGACAAAAAAATACTGAATTTGCAATAAGATTGTCTGTATTATCAGTTATTTAAGATTTTACCTTGTAAAAAATTGTCCTCGTTTTTAAATATTTTTAAGCAAATTTTAGTTAACAACAAATAACAATAGTTCTTTTATTCTTATTTTTGTTCCATATTTCTCAAATACATTGATATAATATTTCTTTAATATTTTACACTTAAAAATAAAAATGCTTTAAATTAGGAAAATTAAGATGTTCTGTATAGACAAAACAAGAATGACAACATCCATAAAAGCGAAGCTTTGAAGCAGTAGGACAGTCGAAAATTAACATTTGTTGATTGTCAGAACTGAAAAAGCTGAAAAATAAATGGATAAGTCGAAAGAAAATTGTAAGCAAAGGGTGGGGGCGAAAGTGACACTTTTTGAAACCAAAACTAAAAGTCAACAAAGGAACTCAACTTAAAAAAAGAGTTACAGGTCTGAGATTTAGCATGGCAGTTGCTTTAAAGGGGTACAATATGGAACTGTGAAGAAACGGCGGCGCAACCGACGAAAACCGGCGTTTCCCGCCGATTTTTTTTTGCCTTTTCTCGGCGGTTTTCGGCGGTTGCGCCGCCGTTTCTTCACAGTTCCATATTGTACCCCTATAGAGTAACTGCCATGCAAAATGTCAGACCTGTAACTCTTTTTTTAGTTGAGTTCCTTTGACTTTTAGTTTTGGTTTCAAAAAATGTCACTTTCGCCCCCTCCCTTTGTTGCAAAACTGCTTAGATACAAGATAAAGTTTAATGACATACTTACATTTTTAGAACTTGATTATAGAGATGTTTCGCTTTTAACATTGTACCTTGTTGTAATATGAATCAGTATTTCAAAAATAAGATGAATAGACTGAGTATTTATCTTTTTGCTGCTCTTTTTTTTTGGGCATAATTGTTCTTGGTAAATTTGTTATTACATTTGTTTAGACTACCTCCTGAGCTGGATCTTTAAATCATTTCAATGGTGCGCTAAATCAGCGGCGCATTTCGTAAATGCGCCGCTGTGATTGGCTGAAATTCTGCGCGGGGTGATTTAGCCATTGAAATGATTTTAAGATCCAGCCCTGGTGTTATTTATCTATTAAGAATGATGAATATTAAATGACTGCTGCTATAAACTTTAAATTGACTTGTTTCCAAATTTAAATAAAAAGTGGACATATTTTTCATAATTCATATTGCACCTTTTCCCGGCCAGTCTATTTTTGATAATGATATTTTCGAGCAGGAATTTTTAGGACAGTAATATTTAAAGCCTACCCAGTTTATATTCTTTCCCCTTATTGCTTAAACATTGAATTTTTTTGGATAGAATTATTTTTAAAAATTTTTTACTAATTAAACTTTAGTAGCAGGAGGATTATTTGATTTTGTTTAAATATCATTGGTCCTACATTTTATATTATTTTGCAAGATTTTTTCACTGTAATCAATCAAAAGTTCATTTGTAGACAAAATTTTCCTTATGTACCTTTTTCATACCTAGGTGCTATGTGTTTTAAAATTGGATTTCTACATACTTCAATTTCAGTTATGCCCTCTTTCTTTACAGCTTTATCAAGTATCTTGAGTTTCAGCATTCAAAATTGAGATAAAATCTTTTCGTTTGCACACACACAGGGATTTAAAGGGATAAGACAATGGCCGATAAATTTATATACATCCCCAATGATGATACACAAAATAACCCCTTTTCTGTAGATTACATTTAGTGGTTAAAACGTTTGTACACTCACCTTAATAAATCAACCAATCAAAATTTAATAAAAGTCCCCATAGTTATAAAGCCAACGAATAAGACAACGTTATTATAAAACTTTGGGGATAAGTGTAATAAAGAGTCTAATGTCCCCTTCCTCCCTGGCATACACAGCACATGTTTTATTTAAGTTACATACTCAGGTATTGTCATGGAGTTGAATTAAAATTATGAGAAACAAGGACGACAACATCCATAAAAGCGAAGCTCTTAAACGGAAGGACAAACGACATTAACTGTTTTAGAAATTAACAAGCTAAGTTTGAAATCGTTAGGGTAATTCTAACATGTCAAGTTTACGAAAAAAGCTAACTGTTATGGACGGACTGTCAGACCCTTATTATAGAAAAGCTTCGCTTTAAAAAGACATTTAATTTTATAAAATAAGTTAACTTTTAATAATTTTGTTTTTTAATACTTACTGATCTCATTTTTAATTGAATTCAATCGTTTTTGAGTTGATTATCACTTGGCTTACTTATTTCAAGACACTAGTCTCTAGGGGCATAACTCTTCAATTAACAAGATTGGGTTTATGTTTTAAATATTTTTATCATTCGTTAGACTTCCATCTTAGCAGAAAATGGTAAAAATCCTTTCTTACAACTAAATATTATCCTAGTTAAAGCAAAATTGGATTTGTAAGGTCATTTTTTATAGTCACACATATTATTTATATTTAAAATACCAATGCAATGAATATTCCTTTTTAAAAATAAGTAGTCCATTTGGTAAACTTGAATAAAATCCTTTAAAAATAATCTATTAGCAATAAACAATAATCCTATCTTTAATATCTGATAAACTTTTGATTTTCTTGATATTCTTCTTTACATGTTATTTATCATAATATTGGATGTATTAACTTTAAGACTTTCTATTTTTTTTGTTGAAAGTTACCTAAAAATGTAAAAGAAAAGAAAATGTTTTAACTTCCTATTCCCCCCCCCCCCCAACGCAACCTCCCTTTTTTGCTTGTTTTAAATTTCTTTACATTTCAATGTTTATAGAGCGAGTATTTTTCTTGTTAATCATACGTCATTCATGCAGCGACGTAACATGCCTGCCTTATTTAAACAGAACATTCAAACTTACACACACAAACACACACACACACATACAAACACAAATTAATGCTAAACATGTATATTTTGTACAAACATACAAAAAAAAGGAATAGAGAGGGGAAAATTTCAGGGGAATAGACTTACAAAAAATTAAGCAATCATCATCGCTCAATTACATAAAATAGAGTTATATATCAAAATTTGTAATTAATGAGTTTTGACGGTGTGGTGTGGGTTCTACTATGCGAGGTATGCGTGCAATGTGTTGACCTGAAAGCTAGTGCGCGCTCAGTAATTCTCATGCGGCGAGAATTTGTAGTTACCTCCTGGGGAACATTATTAATTACCATGGAAAGGGAAAGAATATTTATTTATCGCATCGTATTATTGACAGCTTTCTGCGGATATTTAAATGGAAAATTAAAATATTAATACCTACTAGATGATTTTTATTTTAGTATTTGTAGGAAAGTTTTTGTAGTGCATACTATACATGATTTTTCATTATGGCTGAGAACCGTTTCTAATCCTGCGGATATTATTCGGTGACGAAGCCATGGTATTGGAAAAGATAGGTATAAAAATTGAAACTAAGATGATAGATTAAAGGCAAACCTTGCAAACACAACAATGAAATAATTAAAATCAAAATAAAATTGTTTATTAATTAAGAAAAGGTTGTTTATCTTAGTTTTTCTACTGATTGACAAGTAATTTATCATTTTTCTATACTTATTGTTTACATAGTGTTATGTTTAGAGCTAGGCAGGACGTATGTATAGGTAGAAATAAGAAAATATCGAGCCTAACTAGCTGTCGAAAATGTCAAAAAAGAAAACATTCTTGTATTTACATCTAACAAAAGAGTGCCTTTACTGTTTGTATTAGTTCTAGTAAAATATTTTAACAAGAAGGGAAACAACCATGAAGCGAAGCTTTGACTGTCGAAAAAGAATTATTTAAGTGTCAACTTATGTAGAACTAAAAACAATAATATTCATAAGTCTGAAAAGAATTTATGTAAATCTGTCGGAAAATAGCTTGAATACAAGATGCTTAAAAAGAACATTCTTACATTCAAGAGCCTCTACCATAGAGATGTTTCGCTTATTTTAATGCAAACATTCCAACTCTTTGAATATTTTTTTTCTTTAAAAAATGTACCTAAAAATAAGAAAATTTTATGATTTAGGTTTAAAGTTGTTTTCAAAATAGAAAAAAATCACAATTTTAAGTGGATTTATTATTACCTATAGACTTTTAATAACAATATAACTGCTTTTGTCTCATAATTGTATGTATCTTTTTACCAAGATGAAACCAATATTTCAATCCTAACATTCATAATTTTACCATCGCAGATATTACGGATGTAATGACCATAAAAGAAAAGCTTTATCTAAAGTATGTTTAAGTTATTATTGTTAACCATTTTTTTTGTTTAGGAGGCTCGAAGACGACAGCAATTAACGGGTGATCATATTGGGCCAGGGGGAGCACCGGCAGGAATGGCGGTTGGAGGCGGAATACCAGCTGATACAGCTGGCTTAACAGCTACTTCAAAACATTTACACAGCCAACAGTTGGCGGCTACTTACTCACCTGAAAGTGCACGACAGGTAATACTATTCTAAGTTACAGTGACGCTGGTCTATTCTTTAACCACCGACTGACAGATTCAGAGATTAAGACACGTGTCCCCCAAAGCCCAAGGCTTGCCTTCGGTAATATGAATTAATTTAAGTATACTTCTAATTTGATTTCTCGTATTCTTTCGAATCCGGTGGATAGGAACCGGTTCTCATCTATACGAAAAAACTATGTCTAGCATCGTATTATATCCAGCTTTCTACGAATATAGAAATGTACAATCATAAGATTAGAACCAGTTTTTTTTAGCCTGTGCCTTCGGCGATTATAATTGTACATTCTATATCCGCGGAAAGCGGTTTATAATACGATGAAAGAAATAACTATTCCGGCTCTAGTTTGACTAAAAAGATTTTCCACTGATTTAAAAACTACAAAAATACTCCCAATTAGTTCCATGCTAACTAAGTGTCCCAATTGACCAACGTCGGTGTATTTATATAAAGCTGCAGCTTATTATTTTATGTTTTAAAATATTGAATAATCAATGCTACCCATGTAATGGACAAAATTGTCCCAGTTTCCTTAAAATTTTATTTCTTTGCAAGATTGATTTGATTTAAATCATTGCTTTAACCTTTTGATAAGTCTAATTTGAGATCAAATAAATTGAGTTCAAAGCGTTAAATTTTGTACAAGTGTAAATTTTCCTAAGGCATAGAAAAATGTATAATAATTTTAATTTTTAGATCTATATTCAACGGAAAGATGGTGGATTTGGATTTACACTCAGACATTTCATTGTTTATCCTCCAGAGGTACGTACATTATATTTGATTCATTCGGTTCCAGGACAAACGCAGAAGTGACAAACGTCGGAGAAGACAAACGCAGGAGTGTGTAAAATATTAAGCTTATTAAGTATAAAGTATTTTTATACAACAGGTTAGATTAGGTTAAGATATTAATATACAAATAAGCCCCTGCAGGAGTTAGTCCTTTAAAAAACCTTTAAAATGAGTCCTTTAAAAAACCTTTAAAATGGTTTAAAATAGGTTAGGTTATGTTATGTGTCCACTCCGACGTTTGTCATTCCTATGTTTGTCCTAGGACCATTTTATTCTAGTAGCGCAGTTACTCTTACAAGGGTAGGTATGTTTGAAGGTCCACCACGGCACTCTGTTTAAGTTGCCTTATTGCAGTATCTAGAATCGACTGTCTAGATTTACCTATACAGCTTATTTGATTTTATGTATATTGTTGCAGCGCTCCACATTAAAAAAATATACCTATTAAAAACACCAGAAAAATATTTGCTACTTGCTAAAATTTGCAAAAAAAAAAGGCATGAATCATTGTTAAAATATCCTATAATGTTTTCACATCCTTAAATGTATATCAATGTCCTACATAGAAAAGCTTGAATTGAGATTTAGTAAAATTGATACCTTTCCAATTTTATACTAGTACTTTTAACCTATTGCTTTTAATATTAAAATTGAATGATTTGATAAACCCTTTCTCATGTTAGACCCTATCACTGCGGGAATCTCCTGATTTCACCTAAACTTGCCTAACATGGACAATACAATTACTGTTTCCCCAAACATTATATTAAAAGCTAAGGGGGGGGGGGGAGGGGAAGACGGTCTTAAAACAAAAATTGAATCTTGATTTGTTTTTAGGAAGGAGATACCAATGGGCCTCCAATATCTGAGCCAATGGACACAATCTTTGTCAAGTTTATCAAAGAAGGCGGCCCTGCTACACTTGCAGGCCTTCAAGTTGGAGACAGACTTATTTCTGTCAACAGAGAAAGTGTGGCCGGCCTCACGTATGCCCAGGTTGTACAGTTGATACAGAACACAAAGGGAATGTTGAGACTGGTGGTTGTTCCAGAAAAGGATGATATCCTCCAGGTTTACTTTTCTGAAATCGCCCAGGATCCCAAGACTAACACACGGTCGGATTCGGTGGTAACAACCAGCAGCACCCTTCCCCTACCTGGAGGAGGACCTGGAGCCCACCTTGGGTCCGGCTCCAGCAGAGATTCCAGCCCCTTTAGCTCAAAAGCTTCATCCGACCGATTTGGGGGAACATTGAATAGTGGTCATCACCCGGCGGCCGGAAGGTTTGACCAGGAGCCTTTATATGAATCTGTTGGCAATCCATCTTATGGAGGAAGCACAGAGCATGTTTATGCAACACCTGCCATGGCAGGAGGCTCTTCTGTATCCACACTTGGATCCCTGGGGGGCCTGGCTAAGCAGGGCTCAAATGTGCTGAGCAGTAAAGACAGTTTAAACAGTGAATCTAGTCTCAATCGTGTACAAACTCCTAGTCACCAGGTATACATACAATTCATTTGCACTTTTAACTTTATTTTGAATTTGTTTATTTTTTCTCACTTCTTTAATTTGTTTGCATTTTATACAAGTTTGGACACAGTTTTATGGGCCTAGAAAGTAAATAAAGTTAAAATTTTTTTTGTGCATATTAGGCATTTTGAGAAATACTTTACTGTCAATTTAAAACTTGATTTGTTTAATACCTTTCAATTACATAAAAGAAATAATTTCGGTCAAGGTTATATGACTAAATACAGTGTAGAAACTTTGAATTTATTTTAAATACGCATTTTTCACGTTTATTTAAAAAAATAACTAGGTAGGTATTTAAAACTAGTCTTATTTTTTTCTTTCAGTACAAAAATATAAGGACCATGGGAAAAAAACGAAGTTGTGGGTTTCGTCGTATATTCATAGTAGCTTTTCTCTTATTTCTAGCCTCTGCGGGTGGCTCTAACCATGCAGGGCAATTATTAACATTTACCTTGCCTAAAATAACCTATCAAAAGATATTGTGAAAATATGACGAAACCCGCTACTTCGTTTTCTTTACATGATTCAAAAATTTAATATTTCTTTTCTAGGACGATCAGATGATCGACAAGATAAAGAAAGACTGCGAGAAGAAAAAAGAATTCCTTGAGAAAGCTGTATATCCACCGTACCTGTCAGCTGGCGGCCCAGCTGTAAACCTGGCCGCCACAACAACCACTACAACGGCCAGCTCGACAGCTGGCACACCCAGCCTGTCGAGTCCACCGAAAGAGCTGGACTCGAATCCTTATGGTATTGCCAGCCTGGCCAATACAATGCCTCCTCCTAGGCAACAGAAAAAAGGTAAATATCGTCGTAGTTAACGAATTTAGCGTCCATGTACTTATGGGTCTTTTCTTATTAACTAAAATAGGCTAGTTGCAGAAGAATAATACTTACACCTAAATAATTCAAAGATGTAGTCTGTCCGAGATATGTTAAATTAGACAAGTTTCACTTGTCATTTTAATTCATCTACATATAAAAAAAGAATAATGATATGTGAATTAAACGTTTCATAATATTTTGTTATTCATTTGTATCTATTTTTAAATCTAATTTATTTTTAGAAGAACCTGCGGCCCCAGCTGCGGTGGCCACTAAAAACTTCTTTATGGACATCTACGCAAAGGAAGTGTCCAAAATGCAATCTGCGTCCAAATCTTCAGCACCTGCAAAGAAACGCAACTTTGATGCAACACAATTCAATACTTATGGTAGACCTTTGGGTAAGATTATTTTTATTCTAATTTCACATCAGAAATATCATTTTGATTCTTTTTACATTATATTGCTTTGGTAGTATTAGTGTATTATTTCATGTATGGGAATCATAAATATAACTATTGAAAAAAAATATTTTATCTTCACGTCTCCTATTACCTATCAGATTTTGTTTTTAAATTGCTACCAGAAAAAAATCTTTTCTTAACCCTTGCCTGAGCAAAGTATGGCATGTCACTTGTTATACTTTCAACTTTAATATGTGGTGCACAGTAAGATTTTGACCTTGATTCTTAATCTACAAAAATACAGGTATAAGTCCAATTAAAGTATGATAATGTCTCATATTGTTTAAATAGATTTTTAGTCATTATTCTAATATATTATTAAATGTCCTATGCAATTAAAAGCATTGTCTAATCAAATATAATACCTAAATTTTAGCTAAAAACTATCTGAAAACTCAAAAACTATGTACCTAAGCAAACAGAAGTACTGTGAAGTATTGTCATATGTATCTTATTCTTATTCTACTAGCTAACTCAAGCAGTGAATTTTTGTGGAGTATTGGAGACAAGGGAACTGGTGGTTATAGCGGTAGTTTTGTTTTCAAAAGTCTGGCTTCATTTCATACTTTTAGATCGTGGCTACTGCGTTAGTTATGGACATTCATGTCCTTGATTGAATAATGGATCATGGAAAGAAAACAAAGTAGCGGGTTTCGTCGTATTTTTACAGTAGCTTTTCTCCTATTTCTAGCCCCTGCGGGGGGAAGGGCCTCTAATCCTGCGGGGCGATCATTAACATTAACCTTACCTAAAATAATTAAAAGCTACTGTAAAAATACGACGAAACCCGCTTGGTACTGTGTTTTCTTTCCATGATCAAAAAAAATTATTGTTTTTAAATATGAAATGAAACAAGACTTATGTATACATGTAAATACTTCATGGTTTTAGATTTGTTAAATTTTAGGTGATTCTAGATATACATGAAACGTACCTAGCTATTAAACAAATTAGATTTAGATTTAGAGGTAACATATTGGCTATTGATCCTCAGAACAAAAAAGGTTCAGACTATTGAGTTCTTTTTAAACTTTTCTTTAGAAACTATCTGTTATTTATTATGTAGAAAATGAACCAGCTCCAATTGACAAGGAAGAGTCGGAACCAAGGCGACTGTCCATACCTGGCCTTGGCAAGATAGACCTTAAACCAAAATATATTAGAAATCCGTTTGAACGCAATAAGGATCCTCCCGCCTCCAGACCAATATCACGGTCACCATCACTTGATCCAGAACAAAGGTCGTCATCCACTTGTGATAGCAGCAGCAACAAGGATGATAAAACCTTTTCCGTCACTATGTTTGTCAACGAAAATGAAAAGAACAAAATTGTTGATATGATCAGCAAGGCTAAAAGTTTGATATCGCGCAAGGTTGAGAAGGTGATAGGTCGGAAGCCACGTGCTGAGGTAACAAACGTCGAGGCACTGCAAACTGTTCTTGAAACCTGGGTACATGATGAAGAAAAGGCTGCAGCTATTGAAGAAGAAGAGGAACGACAGCTTATTGAGGAGCAGGGAAATCAAGTATCAGACATGCGTGCTAGGGGTAAAAATCCGCCAGTCAACTATACACCAATTCCAGATGTTTCTGTGGAGGACAGTGACGAGACTGACACAATAACTGAGTGCTCACTAGTCTCTGATATGGAAGTAAAGCGTATTGGCAAGGAGCGCAGTGTTAGATCTCCATCCTTGTTGTATCCACGGCCATCACCAACACCTTCCATGACCCCAACAGGTGACAACGTGCCGTCACCCTGGAGATACAAGACTGACAATGAGCTGTATCCTCCGCGGCTGCGCCGACCCTCGTCACATTACGGCGCAGAAGCGAATGCTGCCAGCTCGCGGCCACCAAGCCGACAATGCTCACTTTCACCCTCTTTTTGCTCATCCCCTGTGTCATTCGAACAATCGGATGTTATTGAAGAAGAATCACCTACAGTAAAATCAGACGCTCCACCTGACAGAAACGCAGAACAGCCACATGACTCAGGCATGACGGAAGAAGAGCTGCGGTTGCAACGCGAGGTTGAGGATACATTTCGCCAATACATCCGCTACAGCCGGCCAGACTCATATCTTGTCCCAATCGGCGGGGTCTGGAAACCCGACCAGGACAAAGAAGACGACACGGAATATGTGAAGCCAAGGTCGGGGGAGGACCTGGACAAGGACAAGCCCAAGGCATTTCGTGCAAACAAGGGGAATAAGAACACAGCACGGAGAGACTCTGCAGCGTTGTCCCGACGGTCAAGTCAATCTGGAAGCGTCAAAGACGAGGAAGAAGGTTATCCTTGCCTGCCTGTGCCTCCCTTGCTGTTAAACCTCATTTTCCTATCCCAAAATCAAATCAACACCTTTATTAATATTCTTACCCATACTAACCATCCAATTTTAGCTAGCTAACACTTTTGAACAAATTGTTGTTTGTAATAAAAACGCTAGTTTATTTACTTGTGTGTGTTTTTAATCAGAAAGTTAATTCGTTACTAAAAAGGTACATAGTGTTGAACTTAAGAGTAAAATAACAATTAAAATAGAATCTTAAAGACATATTTAAAATGCTATTTGTGTATTACTAACATAACATGTGATGGTTTCCCTCAAACTACCTATTCGAGCAGTGATGCCCTTTTCTCCCTCCTTATTTTGAAATAATTGAAAATGAGGGGGGGGGGGGATTCGTTTTTTTGTTAATCAATTTAGGTCATTTAGGTTTGCTCATATTGGGTAGCCCCGCATGGGGTTATGAATATGAAATAAATTATCCTGACCCTATTATTATCAATTTATTACAAAAAATAAGGGGGAGGGTGGTAATGTTCTCAATGGGCTCTTTAACGGAAATCACCCAATCCTTATACTAAAGTAACAGGATGTTTGTCTGTCTGTGTGTCTGTACCGAAGGATCTCGCTAACCGCTGAACCGATCGGGTTCTCCCTAACAGGGTAGCTTCTCATAAGTCCCGGGAAGGTTTATAACTATTTTCTTGGGGGGTGGGACACCCCCAACCCTCCCAAAAATTAAAAATACCCCCCCAAAAAAAAAAAAAAAAAATTTTAACCCCCCAAAATATTTTTTAAAATTTTTCTTTTAAAATCTAAAATAAGAAATTGGGTTATCAAATTCGACTCCCCCCTCCTCAAGTGCCCCTAGAGGCCTCTAGGGGCGTAGCCGCTAGTGTCTTTATATACTATCAAACCTTTATTATATTTACAGGTTGTATTATTTAGAAACAAAATATAGTTCTAAATATTTTGAATAGAAAAAGATTTGAATTTGAAAGACATTTTTAGACGTTTTTTCCTTAACTTTTCTTTTCATCTCATTTCCATAAATAGAAGAAAAGAAATTAAGACTAAAAAAATATACAACACTGGGAATGTCAAATTTTCTGTTAGATTTTTATTTTAGTTTTCTCACAATGATCTAGATCAAATACAGAATAGAAAGATGGACAAAATTAAAAATTAGAATAAGAATGTCTAAATATTTTTACTTTCTTTCTGTGTAGCGCAGCTACTCTATTACTTTTTGATGCATGTTAAAGCTAAAATAACTGTTGTTTTATTCTAATACCAGCGGCTAAGCACCCAGAGGTCTCCAGGGGCACTTGAGGAAGGGAGAGGTTTTCTTGGCAGGTTAAAGGTACCTTCACTTAAAACAGTTGTAAAACTTTCCTGGACCTTTAAGAAACTTCACTGTAAATGAGAACCATATTAGTTAAGCGGTTTCCAATATTCTATTATAAAAAAGAGACAGGCATTATTTTAGCTCCGTTAATAACGGACATGATTGTCCTTTTTTCAAAATATTTAGATGACTATAAGCATTGTGTTGTTGGAATCATGGATCTAAAGGGATAAAACAATGGACGATAAATATATGTACATCCCCAATTATGATCCATAGAATTACCCATTCTGTAGATTACAATTAGAGGTTGACACGTTTTGGACACTCAACTTCATGAAACAACCACTCAAAAGTTCCTAATGGAATAATACACGGCAGCGATGTTGAAAAGAGACTATCCAAGGAAAAACACACAGCTCAATTTGTAGGAATATATTTCGATTAAATCACATCTAATCCTTGTCAACCTTCTATTAGTCTTTACTGTACAAAGGTTTGTTTAAAACAGAAAAAGTTCCTAAGGTTGATAAGCCAACGAATAAGAACACGTTCATATAAAAACTTTGGGGACTACTAACTAGTGCAATAAACAGCCCAATGTCCCCTCCCTCCCTGATTTGAAATATATAACTTTGTAAACACACTGAGACAGCTACCTACCTACACCTCAAAACAGATTCAGATCTTATGTTGAACTATTTGAATTATCCACGCTATGCTACGTCAACCTTACTTCTTTGCTTCTCTTGTTCAACTTAAAATAGAACAGACGCATTTATAGTAATACTTTAAAAACAAGGATTACAACATGCATAAAAGCGAAGCTTATAAATGAAGAATACAACGAAGGATAAATATAAAATGTCATGAATATAATAAAGTGTAAAATTGAAAGAGAAAGTTTTGGTATATCATTTAGTATTAAAGTAGCTGCGACCAGAATGTTGTGATCAAAATATACAACCATCAATCTCAGAATAATTAAAATATAATAAAAGCTGGCTTATAATTGTGAGTCATTTATGAGTCAAAATTGTAGGCTTTGGTCGGAAAATGTAATACAACAATAAGATGATTATTTCATGTCTATGCACTAATTTAGTCATTAAAGTAAATCTTATCAACCTTCCCCTAAATTTCATTGACTAACCCTTTTCTAGGGGAGGGGGGGGGGGAATTGAATCCCAGAATCCATTTTTAACATTGATAAAAAAGTAAAAAAATAAAATTTTCTTGGGCGATTTCTCTTGGGAGGGTGGTGGTACCCTCCCCGAAAATAGTCAAAAACCTTCCGGGACCTATGAGAAGGTACCCTGTTAAGGAGAACCCGATCGATTCAGCGGTTATCGAGATCCTACGGTACAAACAAACAAACAGACATACATCCTGTTACTTTAGTATAAGTTAAATGGAAGAAAAAATTATCTTCTCCTAAATATTTTAAAGCTCAACACGAACCGTAATTTAAACAATGTTAATTATTAAAGAAGATTAATTTATATTCAATTGGCCTATTCCTGTATCTCTGATATATATATGACTATTTTCAACTAATTGCTTCACATTTTTGAAAGTAAGGCCACTTTAATTTATTTTCACGACTTGCTTGTCCAGTAATCAATTCAATACCATTTTATGATACTAAAAAATTTTCTTTTTACAGAAGAACCAATATAATTGGAAAAGTATGTTGCGGATAAAACGATAAAAATTTAAGTTAACTTAAAATTTTTTTGTCTATAGTACTTTTCAATAAGAAATACACATATTTAGTGAATATTATCGTTCTACTACTATTTTTAAGCCTTAAAACACACACCTTCACGGATTCTACCCGCAACCTACTTTTCCCTTTCTCATAGAAAGACTAAATAAATATTTTTTTATTAACTTAGTTTTATGTAGTTTTTGTGTGATCATTAATTTAGATTTTTATTTAAATCACAAATTAATCTTGTTTAAATCATTGTATATTTTACAAGTTTTTATGACGTTTTTGCAGTAGGTAATATGTCAATAACAATATTGTTTATTTTTAGGTTACCGTAGCGGCGGCCATTTCTACGAAACGGACAGTTTTTCCAGAAACAATTTTGTGATTATTGGGACTCGATCCCTACATTGTGAGCCACCAAATACATATGAGAGGCCACCTGATCCACCTCCCCCAGGTAAGAACATCTTTTTGTTGCTGTTCTAATAAAACAAAATAATAACATTTTTGTCGAAAATTTGCTTTCTCATATTTTTGCTTCAAACCAAACAGTTGATTTATTGCCATTGACCTAACCCTTTAAGCTTCGTGACAAAGCCAGTGTGGCTCAGTTTTTCAACAATTATGTTATGTTTCTACCCGCATGATCCTATTCCCTATTGATGTGAATTTCATAATCATCAGTGATGCTGATCTGTATAGAACAAGTCAGGAATTAAAGCATTTTTTTCATAATGGATATATTATTACTTGGATTATCATGTTCTCTAATAAAGTGGAAAACGCAGCGGGCTAATTTAACGATTCCCCACTTCCACCCCTTTTACTCCGTCTACTCCCATTCTACTGGATGAACAAACTGGCCAATAGGGTAGTTCAGTTAGCAAACTAAATTGACGACAATTTTCTCCTGTGATAATATCCACGTATGTTCTATATCCATTTTTTTCATGCATCCTTTTTTACCCTGACGGATCAACATCACAAGATAACCTAACCCCTATTGCCTACCTATTATCCCCTATTTTTGCTTATCCACACCTGATTTTTTGTTATTTTATGTTACATGTGTGTGAGTTTTGTTTAACTTTGGTATTTATATTCATATTAAGACATTAAAGTAAAACATTAAAGGGAGAAGGCCTTTCCTGAAGGCTCTGTTCCGACTTTCAATTAGATCTACGAATATCAACGAATAGCGTCGGGAATATTAACACAGCGCAGTGGCTACAAAAAAGCATAAAGCAATTTGCTAGCAGACGAAAAGGGTCCTGATCAGGGGGATCCAAGTGGATGTCTGGTTATACATCTATACTATAGATTTATTATTAAGACCCTGCCCCTCCCTCTGAGTCTCCGTTAGTTGAGGCGGATGAGAAAACTATTGAGGATGATGTTCCAGGTATGGTTGGCCAGAGTAGCTGGCACTGTGTGCCCATAGCAAGAGTGGATAATAGCATAGCATCGCATCGTATTATAGTCAACTTTCCGCGGATATGAAAATGTATAATTATAAGGATAAAACTAGTTTGTTAGCCCCGATGGCCCAAGCTAAGAAAACTGGTTTCAATTTTATTATTTTTATTTAAATTTTCGTGGAAAATTGTCTTTAATTTGATGCTATACATGATTTTTCCGTGTGGCTTAGAACCTATTCTAATCCAACGGATATTGATATGCTTCGAATTCAGACTGGAATGTACATTATTGTTTTTTTAAGGAAAGGATTTTCTTGCATCTTTATCTTGAGGTTTCTTGTTTTTTTTTGCTTTTGATCCAAAAGGTTTTGAAGGATTTTCGATTGTTAAGTTTAATTTCTATGTTCTTTTTGATTCCATTTTTTCCAAATCTGGAGTATTTATCCACTAAGCTAGGTTAACTTTTGTGCTAGATTTTGGTAGGTATACTTGTACATTTTTATTCAAGCTAATATTCTTACTTAACAAGTCTAAAATCTTTAGAATAGAGTTATAGTTTTTGTATTAAATATATACCTTATTAGTGTATTTATCTAATAAGATCGGTTACCTTTTGTGTTCGATATACGTACATTTTTAATCAAGCTAATATTCTTACTAAATAAGCACGTTAAAATAGAGTTAGAATTTTCATATTAAATATTCAACAACACAATGAACAATTATTATAATTATAAGGGATTATAATTTAGTTTCCAGTATTGCTTCGAAACCGATTAATATCCGCTGGATTAGAACCGGTTCTGAGCCATACTGAAAATTCATATATAGCATCGTATTACGTCAATTTTTCACGAATATTAAAATAAAAATCATAAGACTAATACCAGTTTTGTTAGCCTTCTGCCGCATAGGGCTAACAAAACTAGTTTTAATCTTATAATTTTTTATTTTGATATCAACGGATAGCTGTCTATAATACGATGCAATATACAACTATTCTGGCTGTACATATTGTATAAGCTATTTTTCTTCTAACACCCAGACACCTAAATATTAAAAGTTAGACTTTACTAGAATCTCTCATAAATATTTAGCAATTTTTTCATCAAGTCTACATTGTGACGTCATTTCATTCTCCCCCCATGTAAATATTTTACCCGAGAAAAGATATTTATATTGGGCTTTATGTAGATATAAAGTTGTAAATTAGACATGAATAAAACGTTTTTAATATCATTTTTAAGTTTTAGAATTAGTATACAAAGATTTTTTATAAAATCATAAATATCTCTACTTTATATATTAACAAAACAAGGATGACAACATCAATAAGTAGCAAAGCACAAAAATCGTGGCTGGAAATACGTACCAATACTGGAATACGACAAAGTTAAAGTTAAAGTAAATTACATATGAGATGCTCAGAACAATAGGTAATTTTTAATTATACTGTCATTTCAAAAGAATGAAAATCGGACAAAAAACACCAAAGATATTAGGAAATATGTAAAAATATAAAAATAGCCAAATTTTTGCTAAAAGACAAAAGACAGTCCAACCTCCATGAATGTTTCATTAAACGACGGGAAGTTTAATTTAGATATACATAACCCAAAAAAAATTGATAATCATAAATACCATAGTTATGGTGAAAAATATAAAAATAGCCTAAAACCTGCTAAACCTTCTATCTGTCGTAGGAGCCAAAAAAATCACGTTTCCCCCACTTTGTCTCAGACAGACGGACGGACGGACGGACATTTCGAATTATAGAGTAGCTTCGCTACTAATAACAAACAAAAATCTTAAATTTATGTTAGGCATAAGAATAATTTCATTTTTATAATACAAAAATACTAAATAGTATTACTATTAACTAAATGATTTAATTTTCTCTTAACAGAAAATACAAGATAAGGAAAATACCTTCTTGACTTAAATATAGCGTTTGTCGCAAAAAAAAATGTTTTTGAAAATAGTATTGATATGTTTTTGTTTTGCCTATGTACACGCTTAGAAAGGGAGAAAGATTGATTGTTTTCGAGGCAACAAGCTTTTACATTGTACGTCCGCAGGGAGGGAGGGGACATTGGGCTGTTTATTACACTAGTCCCCAAAGTTTTATAATAACGTTTCTTATTCTCAACAACTTTGGGGACTTTGGGATTGGTTGGTTGTCTAAGTCAGGTATTCCAACATTTCATCCACTAATTGTAATTACAAAGGGGGTAATTTTGTGTATGATAATTGGAGATGTACATCAATTTATCGGCCATTGTCTTATCCCTTTAGATCCCTGGCACGTGCGCCCAGCTATGTTTTTTCCCTTTGAATACAACAATTTTCAAAGAATAAAGACATTATTCAAGTCAAAAGTTTGACGTGAACCAGAGAAAACATTTGGCAAATTTAGTCCCCAGCTCAACACACTGGCTAACTAACTAACTAACCCTTCTTCTGTCCAGACGTCAAATATTGTTGTAGAGATATGATATGATAGAAATTGATAAATATCATGTTGGGTCACACACTCTCACACACACACACAAAAGTAACATAATTAATGTTCATTCTTACTAGGGATCTAAAGGGATAAGACGATGGTCGATAAAATGATGTGAAGCCTTTTGTAGAATATAATTAGTGGTAGAAATTTATGGGCACTCAACTTAATGAACCAACCAATCAAATTTAATAAAATTCCCCAATGTTTGCGAGCCAATGAACAAGAAAACTTTATTACAAAACTTTGGGGACTAGTGAAATAAACAGCCCAATGTCCCCTCCCTACCTGATTCTTTCAGACTTATTATTTTGTTCTAAGCTAAATTTTGAACAATTTAGAAATGTGTCCTCCAAAGAAAGAAAATAAAGTTTAAAGATATATTAGTAAGTAAGAATTAAACTTAAAGACATAAATCAACTTGGGAGGTCATAAGTTGAAAAGATCCAAGGGTGAAGGGATAGATCATTTGGGATATATTTAGAGAGAGAGATGTTTATTGCAATAGTCCCCAAAGTTTTATTAAGATTTCTTATTTGTTGGCTTAACAATTTGGGGACTTAAACTAACTTTGATTGGTTGGTTTATTACGTTGAGTGTTAAAATGTTTAAACCATTAATCTTAATATACAGAAAGGGTAATTTTGTTTATCAACATTTGGGATTTACATCAATTTATCGGCCATTGTCTTATCCCTCTTGTTCCCTGCTTAAATACGAACTTTGGTTAAGTTATAAAATGGAGCGCAATTGTTCTCTCCCTCCCTGGCTGTCATAAGTATTTGAAGGTGTGAGAGAAGTAATTTAGCAAAGGGATAACAAGTAGCTTTTTTGTCATTAACAGGGGCAAAAGTTAACATTTTATTAGAGAAAAAAATCCATGAAAATGCTTTTAAATGGACGTACGGACTTTCTGGTAACAATTATAGAGTTGCTACGCTTCAGAAGTCGTACCTAACTATTATAGGAATCATCACAAAAAGTTTGAAATCCATAGGACAATTATAACATGTCTAAATTACGGACGGACGGAAGGACCGGCCCTAATTATAGAAAAGCTTCGCTTTAAAAAGATAAAAGATGACAACACATGACATGAGAGTGTAGCAGATACACTTCTCATCCAAAAGATAACAAGAGAGGAAAAAGGATGCAGGAATCTAAAGGGATAAGACAATGCCAATGAATTGTGTTCACCTCCCCAATGATGATGCACAAAATTACCTCTCTGTAGATAACAAATTGTGATTGAAATGTTTGTCCACTCAACTTAATTAGGTAATCAAGCAATCAAAATCAAGTCCCCAAAGTTGTTAAGTCAACGAATAAGAAAATGTTCATATAAAACTTTGGGGACTAGTGTTCCCTTACTTCCTGAAAAGGATGTCATACTGTTTCTCTTATTCTTAAAGAACAGGGAAAATTATGTCCATAAGAAGCACATCTAAAGCAAGCAATAAAATATAAAACTAAAATATAAAATTACTTCACTAGAGGCCTCTAAGGGCACTTGAGGTGTTTTGGGCCTGAATTCGACCCTCAACTTTATTTTTTTATTTTCGTTTTAAAAAAGAATTTTTTGGGGGTGGTAAATAGCTCTAATCCTTCCCAGGACCCATGAAAAGCTACACTGTAAAGGGAAACCGTATCGGTTAAGCAGTTTGCGAGATCCTTCGCTACAAACAAATAGCACCTTACTACTTTATATTATAGGACATCTTAACAACGTATCGTTGTTCGAGTTAATCACCAATTTGGGTTTTTAAAGGTGGGGGTTGTAATTTGCCCTCTTTTCAAGGTTGCAGCTTTTTTGCTTGTGACATATATAAGGATCTACGGACATAAAATAATTGCAAAGTAAGCTGTGCTACTAATAAGGGGGTGATTATAGTTTTCCCAGACACATGCCAGCCTTCAATTATCCTTATAATACAACAGTTTTAAAAACTTTGATTGATTTTTTTCACTAAAATTAAAGGTCATTAGTATATTGTCCATATTTTATTTCACCGTTAGAATTACAGTTCATTCTAGAAATGGATATAGAACTAATATCATGATTATCTTATTATTTAATTGGATGAATAATATTTAAAGTCATATTATGTTTTAATTCCTAAATAAACTAGAAAATATAAAAAAAAAATTGTTTGTCAAAGAATCATTAAAAATAAATAGATTTTAGAACATGCACAAGCTAAAGTTTTGTATTAAAAATTAAAAAAAAAATATAGATACATAGATTCTGAAAATTTTAATATGCAACTTTTTTCAGAAGTACCCCCTCCCTCTCCTCCAAAGTTAATACCAAATGAAAAGCCGGAAGGTAATGGAAAGGAGATTTGATACTCCTAAAATAAATAGGGTTTAGCTTTTAATATATAAATAGCCTTAGTAATATTCATTTATGTAATTTCAGCTTAAAAATTTTTTTTTTGCCTAATAACTCGGGGAAAGTTAGAATGATAAAAATGTAAAGCGTAGGTTTAAATGCACTATAATATACGATTGCAATGAGCGTACAGAAAGGGTGTTTATTGAATGGGGGGGGAGAGAATACCCTCATGATGTAGTATGGGAGAAGGGAGCCAGTAAAACATTAGTTTTTCTTTAATAAACCTAGCTAAAAATTCGTTTCTACCCCTTAATTTTTATTTACTGCAGTACATATGAAAGAATTGTGAACCCCCTTGGTAAAATCCTATGAACGCGCTTGAAAGTAAACCTTGTATATATGATTATTTTGCCAGGGATCTAAAGGGATAAACCAATGGTCGATAAATTGATGTACATCCCTAATGATTATACACAAAATAACCCCTTTTTTATATTACAATTAGTGGTTGAAACGTTTGGACACCCAACTTAATGAAACAACCAATTAGAATTTGAATAAAGTCCCTAAAGTTGTTAAGCCAAAGTATAAGAAAACGACATAATAAAACTTTGGGGACAAGTGTAATAAACAGCCCAATGTCCCCTCCCTGCCCGGATTATTTTGCAACTGTACATGAATCAGCACTTAATCATAATGACACCAATGCTACTAACAACTTTCCATTTTCGCAGAATTAATTCTCATTTGCACCTCTCATTTTCTGATCAGGGAGGGAGAGGACATTAGGCTGTTTATTGCACTAGTTCCTAAAGTCTTATAAAAACGTTTTCTTATTCGTTGGCTGAACAACTTTTGGGACTTAAATAAAAGTTTGATTGGTTGTTTCAGTTAGTTGAGTGTCCAAAAGTTTCAACCACTAATTGTAATCTACAAAAGGGGATGATTTGTGTATCATTATTGGAGATATACCTAAATTTATCGGCCATTGTCTTATCCCTTTATATCCCTGGATGCAACCATTCATTTTCATTGGTCAATCTTGGTTCTTGCAGATGATGCATAATCTACTTTTTAGTAGTGCAGTTGTTATTCTGTCGACTTAGTCTGTTCTTCTGTCTGTCTATTTGTATATCTAGCAGCTGCGCTCCTAGTATCTAGATTCTAGAAGTTATATATTCGAAGGAGTAATGAAAGTAGAAAAAGTAGCCTAAAACCAAATTTATATATCAGAATTAAATAGACTAAAGCCAAACTTAGATTTAAGAATGAAATAGACTAAAACCATCCATAAATGGGAGAAATCTATCTGTTAAGTAGTTATCGAAATCTTTAGCTACAGACAATAAAAGTCTTACTTGAATTTACTAATGGCATACCTTGTTCCAGTTTAAATGTAATACTTAGTGTTTTATTGACAAAAGATACCTTTTGAACCTACTTTTTATACCTACTTATTTACATTTATTCTAAAAAAAATTCTATATTCTTACGATAAAAAACACTTTTCTGTTATTTTTTAAATGTTTTAGGTTGTTAATTCTGTGCAATTTGAAATAATAGGCCTTAAAATTGCATATGTTGTTCTTTATGACCACCATGGGCGAAGACAAATTTCTTTCTTTTGATATTCCTTACGGTTAATATGTTGTACAAATGCATGACTAAATATCTGGTGGCTTACAGTGCTGAGAACAGTTACAACCTAAAATGACCATATGCATACTTTGCATATGCGGGGTGCCCCGGATAAATTGTCAAAACTTTAAACTTTGCTTATAAATCATCAGCTGAAGGGAAAATTTATATCCAATGTTTTTAATATCTGCCTTAATCACAGCATTTAGAAGTATACCTAACTTAAAATAGGTCCTTCTTTTTTGCTTAGATTTTCTTGCAATCCTTACCCACATATTTTCTAACTTGGAAACTTTAACTTCATTTTTGGTGTGTTTTACTATCTTAATTTTTTAAAGTTTCCTTTTAGTTGCATTTGTAAATGACTTGTTCATGATTAGGGGGACTTTATTCTATGGGTAGTAAAAATTATTAAATTAAAGCAAGTTATGTTATCCTCGAGGGGCAGAAAGCCCGGGATAACAAAACTAGTATTAATTTTATGATATTTATTTCAATATTCGTAGAAAATTGTCTCTAATACGAAGCTATACATGAATTTTCAGTAAGGCTGAGAACCGATTCTAATCCTGTGGATATCAATCAGTTAAGACAAAAGTTAAGACAACGTTAGTGTTATACCCTGTATTTTCTTGGGGGTAACCAAACATTCCACCAGATTTTTCAGCGCAGCCTTGTGCAAATTTGTAATTTTTCTCCCAATACAATTTTTACGAGTAATTTCTTTGATATTTGATTTCTTTAAGTCAATCCTTTAATTGTTTATATTTTATATTTGTTTATATTTAAAATAAACAAACTTGCATTTCTGAGAACTAAAATGTACTTTGGTTTAGGTTTTTTTCTGTATAAAAAACGTATGTCTTTCTGTCTGTCTGAATATTAAGATCTCTAAGATGTCTAAACTGATTATGCCGTTAATTTCAAGATAACTACCTTGCTGGGATGTTTATTATAAAACACTAGCGACTACGCCCCTAGCATCTAGTGACTCTGAAGGACTGAGAGGGACTATAAAATAGCTTAAAACCAATCTAGTACTTAATAAAATCTGAAAATAAAATAACCTAAACCCATCACAGGGTCTGTATGAAGCCTTCCTAAAATAGAGAACCCAATCGGTTCAGTAGTTGTTACGATTTTAAGGTTTAGACAACAAAAAAAACTTACTACTTTATATAACAGGATAAAAAAGGGACGCAGCCGTTGATTTTTTGTTATTAATAGCTTGGCACAGTAAGCCTGTAATTTTTAAGAAACTTAAATAATTTGCAAAAAAAATTACTTTAATACAGCTATTTTTACTGAAACTTTTGTACAGAATGTTAATTATAGGGTAGCAGTTGTTATCACATAATAATGCTTCAAAACTTTCTAGTTTTTTTTATCTTAAGTTCATTTATATTGGATTAGAAACATAGATTAATTCAGGGAGGAAGGGGACATTGGGCTGTTTATTACACTAGTTCCCAAAGTTTTATATAAAAGTTTTAATATTCGTTGGCTGAACAACTTTGTGAACTTTTATTGATATTGATTGGTTGGTTCATTACGTTGAGTGTCGTAACGTTTCAACCAGTAATTGTATTCCACAGAAAGGGTAATTTTGTGTACCTGTTATTGTCTTATCCCTGCAGATCCCTGGATTAATCTTATTTTTTTTAGCTTTGAGAAAATACAGAAATATACTCTGCCCCTGGTGACAAATGTTTTTACCAATTACATCACCATTTATCAAGATTAAATCTTATTTTCCAAATCTCACCACCTCTTTAACTCTTGTTTATCTGATGTAAATGTGTGTGTGTGTGTCAGCTATTAAGTTGGGAAAGGGTAGAATTGAAGAAATACGTAATTTTTAAGTTTTGTTACATTTTTTTTTATTTTTCTTTTCGATTTAAAACATTATACCTAAATTCTTAAAGAATCACTAGAAAATCAACATTTTATGTAATTTTGGGTCATTTCTTTTTGGAGGAGGGGGGGGGGGGGTCATCCTAATTCCCAGGTTAATAGCCTTAAACAATGGTATAGCAAGTTGTAATATTCCCTGAAAAACAAATCTATCAAACTTGGAATTAATTTAACTATCGTTTACCCATGACACAGGGGGGAAACAAGATAAAAACAATTGATATATCGCTTTTTTTTATATCATTTCACGGCCGATAAATTGTGGTCCATTCAGTAGGAGGCGAGCTTGCTGATATGGTTACTCGGAAAAAGACCCAGGGAGGGAGGGGACCATGGGCTGTTTATTACACTAGTCCCCAAGGTTTTATAATGTTTTCTTTTAATTAAAATCTCACTCTATGGACTTATATACTAAATTTTGATTGATTGGTTCATTAAGTTGAGCGTTAAAATGTTTAAACCACTAATTGTAATCTACAGAAGGGAAAATTTTGGGTATTATTATTTGGGATGTACACCAATTTATCGCCCATAATCTTATCCTTTTAGTTCCCTGGCCAAGACCATCATTTACACTGTAAATACGACGATGATAAGGCTTCCAAAATGAGTCATGTGCACAGTTGAATTATTTCTATGGAAGGAGGGGGGGGGGGGGGTTGGAAGGCAGTTTTATAGACCAAAAACGGGCGGATTTTTGCTTTAATATTAGTTTCATTTTGAAGGCCTTTAAGGGATTGAGTAATACATTACAAGTTTTTGTGGTTTAAATTTGTCAGTCTTACTTACTTAAGTGTAAAGATGAAAAATATAAAATGAAGACTAATTGAGATAACAAAACTTATTTCATAACTATGTGTTCGACAATTATGATTCTAACCTTTATAGCCATCACAAATCAAAATCTTATCTTAGGATTAGTGAAATTTTAGCTCCTGATAATAAAATAATCTGCTAATACATATATTTTATATAAAGGCGTGTTTTGTGTTTGGTTTGTTGTGCAAGTTCCACCCGTGTACGTTGTGAATGCGCGTGCGCGCAGTTTAGTTTTGTGTCCAGTGTAGTGTAGAGGTGTGCGTTCATCAGTAGCATACAAACTTGGCTCTCCATTCTGAGGTCAACTTGTTCAATTCATCGATTTCTTTTTTTACAAAACTAGTGATGAAAAGGTTACTGAAGTTGGATTTAAAGTGATGAATATTTTCCAAAAAAATATATCATTATGATTCTAATGATTTTATATAAAGAAACAAATATGTACATTGTACATTGAAATTAGTGCACATTATACAAATTTTTGCATGAAACGGATTTTTTTATTTAATTTTAGTGTGTGAAGGTTGCTATGAATGTCAGCAGCCAGTGTACACGTTCCCCGCCGCCGTTCCCGTGGTACCGGGGCCGTACTGTCCAGTCTGTGTACCTGTGCCTGCTGGCTGCCTGCATTGCGCCAGCATGACAATGTCGCACACCGCCTCGCCGTATCACCATAACCACCAGCATGTGCCGCCGCCGCCTCCCGGCGTGCACCAGCACCTGCATCATCATCATCAACCGTCCCCGCCGCCGCCCGCACGTCCCTCCACCCTGCCGGGTCTGTTGACACATGATGGAGGACCACGTGACAGTCCTCCAGCCTCCAGACCTGTCCCCTCACAAACCACCCCTGTACATATGCACCCAGATCCCAGTACAGGTGTTAACCCTTTTTTTGTTTACATTTTTTATATAGTTTAGTTTGATTTATAGTTTTACTTATATATTTCAAGCAGGCTCTTAGAGTCAAAATTCTTAGGTAGGAGCGGGCAATGGCTAATAAATTATTCTATACCCCAAAATTACATAAACGAACAGGGGGAAGAATTTATTTATCTTCCATTGTCCAATCCCCGTATTACTGGATAATATAACAAATTCATTTTCTTGTTGTCTCTTTATATTTTATATTAAAGCAAGATTTAAAAGAAAAAATAACTTTAAGAGCCTCCTTTTTGTCGACTTATGGTAATAAACAAGCGGGAAAAATGCCAGTAAAAAGACCGCAAATATATTTTCTTTATTCTAACTGCACTACCTCCATAAGTGCAGCTTTGTGCATGTATTAATAAGGGTTCTTTGTCTTGTTTTTTGGGGCAGGATATCATTTATATATTTTAAAGGGTGTTTAGTTCTAACTTCATGTATAGATTTATTTAGATTTTTAATTTCATTTTTTTGAACAAGAATAATTTTATCATATAACAGTGCAACAAGACAGGGATTTAAAGGGATAAGACAATGGTCGATACATTGAGGTACTGTACATCCCCAATTATGATTCACAAAATTTTCATTTCGGTAGATCACAATGAGTGGTTTTTATATGTTTAGACACTCAACTTAATGATCCAATGAAGAAGAAAGCGTAATCATAAAAATTTAGGGATTTAATAATAATCCCGACTTCCCCTAGCTTTCAATTATAGTGTTAAAAAGAAAAATATAAAACTAAATTTTTGGGAGGTGTAATTTCTTTTGGGAGGGTGGTAATACCCTCCCTCAAAACAATTCCCAGGACCTATGAGAAGCTACACTGTAAAGGAGAAGCATATCGGTTAGGCAGTTGGCACACAGACAGACATACACACAGAGATCCTATTACTTTATTATGAGGATTTAGTTAAACTTTGACTGAATATATATAATATTTTTAAAGCTATCAAAATAAATGTTATAAGTGTATGATGAACAATACATACACATTACACACACAAACATAATAATCAATTCAAACTGTAATGTGATACTAAGATTTTACAGGTGATTTCATTTTATTTTATTGCCTCTTTTTAGCAGCACGTAGCAACTCAATAACTGATTATTGACGTCAGTTTATTTGTATCTAATGGCTAACCCTAAAGACTCTAGGGGCTTTTAAGGGAAGGAGGCGGGGGGAGTAAAAAAGTAAAAATGGGCATTTCTCTTGGGAGGGTGAAGGAACTCTCTCCAAAAATAGTTTTAAACATTCCCTGGACCTATAAGAAGCATCACTTTAAATCAGAACCACATCCGTTCAGTTGTAGCAACTCTGTAACTGATTATTATATTAACGGCTGCACTCTAAAAGGACTCTTGGGGCTCTAAAGGGAAGGAGGGCGGGGGTAGTCGCCTTTTCACTTTACATTTGAGTTTTTTTTAAAGTAAAAAAAAAGAGTATCCCTCTTGGGAGGGTTGAGGTACCCTCTCCAAAAATAGTTATTAAACTTCATTTGAGCTATAAAAACCTCACTTCAAAGGAGAAACGTATCGGTTCATTATTTAATGTGATCCTACTATACAAACATACAATTAGTCAGACAGACATCCTGTTAATTTTATATAGGGATGATTAAATAGAATATCTTATATTTTTAATTTAAATTTCCTATTATTATGGTTATTTTTTACTTAACATGTCTTGCTGCGCTACCTATGCTCTTATTAATTCTAGTTTTGAATTAAAAGCTTGATAGGTATAAAAGTTAAAACTAATTGTAGTATGTATGTGTTCAGTCTATCATTACAGGTTTCATGTGAATAATGATTCAAGTAATTTAATTATTTTAATTTTCACAAAACAAATATTCTTTCATTTTAATTACAATTGTTTTTTTTAATTGAAATTGATGGTATTTAACGTATTTAATGGCGCAACTTCTTGATAAAAATGTCTTGAAGCGTATCTGTTCTATGATTGACTTACGCAGTCTGTTCATAATAGTCATTATTAAGGGCTAGTATTGTGTTTTAAAAGTAATTCTTTAAAAAGATACTAATTTTAATGTAAAATGTCATCCAGTCAAATTACTTACATAGAGGTCTAAATGGATACGACAATGGCCAATAAATTGATGTACATCCCCAATGATGATACACAAAATTAATCCTTCTTTGGATTACAATTGTGTTTGAAACTAAATGAACCAACCAATCAAAATTCCCCAAGGTTGTAAAGCCAACCAAGAAAACGTTATTATAGGACTTTGGGGACTGGTGTAATAAACAGCCCAATGTCCACTCCCTCCCTGCTAAGTACTTGAAGTTGATTTTTTTATTCATTATTTTAACTTGAAATATATACAAATTTGTCTGAATGTAATTATCTGCATGTAAGTACTAAACTCAGTTCGGGGAACTTAATTTTATAATGATAATTATAATATAATATAAACATTAGGTAGTTCTTTTTCTGTAACAATATCAAAGGGAATGTTCTATGAAATAATAGATAACTTTTTTCTGTATAGCTTTTCGAAACCGATTAATACCCGTTGGATTAGAACCGGTTCTTAGCCATACTGAAAAATTTTATATAGCATAGTATTGCAGGCAATTTTCCACGAATAGTAAAATAAGAATCATAAAATTGATACCATCTTTGTTAGCCCATTCGGCCCCTCATGGTTTACAAAACTGTTTTTAAGCTTAAAATTTTTTATTTAAACCGCGGAAAGTTGTGATGTAATTATCATAATTATAAGAGTTAAATTTTTCACTAATGCTAAATCATAAAACTATCCATTTTAAATTTATTTGAATATAATACATATGTTAATTGTAGTATTAAGTGTGGAATGTTTTTGTTTAGTGTACAGTAGTAGATTTGAACCTTGTCAAACTAACACCATCACCTCCTCTCTTTATGACGAGACTGAGGTTGTCTACAGGAGGAAAGCCTCCATTAAGCGGGGTAAGTTTTTTCCAGTATGGCTTCGAAACCGCTTAATATCTGCTGGATTAGAACCGGTTCTAAGCCTTACAAAAAAATTACATATCGTATTATATCCAGTTTTCTACGAATATAAAAAAGTACAATCATAATTTTAAAACCAGTTTTGTTAGCCCGTGCCTTCGGCATCTTTTAGCTAACAAAATTGAATCTAATCTTAAAATTTACATTAATATATCAGCGAAAAGCTGTTTATAATACGATTCAATACATAACTATTATGGGTTTGGGTTGATTAGGCTTATTATTGCATGTTTTAATTGCATGGTAATCTGTTTTTTTTTTAAATAAACCAACATATTGGGTCATTATTAGTTAAAAATTTACATTCTTTTCTGCCGAAAATTTCCCTCATTTCGTCCGGCTAAAACCGGTAAAAATCTTAAGAAAATCTGCCATTCATAAATAAAAATCATAGGCCTATTCCAGTTTTTTTTTTGTTGGCCTTGGCGGTCGATCAACAAGTTAAACATGCAAGTAAAAAGTAAAAAATGTTTTTAATTTTAGTCCACTGTTTTTGTTGTATTTTTTCAGAATTCTTCTAGCTATAAAAAAAATTTTAAATTAGCATTTTTTTTAGTAACAATACTAAACAGTCGATAAGTGTTTAAAACTTGCAAAAATCTAACTTACTTAATACTCAAATACTTTTAAAAGTTAAGTTTGTGTATGTTAAAGTTATTTATTATTTGTTTGCATGCCCAAATGGGGATTCAAATCATAAATTTTACATTTCTAATGTTTTTCTTTGTTTTTGCACATTTTTTTGCAATGTATGTAGTACGTTGTATTGCAACGTAATGACTTAGTGGAAATTTTAGTGAATGACTAATACGACATTCTGTGCATGCTTGCTAGGTTAAAATTTTGTTCATTAGTTTTATTAAAAAAAAAAATTTATCTACTAGACATAAAATTTGCAAATAGAAAAAAGCTTAGCTATATATATAACAGGGATGACAACATACATAAATGCCATGCTCAATCAGATAATAGGGACAGACTGACATTGACAAATTTAAAGCAAGCTATCGTAGATTTTTAAATGTTTAATATGACAGTACTTTAATTTTGTAACGTTATTATAGAGATGTTACAGAATGTCTAATTGTCTTATAAAAAAGGCTATAAGCACATGTTAAAAATGTACAATCGGACTGGTAATGGTTATTGAGTTTGATTCTCCTTTAAGGTTTGATTCTCCTTTAAGGTTTGATTTCGTTCAAACGATTCTAACACGTCTAGAAACGTGAAGAGTTAAATTTACAGACATACTGACACAACCTAAACGCAGGAAACCTATGCAAAGAAGTAAAAAATCTTGTTTAAAATGGACGTACAGACTTTCTGGAAACTATTGAAGAGTTGCTACGCGTCCTCAATCGTACCTAAACATTACAGGAATCACCATGCAAAGCTTGAAATCAATAGGACTATTCTAATTAACGAAAATACTAACCGTTACGGACGGACAAACCCTAATTATAGAGAAGCTTTGCATTAAAAAAAAAACTAAGAAATTATTTGTGTAAATGATAATTGGTATTGAGTGTGAATATCGAACATTTCAACATTCCTCACATATTTCCCCTGTAAATATGATGTCAGCTCAAACTAAATAAGATTTTAAGGTGGAAATTTAAAGGAATCTCTCTCTCTTGAGTAGAGGACATTTTAAAAAGTTATTCGACCGATCTTTAAAGATTTTTTAAAGGTTAATTTCAGCAGTAAAAAGTTTAAAATATTATTAGTTATTTATTGCATCGTATTATAGACATCTTTCCACAGATATTAAAATTAATAATTAATAAAACCAGTTTTGTAAGACCCGAGGGATCGAATGTCTGGGTTAACAAAACTGTTAGTTAATAATTTTATTTAAATTTCGTGGAATATTGTCTGTAATACAGATGCTGTACATGATTATTGAGTATGGCTGAGAACCGGTTCTAATCAAGTGGATGTTTATCGGTTTTGATGACATACTGGAAAATAATATTTTGTCCCTACCTTTTTTCTTCAAAACTTTTAGAATTTTATAGCATTTTTTTGCATTTATTTGTTTCATGGCAATTTACAATGTTTTAATTTTTGTTAATTGTTAAGACTCTGATGCAGAGAGAAACCTGCGCCGTGTGTCCTACCTCCAGGCCACTAAGGATGACAGGATGGATACGGAAGAAAAGTAAGTGACTACATTTCATACATTTAATAATTTGGGACATTTTAGTCTTTAAGATATGTTTCCAACGACAAGGAAATATGGGAAAGAATACCTAGAATGGAAATGTTGAAAAATTTATCAACAAAAAAGCACATATAATTTGAAAATATAACTGGTTTTAAAGAAGTTTCTACTAAAATATGCAAGAACTATCATTTGCTTTGATTCCATTAAAATTGATTGTTTTTATATTGGTTGCATTAAGAGATATTAAACTGTAAAGAGCTGCATTTTATCTCATTGTTTTAATTTTATTAACAGCCAATAAAACTGTCTCGGGAAATTCTAGACATATGTTATTTAAATTCTTGGTTTCCTAACTAATTTTCACTAAGATATAAAAAGCCAGGGAGGTGGTGGACATTTGGCTGTATATTACATAGTCCCCAAAGTTTTAAAATAACGTTTTGTTAACAACTTTGGGGACGTCTATTGAATTTAAATTTTAAGGGGGGGGGAAGTTTTGCCACTTTCGCTTACTCCGTGATTATTGGGCTAGGTATTTGAGTTAGACTATAGGTTATTTGGGATAAAAGTTTACTTTTGGGTAATAGCTCACGTATTTTTAATCATTTTTTGGATAACCCCACCCCCTAGCCCCCCGGGGCTCAAAAACCCCCTAAAATGAACCTAACCTTAATTTTCTCAGAAACAATTTGACCAATAGAGATGATTTTTTAAACTTAAGCTTTTATGCATATAAACTAACTTTTAGTTTAGAAGTCACCCCCCTGCCGCCAACCCCTAGCCCTCCGGGGCTCCAAAAAAACCCTAAAAATGAACCTAACCTTAATTTTCTCAGGAAACATTTGACCAATAGAGATGATTTTTTAAACTTAAGCTTTTATGCTTATAAACTAACTTTTAGTTTAGAAGTCACCCCCCTGCCGCCAACCCCTAGCCCTCCGGGGCTCAAAAAAACCCTAAAAATGAACCTAACCTTAATTTTCTCAGGAACCATTTGACCAATAGACATGATTTTTAAAACTTAAGCTTTTATGGTTATAAACTAACTTCTAGTTTAGAAGTCACCCCCCTGCTGCCAACCCCTAGCCCTCCGGGGCTCCAAAAAAAACCCTAAAAATGAACCTAACCTTAATTTTCTCAGGAAACATTTGACCAATAGAGATGATTTTTTAAACTTAAGCTTTTATGCTTATAAACTAACTTTTAGTTTAGAAGTCACCCCCCTGCCGCCAACCCCTAGCCCTTCGGGGCTCCAAAAAACCCTAAAAATGAACCTAACCTTAATTTTCTCAGGAACCACTTGACTAATAGAGATGATTTCTTAAACTTAGGCTTTTATGGTTATAAACTAACTTTAAGTTTAGAAGTCCCCCCTGCCGCCAACCTCTAGCCCCCCGGGGCTAAAAAAAACCCTAAAAATGAACCTAACCTTAATTAAAATTTCTTATTTGAAGAGTTAGATGTACACTTATTAAACCAAATATGCTTATTTTTGGATGTTATTGACATATTTGCTGAAAAAATTAGAATCGGCCTCCAGGTTCAGGTGCTGCAGGCCTCCAGGTCAACTCTGGAGACAGGTAAAATTAAAATGTCTTATTTGAAGAGTTAGAGGTACACTTATTAAACAAAATATGCATCTTTTTGGATGTTATTGACATATCTGCTGTTAAAATAAGAATTGGCCTATAGGTTCAGGTGCTGCAGTCCTCCAGGTCCACTCTGGAGACAGGTAAAAATTAAAACTTCTTATTTGAAGAGTTAGAGGTACACTTATTAAACCAAATATGCATCTTTTTGGATGTTATAGACATATCTGCTGAAAAATTAGAATCGGCCTCCAGGTTCAGATGCTGCAGGCCTCTAGGTCCACTCTGGAGACAGGTAAAAATTAAAATTTCTTACTTGAAGAGTTAGAGGTACACTTATTAAAACAAATATGCTACTTTTTGGATTTTATTGACATATCTGATGAAAAAATTAGAATCGGCCTCCAGATTCAGGTGCTGCAGGCCTCAAGGTCCACTCTCGACAGGTGAAAATTAAAATTTCTTATTTGAAGAGTTAGAGGTACACTTATTTTACCAAATATGCTTCTTTTTGGATGTTATTGACATATCTGCTGAAAAATTGAAATCGGCTTTCAGGTTCGGGTCCTACAGGCCTCCAGGTGGACACTGGATAGGTAAAAATAAAATTTCTTATTTGGAGAGTTAAAGGTTAACTTATAAAACAATCTATGCATTGTTTTTGATGTTAATAACATACTTGAAGATAAAATTTAAATCGGCCTCCAAGTTCAGGTGCTGCAGGCCTCCAGTTCAACTCTAGACATGAAAAAATTTAAATTCTTAATTTAAGAGTTAGAGGTCAATTCACAAGAAAATAAGCATCTTGTTGGATAATATTACCATATTTAAAGAAAATAATAAAATCGGCCTCCAGGTACTGCAGGCTTCCAGATGGCTTTTTGGGGGTATTTTCAGATATTTTCGCTATTTTTTTAGACATGTTAGGTATCATATTCATTGATACTTTTTTATATGGACACTTTTACCTGCGTCTTGGTGACCGCTGGTTGCAGCTGGCCAGGTGAATATCTCAACTTGGAGCCAATTTAATATTTTTCTCCAGAAATAGTAATAACAGCCAAAAGATCCATATTCTGTTTTATAAGTTGACCTCTAACTCTTCAAATAAGAAATTTCAATTTTTACCTGTCCAGAGTGGACCTGAAGGCCGAATTTATTATCTTCTTTAGGTTTGTTGATAGTAACCTAAAAGAGGCATATTTTGTTTCATAAGTTGACCTCTAACTCTTCAAATAAGAAATTTTAATTTTTACCTGTCTCCAGAGTGGACCTGGAGGCCTGCAGTACCTGAACCTGGAGGCCGATTCTCATTTTTTTAGCAGATATGTCAATAACATCCAAAAGGATGCATATTTGGTTTTTATAAGTGTACCTCTAACTCTTCAAATAAGAAATTTTAATTTTTACCTGTCTCCAGAGTAGACCTGGAGGCCTGCAGCACCTGAACCTGGAGGCTGATTCTATTTTTTTCTGCAAATATGTCAATAACATTCAAAAAGAAGCATAATTGGTTTAATAAGTGTACCTCTAACTCTTCAAATAAAAAATTATATTTTTTACCTGTCTCCAGAGTGGACCTGGATGCCTGCTGCACACTAACCTGGAGGCCAATTCTAATTTTTTCAGCAGATATGTCAATAACATCCAAAAAGAAGCATATTTGGTTTAATAAGTGTACCTCTAACTCTTCAAATAAGAAATATTAATTTTTACCTGTCTCCAGAGTGGACCTGGAGGCCTGCAGTACCTGAACCTGGAGGCCGATTATCATTTTTTCAGCAGATATGTCAATAACATCCAAAAAGAAGCATATTTTGTTTAATAAGTGTACCTCTAACTCTTCAAATAAAAAATTTTAATTTTTTCTGTCTCCAGAGTGGACCTGGAGGCCTGCAGCACCTGAACCTGGAGGCAGATTCTATTTTTTTCAGCAAATATGTCAATAACATCCAAAAAGAAGCATATTTGGTTTAATAAATGTAAATCTAACTCTTCAAATGAGAAATTTTAATTAAGGTTAGGTTCATTTTTAGGGTTTTTTTTAGCCCCGGGGGGCTAGGGGTTGGCACAAGGGGGGTTGACTTCTAAACTTAAAGTTAGTTTATAACCATAAAAGCTTAAGTTTAAGAAATCATCTCTATTGGTCAAATGGTTCCTGAGAAAATTAAGGTTAGGTTCATATTTAGGGTTTTTTGGAGCCCCGGAGGGCTAGGGGTTTGCGGCAGGGGGGTGACTTCTAAACTAGAAGTTAGTTTATAACCATAAAAGCTTAAGTTTAAAAAATCATGTCTATTGATCAAATGGTTCCTGAGAAAATTAAGGTTAGGTTCATTTTTAGGGTTTTTTGGAGCCCCGGAGGGCTAGGGGTTGGCGGCAGGGGGATGACTTCTAAACTAGAAGTTAGTTTACACGCATAAAAGCTTAAGTTTAAAAAATCATCTCTATTGGTCAAATTGTTCCTGAGAAAATTAAGGTTAGGTTCATTTTTAGGGGGTTTTTGAGCCCCGGGGGGCTAGGGGGTGGGGTTATCCAAAAAATGATTAAAAATACGTGAGCTACTACCCAAAAGTAAACTTTTATCCCAAATAACCTATAGTCTAACTTTAATACCTAGCCCAATAATCACGGAGTAAGCGAAAGTGGCAAAACTTCCCCCCCCCCCCCTTAGTTGGTCGATTAATTTGAGTATTTAAACTTATCACCCAATAATTGTAATCTACAGAAGGGGTTATTTTGTGTATCATTATTGGGAATGTACATCAATTTATCAGCCATTGTCTTATCCCTTAATAACCCTGTAAAAAAAGCCAACAGAAAACTGTGAACCAGAGAAATAATTTAGGAAAGTTAATAAAAAGAAAAAGGTAAAAGTGAAAACGACCAGTGAAACAATCCAATGGAAGAAGCCCGCCGTCCCGCCGCCGCAAGCAAAACCGCCGCCGCCAAAGATCCAACGGTTGGTGAAGACCCGAGCCTTTGACGAAGTTATCCCCGCGCCCAACACCACGCCCATGTAGGTCTATAATCTCAATCTGATCATAGCTTAGAACTTGGTGTCTCAACTATTATGATTTTATACATATCCGCCTTATTAATAACTAAAAAATGAAAATTTGTACATATTAGACTAAGATACAATATATATTAACTTGACAGTATATTATGCTGTACTAGAGTTTATCTAAGGTTCTCAAAATATTTATTATCTGTGGACAATAACTTGTGAAATAATATTTTTCTCATAGAAGTGAGGTGGGAGATCTTTACACGAGCACGTATGTATATTATACAGGCACACACACATAACTTATACATATTTTGGATCTATTACAGTTCACGGTAAAATATTCCTGGTATCGATTATCCCAAAAATCTATGAATTTTAAAGGCTGTTAGCTGTTAAATGGCAGAATGTACGTTTTAAGCGGCGTAAGAAGGAAAAAAAATGAATTAGCCAAAATCTAATGATGCACAGGGAAAGCTTCACTGAAGGTAATCGCATAATATAAATCTTTTTTGTTCATTTATGTGTACTGCGAGATAACATTGCACCATTTTAATAATGACTATTCCAGATTATTTGTAGGCCTTCTTTTGTCGGTTTAAAATTTTTGCGAGCATAATTTGTACGTTCTACAGTTTGGCCGTTAGAAGCCTCTAAAGTTAATAGATTTTTGGATATAATCGTTACCAGGAACATTTTACCGTGAATTGTACTTGGCCCAACACTTTTAAAACAACAAAAAATTACAATTTCAAACATTTATTTACTAATACCTTTCTATCTATTAAAATTACTAAGCTATAGATATTTTCAATTAAAAAACTCTTATTGTAAACTTAAAGTAATAGAAAATTTTAAACTAAGATAAATCTCTTTTATTAAACATTTAATTTCCTACTAAAAGACTCATGATGGATGTAATAAAAGTCAGTTGAAGGGATAGATATTGATAATAAGTAAATTTATTTTATTATAATCATGAGAGGTTGTACTTTTAAATACAAAACTCTTTCTCAATTTTATTTTGTTTTATTATTGATTCAATTTGAACATGATTTGGGGTTTAAATGAAACTAACAATTGATATATTATTACTTGGATGTTTCACCAGATTTTCTTGGCTAAAATGACGAACCTTCACCCACCCCCTTTGCCCCGTCCTCTCCCCTCCTACAGGATGAACGAACTGACCAATAAATGAGGTCCATATTAGCAAGCTAAATAGATGACAAATTTTTCCCTGTCCTTTTTCCCTCGTATTTCTTAATTTCATTGATTGATTGATTAATTCCATAAAACTAACTAGTAGTTTAAATAAGCTCTTTTTAAATGGGAGGTGGGGTTGTACAATGAGTTAAAGAAAATATTCCCTAAACAAAAATATATGGAAAAAGAACAGTTGATCTTGTCCTTTTTTTCAGTCGCTTTATGAATCTGACCCCCAATATTTTATGATTTATTTTTTGATGGGCTCACCTTATTCCTGGTTTTTGCCCTTTTTGATACAAATATTACATGATTTAAATCTTGTGTCCGTCTCTGGTTTTTAAGGTTAATATTATGCAAAATCAATAAATACACACAAATTGAACTGTGCACCACAGATGAAAATTTATGGGATTGCATTTGTTGTTATTGTTGTGTGCACACACTAGGGAGGGAATGGACAATGGGCTGTTTATTAAACTAGTTCCCAGTTTTCTTATTCGTTGGCTTAAAATCTTTGGGAACTTTTATTAAATGTTGATTGGTTGATTTATTATGTTGAGTGTCCCAACGTTTCAACTACTAATTTTAATATACAGAAGGGGCAATTTTTTGTACATCATTGGTGATGTACATCAATTTATCAGCCATTGTCTTTTCCCTTTAGATCCCTGGCACGCACAAACACACACACACACTTGTTCACCTGGCCTAGCCATGCCAAACACAAATTTCATGGCCTGGATAGCAGTGATGTGAATCCGAGAGGGTTCTCCAGGTCTTGGATCAGGGTCTTATTTATCCCGATGAAATTACAATTTTTATAGAATACTCAAAACCACCTCTCTTTTTTTTTAAAGATTGAAAATATGGGGAAGGGTGTTATTTTTTAATTAACCCCTGGGATGTCACTGAAATTTTAATTTATTTTAAGTGGGAGTTCTGTGGTTGAAAGGAACATTGAGGGAAAGCACCTTTAACCCTTTCATAAAGCCGATAGTCCTACATTTTAATAACTCTGCACATTCTGAAGAAAAAAAAGTATTAGGAAGGACATGGAAACAATCTTTTTATCGAAGAAATTTAAAAAAAGGTTCTGGATCCACCCCTATGTTGGAAAGATACATGATATGATTCTAATCACATGATCTGCATCTGGGATTTCAACATCTAATCATAAAAAGAATATCACAATGCAGGATAAAGAACATAAATGCAATAAAATTTTAGCAATAAAAAATATTTTTTGCTTGTAATTTTGTGGACAAATATTTTAATACGCTGTTTTAATGCATTTATTTGTATAAAAAATGTTTATTTCATTTAGCTAATGTTCCGCTGAGAGTAAATGACAACACTATTTCTTGATAAGCTTTTCTTATGGAAATTTGGCATGAAATCAACGCAGTCATAAGTTTTAAGGGCATATGCTGTGCATTAACCCAGGGTGGGAGGGGATATTGGTCTGTCCCCAAAGTTTTATAATAATATTTTATTAATCATTAGCGTAACATCATTGGGGACTTTCATTAAATTTTGATTGGTTGGTTAAAAAGACAATGGTCCAAACGATGCAGCCAGTAATTTTAATCTACAGAAGGGGGTAATTTTGTGATTCATCTTTGGGGATGTACATCAATTTATCGGTCATTGTCTTATCCCTTTGTCTCCCTGGCATTAACCCTATCTGATCAGCTAACAAGGGCACTTAGTGATGGCAAGATAATGAATGTTTGATCTAATTCAATCATTGCATTATTAATTAGATTTTTTAGCAATTAATGAAAATATAACAATAACATAAAATAATTGTGTTAGGTTATATGGGTCTATTTAAGCAGTGCAGTGTTTTAAAATCTTGCAGAGAAAAAGTATCATTAAAATTCGTCCATCAAATAAATTTTGTACATATTTTTTGCATACTTTATGAATTATTGCTTATTTAACTTAGATCTGAACTATTGAAAGGGTTATCAGGGTTAAAACTATTATCCATGAAAGATTAACAAAATATAGCCACATAAATTCCTTCATTCAGAATTGCACTTTTTCTCATTTCACAGTCAAAATTGTGTATTTTCTTGCCTTTGGTCAATTTTTATTTGAAAAATGTAACCTTGTATTAAAAAAAATTCAAATTGAAAGTAATGTTTTAACATAATCCTGATTTAAAAAGCATTGAATTTGTGAACTGTGGGTGGGGCCAATTTATATAATGGCTGGCTAATGCTATGCCCCACTCCCCCTATAACATTTACTAACTTTTTAAAACTAGGCTTTTGACAATTTTTTGAATATTAAACAGAACCATTTTTGAATTATTTACTTTTTTGTCTACAATAAAGTTTTTTGGCAGTTTTGCACACCCCAAAAAAATGAGGGAAAAGCTGTCCTATCAAATCTCAATGTTTGTCAATATATTGAATATTGACCAACTTAAATTTATGATCAAAAAGTACAATAATCTGTCTGAAATAGACACAACTCTAACAACATTAAAATAAAACTGACATGAAAGGACAATTAATGTGACTGGTTTATTTTTAACTCTGGAAGGATTCAGAGACTATTTTTGTACAATAAACATACAATTCATGACTAGAAGAAATCAAACCATGAAAATGATTTTGTTTAATTTTTACTTTTATCCTTCCTTTTCTGTCTTTTTGTTTATTAAAATTGCATTGCAAATTATTTTTTTGTCATTTCTATATTATTTGTATTAGTCTTAATTTGTGTGGAAAATTGAACCACTTATTGGTTAATTTATAACATTGTGTAATGTGTATTAGATGTTAATTGCTGCTAACATAGATGCTAACCACAAAGTAAATTGAGGTTTAGAAAAAACAAACATTAGATGCAATTACTAAATAGTTGTAGGGAAAAACTTGTCCTTATTTTCTTGGGACAAAATAATATCTGTGGAAATTATCAGGCCGAAGCAGCAAGTGCGAAAAGGAAAACCCATGGGACGAATGCAGCGGCTTATCAGCATATTTGAGCCAGCAGCCGCTGAAAAAGAACTGCCGCCGCGACCAAAGACATTCTATTCCAAGTCAATACTTAAGTAAGCTGGATGAAAACTACACAAGCATTCAATTTTACATATTATAACAAAGAACATTTTTTCCTGTATCGCTTTGAAATCCGGTGGATTAGAACCGGTTCTTAGCCACACTGAAAAATTATGTCTTAACATCGTATTATATCCAGTTTTCTACGAATATAAAAATGTTCAATCATAAGATTAAAACCAATTTTTTTAGCCCGTGCCTTCGGCATCTCGGAGCTAAAAAAACTGGTTTTAATCTTATGATTATATATTTTTATATCCATGGAAAGCTGTTTATAATACGATGCGAAAATAGCTATCATGATCTACAGAATATATACATTTGAACATATTCTAAATAGATGAATAGATGAAAACTGTACATATAATCTGATACATAAGATTTATAACGAGAATACTAGATTAGAAAGCTGATGTATGAAACAGAACAGAAGAATATTGAAGAAATGAAATCAACCAAATACTTCACAAATAATCAGAAAGGATTAAATAGAATTTTTTTTATTTTGTAAATAGATTTTAGTAATGTAATCAAATTTTTTTTATAGTTTATAGATGAAGGGTGTTAAATTTAGAGAATTTTTTATATTATCCTATTATACTAAGTTTTAAATAACTTTGTCCGTTGAGATCTCGCTAACCACTGAAATAAGAGAGATTTTTAAGTCAAGGAAAATTTACAAAGCTCTCATAACAAGAATTGATTTATTTCTTTAAACTGAATATGCTTCTTAAGGTGGTATTATTTGAGGATTTTTAAAACATTTGCTAGAACGATCACAGAAGTTTGTTGTCTTTATTTTTCTATAATTAACGAACAGGAAGAGAGGAAGGGTAATGAGTAATGATCATGGCTCGGCAGCCGCCTGTAAGCCTCAGCGAAGTCAATCTTTTATAATTGAAATAATCAGCAAAAGTCTAAACCTGATCCAAATATGACAATTCCTCTTTTTTTTTAAATTTAAAAGCATCCAAACGAGATAAAATTTGAGGCTTATTCGCGGCTGTCAACCCTGGTAATAATAGATAACGTAGAGAAGCAAGCTATAGAGTAGCTTCGTTGCTAAAAACAATGATTGTCCTTGTCTCTATGCCATAACTTGTGATAGTTTTCAACAGGTGTGAGAGAAATGAAACACAAACCCTGATTATAATATTAATGGATTTATTATTACTTGGATCTTACACCAGATTTTCATGTTCTATAAAAAAAAAGTGGACTCTGTAACAGGCTAAGATAACGATCTTCCCCTTCCTTCTCCCTCCGTTTACCCCATTCCCTTACCTCCTTCTAGATAAACGGCCCTACCAATAAACGCGAGAGGGGAAATTGTAACCTAAATTGACGACAATTTTTCTCCCGTCTTAATATCCATGAATATTCTACATCCATTATAATATTGTACAATCTCGTCATGCATTTTAATTGCCAGAATAAAGATATCTATGTACGTACAATACATATTATATTACTACAGTCAATTTGGTTTATGGAAAAAATATACAAACTGATTTAAACTAAAAATATTATATCAATTTTTATAATATATTAGGAGATACATAAGTTATAGTAAATTTTTCAGAATTTTTCTATAATAAAGAATGTCCTTACGTTTGCCTTTGATAAAATTAAATCTAATTCACATTTTTTTTAAAGAAATATTTTTAGTGTAGTTGTGCTTGAAAGTGTCTCAGTTCCTATGGTTTTGATGATTGTCCCTTATAAATTATTTTCTTGAAGATTTTTTAATTAGTTTTAGATTTCGATAGAAATAGATCTAGCCGTTTGCCAATTAATAAACAAAAATCGAAGATTTTTTATTTGAGAAATATATTTTTTTTCTATGTTAGATGCAGTTTGACAGTGGATATTTCATGGTGTTCAAAGAACAAAGTTTGTCCTAATTAGTGTAATCTTAGATTTATGCCTTTTTGTTGCAGGATTCTAGTTGACACGGCCAATCTTTAATTGTTTCAATTAATTTTAGTGAGACTGGGATAGCGCCCACGCACAGCATCAAGAAGCTCAAGTCTATCTTCAGTGAGAAGGGCGGGGAGCCGGGGGCTGGGGCACCTCCCGCCACCACTCCGCTCTCTGTCAAGATGGGGGATGGTAGCGGGGAGGTGAGCCCCTCGTCAGCCGCGTCACCGAAGCGTAAGGTAGGATGTTTTTGTAGTTTTTTTTATATTTTTATATTAATAAACTTTTGGGTCACCAGTAACGCACAAAAAATACTTTATATACTGTTAAATAATTTGGTCCTTTCTTTCAAAGTGTCTATCGAGCACTGAATCTCCTAAGCTAATGTAATAAACAAATGAAAAATCTCCTTCCCCTCGCTCATTTTTAATTTATTTCATTATTAGGGGTTCTGTGCTTGACTAGGGACTTTGAGTGAAATCTCCAATAATTTAAAGTATAAACCATTAAATGTAAGATTTCTCTAGATCAGAACATGGACATCATTGCTTAGTGTTTTTTTTTAATTTTAAGGAGTATATCTTCCTTTTTTCATTAAAATGTTGTTTTTATATTTTTCATAAAACATTTGAATGGTGGACTGAAAGTTTACTAATTATCCATTTCATATTTTTCTGTTATTGAAATGCCAATTTTTGTCTCGCGTGATTGATGTTTTTGAGGGTGGGTAAAATTACGTGTTAGCTGCACTATAATTTTAATTCTGGGTTTGTGCATACACACACACACACAACTTTCACAAATACAAATATTCATACATTTTTAGTAGCGAAGCTACTCTTGAATTTAAAATGTCCGTATTTCCGTCTGAAACGTTTTGGGGAAAACGTAATTTTCTCGGGTCCTATAAAAGATGGACTGCTGAAACTTCTTGTAAGGATTCCAATCAACATGGAACATAATTAAGTATAAAACATCAATGGAGGTCGGACTGGTTTTTGGCAGTTTTTTTTATTGGCTTTTATATTTTTCACATATATCTCCATTAAAATTTTAAATTCTGGGTTTATGCTGCATACACACACACAACTTTCACAAGTACAAATATTCATACATTTTTTACATATGATATATTAAAGTTTATAATCATATTTAACTTCTTACCCAAGTAGGTAATATTTTTTGGTCTGAAGCTTAGGATTTCAATAACTACTAAATTAGTTCTTAGCATGGTTTAAGGTTGTTTTTTTTTAGATTCAAACCTTGAGATGGTTTAAGGTTTTTATGTCCCCCGTTTTACCCATTTGAACATTAAGCGGATATTAGAGTAAAACACTAGAGGGAGAAAGGGTTAAATAACGTATCTCCCCATCACAATCGTCTTGTGCAACCTTCCTATTGGGTCATTGAAAATCAACCAATGGTATCGCTTATATTAACACAGCTAAGTAGCACAAAATTATTTAGAAGCAGACGAAAGAGGTCTTTGAAAAATGAAGGAAGGTAGTTGTCTGTATATACATCTATACTATAGATCTGTTAAGCGGATAAAGGTTTATAGATTACTTTCATCCTAAGTGTCCTTTCCATTTCTGTGTTTAACAAACTTTTAAGATTCATGATTTAATTAGATAAAATATGTTTTCAATTTTATTTTTCCAAAGTAAAAAAGTAGGTCATTTACCCGTCTAAATTAGTTGAAAAAGGAGTATAAAATGTCAGAATAATTTGTGTGCTAACATGTGGAATTACTCGTGTAATTTTTGTGAGGTCTGCCTGCCGTGCAAATATACTTTTTCAAAATTCAATTGTTAATTTCATTTTTACAATTTTGCATTTTTTTTTGCATAAGCAACTACGGAATGAATTTTTATTTTATTTTAAATTTCAACTATAGTAACATTACTCTCTTATTAGAATATTATTTCGATTACATAAAAAAGTTATTTTATGAATTAAAAAAAAAAAAAATTTTATCTAAAGTATAAAGGCAACCAAGTAAGGGATGGCTGAGTTAAGTAACTCTATTCATGTATATTGCAATTTACTACAACTTAATAACTGTTAACCTCTTTGAGCACTCGAAAATGTCCCGTTTGAATGATAAGTTTAAATAAAAAACCATGTCAATGAAACCCGAATTTGTTTCATTTTCAATTAAAACAAAAAAATAAACCAATAAAGGTTTCGCATTAAATTTTCTAAACTAATTTTCCTTTGGAAAGAAGACATGGGTGTCCCATTTTTTTTAGATTCATGATAAAATTACATCATACTTAGAGAGAGGGGGGACATTGAGCTGGTATGACACTAGTCCCCAAAGTGTTATAATAACGTTTTCTTATTTGTTGGCTTAACAACTTTGGGGGCTTTAGTAAATTTTGATTGGTTGGTTTCAACCACTAATTTTTATCTACAGAAGGGGTAATTTTGTGCATCATCATTGGGGATGTAAATAAAGGGGGGGGGGGAAATGTGGTGACTCGTCACACGACATACCAGCAATTTTATTTTGGATGCTACTCCCTTAGTTTTAGAGATAATTGGATGAAATCTTTTGGGCTGGGTCACTGATTACCCCAACTAGTGGTATCTTTAAAAAAAACGGCGGCGGGACCGCCGCTCCCGCCGTCCGCCGCCGTTTTCCGCCGCCTCCAAAAAAAAATTTTTTATTGCATTTCTCGCCGAATTAGGCAATTTGGAATCATTTGAGACCATGTTATTTTTTTCAAAAAATTTTCCCCTTACAAGCAACCCTGCGGGGGGACTTAGTCATTTTTTTCAAATTATCGTTTATCAAGGTATATCTTAAATACAGTAATTCTCCTGTGATTTTGAAGATATTGAAACAAAATCTTTTTAGGTTGGTAAGTTTAAAATATTTGAATTAAGAAAACGGCGGCGGGACCGCCGCTCCCGCCGTTTTCCGCCGCCACCAAAAAATTTTTTTTAATGCATTTCTCGCCGAATTAGGCAATTTGAAATCATTTTCAAAAAATTTTCCCCCTACAAGCAACCCTGCGGGGGGACTTTGTCATTTTTTTCAAGGTATATCTTAAATACAGTGCTACTTCTGTGCTTTTAAAGATATTGAAACAAAATCTTTTTAAGTAGGTCAGTAAAAAATATTTAAATAAAAAATGGCAGAGGTACCACCGCGGAAAATGGCGGCGGGACCGCCGCTCCCGCCGTTTTCCGCCGCCACAACCGTTTTCCGCCGCTACCAAAAAAAAAATTTCTCGCCGAATTAGGCATTTTAAAATCATTTGGGACCATGTTATTTTTTTCAAAAATTTTTCTCCTTACAAGCAACCCTGCGGGGGGACTTAGTCATTTTTTCAAGGTATATCTTAAAATCAGTGGTACTCCTGTGCTTTAAAAGATATACCTTGATATACGAGAATTTGAAAAAAATATTTTGTTTAAATATCTTTTAAAGCACAGGAGTACCACTGATTTTAAGATATACCTTGAAAAAATGACCAAGTACCCCCGCAGGGCTGCTTGTAGGGGGAAACATTTTTGAAAAAAATAACATGGTCTCAAATGATTCCAAATTGCCTAATTCGGCGAGAAATGCAAAAAAAAATTTTTTTGTTGGCGGCGGAAATCGGCGGCGGACAGCGGGAGCGGCGGTTCCGCCGGTCCCGCCGCCGTTTTCTTAATTCAAATATTTTTTACTTACCAACCTAAAAAGATTTTGTTTCAATATCTTCAAAATCACAGGAGAATTACTGTATTTAAGATATACCTTGATAAACGATAATTTGAAGAAAAAAAAAACCGCAGGGTTGCTTGTAAGGGGAAAAATTTTTGAAAAAAATAACATGGTCTCAAATGATTCCAAATTGCCTAATTCGGCGAGAAATGCAATAAAATTTTTTTTTTGTGGCGGCGGAAAACGGCGGCGGACGGCGGGAGCGGCGGTCCCGCCGCCGTCTTAATTCAAATATTTTAAACTTACCAACCTAAAAAGATTTTGTTTCAATATCTTCAAAATCACAGAAGAATTACTGTATTTAAGATATACCTTGATAAACGATAATTTGAAAAAAATGACTAAGTCCCCCCGCAGGGTTGCTTGTAAGGGGAAAAATTTTTGAAAAAAATAACATGGTCTCAAATGATTCCAAATTGCCTAATTCGGCGAGAAATGCAATAAAATTTTTTTTTTGTGGCGGCGGAAAACGGCGGCGGACGGCGGGAGCGGCGGTCCCGCCGCCGTCTTAATTCAAATATTTTAAACTTACCAACCTAAAAAGATTTTGTTTCAATATCTTCAAAATCACAGAAGAATTACTGTATTTAAGATATACCTTGATAAACGATAATTTGAAAAAAATGACTAAGTCCCCCCGCAGGGTTGCTTGTAAGGGGAAAAATTTTTGAAAAAAATAACATGGTCTCAAATGATTCCAAATTGCCTAATTCGGCGAGAAATGCAATAAAATTTTTTTTTTGGTGGCGGCGGACGGCGGGAGCGGCGGTCCCGCCGCCGTTTTTTTTAAAGATACCACTAGTTGGGGTAATTAGTGACCCAGCCCAAAAGATTTCATCCAATTATCTCTAAAACTAAGGGAGTAGCATCCAAAATAAACTGGCTGGTATGTCGTGTGACGAGTCACCACATTTCCCCCCCCCCTTTATCGGTCATTGTCTTCTCCCTTTATAACCATTGCATCATACTAACAACTAATTTATATTTTAGCCAAGCTTTGAGAAGGCGGGCTCCGTTACAAGTATGTTAACAGAGGGAGGAGGCCTGAAGGAAGGATATCTACATTGTAAAGTTGCTGTTCTAGATGGAAAGAAGGCTAATGACAGGTATTTTTAAATTGAGAAATTATAAAAAAATTTATCAAAGTCTCCACACTTCTGTTCATCTGCACTTATTAGAAGCGAAGCGTTATTTTTTTGGCTTCTTTAAATGATAGACGGCTAAAACTTTTTGTCAACATTCCCCTGTGGGAGTGATGGGTTCGGATCTCGGTCTAAACCGTGCCATAACTAAAGACGTTAACAGTTTAACCTACAGGTGCTGTGTCAGTTGCTAGCCATTAATTGTATGCATTGGCCTAAAAAAGGTCAGATTCATTACCATTTACATTTTGGCTTTCAAACTAAGTTCGTGCAATCAAAGGGTGGGTTGTCTGCAACAGTTGTACTCTTAATGCCTTGGCTCAACTTTTAAGGTTTTGCTCTATGGTGTTAATAACCTCCTTTCCCCAGAGATATAACCTAAAATTCAAAGCAGTTAGGTAATGATTTTATCAACGAACCAACCTTAGTTGAATCTGTAATTAATCTTTTAGATCTTGGAAATCTGTGTATGCCGTGCTGAAATCCAAGGCGCTGTACATGTACAAGGACAAGAAGACGGCCCAGGAGAATCTGGAGGAGTTTGAGGAGAAGCCGGTGAAGCTGGCCGAGTCAGAGGTGGAGGTGGCCAATGATTACACCAAGAGGAAGAATGTATTTAGAGTCAAGACTGAACAAGGATCAGAATATTTATTCCAGGTAATATTTTACAACAAGGATGTGGTAGGTACCATGAAAATATTTTTACTTACAAAATTTCCAAGATACTCAGTATTCAGGGATCTAAAGGGATAAGAAAATGGCCGATAAATTGATGTACATACATTCCAAATTACCCCTTCTGTAGATTACAATTAGTAGTTGAAATGTTTGGACACTCAACTAAATGAACCATCCTATCAAAACTCAATGAAAGTCTCAAAGGTTGTTAAGCAAATGAATAAGAAAACGTTATTATAAGATTTTTGGGACTAGTGTAATAAACAGCTCAATGCTCCCTCCCTCCCTGCTAAGTATTTGTTAAAATAGTTTTTCGTCTCTTTTATTGTCACACATACACATTTTTTGTTCCTTAAACTTTTTAAAGTAAAAAATGATGTGAAAAATTATTAGAGCTCAAAGTGACGCGGTCTGTTGATTTGTTCAGTTTTCTGCAACCACTCATATTTCATTATTTTTCTATCACTGATTTTGGAAATTCATGCTAAGTTTTTCAACATTTTTTACACCTTCTATTGAATATTATGTTCATTTTCTAGTGGGTATTTCCTTAGAGGCATTTAGGAGCTCTTGAGGGAAGAGGGGATATTCATTTTTAGGGGCTTTATCCCTGAGGGGGGGAGGGGGCAATGGCAAGGTGATAAAAAAGCTATAAACAATCTCTGGACCCAAAAGCAGCTTCACTTGATGAAACCTTATCAATTCAGCAATTATTGTTCGATACAGACACCCCTAGACAGCAAAATCGCAATAGATAAATATATATTTTACATCCTAAATCTGCTTCTTTTTTTAAAATCAAACTTCCTAGTCTATAGAAACGTGAATTCATTTTCTGTTCTATATATCCTACCCTACATGAAAAATATATTTTAATCTAAATATTTAGGCTGAAAATGAACTGATGATGAAAGACTGGGTGAAAACCATAGACGAGGCCGCAATGGCTGTCATCATTGACGAGAGAAAAGACAACAAGCTGAAGAAGCTGGCATCATTCCGCAACAGATCACCCACAGGACAGAGCCCGGCATCCAAACCGCGGAAACCCTCGGGAGAATCGTTACAACCCCTGGTCAACAAGGACAAGAAGAACTGGAAGGGGAAGATGGTGAAACAGTTGAAGCGCATGGGAGGTGGTGGGGGTCAGGGGGGACCACCTGGATATCCTGAGGGGGGTAGCATTGGTGTGCCATTAGAGGAGTGTCCTCTTGCATCTGAGTATACAGATTGTGATCTCATTATTCCATATTTAGTAAAGGTAAAGATTAGTTTTTCCTAGTTTTTCTCCATATTTAAAAACTGCTAATGGAGTTACATAGATTTTATAGGCCATTCAATTTCAGTTTTGCAATATTTTTTTTATCGTTCAGCATTTTCATTAACTATCGGCTAAGCCCCTAGCATCCATTGATTTTATATTAAAAGTGGCAGAGAGAGGCTAAAAAATTGCATAAAATCATCCCAAAACTTGCATCTGACAATAAAATAGCTTGAACCATCACATTACCTATGTGAAGCTTACGTAAAAAAACATATAACCCAATCGGTTAAGTAGTTATTGAGATCTTAAGCTTCCGACGAAAAACCTACTACTTTATATTATAGGATATGACTTTATTAATGTTTCAGTTATGCTGTGATATTGTGACAGAGCGTGGACTGGAAATTGTTGGCATTTACCGGGTACCCGGCAACAATGCAGCCGTCAACTATCTGACAGAACAAATCAACAAAGGAGTTCCATACTTCCAGCTGGACGACACGCGGTGGCAGGACGTCAACGTGGTGTCAAGCCTTTTAAAAATGTTTTTCCGTAAACTACCAGATCCGTTGTTCACCATGGAAATGTATTCGACCTTTATTGAGGCCAGTAAGATTGAGCAGCCGGCTAAACGGCTGGAGGCTTTACGGCGACTAGTTCGAGACCTGCCAGAAATCCACCAGGAAACGCTAAAATATCTCATCAAGCATTTATGTAACATAGCTGATAATTCCAACACAAACAAGATGGAGGTTCGAAACCTCGCGATCGTATTCGGGCCTACGTTAGTGCGGACCACAGATGATAATATGGTGACCATGGTCACGGATATGTCTCAGCAATGCAGAATTATCGAGAGCTTACTGTCCAACTGGGAATACTTCTTTGCCGACACCGAGGTTGAGCTGGAGGTGCGGGATTGTGACGCACACGAGGCAGGTGTCCAGGTGACGGGCTCCAGCAACCACCAGTCGGTCATGCTGGCAAACCTGCACAAGTTGGAGGATGCTGGCAAGCTCAGCTCCCCGAAAGGTGATGTCTCGGCCAAGGATATTGTGTCCAGTATCATATCCGCGGCCAACAGGAAGATAAAGAAGACAGGCAAGAAGGACGCCAGCGCTACAGACCTGGATGAGCTGGCGAATCAGTCCAGGAATGACGAGCTTTCAGATTCTAGAAGAGACTCGGAATCTGTAATTCATGGTAAGTTTCATGCAAGTAAAATGATAAGTTTAATCTAAACGATAACTTAATAGCTTAGTTTTAGAAATGTACTTATTATGACTGGCAATCCCCAACCCGCCCAATTTTTTTACCCATATTCCAAATCCGCGATTCGGATTGTATTTTATTGTTCTTTAACTACAAGTAAACTGGTTGGTAGGATTTAAAGTTTTTTTGTATTTTAATTTCACAGTAGCTTTTCATGCTTTTTTTTAGATTAGGTTAGGTTAAGCAAGGGTTAGAAAATAACTCTGTAAAGGTATAGAATTTTTTTTATTTGTAAAAAGACCTTTGAAAATATTTCTAGAATCCACAATCCGAAAATCTGCACTCCATGGATTAATCCGCTTTTTTATTTGGTGGATTTTTGTAAGAATTCGAATTCCAAAAAAACTCGGCGGATTGCCAGCCCTAGTACTTATGTCATAAAGATAATATGAAATGTCAATAACTTAAACTCTCGTTATTGCTATTTTAAACTAAATGTTGTTTTTATAAAATCCATTCAATTCCAAAAATTGTAGGTGCACTCCAAATAGCGACCGCAGTACCTGGTTTGTTAGGCCCCTTCTCCACCCACAGTGCCACCTCGAGTTCGCGGGGGTGTAGCACGCCCCCAACACCCTCGGAGGATGCCAAGACTTACTCCAGTAGGAGAGGCAGCAGGGACTCATATTCAGGTAATCTAGGAAACTTTGATTTAGATTGGAATTATTGTGAAATGTTAAAATTATATATTTACCTTCTACATTTTCTCAAGTTAAAAATGTTATCTTGTTAGGTGTTATTTCCAACACAGAAAACTAAATAAAAATATGTAAATGCCCGTTTAGATTTTTGATTTTATTTATTTCATTCACTTATTTTCAATTTTTTTTTATAAATAGGTACCTATAAGGTTTGAATGAGTTTTAAAAATTATGACAATTTTACTGCGTATATTAAAATAATGTTACGTTTCAGGTGACGGCCTAAAACGACGTGGAAGCCTGCCCGTAGCACAAAACAAGCGGGGGAGCATCAGCTCCTACTCAGCTGTTGTCACCAGCACAAGCAAGTCTGGCAGGGACAGTTTGACCGTCGCCGCCAACAGCCACGAGGCTGCTGCCCACCACCGTGGTGTTGACCAGCACGGAGATCAGGTGATGGAGGAGCCACCGGTTATTGTTCAGTCAGGCACTGAGGCTATACGCAACGGGGGAGAGGGCAATCAACAGGTTTGTATTCTGTAAAAAATATCAAAAAATAATGATAATGATATTATTCAATAATACTTGGTTGTCGGTTGCCCTCTGATCTATTTTGGTCTTTAATGCTCTTGTTTTAACTTTACTAGCAGAATAGAATACCTATCGATTAAATTAATAGGTACTATAATATAGGTTTTAAAGCAAAAAAATATTTAAAGTTTCACAATTATAAGACGCTATTGACTTTTTAAATCTTCATATGTAAAAATTTCTCCTTGTACCGAAAGAATTTGCTAACCACTGGAGTGATTGCTTTCCATTAATCAAACATTGTGTTTTTTTTTATAGTTTAGGAAAAAGAGGATCAATAAGAAATATTAGCCTCGTTCTCTCTTCTATTTAAAGCAGGGCTGGGTAGGACAAAGTCCTATTGGCGAAGCTGCTAGTTGAGCTAATTAAATCTTACTTTCAATTTCATGATTTATAATTTTCGCAGGTGATCCGAGGCACCCTTTCCCTGGTGAACATGAACACCACCAGCAGCAACAGCATGCACGAGGAGTCCTCCAGGCTCTCAACAGGATCAACACAGCCACAGTACAAATATCCATTCGAAACCTATACAGGCCTTCAGGAGGCACAAACACAAAGGATAAAACAATTTGAGGCTGAAACCAAGGCAATGATTCATAGAAGTGTGGAGCAGTCATCATCTAGAACCAGTATTGATGAACAGATCAACAGTAAGTCAATTTTTAACACCAATTATTTAAGAAAAAGTATTTGACAGGGAAAAATTGATAGATTCTTACATAAATTTATCTTCATTTGATTTATTCAAGCCATTAACCCACCAACCAAGTTTATTAAAATTAGACTTTTTTAGGGCATATTACTCTTTTTTTTCCTAGTTAAGACAGAAAAGAAAATATCAGGAGTGTATATTCTGCACGGGGGTGTGGGAATAAAAGTATGTGGGAGGGTGGGAAAAATGAAAATAATAAAAAATACTGAAAACATTTTTCTCCTCCTTGATGAAAAAAAAACTTGGAAAATATGTGAGAGGGATAACAAAAGTGAATAAAATAAAAAGTACTAAAATTATTTTTCCATTTTTTACCCCTCCTTAGGGAAAAAAAACTATAGAATACACCCCTGGAAAATACAAAAATAGAGTTTAGAAAAAGTTTTAAAAAATTGCTTTTGTTTAAATAAAAATTTCTTAATTAAGTGCACAAACGCAGCCTGCAGAACAAATGATTATCCGTAAGTTGCTTGGTGTGTAACTGTAGTCCATATCATTATTAATCAATTATTGTCAATAACAATTTCCCTTTTAAATAGAATAACATTATGTTTGTCTTATGTGATTTCCCTTTTTAAACAGAATATTAATATCAACATGTTAGGATTCCCAGAGAGACTGTTTATTTCTCCAGTCCCCAAAGTTTTATAATAACGTTTTCTTATTCGTTGGCTTAATAACTTTGGGGACTTTAATTTTAATTGGTTAGTTTATTTAGTTGAGTGTACAAACGTTTTAACCAATAATTTTAATCTACAGAAGGGGTAATTTTGTGTATCATCTTAAGATATACACATCAATTTATCGGCCATTGTCTTATCCCTTTAGATCCCTGATGGAATCCCTTTAAGACAAAAATAAATTCCTGTTATCATGAAAACTAACAGAAAAGCGCGTCGTTGTGCCCATTAATGTTTAACCCTTAAAACAAAAGCTCAGTTTAATAATAATTAGTTAATTATTTATTAAGAAATGTTATAGATGTTTTGATGTTTTTGAAAGGTTAATTTTGTGTAACCCTTTACTAACATGTTTCAACCCAAACTAATTCAAACAAAAATCCATTTAATCAGTAATTAATTATTTTCTACTTCATTTAAATTGAAATTGAAAAGCAGAGTAATAATGTTATTTATGTTTGAAAGTTCTAGTTTTAGTGACAATTTTTTCTCTTTAGACATAATTTAGAATTTTAAAAATATATTTAATACCTAATTGATTTTTTCAACAGCTGATTGTTAGAAATAGTTTAACGTATGCTTTAATGCTATTTAAGTAAATTTAAAACAATATTTTATTTAGATGAAAGAAACTCTCCAGTACTGGGTAGTTCAACACCATCCAGCAACAACCATTACCACCAAAAACGCTCCTACAGCACCGGCCATCTTCTCACGAGCATCACCACCCCCGTGCCCGACACAGACCCGCTGACCGGCGGAATCCTGCTGGAGGAGCACTACCACACTGACGTGTATGACCGGGTGGGCAGTGTGGAGACGACGTACCTGCCCCAGTACAGGGATACAGCTATATCCAGCATGCTTAACATGGACCAGGCGCACCACCTACCAGCAGAAATACTACGCGCGTTTGATACTAACAAAGTTGCGGCGCGCGGAACACTGCAAAGGTTGAAGGTCCGCAGGTTGGACAGCCTGGAGGGTCAGTCCAGCAATGGCAGTGGCGTTGAGACAGTCTTTGAGGCGGAGGACTTTGAAGATTTACCTGAGTCAGAAAAAGATGGTGAGATTTGTTAGCATAAAATTCAATGATATTTCTATTGTTTTTAGTTATTGAAAACCCTAATTTCTTAACCTCTTTGCTGTAATTCATAGTTTTACACTATAACAATTGAATATTATCCGTCTGTACAACTCCTAAAATACATTCTCTCTCACTTGCAGATGGCCCAATAACTCGCCTGTAATACATATTTATAATTGCTGTTAGTTGATTAAGCCTTTATCACATAATTTTTTTCCGTAGGTACTAAAGTTTATTGCTCTGTTATGACACAATAGAATCTTGTTCTTCGCTTCTTTAGTATAAAATATAAATAGATCTTTTTGTTTACATAATCATGTAATGAATCAACTTAAGACATCTCTCTTTTTTCAGCACTTGGCATGTTATCTGCATCCTTTGACAAGAAACTAAAATTTTTACTTGACCCCGGATCCGTGTCTGACTCCAGCTCACTCCACTGCTCCGAATATCCCAGAGATGACACCTCAACCAACAGCGAGGCTAACAACAGTGAAACATCATCTCAGCATCAGCAACAAAATTGTGAAGATAACGAGAATGAAGACAGTGATCCAGTTGAGGAAGGCAACCAAGTTCTTGATGAAGATTTCATGGAGCAGCTGGTGAAATCTGGCGGCACCAAGAAAGATTTGGATGATGTGAAAAATAGTTTGCTCAGAAATAAAAAGGTGAAACGAACAGGACGGGTGGATAAGTCTCAAGAGCCGGAGCTGCGAAGGACTCCAAAACCTGGAACTTCAGGCGCCAGCAGCAATAATGCTACCCCTACTTCCAGATCACAGCTCGTGCTACGGCAGATCAATAACCGCAAACCTCTCAAACGATCGGACAGTTTGACTAAGAAAGAAAAAACCGAGCTCAATCTTAAAACAAAAGAAGTTGAAAAAGAAAACAAAGTTACGAAGTTAAAAGAACAGTTTGAGGCTAAAAGTCTAATGCACGCCCAAGCTGCAGCTGCCATCACAACCCTCATCACCCAGCCCGTAATTGCATGCAATGCCAAAAAGTTGGACGTCAACAAAATCCGCAAAAAGTTGTCGGACAGCCGGAACAACCGAATTAAACGGCGGCACACCGTCGGCGGCACCAAAGACTTTCCCGACAAGCTGATGAACCGGGTGAACCAGGAAAGGTCGGATCAGTGCTGGGACAGGCTGGTGCCCTCCCTCTCTGTCCAAGAGGTGAAAGCCAACCAAGGAGAAGAGGAGGATGAGAGCAGCAGCTTGTACCACGCCAGGATGGAGGAGTCAGATGAACGTCGTCTTTCATTGCCAGATTATGGTAGACTTGTTGTGGACCAGGACCAACACATTGAATCTCATGTTTAGTTCTATTCATACTGAAAATAATAATTGTCCAGCAATAATACCTAGCATGTTATCTGTTTCTAATTTACATATTTTAGCATGGTAAAATATATTTTCTTATTGTAATGCAAACAAAACAAAAAACCTTCTCAACCTCTCTTCAACAATAATTTCAATTTTCTTAAGTATTGTTATTTAATATTTAGAATGACACGTAATCTGAACAATTTTTATGCGCTCAGATTTTCACATTATTCTTGTTCTAGCATTTTATTCATAAAATTCAGATTTATTGAAAAAGCTGAAACTTTTATTCTTTTTTTTTGTAAAATGTTTGACTTTAAATATGTTAAGTTATTCACATTTCACACAAAAGAAATAAAATATTAATTATATTTTTTCTCAAAATATTGCATCTTTATTAGGTATGGTTTTATTCTTTATTTATTTCATCTTTTCGGTATCATCATACTTCATAGTTATTTATACTTTTTCGGTTTCTGCTATATTTTGTTTTTATGTTTTTTCTTACCCTAAAGTTTATTAAAAGAACAACATATTATAATGGCATTTTCTATAAGTAAGAAAGATAGAAAAATATGGCTGATCCATTTATTTATTTCACTGGATAGGATATAGCACCTGAAGAAAAACTACTTTGCTTCTATCTTTTCAATGGCGGAATATTCGTTTTGATCCTATTGTTCAACACTGGAGGCAACATAGTTATCTTCTGGTGTACTATCTCTATCCCTATTATTATTGTCCAAAACTGTTTGTAAAATGATCTTATCTGTGATAAACTTGTATCCAGGGTGAAAAGGCTATTTTTACTATTTTTGTATTATTGTTTCAAAATCTTCAGAATAGTTATTTATCGCATCGTATTATAAACAGCTTTCCGCAGATATTAAAATGAAGATTAAAACCAGTCTTTTTATTCCCAAGATGCCAAAGGCACGGGTTTATAAAACTAATATTAATTTTATTATTTTTATTTTAATATTAATATTTGTGAAAAATTGTCTATAATTCGATGTTAAACATGATTTTTTCAGTATGGCTGAGAACCGGTTCTAATCCAGCGGACATTAATCGGTTTCGAAGCCATACTGGAAAATAATTTGTGCCTGGTAACCCAATTTATATGTTTGTAATTATAAAGTGAACACATTATTGAAGTCTTAACCTGGATATAAAATGTTTAATAATTTTATTATAATGTTAAATATCAATACAAGTGATGTAAACTTATTTGTTGTTTTTTGTCAGACGCGCCAGCAACTACTCTATAATTAGTAATGTACGTTAGTCTGCATGCATACAGAAAATATGATTTTTTGCTTATATTTAGGATAGACGGCTGTAAGAAGTAGACATAATGTATCCAGATGGTCCATCTGACCCCAAAATTTATCAAACATTAAAAGTCGGGCCCCTTGCCGCACCTTAATCGGTCGAGGGGGGGGGGGGGGCGTTCAACGCCCCCCCCCCTTCAATTATTTCAGTTCCTATTAGAGCTAAAAAAATTTGTGCAAGTCCCCTGTTTGATAATGAACTTCCGACCTTTTATAAGTCAAAGTCAATTTTCGCTTCCTTCACCCATTTATTTAACAACTTTTGTTTTTAGGTCCTTTTTTTACTTAAAAATTTCAAACGACTGTAATTTTCTTATTTTTAAAGCTAGAAGAACAATTTTTTTACAGAAAATGTTTATCTATATATAAATTTTACATAAGAAATATCAAAATATAAATTTTAGGGGCCGCAGCTGTACTTGGAAGCTGCCAGCCGCCGCAGTCGGCGGGAAAACGGCGACGGATCTTTTTGGAATTTTGATACGTTATGTAGACATGTAAGAAAAGCTTAAGTTTAAAATTTGAAGTCTCTAAGTCAAAAATTGCGGCCATAGGAGCCTTTTAAGGATTTCTCGAGGATCAGAAACTCCAGGATCATATCTGGAACCTGAAAGTGACTTGAATACCTGTATTTCTTATAAGGATGTACTACTAGAGGATATTTTAGTATTTTGGTATGATAAAATGCTTTGTTTTAGTCAAAAACAAACATTTGTGCTCTTTACCTGGATGACCCTGCCAGGTTGGCTGGCATCCTCTGCCCGCCAGGATGGAGATATTCAAAAAATTCCAACTCTCAGTTATGTGTCATACCCATACTTAAAAAGTCACGCAGTTTGGGCTCTTTATCTTTCACACACAGAAAATGAGATAGAAAAAACGGAGGGGGGTGGGGGCGTTCAACGCCCCCCCTTATCGACCGTTAAGGGTTAAATAATTAAGCGATGAAATTTTTCTAAAGAATATAATTTCTAGAAGGCTAACTTAATCCTAAGTAATTAAACTATTCATAGCTAACGTATTATAAGTTTTGTCATGTCTTCATACTATACTAGGAAATATACTTTTACTCAATATAATTTCCCGAAGAAAAGCTGAACCATAATGCGAACTAAATGAAAAAGTTATGCTTTCTCCTACCAAAATCCGTACACAACTACAACCAATCACATGTGTATTGGTAACGAGTCTGGTTGCTGTCATGTCGGGGTCGAGTCTGGTCCAAAACGCGTTATACTGAACTAGAGACGTTAAAATGGTCCCTTCTGATACATGACACTAATTGTTAGAGTAGGAGAGAATGCCTTTGCCCGTAAACAGGAGAAACCCATTATCTTGCAAAGTTAGGACTTCCAGGAAAAGGTCGTGCAATTACGGGGTTGTTGTCTGTTGGATGTTACTTAACCTAGTATAAAGTGATAAAGTATTGCATCTCATTACAAGCGGAAGTTGCTATGGCTTCTCTAGATGATAACTTTAAATCGAAGAAGAATCTCGCCCCAACGAGGTAATTGACTAGGTAAATGAATGATTTTTTTGTTGAATGAAAGGCCAAGTTCATAGTCTAAAGGGTGTTTGTTTGAAAAATGCATCTTTTCACTTTTTGTTTTTGACATGTTGGCACTGCGGTAATGGATTTATTATTAATTGGAACCTACACCAGATTATCATGTATTATAATAAATTAAAACTTGTAGCTGGCTAAAATAACGATAACCTCTCTTGCTACTGGATGAACGTACTGTCTTTAAGGGATGCCCATAGACTTAAATTGACGCCAATGATTTCCTTGTCATAATATCCACGAAAATTCTATATTCTTTACTGCAGTTTTAAATTTATTGTCAAGAAGACGACTTCAATTTCGTATTTTAATTCTTTAGTCTTAATGTACAAATTTAATGGATGTAGAAAAAACTTGGATAATATTACAGGGGAAAAAATTTCGTCAATTTAAATAGCTTACGAAGCGTGGTACTAATCTAATGGTCAAATTTTTCTCCCCATACAATATAGAGTTATAATTTTTTTTGGGGAAATAGCTCTACACCCGAACCCAAGTAAGTCAGTATCAACAAAGCAGACTTAATTTCAAGTTCAAGCAGAGAACTTTTTGTGTTACACAAAAAAATATTTTAACCATTTTAGCAGCTGCTAAGAAACATTTTACTCTCTCGGTTATTGTTACTACTTTGGCAGATAGACATCCAATTACTGCATGCATAGAATGTATGAAGTTTTTTTTATCCTTTAAGCCTAAAAAAATTAAATCGACCAAGACATGACGATGGAGCATGGCAGGTAACTCTTTTAAAGTGAAAAACACAAAAAGATATTCTTTTTGGAGACTATATTTTTAACATCAAATTTTTATGTGATCTAATTATCTGTTTGATCTGTTTTTTGGTATATTGATTCCTAGGACAGAAAAGAACAATATTATAAGCGAAGCAACTCTATAATCAAGTCCTAAAAATGTAAGTATGTCCATAAACATTATCCTGTATCAAGCAGCTTTTTAACAAATTTACTTACAATTTTGCTTCGACTCTTATACTTTTATATTCTGATAATTCAGTTCAGACAGTATTAATGTCCGCTTGTCCTACCGTTTCAGTGCTTCGCTTTTATGATTGTTGTCATCCTTGTTTAGAGAGATCAATGGAAACATACACCTGACGTACGAGAAAGAAGCAAAAACAATTGGCCATGTAAATTGTAAAAGTAAAATAATGTATAATTTTCTTAGCATAATCCTTATACTAAAGTAACAGGATGTTTGTGTGTCTGTACCGAGGGATCTCGCTAACCGCTGAACCGATAAGGTTCTTCTTAACAGGGTATATTTTATAGGTCCCGGGAAGGTTTTTAACTTTTTTGGGAAAGGGTACCACCACCCTCCCAAGAGAAATCACAAGAAATTTTTTTTACGTTTCTTTATTTTAGAAAGAGAGTTCAACGTAAACATAAACGTCAAACGCAACATAGACATATTTTAAATATAAAAAAAAACATTTAAAGTGCCACTATAGGCCTCTAGGGGCGTAGCCGCTAGTACTCTCATAAAATACTAAAATAAAGTCAACTTATTGTCATTAAGTTTATTTTTTTACAAATACTTAATCCTTTGTGATAAAAATTATGTTATTCTAAATCGAATAAGAGGAAGTTAGACTTAAAAATAGCATTTGTTAGAAAAATGACCTAAAGTTTTGTTTTTAAGAATAAACATTTGTCATATGAAACAAGAAAACTTAGATTTAAGATTTTTATTAAAGCGAGTTCTGATTCCTATTACAACAAGGTATAAAGTAATAAGCGAAGCATCTCTATCAAGTCCTTAAGATGTAAGTATGTCATCAAACAGTATCCTGTATTTAAGAAGTTTTGCAACAAATTTATTTACAATTTTGTTCAAACTTATACATTTATATTCTGCTTATTCAGTTCTGATACTGTACAAGTGTTAATGTTCGTTTGTCCTACCATTGCTGAGCCTGTCTTTTATGGATGTTGTATGCCAGTTAAAGCGATGCAATGTAAAATATTTCTGAAGAATAATTGAAAAAAATAAACAGTTTTATAATTGAAATAACTTTATTTGGATAAGGTTTACAAATATAAAAAGTAATCTATAAAGATAAATGTCATCATCATCATAAAGCCAACCTTTCATTCAATAGCTTCATCATAAGAATTATGGTGAGGAAGCAAATAGTGCCTAATAAAAAATTACGTCATACAATACAAATGACCAATGTTAGTCCAATATACATATTGACCAGTGGTGAATTATATTATTGGTCATTTGTATTGTATGACGTCATTTTTTATTGGAAACAATTTTTTGCTTTATTATGGTTAGATTCTTGCATACAGAGTAATTTTTAAAGCTGAAGCAGCTTATAGTGCGTCATAAATGACGTCATAAAATACAAAAGACCAATGATAGGCCAGAGTACATTTTACCATTAGTCAATATGAATGTATACTGGCTTATCATTGGTCATTTAAATTGTATGACGTCTTTTTTTATAGGCACTATGTATAAACTGCTTCATTAAAGATAGCCATTTTCATCTAATAAAATGTGTATTAGCCTATGTGGTAATTTTTTTTGTTATTCGGTCTTTTGGTTATTATAGAACTAAATCTTTTAAAAATAGGCTTATTGAAATGAAATATTAATTTGTACATCATTTGAAGATATAAACAAAATGTAAATAATGTGTTGTTTTAGATCTTTCAGATCATGTAGAAGAATTTAGACTAGTTAAAGTTGAAGTTTTAGTTATTTAAAGACATGTGCTTATGATTTTTAACCCAAACAAATTCGTCTATAAATAATTAAAACCTTTGGTGATCACAAAGTTTATTTTATTCTTGGTTATTCAAGAAACACAGAGAGAGGAGAAACGGATCTACTGCAGTTCACGGTAAAATATTTCTGGTTACGAATATCTCCAAAAATCTTTGAATTTTCAAGGCTGCTAGTTGCCAAAGGGCTGAACGTACATGTCATGCCCGCACCATGTTGAGCGGCATAAAAAGGCCTGCAAATAATCGGAATAGCCAAGATCCAACGATGCACAGGGGAAGCTTTGCTGAAGAAACAACGCATAAAATAAGTCTTTTTTTGCGCATTTATGTGCACTGCGAGATAACAGTGCATTTTTAATCAATGGCTATTTCAGATTATTTATAGGCCTTCTTTTGTCGGTTAAAATTCTGTGCGAGCAAAATCTATACATCCACCGTTTGGCCGTTAGCAGCTTTTAAAGTTCATAGATGTTTGGGGGATATTCGTTACCAGCAACATTTTACCGTGAACTGCACTCGACCCGGTGAAACAATTGTAACAAGTTTAACATGACAATTATTAGACTCAAGATCAGTTCCACATACATACAGTCTCAGAACAAATATTTCAGGCAAATAAGTTTTTTTTCTTCAGGTAAACTTTTATTTTCTATTCAGGGACAATGCATCTGAGGAAAAACTATTATATGACAATGGATGTATTATTACTTGGATCTTACACCAGCTTATCATGTACTCTAATAAATCTAAACTTGTAGCAGGCTAAAAAACATCTTACTGGTTGAACGAACTTACTAATAAATTAAGGGGGAAATAGCAACCTAAATTGACAACAACTTTTCCCCTCTCATAATATCCACGTTTATTCTACATCCATTTATTTGACAATTTTCAACCAGTTAAAAGTATCAAATAGTTATTGTAGCAAGCTGTACTCAAAAACTATTACTTTTCCTATGCAGATACATAAAAAGATGACATTAAAGAGTTCTTTTCAGATGCATTATCCCTTTTCCCTGTTTTTTTCACATTTAATTTTTTTCAAAGAAAATGTCTTGATAAAATTTATCACTATAATGATATCAAGTTTATTGTTTAATTTGCCTAAAATATTTCTAAACATTCTAATTAGGTTTAAAAGATAAAATATAAATCTAGATAAAAATTAAATGTGGATAAACTGAAGAAGCTTTCCAGAGTGCCTAAAAAAATGACGTAATACTGGCCTACCAATGGCTAATTAAAATGGATACTGGCCTGACATAGGTAATTTAATCTGTGTATTTACCTATTATTGGTCATTTGTATTGTATGACGTCATTTTTTTTACATGAACTATAAAAAGCTTCTCTGAAAGTTGGTACAATGATGTCCCAAAAAATTTGTACCACCAGTCTTAGTTCTAAACATTTTTTTCAGTCTTGTAATACAAAAATCACTGGTAAAAAGATGTTTCACAATTTAAGGTATTAATTAGTTTTATTTTAAAAAAGATGAATTTCAGTCTTTGCTTTTCATTAGGCGATAAAATAATTTTAATCTCACATATTTTTAAAGATTATTTTAATTATATCCAAACAACTTTTTTAATGAGTAAGCAGAAGCACCTTATAGTGCCTAATGATAAATGACGTCATACAATTCAAAAGACCAATGATAGGCCAGTATACATTTAACTATTGGTTATGTATGCTGGCCTATCATTAGTCATTTTGTATTGTATGACGTCATTTTTATTAGGTACCATAAGCAAAAATATGCAAAACATGTGAAAAATTTTAATAATATATCCAATTTTTAGTATTAATAAAAAAAACAATATTAGTTTTAGAAACTATAACTAGGTAAATATATAATGTATATAATAAGTGTATTGCTTAACATTATCAGTCTTACAGACCAGACTTTTAGGTTATATATAATATATATATTGAGCTATGCCCGTGCTTTCTGACAAAATAGAAGAACAAAGCTACAAAAGGGTTTTAAATGTACAAATATTTTGTTTTTCAATAATTTTTCCTTTGTAGCTTTGTTTTTGGAAATATATATCTTCAGTATCGCTTTGAAACCGATTAATATTCGGTGGATTACATCCGGTTCTCAGTCCTACTGAAAAATTATGTATCGCATCGTATTATATCCAGTTTTCTACGATTATAAAAGGTACACTCATAAGATTAAAACCAGGTTTTTTGCCCGTGCCTTCAGCATCTCAGGGCTAAAAATACTGGTTTTAATCTTATAATTGTACATTTTTATATCCGCGGAAAGCTGTTTATAATACGATGCGATAAATAACTTTTATTATATGAATTAATTACAATATATTTAGTTCAGGTTATAATATTATTTTATATAATAAACAAATTTCAAACAAAGATTTGGGAAAAATAACATACTAGCTTTAAACAACATAATAAAATATTCAAGGGTTTTTATATCAATATTTGATATTTTTGTTGTTTTCTTCTTATTTTACAAAGATAAAAAATAATATATAATATCAAACAGATTTTAAAAAAATCTTTTATAAAGCTGAGATATGGTTTTACCTAAACTACAGCTTTAAGTTATAAATAGGTTTTCTTTCATTTTTTTATACTCTTTTTAGAGTTGTTGGTTTTATGTTTCAGCTCAAGATTAAAAAAGTCATTTTCTTTCAGAATATGGCAAGATTCAAATATGTTTATAATAGAAGAGGAAAAAAGTTTTTTTTAGTTTGGCTATGAAATCGATTAATATCCGCTGGATTATTACCGGTTCTATGCCATAATGAAAAATCATGTATAGCAACGTATTACAGACAATTTTCTACAAATATTAAAATTGAAAACCATAAAATGATTACCAGTTTTGTTAGATGAGGACCTTGGCACCTCAGGGCTAACAAAAATTGTTTAAATCTTAATATTTGCGGAAAGCTGTCTATAATGCGATGCGATAAATAACCATTACAGTTGTTTAATTACTTCTTTTACTTCCTATGATACATTACTAAATATGTAATAATATTTCTCCTAGAGGCAGTTAAGGCAAGCTTAAGGTTGTTTCTTTTTTTGGAATTATTTAGTTAATTTGCAACTGTCTATAGTGCCCTAGCAAAATGAGGATTGATGTTACTGCTTTTGGCCTACCTGTTCTATTGACATCAGGAAATACCCTACACCCCATCTCTTTTCTAGGGGGTTTATTTCCCCTCCCCTTTCTCTTTCCCTCTACTATGACGTCAACAGAATTGGTAGGCCAAAACCTTTGGCATCTATCCCCATTTTCCTAGGGCACTAAACAATGCTTCGTTAATTTTCTTGTTTCTTTTCTCCTGAGGAATATTCTCTTATTTGGGATAGAGAGATTAAACTTCCATACTTTACTTCCTAAAATAGATAAAAAAAAAATTAAATTTATTTTCAAAAATAAGTTTGATAATCTTGCTTTAATTCATTTCTATTCATTATTAAATTAACTAATACAGAAATTGGTACCTATTGTATTTTAATGGATGTTGAATATACGTGGATATTACGACCGGGGGAAAATTTTCGTCAATTTAGGTCAATTTAGTTCGTTCATCCAGTAGGAGGGGATAGGGTAAATGGGATGATCGTTTTTTAGCCAGCTTAAAGTTTCACTTTATTAGAATGCATGATAATCTGGTGTAAGATCAAGTAATAATGACATATGAACGTGCGTTAAGGTTGACTTTGTTGGAAGCTACGATACGGAAAAATTGTTGATGTACCTGTCCCCCGTTATGTCTGGAGAAGTGTGAAGTGGCGACATCTAGTTCCAGAGTCTTGCTGTCAGTAACAGCCGTTACAGCTGTCGGCGGCGTGGCAGAGTTTAGAATTGAGAAGGTGCTGCTTGCAGTTCTTGGGATGTCACTCCAAGGCGGCGTGTATGCCGACACGTCGCGCGGATCAGCCGTGTCGCTGAGCAGGGCCGAGGTGGCGGCAGCTGGAGTGCTTACACCACTGTTGCTTGTGTAGCTGTACACCGCCGCCATGGGATCAACCTTGGGCCAGGAGTAGGGATCTGCCATGAGGCCAGAGCCGGCTGTCTGTGTGCCCGGCGCTATGATGGGGTTGCGCTTGTCCAACCGGTCCGAGTGCTTCTGCATATGCTTGGCCAGGTAGGTCTCCTGGGTGTAGCTCTTCCCGCAGTACGAGCAGATGTGGGTCTTGACGTGTTTAGAATCTTTGTGTTTGGGAATGTGCTCCAGGAGCGCAGCCTCCTCGGTGAAACATTTGTAGCAGGAGTTGCACTTGTAGGGCTTGTCTGTCTGGTGACATCTGGAGTGAGACTGCAGGTTAGACAACTGGGAGAAGGCCTTCGTACAACCTATAACAAGATTCATTTTGAGAAATCAAATAAAAAATGTTTGCGTAGCGTAGAAAAATGGGGATAGATGTCACAGCTTTTGGCCTACCTATTCTATTGACGTAATAGTAGAGGGTAAGAGAAAGGGAAGGTAAGAGAAACCCCTTAGAAAAGAGATGGGGTATAGGGTATCTCCTGACGTCAATAGAATTGGTGGAATAGGTTTGCACAAAAAGTTATCAATTTATAAACTTGAATGAGATCTAATATTGAATTTATTCTTTTTGTGCATTTTTGATATTAAAAGTTATGGAAACCTCACATCTGGAATTTTTTGCTGTGAAATTTTAAATAGTTTTTGTTAAACAGATTTCTGATATGGGTCAAGATCTAACAAAAAGTTAAACGCATTGATTTCCTGTTAATTCTCAGAATCATTTGTAAACTTTTTTGTTATTTTTTAATTTAACATGTAAGATTCTATGATTTATTAGATTAAATCATTCAATAAGCTAAGATCTTTTATAAAACATTCATCTTTCAAGCCACATAGTGCATCAGTGAATTAAATCCTATTGTTAAAAACAAATTTTGAAAATTGAATACCAAATTAATAATATTCATGCTAGACGTTAAGAAGCTTGTATAGTGCTCATAAAAAATGACGTTATACTGGCCAGAGCTACCATTGGTGAATTAAAATGCATACTGTCCTGCTATTGGTAATTTAGTCTGTGTAGTGTATTGGCCTATCATTGGTGATTTGTATTGCAAACCGTCATTTTTATGGGCACTATTAAAGTGCTTCAAAGGTTAAATAAACATCCAACCTTTTGAAGACCACCGTTGTTGAGTTGAAGCAGGTTTTATTTATATTAGGAGGGAGAAAACAAAAAGGCTTTAAACAAAGGTATAGAAATTAATAATATGTATAGTATGAAGCAGTTTATAGAGCCTAATAAATTGACCAATTGTAAAATGTATACTGGCCTATCATTGGTCATTTGTCATTTTCTTTTTAGAAACTATAAGTTGCTTTGTATTGTATTCTTACCTGGAATCCTACACTTGTATGGCTTATCCCCAGTGTGTGTTCTGATGTGTTGTTGAAGATGTGACAGCTGAGTAAACTTTCTCTGACAGATCTCACACCTGTATGGCTTGATACCAAGATGGATGCGCGTGTGTTGGGACAGGTAGGAACTGTTGGCGAACGCCTTGTTGCATGTGGCGCACTTGTAGGGCTTCGGCTCCCGCATGTGCAGCTGGGTGTGCAGCTGCAGGTCAGCTTTACTTGCAAACAGCTGAAAAATATTGTTATTTATTATTTACTAGCATCTAGGAGCTTTTTATTCAAAGAGGCAGAGAGGGGCTAGAAAAATACCGTAAAGCCATCCCAAGACTAAAAACTCAAAATAAATATATAAATACTATCACAAGAGCTATGTAAAGCTTACTCAAAAAGGAGAACTTAATAAGTATAGTAGTTATTGAAATCTTAGGCTTGAGACAAAAAATATTTGATACTTTATACTATAGGACGTACATTTGATTTTACAAGTGAAAAATGGTGAAAACACATTTTAAACATATTACATTTTGTACTTATTTTAATAAGACAATGGACGATAAAGGGAATAGTAGCATTTGCAATGTTGCGTAAAATTGTGAGCAAGCTTACAGTCAAATGCGATTATCAAGTCTAACTGTTCTTACTCGCATAGTATAATTAAACGCATATTTAAAAACAGTTTGACCTAATTAGAGCATTTGACTGGAATCTTACTCACAACTTTACGCAATGTTGCAGAAACTACTATTCTCTTTTATATCATTCAATGTTTTGTTAAGTCTTTTTCTGTGGGAGGGGTAGAGCCTATATTAGTTGTCATTATTTTGAAATAAACTTCGCTATACCTGTGGACACATTTTGCACTGGTATTTCCTCAGCCCAGCTCCAATCTGACCCATTCCCATCTGACCGGTTAGCCGCGGATTAATTGGCTGCGGCACCACCAGACCCGAGGCCGGTGGAGAGAGAGAGGTCGACGATTGTGGCCGTTGGTATCCAACTGCCGCAGCTGCCTGCATAGACTCCTGGCTGCCAATGTCCATGCCAATTTTTGACTTAAAGAACAAAAAGAAGGTTAAAAACGGTGTATTTTTTGTCAGCAATGACAAACAATACTTTAAAAATACTTTGGATTGATAGGAAAACCCGATATTATTTATAAACTACCCCTCGCCCCCCTCTCTCAATGTCTTCAAAACAAAAATTAAAGATGAGTTGCTTTTGATTCAATTTCATTGACATAAAAAGTTTAATATCCTAACATAAAATAATAGGTAGCCAAGGACGCCCAAGCTTATTATTGGGCGAAGGGGGGGGGGGGAACACCCTCCTTCCTCCGCCCCTTTAGGTTGTATTTATTTATTTACCTCAATTCCATTCCACATGTATGCCGGATGTATGGAACTTGTCTCGGGATTCATATGCTCTGCAACCACAGTCATCCAGTGGGCCAGACCACCCTGGCTTCCGGCCCCGCTGCTAACAACATTGTTGTTCGATATGTTGCTGCCGCCGCCGCCGAGGTTTGTGGACGCGGCTGTTGAGCTGTTGGCGCCCGCCAAACCGCCAGAATTTTGTTTGTCTCCAGTTATTCCGCCCCAAAGTAGCAGGGATTTCTGAAAAAAAAAATATTTAAATTAGTTTTTATCAAACTTCAACGTCTTTTAATTTTTTAGGGATTAACAAATCTAGAAAAAAATCAAATTTATTTACATTTTACAGCTCTGAAATGTTATAAGTGATGTATCAAAGTTAACTGTCATTCTTTTCATGATATGTTGTTGAACTTATGGACAAATTAGTAGTTGTACCTTAACAAAATGGATTGATTATTACTTGAATTTTACACCAGATTAACATGTACTCTAATAAAGTGAAACTTGTAGCTGGCTTAAATACCCCTCCTCTCCTACTAGATGTATGAACTGACCAATAATTTGTGTCTATGATAACAACCTACAATAAATTTCCATTACCAAAAACAAAAGTTAGAAAAGCAAAGAAAAATTTACAGTCCATTGTATTATCCCTTTCCAGAAACACATTTTTCTTAATTAGAGAAAGTTTCAGGTATAAAAAGACATAGCTAACCCTTCCTATATGACGTTTGTGTATGTGTGAGTGTGTATGTGTGTTTGTGTGTGTGACTTTTGAGGACGTTTTCCACCAGATATAGATGTAATTGATTATACCCAAGAATTCAGGTTAACAGAAAAAGCCTTAAAATTTTAAGTAATTAGCCACCTTTAAAAGGTAGCATGTAACAGGGATCTAAGGGATAAGACAATGGCCGATAAATTGATGTTCATCCACAATTAAGATACAAATTCTGTACTTTTGTAGATTGTAATTATTGGTTGAAACGTTTAGAGACTAGCTTAATGAATCAACAAATTAATATTCAATAAAAGTCTCCATTGTTGTTAAACCAACAAATAGTTATAAGACTTTGGTGACTAGTGTAATAAACAGTCTAATGACCTATTATATCAACTAAAGTTATTTTATAATGCCTAATGTTTGTCATAATGTCTACGTAAATATCATTAAAATTTGCTCTTATAGCTTATTGATAATATGTCAGCTATGGCCATTAATTTATTGCTAATTATTAAAATTCCTTCTAAAGTTAAGTAGAGTTTAAGTCATCCGTGGACACTTTTTATTACAGAAAAAAAAAGTCATCAAAAATTGTAATTGTTATACGTGTAATTTAAAAATTTTAAGTCGGTATTACATCAAACTTTTTTATAATTGGCACTAGCGGTTTCGCCCCTAGCCTCTAGGGGTTTTGCCCCAAGAGGTATGATTAAATCTTTTATTGCCTACCCAGCCGAAAAAAATGCGAATGGATCGCAAATTTTCACGAATAAATGGCGAATTCGCAAAATTCGTAAAAATTCGTAAAAAAAATGGGGAGGGATTTTTTTTTTTGGGGGGGGGGGGTGGTAAGGTGTCCCACCCCTTAAGAAAATAGCCTAAAACCAGCACAGGACTAGTAGGTATATTTCATGAAGAGTAGAATCCGATCGGTTCACTGGAGATCTTAATGGACGGACGGACAGACATCATTCTACTTTGTATTATAGATAAACTTGTAAATTGGTGGATATTGACAAATGTCATATATATTTATTTTTATATGGTGGATGGACAGATTTGTTCATGATAATTTTTAGACACACAGAAAACTGTCCCGAATTTGTATTAATTTTGAGGAACAAGACTCCAGTTACGTCATATTTTTCTTTCCCGAAAAAGAGATGGGAGAAAAGGGGGTTTTCCCCATCTCTTTTGAAGAGATTTTCTTCCCCCCTTCCCTTTTTCGGGAAAGAAAAATATGACGTCACTGGAGTCTTGTTCCTCAAAATTAATACAAATTCGGGACAGTTTTCTGTGTGTCTAATTTTTAGACAAATTTCTTGATAAAATGGGGCCTACTTTAAAGGTCAAGGAAATTTTTTGCTTTCTTTTGATTTGAATTACTGAAGGCCCTAACTATTCCATATGTTTTCTCTCTTACTTTTTTTAAGTAAAAAAACATATAAATCTGATTTTGAGTCCATACAAATTTCAAAAATGGTTACCCTCTAGTTGAGGAAATTGGATAAAAAATACAATGATTATGTTAACACAAGTAGGTAACCCTATTCCATTAGAAACCTTAAGTATACAGCTTTTATTCATTGAATATTGAGTAAATGTATAACTTATATGAATATGTCTATACAGGAGGATTAAGTATGGAAATGCAGTTCTAACTTTACAGAATATTCCGCCTAAATATATGGATTCTAAATAATTATGAAATACTGGACGTTAGCACCCTTCCAAAGGGATCTAAAGGGATAAGACATTGACCGATAAATTGATGTACATAACCGATGATGATACACAAAACTACCCCTTCTTTTGATTACAAATAGTGGTTAAAAACGGTTGGGTACTCAACTCAATGAACTAAACAATCAAAATTCAAGAACGTGCTTAAGGTTATTCAGGCAATGAATAAGAAAACTTTTGTGACTAGTGTAATAAACAACCCAATGTTTTTTTTAAAACATATAATCAAACATAGTTTTGTTTTGTTTACCATGAAACTAAGTCTAAATAGTAAAGGAATCTTATGAGAGCAATGGCCTCATTTTCTCTATGTATTTATCTATCTATCTATATTCTCTAATTTTGGCCTCGATACTATACCCATTGGCTAATGTCATTCACCCCCATTCAATGATGTATAAAAATTAGTATCGACAAAATTGCACCATAACTTTTTATATTTTAGAATAATTTAGAAATGTTCTTTAATAGTTTTAAATGTTTAAAAAATTAAATAGATTTGATGATAAACAAAATTATGTTGAAGGTATTTAAATATGTATACCTATCTCCTACATAGGTATACATCTTTCCCAATTAATTTTTCGTTTACAGACATGCCTAAATTATTGACTTTGGGGGCATACAAGGTTCTATTTCGTATTACAGACAGTATTTTTCATGATTCCTTTTCTAACAATGATATTTTAAACTTTAAGACCTAAGACACAAATCTTTGTACTGTTAGTTTTTTTTAGCAAAGCTTCTCTTTTAATTCAATGGCCATCTGTCCGTCCGTATGTCCGAAAAAGTTTAGATTTGAAACGCTAATTGCAGCGTCGAAAATTTTTATGAAGTTTTAAACTTTTTAAACCCATCCTTCTAGTCTCTTCTCTATAACAAAACAGATCTAAAGCATTTTCTCTATTTGTCCGTCCATCTGTTTGGAAGTTACTTGTTTATGAATGTTGTCATCCTTGTTCTGTGAGATAGACAGACGGACTAACTATTTATTTAAGAGACCATTGACTTTGAAGTCCTTGGGCCCCTACAAATAACGAGAAAACATTTTAATTTTATGAATTAGTAGATAGGTAAAAAATATTTTATAATAATCATCCTGATGATTAAGAATCTATGTTTTTTTCTCTCTAATCTTATATTCAAAAACAGTTGTTTAAATTTCAATATAAAGATAAAAGAAAACATTTTATTACTGTTACTATGCTTTTTTCTCTACTATACATACATTCATACATATGTATTAATTAAATATTATGTATCTTTATTTATTTGGCTCATAAAAAAATTGCATTTTGTACAAAAAGTTTTTTCTTTTCTTCTGTGTATACGATTGTGTGTGTGAGTGTGTGTATGTGTGTGTATGTGTGTGTTGAGTAAGCCCCAGGGTCGGGAACCTCCCGGACATTGAACTCCAAAGTATTTTTTCAGACAATCACGTGACCACACAGACAGTCACTAGACTCAAACACACGCACACACAAGCACTACACACACACACACACACACACACACACACACACAAACACAAGCACTAGACACACACACAGACTGGCATTAGACACTCTGATATACACAGACAGTGACACATACACAGACTAAAAGTATATGTGTGTGTATAGTGGGCCAAGATAATAAATCAGGATTTCTAGCTACTAGGGTGCCCTGTACTACTAGACTTGGATTAGGCTATAACACTAACAACCCCTGAAGTAGATGCAAGGCTGTCTCTCAATTTGTACTTAAAAATATTCATACTTTCAAGAATTACAGCATTTGATGCTTTGGATTTCCAAGAGGTGGAAATTTAGATATTATCTATTATACAAAGTAGAATGATGTCTGTCCGTCCGTCCCTTAAGATCTCAGAAACCACTAAACCGATCGGATTCTACTCTTCGGGAAATATACCTACTGGTTCTGTGGTGATTTTAGGTTATTTTCTTGGGGGAAAGGTTACCCCCCCCCCAAAAAAAAAAACTGAAAAAATACCCCACCCTTTTTTAAAAATGTGTTTGTTGTTGCACCAGTGGTACTTATTTTTTTCTTTTTTTAATCACCTATTGGGGCAAAGCCCCTAAAGGCTAGGGGCCAAGCCGCTAGTAGAGTTATAAATTGATAAAGTTGAAAGCTTTAATGAAACACTATTAAAATTAGTTAGGATTTAATAAATGTTAACATAATATTTTGTTTCTTTAAATATTTATAATGTTTTCTTCTAATCTTTTAAAAGGTATATATGTTATGTTATGATATATTATTACTTGGATCTTCAACCAGATTATCATGTACTTTGATAAAGAGAAACGTGTAGCTGGCTAAAATAACGATCCCCCCCTTTTACTCCATCCCCTCTCCACCTACTGGAAAAACAAAGTGGCCAATAAATAAATGTCCATGTTAGCAACCTATATTGACGACAATTTATCTCCTGTCATAATATCCACGTATATTCTATATCCATTTATATAGATGTGTTGAAAAATGCTTTTACTCTAAAAATATAACCCTTGGCTCTAAACCGTTATGATTAAACATTATTTTATCTTTCAAAATTTTTAACGAAATGGATCAATCAAACTATAACGAAATAATTAAGTTGCTTGGAGATACACAATAAAACCTTTTTTTACATCGAAAACAACACTACGGCTTTGAAACCGATCATTTCCTTTGGATTAGAACCGGTATTAAAAAATACTGAAAAATCATGTATAGCATCGTATTACAGACAATTTTCCACAAATATTAAAATAAGAATATTAAAATTAATACTAGTTTTAATCCCATATTTTTTTATTTTATCCGCGGAAAGCTGTTTATAATACGACGCGGTACTTAATATTCTTCGATACTAATTTAATCTGTATTTATTCAAAAAACCATTACAGTATTTATATTTAGTAGGGGGACATTGGGCTGTTTATGAACAAAGTTTTAGACAACATTTTCTTCTTCGTGAATTTGATTGGTTGGCATTAAGTTAAGTGTTCAAATTTTTGAAGCACTAAGGGTTAATTTTGTGTATCATCATTAGAAATGTACATCACTATATCGGCTATTGTCTAATCCCTTTCGACCACTGATTTATATTTAAATCAAAATCGAACTTGATCTTGATTCCTCAATAATATAAATATAGGTTAGAAAATCAAACTATAAAAATAATGAAGTAAAAAGAATGTATTTTTACATGATAAAAACAGGAATAGAACCACGGATTTCATGGGCATTTTTTTGCACACTTTTTTTTGACGGTTTTTATTACATGAGTGAAAAGTTTCTTTGTGTTTGTATGTATTAATAAAACTCATAAACATGATATCAAAATAAAATTAACCTTTACAAAATGTATAGATTGATAGTTTAACTTCAAGCTCAGTGTTCTATGGAGTTTCGTGCTCCTTACTTTGCATATATAGCATGTTTAATGAATTTGAGACAACACTGATTTTAGTACTTAGTTTTTGAAATACTAATTTGATACCTTTTTTCGATCAATAATATTCATATTTTATTATATGAAGTTGTAGGGTTTTTTGTCTGAAGCTTAAGATCTCAATAACTACTGAACCGATTGGATTCTATATTTCAGGAGAGCATCACACAGGTTCAGTGATGGTTTTGGGCTATTATCTTCCAGATTTAAGTCTTGGGATGGTTTATAGCTATTTTCATAGCCTCTCTCGGCCCATTTTAATTATAAAATATCTACAGATATGTACAGATCAAGAAACTTTTATATAATTTTTCCTGGAAATTTTTTATTAAAGTATTTTTCTAAAAATTTCATAAAATGTATGAATCTTGTTTACAAATAACTTTATAAAATAGATTGTTAAAAATGTACATTCTCCACTTTTATTGAAAAATAAAAACATTTTATTGTATTCATTAAATAAATAAAGAGCTCTAAGAACAGAGGCTTTGCCAGGGAGGGAAGGGACATTGTGCTGTTTATTAGACTAGACACCAAAGTTATAAAATAACGTTTCCTTATTCGTTGCAACTTTGGGGACTATAATAAATTTTTGAATGGTTGATTCATTATGTTGAGTGTCCAAACGTTTCAACCTCTAAACTGTAATCTACAGAAGGGTTAATCATTAGGAATGTCCAACAATTTATCGGCCATTGTCTTATCCCTTTACATCCCTGGTCTTTACAATAATCCTCTCTATCCATTGACGTCAACAAAACATTTAATAAATTTAAATGAGAAAAGAATAACACACATATCTTTATGCATTAATATTCAATATGAATGTATTTATTATTACTTGGATCTTACACCAGATTATTATGTACTATCTAATAAAGTGAAACTTGTAGCGGGCTAAAATAAGGGTCCCCCATCCCTCCGTTTAACATATCCCCTCCCCTCCTACTGGATAAACGAATTAACTAATAAATGACAGGGAAAATAGTAACCTAAATTGACGAAAATTGAGCCTATTCTATAATTGTTACCCTAAAAGTGCATAAAACTTATTTTCTATTAGTATCTTGAAAGGTCTTTTATCAAAGCCGCAGCTAAAATTAAAATTTTATGTAAATTAATTTGTTCATTTTATTTTACTAAAAAAAAACTTAATGATATGGCATTTTTATAAACTTCTACCCGCCCTTTTTTTAAAACAGCACTCCTGTTATACAACTTACAGTGTCAGTATATGATAATTGGTATATGAGTATTGGCTGTAGCTTAAGATCTCAATAACCACTGAAACGATTGGGTTCACTATCTTTTAAGACTATTTTTTTCAGATTCAAGTCTTTGAATAGTTTTAAGCTAATTTTTAGGCCCTCCTTGCCCCTTCCAATACAGAGCCCCTAGATCCTAGATTCTAGGGGACAGCCGCTAGTTACAGATAAAACAATTGAAATACAAGATATTTTAAATTTTCCTGTGATATTTGTAATCTGTATTGTTTGTATATATTTATTTATAGTGTGATGATAAGCTATTGCCAGCCAAGAGTGCCTATAGGCCATTCACCTAAGACACAAGTTGCCACATTTATCATAAAATTAAAATTAAGGCCTATTTTACAAATTATTTTCATCAAAGTAATTTGTGTATAAATAATATTATTTCTATAATAAAAAAAACTAGTTGCCTCGCCCCTATCCTCTAGGTGAGTTCAGAAAAATAGCCTTAAACCATCATAAGTCAATTATATAGCTTCCCTGAAAAGTACAACATATTCGGACCAGCAAATTCTAAGATCTTAAGTTTCACATAAAAAACCTTATTATTTTATATTTTAGGTTTGAAAGAAATTTTTTTGGGAATTTAATAAATTTTGTAATTTGGCAACCTATTCACCCTTTTATACAATATTTTCCCATCTCTTATATTTTTTTGTTGTCTGAACACAATACTACACACAGAGCTCTCCACTAGACAACCAATTTTCCCTCCGTAACATGCACTCCCCCCCTCCCCCCCCCACCTTTCTAATTATACGCTTCCCTAGTCTATATAGGCCTAGTGTGGAGCTACCCCCCCATGCACACTAGGCCTCACCTATCTCTGAAGCAATCAAAGAGCTGGGTATGATCGATGGATTTTTCTGAAAGTCATGTAAATTCATAGGGCTCTACACACACTAGCTAGACACCAAAAGGGTTCAAGAGATCATATATAATAGCAAGGATGACAACATTCATTAAGGCGAAGCTGAATAATCAGACAGACGAACAAACTACAATGACTAATTTTAGATTAACAGTGTTTTTAATAACAGATTGTTCTATCAGAAAAAGAAAATTCAATGTTAACTTAAAATAAAAACTGCTAATATTCATTTGTTTACTATAGACATGAATTTTACTGTAAAAATGCTTTGCCTATAAAATTATTCCCAAACGTTCAAGTCTACACAATTTCAAAATCAAGTTAGGAAAAATAAAATGGCATTCAAGTTACAAATCATTATTTTCAGTATGGCTTCGAAACCGATTAATATCTGCAAGATTGGAACCGGTTCTCAGCCATTCTGAAAAATCATGTATAGCATCATATTCATAGGCGTCCAAGGGGGGCGGTAATGGGCCATTTGGCACCCCCAAAATTTTTTGAACAATACCCCCCCCAAAAAAAAATTACCCCTACCTTGGGGGTGCCGTAGGCACCCCCAACGATTTTGGGGGGGGTATTTACCCCCCCCAAACCATTTTGGGGGGGGTAATTACCCCCCCCAAAATAAATGTTCTTTAAAAAAATTTTTTTGGGGGGGGTATTTACCCCCCCCAAATTGAATGTTCTTAAAAAAAATTACCCCCCCCCCCCCAACAGATTTGGGGGGAGTATTTACCCCCCCCAACAGACTTTAGGGGGGGTAATTACCCCCCCCAATCAAATTTTACCCACGGGGTAAAAATTTTGGGGGGGGTAAAAAAAAATTTCGGCGCGCTTCGCGCGCCATTTTACCCCCCCCAAACACGAATTACCCCCCCCTAAAATTTTTTACCCCCCCCCCAAAAAAAAGCTTGGACGCCCCTGATCATATTACAGACAATTTCCCACATATATTGAAATAAAAATCATAAAATTAATACTAGTTTTGTTGACGTTCGGCATTCTGTCACATTACAGGAATTTATTCTTTGCAAGTTTTTAAATCAAATATGTTTTTTGCAGACATACGGACGCACGGTACATCCGTAAAAGTAGAAAAGCCTCGCTTTTAATAAATTATAATGCAGTCGGCAACTAAAACTAAATATTCTTATCTAGCTAGCTGTGTGTTAAATTAATGTAATCTTTCAAACTTAATTAAGTTGTTGTTGCAGTACAAATGTATTTAAAAACTTTATATATTTTTAAAAAAATAACATTTATGAAATGATTTACTTAAACACTCTAAATTTCTTCCACTTGTAGAATAAAATGAATGAAAATCGAAGTTTTTTTTGGTAAATATTTTTTAAAAATCTTGTAGGTCCAAGGCCAGAGCTAACAAAACTTGTATTGATTCTATGATTTAATTTAATATTCGTGGAAAATTATCTATAATACAATGCTAAAACTAATTTTTCAGTATAAATGATAACGTTTAATTATTAATTGGCTTAACAACCTTAGGGACTTTTATTGTATTTTGATTGCTTGCTTCATTCAGTTGAGTGTCCAAACGTTTCAACCACCAATTATAATCTACAGAAGGGATAATTTTGTGTATACTCATTAGGAATATATATCAATTTATTGGCCATTGTCTTATCGCTTAAGATCTCTCAAATTATTGTCATATATGAAACAAAGAGTCAGCATAGATAATTATTGATTATACTGGACAGATCATCAATTATACAACAACTATTTCTCTTTCTCCACAAGAAAATTAATTTTTATTCAGATATTCTTAAGATATACTATTATTATTTTTATTCAGTTTTACAGATTTGATATTAGTTACACATAAATTTTCAGTTTGGCTGGGCACCAGTTCCAATCCTGCAGCTATTAATCGGTTTCGAAGCCATACTGGAATTTTTTTACTAATTTTTTAGGCTATTGACAATGGCTTAGACAATAGTAGAAAATTGAAAGTACCTTTACAAAATTACCTCTTGTGTAAATTATATTTAATGGTAGAAAAGTTAGAACACAACCCAATTTTGTACTTTTGTACAACCAAATCAAGATAAAAATTAATCCATAGCGAAACGACTGTATAGATTATCTTTTCGGGTGTTGGTTCTTAAAAAAAAACAATTAGCAAACATGATTCATACAAAGCTTCTCTTAAAATCAAACATCAACTATTATCCTAAATTTAGGCAATTTATAATTCAATTTAGGATTTAAATTGCTTTTAATATTATTAAAATTCACTTACTTTCTAAGTAACAAATGTTTAATCTATTCTATTTCATAATGTTTTTTTTGTTGATTGACAAAATCCAAAATATCATCAAATTTTCCTGTTTATTTTACTAAGGACAAAAAGGTTTTTTTTCCAGTTTGGCTTCGAAACCGATTAATATCCGCTGGATTAGAACCAGTTCTCGGCCATATTAAAAAATCACGTATAGCATCGCATTACACACAATTTTCCAAGAATAGAAAAATAAAATCATAAAGTTAAAAACAGTTTTGTTAGCCTGGGCCATCGTCCACTCGGGGCTAACTCGGGGTCCAAATTTTAAAATTTTTATATTTTAATAACCGCGGAAAGCTGTCTATAATACAAAGCGATAAATAATTATTCTAAAATAATTCTAATGACAAAGTTTCGTGTTGGACAAGGAATCTGAGGATAGGAAGAAAATTTCATTAACACAAAATAAAAAGGTTGAAAGTACTTTTTATTCCTCGTATTTGATTACTCAATAAACAAAGATAAAAACTTGAGAATTCCTGAGGGGGGACGTGGCAGGGAGGGAGGGGACATTGGGCTGTTTATTACACTAGTCCTCAAAGTTTTATAATAACGTTTTGTTATTCGTTGGATTAATAACTTTGGGGACTTTTATTGAATTTTGATTGGTTGGTTTATTAAGTTGAGTGTCCAAATGTTTCAACCACTAATCATAATCTACTGATGTAAATTTGTGTATCATCAATGTGTATCCCTTTAGATCCCTGGGGGACGTGGCCTGGCGTAATTCAAATAACTTTCATTTGTTAAGCAAAAAAATTTTTTTATTTTACTTCTTTTTGTGTAAGTCAATATTGCTATTATTCCTAATTTGGTGGCCTAATTCTTTCAAATTATATGCGGACTAAATAAAGCCAGGGACCTAAAGGGAAAAGACAATGGACGATAAATTGATGGATGGATTGGATTGTTCAAGTTCAAACTAACCAATCAATATTAACTAAAAGAACTCAGTGTTTTCAAGCCAACGAATGAGGTGGCTTGCTTATAAACCTTTTGGTTTCATTATTATTTACAGTCCAATGTCCCCTCCCTTCCTTCCTGCTATGAAATATAAATGTAAACATACATACATTGTACATTACTTCTTTACAAATATACATATTACATATCCAGCAACTTTTTGCCTTTTTTATGCCGGCATACTTTCGCACATTTTCTGACTCAGCCATCCCCCCCCCCCCATCAGTTTGTATATATTATAGGACTGAAATAATTTATCATGGAGAAACATTAGTCTTGGGAGAGAAATTACACCCCCCCCCCCCCCCCCGGCCCCATCCTCTATTTTCAATTCATAGACCTTCCTTCTATCTTTCTCTTTTTCAACAGCCTCCTTTCTTTCTTTCTTTCTTATTTGGTATACATATCAGGGAGGGAGGGGACATTGGGCTGTTTATTACACTAGTCCCAAAAGCCTTATACTATGTTTTCTAAGTTTGCTTCAATGCTCAACAACTTTGGTACTGTTTTATTGGCTGGTTTATTAAGTTGAGTGTCGAAACGTCTCAACCATCAATTGTAATCTACAGAAGGGGTTGTTTTGTGTATCATAATTTGGGATGTAAATCAATTTATCATTCCTTGTCTTATCCCTTTAGATCCCTGGTATTTAGATGTGAAACAAAAAGTAGATGCATAGTTTTCACTTCTTGCGATGATATTGTGCAAGTGAACAAAGAAAATTCTGAATATATTCACCACAATGATACACAGTGCAAAATTTTAAAAAAAATGGACAAAAATTATTTGAATTAAAAAGACTTGTTGCTTCACCCTTAGCTTCTAAGAGTTTAGGAAAATAGCTTAAAACACTCCACAACATTTATTAATCTTTCCTAAAGAATACAACCAATTCAGACCCTCACTTTCTGAGATCTTAAGCTTTAGACAAAAAAAAACCTTACTGCTTTATATTAGAGGATATATTTGTGATTCACAGAAAAGTCAGACTTATATATAAATATTCGAGAAGAAAATTATGTTCATTTTGAAATTCTTTTCAATTTTGACCAACTAAAATGTGTTGTATATTCCTATATTTAAGAATCTGGGTCACTAATACAAGAAACAAAATAGAATAAAGAAAAAAAAGCTGCGAAGATGTTTTTTTCTTTAGGAGAAGTATTTCGTGATGATTGTCTATAATTGTGTATATTTATACTTTGTTTTTATACAATTTTTATAATAAAGTATCTGGATGTTTTTTTTCTCTTTGTAACGAAGGATTTCGCTAACCTCTGAGCCGATATGGTTCACCTTTACAGGGTAGTTTCTCGATTGCCCCCAAAGCCGTTAGTACTGTACATAAAGTTCAAATATGATTTTTAAAACCATATTTTATAGAGCAGCCATATGAGCAAGTTTATAAGACAAGAGTATTTATTTATATTATTTGAATTAAATAAATGATTTTAACTACAAAAAACGACAAAAATAGTTTTGGTTGTAGATAAGTATATCAAATACCTTATAATGTCAAATTACCTAAATTAATGTCTTTAAATTTTAAAAGTCTATCAATAAATAAAGAAGATAAAGAAAACATTACGAACTTAACTACTGAGTATGTTAGAACAGACCCTAAGAAAAGTCCCGCTTTGTGTACTTTTATCTAATTTTTATATAAAAAAAAAACATTTCAAAAGTATAAGCAATTTTTTTCTTTTTTCAAAAATGATAAAAAAAAAGTTTCATCCAATTGCAAAGCTTTCCTGATCAGCAAATATAGTGGATCTAGCTGTTTTATAGATCTTAATTGACATTCAGACAATGTTCCTATTAATATAAGGATAAAAACAAGCAATAAACCTCTTGTTTTTATTTGCAAAAGTCTGTATTGGCGCTTTTAATTCACCGGCATTTAAATACCCCGCAAAAAATACTCCTTTACTGCATTGAAATGGCGCAAAAAATCTACTTCTTATCACTACAAGTAGCCTTTTTATTTGCCGCAAAATGTGGCCTTGGGAGTAAAAAAGGTGTGTGAATAAAAAGGGATGGCGTGCAGTAGTGAGCAATATTTATACTTGACTGCCTCATTACGACGCGCTCTGATTGGCGGAGAGTTTGCAAAATATAATATTTGCAATAGCGGGAGAAATCTTATTGGTCGGAGGATTGACAGAGAGGCGGGATTTCAAATTATTTCTCCCCTTTCCTCTTTTTTAAAGTCTGAAATATACTGCAAATTCGGGGAGATTTTTTTTAAAAAGGGGGGATATTTATCAAAATAATTATCAGCCCCCCTCTTTTATATTTGCAGTTAAATTATAGAGTTAAAAAGAAATTTCAAAGGGGGGAAAGACTGAAGAGTATAAATGTATGTGAACACGTATCCAAAATTTAAATTTGCCAGTCATTTGAAGTCAGCGTTTGTTGCACTTTCAATCAGTTTTGCAAACTTTTTTTGCATAGAGTCGTAACTTTTGGCAAGTGTCATAATTGTAGTTTGCAACGGTCTTGCTAATAGCGACGATGACTGTGTGCAATTTAAACTTTTGAAGCTGCTTAAATAATTTCTTTTTTTTAGATAGACTTTCTACAATTAGAGAGTGACCGTCCGTCTGTACCTGACAGCTCTAATCATAAATTTGAGCTGTTTGAATAGTTCTATCTATTTAAAACTTTACATGAAGATTCCTATAGTAGTGAATCTTAATTTCTAAAGAATTGAAACTCAAAAATTATAGCTAGATTGTTAGTTCGGCCATTTCAAGCATGTTTTTTAAATTAAATTTTCAGTTTGGTTTTAGATATGATGATACCTAGGACGATTTGGCACATTGGCATCAGCATTGTATTTCTTTAATTGTGCCAGTAAAGGAAGCTCTTAATAGTGTCTATTAAAAAATGACGTTATACAATACAAATGACCAATGATAGGCCAACACACCGACTATATTGCCAATGGCAGGCAAGTTCACATTTTAATTGACCAATGGTAGGCCAGTATGACGTAATTGTTTGTAGGCACTATAAAAAGCTTCTCAGTAAAGAAAAGAAGGAACTTTTAAATGTAAAAAGACACTCAACAAATTTATAGGTTATGCTAAAACGCATAGAACACATTCCGCTTGTTAAAAATATGCTCAAAACTTTTTCGTCTCATGAATGTTTTGAAGAGTTTTTGAGCTAGAGATTGAGTAAGATTGAGTGGGGAGTATTGTTCGGGTACTTTCTTGCACTAGGCTTAGGAACAAATAATGAAATCTCTAAAGCCACAGCAATAGCCGCCCAGAGAGAGGGGACAATGGGCCAAATATTACAGTAGTTCCCAAAGTTTTATTATAACTTTTTCTTATTTGGTGGCTTAATAACATTGGGGATTTCAGTTAAATTTTGATTGGTTCGTTCATTTAGTTGAGTGTTCAATTATTTCAACCACCAATTTGAATTGAATCTAAGGAAGGAGTAATTTTGTGTATCATCATTAGGAATGTACTTAAATTTATCGGTCATTGTTTTTAGACCCCTAGCTGCCGCCACTATCTTTTAAGTCACAGTATAAAAAGTATCTGCTACAGCCAAGTCGCTGTTTTTTTTCAATAATACGCAGTTGGGCCTCACTAAAAATACTGCAAAGACATAAAATATTGTAATAACATATTTTTTTTAATGTACATAAAAACTACTTGTATAAGAACTAAAGAATCAAATGATATAAAATAGCAAGATTTAAACCTAAAAATCTTTCAAAATAAATTTACTTTACTAATACGCAAAAAATGCTAAATATTCGCCACATATTTAGCACATACGGAAAGGTATTGTATATTTGTTTTATAGAATATCTTGCAGAGGAGTTGGGGTGGTAAAAAGTTGTACTTCTAGGCCTTTTTTTGCCCACTCCTGGGTTGTGTAGGCCTTTTCTTGCTCTGGTATGGGCCTACATTATCAGGGGAGGCTTATTCATCATTCAAATGGATTTGAATGTAATTTTTTGCTGGGTAGAGCAAGTCCTCAGAGAGGGAGGGAACAATGAGTTGTTTATTACACTATCCCCCAAAGTTTCATAGTAACGTTTTTTTATTCGTTGACTTAACAACTTTGGGGACTTTTATTGATTTTAATTTGGTTGGTTTATTAAGTTGAGTGTCCAAACGTTTCAACTACTAATTGTAATCTGCAGAAGGGTTAATTTTGTGTATCATCATTGGGGATGTACATCAATTTTTCGACCATTGTCTTATCCCTTTAGAACCCTGCGAGCAAGTCCTACACAAATATACATTACACGCCAATCATTTTTGCACAACAACATACCTTTTCACTTTCAGTTTGCACACACAAAAAATCCAGGAAAAACGTTACAAAATAAATTGTATTTAAAGTAAATTATTGAATTCAAATAAAATATACTCACAAATCGCGTATGCAACAACCAAGGATAACTAAGAGGAGCCAATCTATCAATTTTCATTCCAACACCCAACAGACAACTAACTCTTTGATTTCGCGACCAATTTCTAACTATGCATGGTAATCAAGTTGAATCTGTTTTGGGCCATGGTATTCCCCCTACTCTAACAAATGTCTCATATCTGACATAGCAGCAATAGGAACCATTTATAATGTCTTTAATTATGACATGGTGTTGAGTCGAGATTCAAACCCATCAACTTCTAGACGACGAGCGGATGAGCTACGTATTAAGCCACTAGTTACAGGTCTTTATTATAAATACTTAAATATAAGATGTAAAGGAGAGCCATATCGGTACAGCGGTATGGAAGAACTTCTGATACAGACGCCCAGACAGATAGACAGACACATATCTTGCTACTTTAATACAAGTCTTTGTTTTGCCCTTATCAACTAATTTCATTTCAGACAATTTAGATTTATCAATTCAAATCAGGTTAATGATGTTAATAATTAGGTGAATATAAATAAACAAAATTGATTATTGCTTAATATCAATGTCTTTAAAAGAATTATTAGAAACGTTAAGTTTATAATATGTATAATTTATATAAGACACCAATGGATATATTATCAATGGATATTCCCGATTATCCTGTACTCTAATAAAGTTCACCATCCCATATTTAGTATTTTTGTTTTCTAGGGGTGATTTATCTTGGGAGGTTAGTTATGAACCTTACCAGGACCAACATATTAAAGAAGAAGCATATCGGTTCAGCGGTTAGCGAAATTATTAGGTACATACAGACACACAGAGACATAGATCGATCCTGTTACAATTTTATGAGTATAAATAAAAAGTATTATTGATATGATATTATTTGGATTATGTTTTTCGTTCACAAAGGGTTAAATTCACATTTTTAATTTAGTTTTATTATTTACCGCCAGGAGTAAATATTTTTTTAGTAAAGTTTTATTAAATAGTGTTTTAATCATTTATTATCCTATTTAGGTTATTTTTAAATTATTTAACATTTTTTTAATTTTTAATTTTACCTTTGTAATAATATATTCTAATAATAGGGACATTCCTTATATTTGTTATTTTAAAGTAATTAGAAATAAAAGTGGGTAGCATTCTGGAGAGATTGTTAAATCTACAACTTTTGCACAATTTGGAGGACAGTGAAGTCTTATTACTCTTACAGATCCAACAACGTTTTATAAGAGTAAAAGAGAAATAAAAAAAATTTAGGATGGGAGTCGACTACCATCGTTTTTAGTTTTAGATTTAAAGGTATAAATTTAACTATGAGAAGCTACCCTGTAAAGACGAGCCATATCGGTTTAGAGGTTAGCAAGATCCCTTTGTACCGACAGAGATCCTGTTACTTTTTATATGAGGATAATTTATATAATTAAAATTATTTAATTACTGGAGAGTTAATGATAAACTTATTATTCAAAGTAATATTTTATATTATTACTAGGGGCTTCTCCCCTAGCCTCTAGGGGTTTTTCTCCAAGAGGTTTGATCAACCTAGATTTAAAAAGAAAAAGTAATAAAATATTTTTTTGGGGGGGGCGGAGGGGGGAGGGTTAGTCCACCCTATTTTTATTTTAGTTTAAAATTTAAAATTTATGATTTTTTTTGGGGGGGGGGAGTGTCTAACCCCACAAGAAAATAACCTAAAACCATCACAGGACCAGTAGGTATATTCCCTTCTGTTCAGTGGTTACTGAGATCTTAAGCTTCAGACAGACAGAGAGACAGACGGACAAGCAGACAGACAGACAGCAATCGTTCTACTTTATATTACAGGAATGAAAAGTATACACAATAGGAAATTAATTATATGTGTGTATATTGAAGTCTCGAAAACGGCGTCCTACATATTATTTAAAAAGTTAAAGTCAACCAAAATAGTAATTGCTTCTGAATAAAAAATATCCTTCCAAATGAAAAAAGCTAGGAGCACAGTCGCCAGTTTAAAAATATACCTTTAAATTTTTCTTACAAAACTTATGTATAATAGAAATAAAATTCTAGAACATATCAAGGTTGTTTATAAAGTACTTTTAACATATTTAATTATTTTAATTATTCGGATACTTTCATATCAATTCATTCAATTATTATAATTTTAGTTAGATGTATAAAATAAACATGTTTTTTGATAATTGTAAAAATATAAAAAAAATGTTGGGTTCAATAAATCTTACTAATTACCAGGGATCTAATGATAAGACAATTGCCGATAAATTGGTGTACATCCACAACGATGATACCCCTGCTGCAGATTACTTAAATTAGTGGTAAAAAAGATTTAGACACTCAACAAAATGAACAAACCAATCAGAATTCTTTAAAGTCCCCAAAGTCGTCAAGCCCAACGAATAAGAAAACTTTATCATAAATCTTTGTGGACTATTGTAATAAACAGCCCAATGTCTCCTCCCTCCCTGCTAATTACACTTTTTATTAAAAAATGAATCAAATAAAAATATAATGTTAATTACTCTGGCATTGATTAAAACAAAAGACAAGCCAACCCCTTTAATTTTACATGGTAATTAACCGGACAAATTTATTAAATATATTTTCCTTAAATTTCACGTGGAAAACCTATAGCCCCCCCCTAGATATACCACACTTTTCTGGGATCTTGCTGAGTCAAGTATCAACTGTTGGGAATATCAAAGGATGACTCCATGCAAAATTTGAGCCGGATCCGGCCAAAACCGGCCGTGAATTTTATGAAAAACCGGTTTTTTCCGGTTTTTAGGGGGTATCTGTAAATCGATTCAGCTGGAGCAAAACCGGTTAGAGGTACAAAAAATTTTACTTCACATGAAATTTAGCCAATGCAATTGCCTACAAAAATGTACTTCATCATCAACTTGATTGGACAACTCTTTCCCCTCCTAAATGTCCATTAAAACCTCGGAAACGGCAAAAATCGCCAAAAATCACGCCTTCGGCGGCAAATAACGGCTAAACGGTAAGCCGGAGGCGAATGAAACATAAATAAAGAAATGTCTGCCTTAAAAAGTTGTTCAACATCAAAGAGATGCTTGAAGTCTCTAAAATGACTCCTTCCCCTCCTTTAAGGGGAAAAACTGAAAAAACGTGATTTTCAAAAGTATGCCCACTTCGTGTGTGTGGGGGGCACTGAACCCGTCACCCCAGGGTCACCAAATATAAAGTTTAGGCGGCCCACAATGCTGAATTTTCACCAAGTGAAAGTCTTGTGTCATTATCTCTAATAAGAAAAAAGTTATTAATTAATTAAAATTTCAAATTGTGATTTTTTGATGGATTTCTTTGATGAAATGACAGGCCGGTCAATTTTTAGGCCATTTTTTGCGGTTTTTGGGCCGTCACGCCCAAACGGTTTGAGATAATCTCACGGGACCTTTTGCCCAACCTAAGTCTGGTTATTTGTAAGGTCTAAGAAAAAAAAATCCCGGATTGGATGAAGCACGACGTCGCTGCGTGCCGTCAAAAATCGCTGGTCGGCTCATTTTGCCCCCTCAAACCCTCAGCTCGTGCCATTTTTCTGTGTAAAGATTATAATTATAATCTTTTGCATAAGTCTGTTTTTTTTTCCTAGACCTCACAAATAACCAGACTTAGGTTGGGCAAAAGGTCCCGTGAGATTATCTCAAACTGTTTGGGCGTGACGGCCCAAAAACCGCAAAAAATGGCCTAAAAATTGACTGGCCTGTCATTTCATCAAAGAAATCCATCAAAATATCACAATTTGAAATTTTAATTAATTAATAACTTTTTTCTTATAAGAGATAATGACACAAGACTTTCACTTGGTGAAAATTCAGCATTGTGGGCCGCCTAGACTTTATATTTGGTGACCCTGGGGTGACGGGTTCAGTGCCCCCTACACCCACGAAGTGGGCATACTTTTGAAAATCACGTTTTTTCAGTTTTTCCCCTTAAAGGAGGGGAAGGAGTCGTTTTAGAGACTTCAAGCATCTCTTTGATGTTGAACAACTTTTTGAGGCAGACATTTCTTTATTTATGTTTCATTCGCCTCCGGCTTACCGTTTAGCCGTTATTTGCCGCCGAAGGCGTGATTTTTGGCGATTTTTGCCGTTTCCGAGGTTTTAATGGACATTTAGGAGGGGAAAGAGTTGTCCAATCAAGTTGACGATGAAGTACATTTTTGTAGGCAATTGCATTGGCTAAATTTCATGTGAAGTAAAATTTTTTGTACCTCTAACCGGTTTTGCTCCAGCTGAATCGATTTACAGATACCCCCTAAAAACCGGAAAAAACCGGTTTTTCATAAAATTCACGGCCGGTTTTGGCCGGATCCGGCTCAAATTTTGCATGGAGTCATCCTTTGATATTCCCAACAGTTGATACTTGACTCAGCAAGATCCCAGAAAAGTGTGGTATATCTACCCCCCCCCCCCCCCCCCAACTAAATAAAAAAAGAGAATGTATACATATAAAGTTAGGTTAGGTTAGATTTCGGAAAGCCCCACAAAACAATTAAGCTCAACATATTAGCTAAAATCAGGGAAGTTAGGTGGATTTGGGTGCTTCACTTGCTATTTGATAACTATTTCCTATTTTAAAAATATAATATAGAAATCAATACCAGAAAAGATATTTTATTATTCATGATTTCATGATTATCATTATGGTTATTTTATGTTTGCCTTAAATTAGTAAAAAGGGATTCGACAACCCTTTCTTTCTTCAATATTTACCAGTATGGTATGCCTTATCACACAAGAAAAAAATACATTTAGATGTAATTGTACATTTAAATCAACTACTTATAGGAAAGTTTAAATAAAAAAAAACTACTATGATGCATGGATCTAAAGGGATAAAACAATAGCAGATAAATTGATGTACATCCCTAAGGATGATACATAAAATTACCCCTTCTGTATATTATGATAAGTGGTTGAAACGTTTGCACACTCAACTTAAAGAACCAACAAATCAAAATTCAACAAAAGTCCCGAAAGTTGTTAAGCAATCGAATAAGAAAACCTTATTATAAAACTTTAAGGACTAGTGTAATAAACAGAACAATGTCCCCTCTGTTCCTGTGTATGATGTATAATCCATTTAAAGTTTTCATACATAAGTGATAAAATACTTAAAATATTTTATGAAACTAGTGTCAAACAGCTGACCTATTTTCTTATCTTTAAATCCAAGTTCAAAAATAATATTTGCCCAATCTTTTCATATCTTAATCCTTTGAAAAATTAAAGTACAGAAAATACATTTCCTTGTATTATAACATTATTTTCTAATTTGTTGGTTCAACAACTTTGGGGACTTGTATTGAATTTTGATTGATTGGTTCATTAGGTTGAGTGTCCAAACGTTTCAACCACTTATTGTAATCTACAGATTTTGTGTTCCATCATTGGGGATGAACATCAATTAATCGGCCATTGTCTTATCCCTTTAGATACCTGATTTGAAATACTATCCAATAGCTTTCTAGATAAATCCTGTTTTAAAAGTATAGGTAAATTTACAATTATGAATGAACTTTAAAAAAACTGAAAAATACCTAGCTCTAAAAAACATATTGGATGCCGAAAACATCAAAGGTCAATATTTATAACAGATAAGTTGCAGGCTTTTATAGGATGACTTTAGTCCTTTAAAGCTAGGGTGTCAAAGTCTTATTACAGCTTTAAAATTATCCATTGACCAATAAAAAATACATTCATAACACTATGATAAAGTAACAGGATCTGTGTCTGTCTGTGTGTGTGTACCGAAGGATCTCGCTAACCATTGAACCGATATGGTTGTCTTTTACAAGGTGGCTTCTCATAGGTCCATGGAAGGTTTATAACTATTTTGGGGGAGGTACCAACAACCTCCCAAGAGAATTCTCCTCTATAAAAAAAATTACCCCACCCGTAGGCGCTAGTATTCTAATTCACGGACACAATGGTAAAATAAACACAGTACAACAAAACAAAGAAAACAATGCTTACCGATTCTTCAGTCTCATTCGGCGATGTGACCGGCGTCTGCGGGGCCGCAGGCGGCGAAGTTGTGCCGGCCGTCACCCAAGAACTGCCGGCTCCCGCCAGCCCCGCCGTTCCGCCGGCAAACTCTGACATACCGCCGCGGTAGTCATCATACGCCGGAAACATGTGATAGGTCGGGGGACCAAGACCAGCGCTGGACCACATCTTGTCGGATTTATCCAAAATGTGGGGCTTGTCGTCGAGCAGCAGCGAGTCGTCCTCGATGAGTACGTGACTGAGAGGACTGTCCTCAGAGTTGCTGTTGTTGGAGAGGTCGGTGGTGGTGCAGGGATGAAGGAGGACTGTACTACAGGGAGTGGAGGTTGTGGGAAGATTAACCTGTTCTACAATTATACGCAACGTCGTGGAAATTTTTAGCCTGGTTAGACCAGTAACAATTTATGGCAAGAATATTTTATAAATATTTTTAATCACATATGTGATCTCAAAGATCACATATTCACTGAAAGAAAATGGTTTATAAGTTCAATTCAGCCGACACAGGTTGAATATTCATTAAGGTTCATTTTGATGCCAAATAAATTCACTGTCAAAAAATTCATCATATGCAAAAAGTCTATTTGTAATAGAACTTTTTCTTTCTTTATTCACAATTTATTTCGAGGTCTAGTTCACTATGAGAACCGGTAACTTCTTTTTATTTTATAATAATTTTTTGTCTTTTAGACTCTGTAATGTTTCTTATATGACTTTTTTATTCGAGCTCTGAATTTGCTGATTTTTTTTTGACTTTTTTAGTGAATAAAAAGAGCGCCTCTGTTCGCCTGGCTTCTGCCTCTGGTTGTTTCAGTTTTGAGACATGAAACTCCGGTCTGGTTGGTTTGCTTGCAACTGCGTGTCTTCACCATCATTATCACCACCTCCTCCCCCTGCACCAGGGGGCCACACCACCTCCCCGCCCTCGTGCAGGAGGCTGTGCCCCCATCCCCACCCCGCGTGCCCGTGAGGTAGGGGAGACACACACACACACACAGAAAACATTACCCAGGGCCCAGGGCCCCCCTCTCAAATAGTTCTTTGAACTCATATTGGGAATGGGTGGAAGGGGGTAAAAAAATGCAGAGGAGTTGAACATAAAACTAGGTGTGAATAAAAAGAGGGACGGCAAGCAAATTCTCCCATTTTTTTTCACCTCCTTTCAAAATTATGTAGGCCTAATCTCCTGACCTTTCCCCTTTCCAAATGTTTTTACTTGTTATTAATTTTCCCCTCCCCCTAATTCTCTTTCTTCTCTCTTTGCCTGGACTCTTTTTATATCGAGAGTTGTTGCTCTCTAAAAAGTTTTGTAAAATGGGATGTTTCTGTTATAGAACAGTTTTTTACAAGATTTTTCTCATGTTATAAATCAATGCAATTTTAATGTTTTTTTTTTATATAAATTTTGGTTTATTTTTTTCCTATGGGGTCTTGTTCAGGGATAAGACAATGGCCGATAAATTGATGTACATTCCCAATGATGATATACAAAATAGCCTCTTCTGTAGTTTATAATTAGTGGTTGAAACGTTTGAACACACAACTTAATGAACCAATCAATCAAAATTTAATAAAATTCCTGAGCGTTGTTTAGGTAACGAATAAGAAAAAGTTATTATAAAACTATGGGGACTCGTGTAATAAACAGATTAGTGTCCCCTCCCTCCCTGGATCTTGTTACACAAATTATTACCTACAAAAACAGTAATAATAAAGATATGTAGGTATATCTACCTCCTCTTAGGTTAAATTTTCTCCCAAATTTATATTTACATCTACCCCATAGCTTTTATTGTAGATACCTATACCTAAGTCTTATGCTATATACTTTATTATTTTATTTTTTAGTGTTTTTTTTTTATTGCAAGCAAGGAAAAAATTTAAACAACATTTTGGGCCCTAAACAGATTGTTCTGCTGAGTTGAGGTCGTAGGTACGCTCTCACTTAACTTACCTGGAATAGTCCAAATTATTCTCAAGGCATAAACTATTTGCAGGGCTCCAATTTTCCTGTTTTACCTACCCTAACTTTAAAAAGAAACTTAAAAGCTTTTCTGAAATAAGTTTTTTCATGTTTTTCTTTATTCTTATAATTTAAAACAAAATTTGTATCAATTGTGTGAAACCTTTAAAAATTTGTGCTCCGGATTCTGTGCCTGCTGCACTTTCATAGCCACGGGATTATACATACACTTACACAGAGAGAGAGAGAGAGAGAGAGAGAGAGAGAGAGAGAGGAGGGAGAGAATAAAGAAAAAAATATAGAAAGGGTTATCAAAGTCTAATTTGGAGAAGGGTTATATCATTATGGATAAAAGGGGTGTATTTTGTGTAGTCAAAGTGTAAGCAACGAAAAAGCATTGAAAAAATGCTTTCCAATCACACTCGGCCGGGTGGGTGTTCTACTGCCCTCGTAAAATATCATATCAGCAACTTGATAATTCTTCAAGTATTACAATATTAATGTCAAACATCCTTAAATAACATATCCTATTGGAAAGTGGTAAGGTTTTTGGTCTAAAGCTTAAGATTTCGGTAGTTACTGATCCGATTAAGTTCTACATTTTAGGGAAGCTTTATAAAGGTCCTATAAGATGGTTTTATGTTATTTTTCCACCCTAATGCTAGGGGCGCAGCAGCTAGTTAGCATATAAGAGAACTTTAGTACAATCTGAATAAAATTAAAACTCCAAAACATGATCTTTGTTTAAATGTTGAGTTGGTTTTCCCCCACATAAGAATTATTTACCCTCCTACTCTCTGATCAATATAGCATTAAACCTGCCCATTGATAATTCCGAATTCTTGATCATTTTGTCCAGCCGTTCAGGAAAACTAACACCCAGGTACTTTGATATTATAGCATCTAGGGGCTACAAAAATAGCCCAAAACTATCCCAAGAATTAAATCTTAAAATAGAATAGCCTTAAATCATTCTGAGACCTATGCGAAGTCCCCCAAATGGGAGAACTCAATCGGCACAGTAGTTATCGAAATCCTAATCAATAGAAAAAAAACCTTTCTTATTTTATAGGATTATAAGAAACGAGTCTTTTTGTTGAATGGAATGGACACCGTCGTTGTGCACCTCTCGGGCTGTCTCTTTTGTGTGTTTCTGTGTGTGTGTGTGTGTGTGTGTGTGTGTATGCATTCAAGTTGACTGAAGCTGCCCCTGGGGGGTCATTGAACTTACTGCACACACACACAAACACAGGGCCGAATCGACTTGGGCATGATTTATTTTAATTCAGTAAATTGGAAAAATGATCTAAAATTCTCTGTTTACAGCTTTTACCCCTTCCCCCTCCTTTCCATCGCTTTAACTTTTTTGTTGGAAGAATTTGATCTTTTTGTTGTTGTAGATGGTTTAGTTAGTCATCAACCCTTTTTAACCCCCCCTCACCCCCCGCCACCACAAGGCCCCAGGCCCCGGGCTAATGTTTAACCATTTTCTTCCCGCCCCTCGCTAAAATGCTTTTTCAACAATATGCCTAGTGGTAAAAAGTTTTGCCCAGCAAAAAATGTACTTTGACCTATTTAAACATTTCACTTGTCTATTATTTTTATCATTAAATATATTTTATGTTTGCGGCTTCGAATTGGTTCTGTTGAAAGTATGTACCTGTATAAATGTTTATCGCATCGAATTATAGAGAGCTTTTCCGCGGATATTAAAATTGAAAATTGTAAGTTTAAAACTAGTTTTAGTAGTGCAAAGGCCCGGGCGAAGAATTTATTAATTTAATGATTTTCATTATAATATTCGTGGAAAATTGTCTGTAATACCATGCCATGTATAATTTTTCAGTATGGCTGAGAACCGGTTCTAATCCACCGGATATCAATCGGTTTCGAAGTCATACTGGTAAAATGGTTCCTTATCTCTGACGGCAGATTGCTGATGAAAATTTTAAGAGTTAGCAGCTGTTTGATATTAAGCAGTTGCTTGAGCCTTAATTTATTATCGTTTAGCAGCTATAATCCTTCAGTTAGCAGCCTATAATAAGTCGCTGATGTGTGAAACATGAGTGAATTGTACAGAAGCAGCGCTGCAAAAATAAAATCCAAAAACCAAGAAACATTAAAAAGATACTGTTAAGAAGATGTGCGACTATACAGGAAGGAAGGGTACAATGGAACAAAAAATATTGACCCCAAAATTATAAAAACAAGTTCTGTCATTCGTTGACTTAAAGGCTAAAGGTTGATTTATGATTGGTCTTTGTAAAGCAATAGAGTCAAAACTATTCCACCAATTTTTGAAATTCATATTTGGGATGAGGTAATTATCTGGCATTGTACCATCCCTCAAGCGACTCGGACATTTTTTCAATAATATGCATACAAGTGTTTATTTTATTGAGAAACAAGGAAGATAACATTATGTGTAGCGAAACACAAACAATGAAGGGGGTTTAAATAGCATTTGATGATTTGTTAAAATCAGGAATATAAATACATTGGAGAAAATAATCACGAAATATTTCTTACTTTTTTTTATATTTATAATTTTTTGTATGACTGACAGACAGACAGACGGATAAAGTAAATTACATTCTGGATGTTCATTGGTATAGGGAATTCTCAAAAAATATTTTGAATAGAGAAAATCATGAAAACCTAAAAATCTAGGAATCGATCTAGCACCCTAATCAATAAACAAATCTTGATAAAACTTTGTGAATTGATTAGTGATGTCAATGGAAACTTCACTAAAAATTTCAGCTGTCTATCTTTAATAGGAGTCGAGAAAATCACGTTTCCACTATAGCGTTACGGACGGACGGACAGAAACAGTAAATTATAGAATAGCTTTGCTGATAATAAAAAACTTAATATGATAATGACACACTCATGTTTATTTATTATGTTTGTATAGTAAATATTTGTTTTAATATTTTTGGGAAAAAATATGTTATTTTGATATTTCTTTTTCTTATTTACAAATGCATTATATTTTGTAGGAGCATTTAACTACATTCACCTGATATCTACGTTGAAATTAGGTCCATGCAACATTTACAACCCAGGAAAATAGCTTAAAACCACTGCAGGACCAATAGCTGAAGATTTGAGTTCAATCAGTTCAGCGGTTACCAAGATCTTAAGCTTCAGACGGACAAACATAGTTCTACTTTGTATTATTACTAGCGGCTGTGCCCCTAGCATATCTGCTGCGCTGCCCCAGTCTGATGGCGGATATACTGGGATTCTTTACAGGTCAGCGTACCTGGGGAGCCTCATATGATGACTTGAAGAACTTAATTCTTATGGACATTTTCATTCTTCTGAAGTATTAATTATCCATAAGCGGTTAATTTCCTGAATAGAGTATCTAATTAACTATGGAAAGATAAAATCTTGCAATTAAATATTTTATAGGTACTCATTGCTTAGTTATAATATTTCAGAGTTTATAGTTTAACAAACGACATATATACAAGGAATAACTTTGCCCATACTACATATTTCATAATTAAATAACATAAAACTTACTAAAGAGTGGCTATATGAGGCTTTTTTGATGCTATTTGCTTTGATCGTTGCTGATGAATGTGCTGAAACAAATAAAATTTCGTTACATGGGTTGCTAATTTAAATTCTCAATTTAAAAGAAATATTTCAAATAAATTTGTGTACCTCTGTTGGATTTTGATTACAGTTACAATTGGTGATGGATTGAACGGTAAGATACAATCTACAAATAATTCATTATTATATACAATATAATTATCCTTTAAGTGATAAAATTGAATTTGAAATGAAATTTGTTTGATCAGGACTTTTAACTTTTCAATTTTTTTTTTTTATAAATACTTGATTGCTATGGTATTTCTGGAATAGTTGATCTTTTATTTTGCTAAATAACAATTTACCTTAGTTTATTTTTTTGGATGCAAACTTAGTAGGTGCTCAATCGGCAGTTTACATTCTAAACAATAACAAACTATATATATACTATCATGGATTTTTATTCTTTATCAAAATTTTGAAACTGCATGGATTTATTGTTAACAAATATTTCGACACTAGTAATCTCAGATAGTTAGGTGTTTTGTTTCTTTTGGCAATTTTTGATACAACAAATGATGAATAACAAAATAAGGGTTTACCTAGAGTTTACTTCCACAAAGCCTTCTCCTTGATTTGGCGGTCGCCTCGGAGTAGGTGGTTTTAACTCTTTTATTGGTTTTATTCTGCAAGAAAGTATAATTTTTGAGTATTTGATTTGATTTTGTTTGAATTTGGCAAAAATGAAATAAATTTAAAGAAAAGTAAATAAACTATTGCATCACATTGAGTTAATAAAATGGCGAGGTAGATGGGCATGGTTGTCCGCTTGGCTACTGTGTCTCAGGTTTGCCCCTAAATTAAACAGGTTTAACATTGCCGGGCAGCAAAGGCAAACCTGGGACACAGAGCCAAGGGATTATATCACAGTAGATTAATTTTTGACAATATTGGCAGTAAGGTACGGTAAATAATGATATGGCACTTAAAACTAAGGTTTTTTTTTTTTTTTTTTTTTTTTTTTTCTTTTTACTTTTTATACTTTTTATTTTTTATTTTTTATTTTTATTTTACAACAGATAATTAGTTGAAATGAATAGGTTGAAATTAATAAATTGAAATAAATAGGTGAATTAAATAAATAGATAGGTAATTTAGTAATAATTAAGAATTTTTAGGCATTATAAATAAAGAGATAATATAAATCAATTATTCAGTCCCACTCAGGGACAGCAAACACTGGTTCGGGCAAATTGTCCATGGACGGATCCTGGCTCGAGGGGCAGTCCGGCATTATCTCCTCTTCCAACTCGGGTTCCTCGCCGGCTACCACCTCAAGCTCTCCCTCCATTTCGAGCTCTTCGATGACTGCTCCCTCATCCTCATCCTCTGACTCGGTCTCGCATAGCTCCTCTATGGCTAGGGCATGAGCGGTACCACGGTCGAAACCTCCCCGCAAAGCGTTGGTCACCATGTCCCTGATACGCCTAACGCGGTCGTACCGTTCGACATGGCCACGGATGCGGGCCCTCTCCGCCTTCTCCGTCAGATCCTCCAGACACCGGAACAGGCCGATCTGGAGCAACGAGGCCTCCACGGTCAACTCGTGGTTGGCCTTCACCTCGAAAGCGTAGGACAGCTTTCCTACTGCCCCCATATTCTCTTCCGTGAGAGACCTAGCCTGTACATGGCGCAGGGAACGCGTTTGGCGGCGCCTGGTGGCGCGGCCCAGGTCTCTTGCATAGGCAGTGGCGTTCTCAGTAAAGAGATGCCAGTGCCAGGTGGCATCCTCAACGGCGTCCATCTCGCTGTGGCTGATCAAGCCACCCCATCCCTCCGTCAGCTCCTCAATATGATTGACGGGCTGGGGAATGTAATTCCCGTCACGGGTAAAGGCGATACGGCGGTCGGACATTGTTTCTGAAGATCACGTAGGTTTTAAGTAGTTATTTATAGTTTTTTGTACGACAATTTCACTAGTACTCATAGTTTTAGTAGTAGCCCTGCTATAGAAACATAGTTTATTGAACATCATTTCACTCGTACAGAGCAACAGACTTCGCTTAATCGAGCTACGTCTGGTGGCTTGTCTTCGGTAATTGCTATAGAGTAGCTTCACAGGTAAGTACTAATTCACTAAGATCAGACTTCGCTCTGTTGGGCTCCGTCTGGTGTTTTGACGATAGTTCTTGTACCAAAGTTATAGGAGTAGTTTTTGCTTAAGTAAGCAGTAACACACAATTTAAATACTTTGTTTATTTCTAATTAGGTACAGTTAATTACACTATTGACTGTCATTTCAGCTGTCTCTGTGATGGCAGCAGGTGGTAACCGCAGGTGGTAGTACACCTGCAGACTGTGGTTGGTGGTAACCGCAAGTGGTAGTGCACCTGCTGGTTAGAGGTAGGAATTGGTGAATGTAGGCTTATTGGATGCTGTAACACCTGTCAAGTTACTGCTCCATAGAAGGTGGCCTTGGGGCAACATCTTTGTAGTACCCCATGTGGTGGGCATCATCAGCTGCCTTGGCTAGCGATTCGGCAAGACACAGATCATCTTCTGGGAGGATTGTCGCTATGTGCCTCACCGATCTCCTGGTGGTCCTGGACACTTTCTCACTCGCGTTCCTGTATGTTATCTCCACCGACCTTATGATGCCGTCCTTGGATGGGAAGACGTCAGATACTATTCCCAGCTTGAAGGTGCTGTCCCCAATGAACTTCTCGTCTGGTGTCCGGGTGAAGATAACAACATCATTTAGCATAGGCTGTCTGCTGGTTCTGGAAAATAGGCTGGATCTCGGAATGAAGTCAGCAAGTTTTTCGTTCAACCATACTTTCCACCAGGACTCGTAGAGTTGGTTCATCTGCTGTAGCATTCTCGTCGGTTTCTCTACTGTGCACGGCTCTACAAGTGCCCTGTTGGATGCACGTCCAAGCATCAGCCTGCTGGGTGTTATCAGATCAACATGCTCCAAGTCATCTGTCCGTGATCCGATACATAGAGGAAGGTTATTCAGCTGCATACAGCACCACGCAAAGCTGGTCTCGTAGTTCAGTATGTCTAGACGCAATCCATCAAACGTAGCATGGAAAAGCCTCTTAATCTCCTGTATGCTTCTCTCAACCACCCCTTGCCAGTTGTGTCCTGCGGCTGGTGCTACCTTGTGTCTGATGCCTGCCAGGTACTGTCCAGACAGGGTGCTGGTTATATCTCCCATCGACAACTGCATGTCCTTGCACGCTTTGACTAGCTGGCTCCCTGGGTCAATGTACACAATATGAGGTACTGCATGATAGGTGACGAATCTCTGAAAGGCTCCAAGAAACGCCTCTGTGCTGTAGCTGGACATAGCATGGGCTGCGGTTGCTGAAGTCGTAGGGCATCTGAAGACCGCACACCATACTTTGACCGTGCTTCGGTGGTTGTGCTCGCAAATAGCTGTGAACGGCCCACACAGGTCAAGCTGAGTGTGGTAGAACGCAGGGGCTACGCATGTTCGGCTCTCATGCCGTGGTGCCATTTCCGCCTCAAGTAGTCGAGCCTTCCTCCTTTTGCAAGCTGTACAGTCAGCCCTCACTTCTTTTGCCAGGGCTCTCGCACCAATGATATACGCTATATACCTGGATTCTAGGACCATCTGTGGAACTCCTTTGTGGTGTAGGACCTTATGGTGAACATATATCATGATGGCGTAGGCAATTGGCGAATATCTGTCTAGTACCAGTTTTACGAAGGTGAGTGGTTTTAGGTCAGGAAACACATTTTCAGGATCATCTATCTCCTCTCCATCAAGGAATCGGCCTGTATAATGTAGTATGCCGTCTCGGTCGATTACGTGCTGTAGCTCCTTTCCCTTGTAAAACTTTTCCACCTCCTTTGTGCCGCAGCGGAAGTAGTAGCGCTCAATAACCGTCAACTCCTCCATTGATAAGGCATCAGATTCCGTGCTGATACTTGGGATCAGCATGCTTAACTCCACCTTCCGTTTGTTAGCTATTCGCCAGAAGATGAAACGTCGCATATAGGCAAGGATTCTCAATGTCTTCCGCCAACCATATTGGTTTGGGTCCAGCAGGTACCGTGAATACTTGTACCGTGTCTGTAACTCTTGGATATTACACACGACGGCAGATATCACCTTAATCTCCTTGTTGACCTCGTCTTTGTCTTCCTTGCTAAGTTGCATCTCCTTGACCGGTCTGATAGGCATTTGTGATCGGTCTAGGCGCACCCATGGTTTCCCAATCTGCCAGTCTGAGTCCTGGTCTATGTCAGACAGTTTAACTCCGTCACGGGTGCCAAGATCGGCTATATTGTTAGTCCCATCCACATGGAACCACTGGGAACGATCGGTGAACCTCAGTATCTCAATGACGTTATTCCTCACTCCAATCGTCATGGGGCGGGTATCTGAGTTGATCCAGGATAGTGCAATGGTTGAATCGCTGACAAACCAGGTATCTTTGACCTTTCCTTTCAGGTTGTTTGTGACCACCCTAGCCAGTGTCGCACCCATTGTGCAGGCTTTTAACTCAGCTCGCGGAATAGAAGAACCGGTGACCAAGCGGGATTTTGCGGCCGCTAACCTCACCTTGACTTCACCTGTTGGTAGTGTTTCTTGAACATGGACGCATGCGACTGCCAGATCCTTTGATGCATCCACTGACACTATCAGGTTTACTTCTGACGTCTCCGCAACACTTCGATGGAACTTTACTTCAGGTAACCGTTGCATTACCTCTATGTTTTGCTTCCATCTGTCAAGGTGGGCTTCAGGTAGCAAGTCATCCCAGTCTGTACCCAGCCGGACAATCTCGTGGTAGTCCTTCTTGAATTGCCCAGTTATTGGGGAGACCAACCCCAATGGGTCATAACAGGACGCCATCCGGGAGAGGAGGATCCTTTTAGTGAAGTTTGCCATTAGTGCTTCTCTAAGGTCTCCTGTTACTAGCTCGGGATTCTTACCTCGGCGCCTCTTACCAAAGAACAATGGTTTTGGGTCCAAAGATAGCAAGTCTTCTTCTGGGTCCCATTGATATCCTAGGACGGTAACGTGCTTCTCGTCCACAGATACCGACTCATGGGGTTTCTCACCAGAAAGTACGAACGCCTTTGTTTCGATGTTGGCCTGGTCCAGAAGGAAGTGGATGGAATCAATAGTCTTCCTCCTTTCCTCTTCAGAGTCCTGGCTGTCACTCCCATCATCCACGTATAATAGGTTTTCCAATACGTCAGCTCCAGCGGTATGTTCGGGGAAGTGCTTTCTGCCATAATCAGCTATGCGGTGCATTCCCTCTGCAGTTTGTCCTCCACTGGATATCACGCCGTAAATGATAGTAAGCATGACTCTTTCTTCCACTTCGTTTTCAGGGTTTAGGTCTGGTATCCACAGGTATCTATGCCAGGTCAACGACTTGGGGCGTAACTTTAGCTGGTTGTACGCCATTCTGATATCAAACAGGAATGCGTGCTTACCAGCTCGAAAGTTCGTGAGGAGGTTGAATATAGTCTCCAGCTTATTACTGCCTTTCGCCAATATGTTGTTCAGTGATTTTCCTGAGGTCGTGGTACTACTGGCGTCAAACACTGTGCGGACTGGAGTGGAAAGTGAGCCTTCCTTGTGGACCGTTCTCCATGGGAGGTAGTAGGATCCTGTTGCCTCTGCCAGCTGTTGCTGCATGTCCTCTGGCAGCTCATCCACTCTACAGCTGTATCCATTATCCACTAGTTTAGCATGGGACTTAAGGACCTCCTGACGCTTCACCTCAGAGCCCCGTAGCTGCTTCATTTGTCCTTTTAAAACAGCTAGGGCTATATGGCGGTTCTTACCAAGCTCCTTTTCAGGGTCTGCAGTAAATGGTAGCTCAGCCCACAGGCACTTATGTTCCATATCGAACTCTACTGATTTCGCTATCAGCGCATCTTCGGCTTCTTCGATAAGTGACTGATGCTCGTACTTGGGTCCTTGCCTGCATTTGTTACATCCTCTGCAGTCTGCACAACGATAACTGGCTTCAGACCCTATTCGCTCGCTGTCAAAGTATTCCTTCTCTAGCCGGCGAACATGCTTCGTTGAGCTCTGGTAGACTTGGTATGTCTCTAGCTCATCTGTGTCAGAGGCGGAGTCGATGGAGGCCACTGACCAGTCGAGCATGTCAAAGAGACTTTTACGCTGGTATGCTGCGGCCTTTAGTTCATTGGTGAAGTAGTTGGCTGCACTCATGAAAGATGTGGTGGCATGTACTTCTGCCCAAGCCTCATGGGGTCCCCCCAGGATGCCGCGGTGCCCCCCTACTCCAGTAAACTTGCTCTCATAGAGTGCCAGGCCGCAGGGTAACTGCATAATCAGCTTTGGGAAGAGCGTGTTGTATTTGATCCCAACGATGATGTCCACGCAACTTCCTCCTACTTTATCAGGTACTGTGGGTAGACTGGATGTGTCGCTGCCCTGGGCCTTGCTGAATTCATTGTAGGCTTGTTGCAATTTCCAGGTGGGGAATGGTGCCGTCGGATTGTCCATCTGAATCCCTGAGAGTGTGGCGCGGGCATTGTTGTCGGCGAGGTTCATGATAAACTGCTCTATACCATAGGGGATCTCAACACTTCGTCCACCAGCAACGTTAAGGACGGTAGGGCCTTCCCTCAGGGTCTTGGAGTTCAGTGCGTTAGCTGCCCTGGTGCTGATACAGCATGATCCGCATCCGCTGTCATAGAAGACTAGCAACGGTGGGCCCCCATCGGGTGATGGAACTTCTTGGCACATAAATATAGAGGGAGAGGTGATATCTGGTAAGGTGTCTTGGCTGGTATCAATCCTCTCTGGCAATTGGTGGGCTGTCTGTATGTAGTCTCCCACAAAGAGTAGTTCAACCGAAGGTATCTTATCTGCGTCCATTGTTTGCTTGAAGTGGTTAAGTCGCTTGGCATTGATCTTGGTGTGGTATATGCAGCACAGGATGTGTTTTTGTCTGCGGTGAGTTACACGACTACACCCACCAACATTGCAGAAGTGGTCAGTCCGACAATCATTCTTATGTGTCTCCCACCAGCCGTTTAGGTCTGACAGGTCTACTTCGCTATCCATCCTTAGACATCTGAAGCAGCAGCCTGATGCGGTAGCTATCTTGATCCGTTCCTTTACCTCACTAGATTGGAAGTGTTTGCAGTAGAACAGGTGAGTGTGTTGCTCTGTGCAGTTTTCACATCTTACCAGCTTGGGAGTGCTCCCGGGTCCAGCTTGTTCCAGTTTGGGTGTGGGTGGCTTGTCTCCGGTAGCCCGTTTCTGTCTTCCTTCCTGTAGGTTGTCTCCTGGATAAGCATGTTCGCTTTCATCTTCCGTAACCACGTCTGCTGTAAGTACGGTTTGCCCCCTTTTGTCCGGGTTGTGTTGGGCCTTTTGTGTCCGGGTTGCGTCCGTGGCATGGCTTGGCTCGGTTGTGCGAATAGAGAGCTCGAACGTTACCAGTTCGATTTCTTCATCTAGGAATTTCTCCAGGTGGCGGAAGCATTTCTCGGTATCAACTATACCGTTGCTGTCTGTACTTTCCTTGTACTTTCTGGTCAGCTGCTCGCCTCTTCGGTCATCTAGTAGCTGGTTGGCAATTACATGGATGTCTCCTTTGTGGTATAGTTCCGACGTGACTTTATTTTCGGTCACAAAGTTGACGATTTCTACAATCTTCATCCTTAAGTTGATTAGCCAGTCCAGTTGTTTAGCTCTGTCGGCAGTCTTCCATGGGCAGCGAGACAGCTTAAGGATCTCGGTGCGTTTGCGCTGCAGGATACGGGGTATGTTTCCATAACGTGCTGATAGTCGTCGCCATATTTCTTCAACGTTGGTCTCATGAGCGCATATGACCGCAGCTTGGTCCTTGAGACAGCGCTTTTTCAGCAGGTTTAGCCTATCGTCATGGGTAACATTCATTAAGGACCCTGCATACAATCCATACTCCTTTTTGAACTTATAAAAATCTTCACCCTCTTTCCCAGAAAAGGTGGGTAAGATTAAGTTTTCCGCTTTACTACGAGTAGTAGTGCTCTCAGTGCGGTACCCAAACCGTTCAGACTCGTGCTCCACTGATTTCTTGGCTTGTGAGAGTATGCGATCAAGGCTGGTCAGGGCGTCATCAATCTCACGCGCATCGTCTAACAAGTCTAGGTCTGCTGCGTCATCACAATGTATGCCTAGCTTTTTGATGATCTTGCTGGCTCCAGCTTCCAAACGCTCAAAACTTGTACGCATAGTCAGTAGTTGGCTGTCGTCGGAAGGGATGGTATTGACAATCTTCATGAGTTCCACTTCCATATCAGCTGCTTCTATCACTACCTCCTCTTTCATACCCTGTATGCGCCTGGTCTTTATATCACGCATGGTGTCTGTCATTGGTCTCCCTGAGGAGCCAGTGGTACTTGCTACCGACGGAGCGGCTGGAGGTTCCTTGCGAAGGGTAAGATTCTCGGCCAATGATTTTGCAGTCCTCTCGACAATATGCTGTGAGATGCTGTGTTGTAGTGTTCGGAGGCTGGCAGCAGCAGCGTTGGCTTGGGTTATCAGCTGAGCTGTGTCCTCGTCAGGGGTAACTGACAGATAGTAGGCTTTCGCATGTCGGTAGTTAAGGGTGACATCATGGATTTCCTTTATAGCCTGTTGGAGGACCTCCACAGGGTATGCGGCCAAGGTGTATCCCTCATACTCCTCATATGTAAGGGTGGTCAAATGGAGGTTTGCCTTATGGTTGGCTGCCTTGGTGTCCTCAGCCGACATGTTGGTGTGTCCTAGATGCGCAGAGGTGTCACGAGTGTCCTCTTCTAAAATTTGCGCGTAGTCGTACTGGTTATCCCAGTCAAGCCCTCCTGGGGTTTGCAATGAATCGATCCCAGATATACCAGTGGGTGTACCGGTATTAGCACGTCTGCGATACGGAGTCTCAGTCAAGGCTTGCTGGTCACGGGGCGTAGGGAGCCTGGGTCTAGGGTTCGAGCTTGCCGCGTCAGGTGTCAGGAGAGTTTCCTTACTTGGCCTAGGCGTTAGTGACGTACTAGTAGTGTGGGGGGGAGGTACCAATGGGTTTGTTCTCGGTGTAGGAGGTCGTATGCCTTGATGAATATTACGGACCTCAATACCAGACGGAGACTTAGTTATGACTCTGATACCGTCCTCGGATCGGATTACGAGGGGCCTACTGTAGGGAGCAACAACGGGCGAACGCTGAACTTTGCTCCGGGATTTGAACGCTTCCCTTTCGGTGTCTAATGGGGGAAACAGACTAGAACGTTTGGAACGGGTGTTGTCGCTAGGTTGCCCTTGCTCGATGGCTCTACTGACTAGATCGCTATTGTCCTTCTCGACGCTTATACTGTCTGCCATCAGCTTTTGATTTCAAGATCCACGTGATGTGATGGAGATTTTTGGCCTCAACGTTAGAGAGGAACAAACACGTGCGGGGTGCGTCTCGTGGCACTGCGCAGGTAATCGATTTATGGTGGCTTTTACGCACCTTGATTCGTCAGTGGTGGCTTTTACGCACCTTCAAGTTATATAAACAAATCAACAACAATAGCAATTTACAACAACAATATTAGCAATTTTTTAGCATCCAATATAGCATGAGCTTTTAACATCCCTCGCGGGAAAAGTTATTCTTTTCGTGGTGGAAAGGCCGGCTGCGACTTGACGGTAGCTCTTTTGACCCTACCTTTCCGTTTACGAGACCACGTGCTCTTGGAATCACCCTGGCTGTGTTGTTGCTAGCCCTGGGGTTCAATGTTTCTTTAGAAATTAATGCGCTGCCCCAGTCTGATGGCGGATATACTGGGATTCTTTACAGGTCAGCGTACCTGGGGAGCCTCATATGATGACTTGAAGAACTTAATTCTTATGGACATTTTCATTCTTCTGAAGTATTAATTATCCATAAGCGGTTAATTTCCTGAATAGAGTATCTAATTAACTATGGAAAGATAAAATCTTGCAATTAAATATTTTATAGGTACTCATTGCTTAGTTATAATATTTCAGAGTTTATAGTTTAACAAACGACATATATACAAGGAATAACTTTGCCCATACTACATATTTCATAATTAAATAACATAAAACTTACTAAAGAGTGGCTATATGAGGCTTTTTTGATGCTATTTGCTTTGATCGTTGCTGATGAATGTGCTGAAACAAATAAAATTTCGTTACATGAGTTGCTAATTTAAATTCTCAATTTAAAAGAAATATTTCAAATAAATTTGTGTACCTCTGTTGGATTTTGATTACAGTTACAATTGGTGATGGATTGAACGGTAAGATACAATCTACAAATAATTCATTATTATATACAATATAATTATCCTTTAAGTGATAAAATTGAATTTGAAATGAAATTTGTTTGATCAGGACTTTTAACTTTTCAATTTTTTTTTTTTATAAATACTTGATTGCTATGGTATTTCTGGAATAGTTGATCTTTTATTTTGCTAAATAACAATTTACCTTAGTTTATTTTTTTGGATGCAAACTTAGTAGGTGCTCAATCGGCAGTTTACATTCTAAACAATAACAAACTATATATATACTATCATGGATTTTTATTCTTTATCAAAATTTTGAAACTGCATGGATTTATTGTTAACAAATATTTCGACACTAGTAATCTCAGATAGTTAGGTGTTTTGTTTCTTTTGGCAATTTTTGATACAACAAATGATGAATAACAAAATAAGGGTTTACCTAGAGTTTACTTCCACAAAGCCTTCTCCTTGATTTGGCGGTCGCCTCGGAGTAGGTGGTTTTAACTCTTTTATTGGTTTTATTCTGCAAGAAAGTATAATTTTTGAGTATTTGATTTGATTTTGTTTGAATTTGGCAAAAATGAAATAAATTTAAAGAAAAGTAAATAAACTATTGCATCACATTGAGTTAATAAAATGGCGAGGTAGATGGGCATGGTTGTCCGCTTGGCTACTGTGTCTCAGGTTTGCCCCTAAATTAAACAGGTTTAACATCTGCAGGGGACTCTGTATTTAAAACCATCCAACGGGTTAAATCTAAAATTAGAATAGCCTAAAACCGTCACTATGAATAAAAAAAATTAATTGTGAATAAAAAGACATATAAGAAGCTTCACTTTAAAGAAGAACCATTTCAGTTCAGTGCTTCTCGTGATCCTTTTTTTTGGTTGTGCTCTATAAAGTTATCATTCTTGTTTTTTTATTATTAAATTTTGGATTCGTTCTCAAATATATCTTTGATTATGCCTATCTAATCATAACATCAAATTGATTTAAAGCTATATTTATATTTTAAGGTGAATCATATAATAATTTATTATTATTTGGATCTTACACTAGATTATCATGTACTCTAACAAAATGAAACTTTTAGCTGGCTAAAATAACGACCCCCCCCCTTCCCCTCTTTATCGCACCCTCTTATTGGATGAAAGAACTGACCAATTAATGATGATAACAAAAGGTCCGTCGGTCATATTTACTAAGCTTTTAATTTTTGAAAGTAATCAATCAAGAACATGAAATAAATTGTTGAAAGAGTAGCGTTGCAACGATCAATTGGGGTTTTAGTAGCTCAATATCTTTAATCTAAGTATGACTAAACTTTTTTTCTCTGAATATTTGAAAATACCAAATTTGAATATGGACCAATTTGGAGATTGGATAATGGCACACCCCTTTTTCAGAGGCGTATTCCAGTTGAGTTTATTTTTATTTTCTATTCTATTTTCTAGTAGTAAGTTTTTTGTCTAAAGTTAAAGAAATCGGAACTTGCTGGACCGGATTGGTTTTGCTTTTCAGAAAATCTTTATAAATGTCTTGGGTTGGTTTAAAGCTATTTTCTTTGCCTTTCCCGTATTCCATTAGAGGCTATGGGCAAAGCAACTAGTGTAATTTATATTTCACAAGGAGGCGACATTGGTACTTATACACATTCTTTCATTTGTTGCATTATACAAACTAGAAGTGTCAAAACATTTCCACCAATTACTTTATCTACAGAAAGCTCGATTTTGTAAATTAAGAATAGGATGTATGTACACCAATTCATCGTTCATCTATAAGAAAAATTCTAGTTTTAATAATGACGTGCATAACTTTGTGGCCAAACTTACTACGGACAACCAACCCTTTGATTGCATAAACTTTTTCTGGAAATCTTTTATGTGTATGGTAATATTGTGTTGTGCCTGTTTTTTGTCAATGCATTTCCACTTTTACTATTATTGTCATGCGCCTAACATATCAACTCAACACTATTTAACGTCTTAGTACTGAGTCGAGATTTGCTTATTATTTCAAACATCTTCGTTTTGAGCTTCGCTGCTACGTTAACAAAATTGTGCTTATATAAAAAAGTACAATTTAAATCACGGAACCTTTCGTAAGTTTTCTTTATTTTTAAGAATATTCAAATCAATATCAAATTTTAAATCATTTAACGTCTTCTAAAATCTAAAATATTTTTAGAAATACATGTAATTTGTTTTTGGGATGGGATTAGTTTATAAACATGATAGACAGATTAAGAAATAATATGAGCTTTCATACCAGCAAATAAACCAGTTTTCATAAAAATTAAATATAAAAATTTTTATTATTTAAAATATAAGCTGACTACTGCATTTATTTAAATTAATTCATTACCCATAATCTAATTATTTCCAAAAAAAATTTATTAGGTTCAATGTAAATATGCCTTTTGTATTTATGAACAGGGATGACAACATCCATAAAAGCGAAATACTGAAACGGTAGAACAAACGGACATTAACACTTATATAGTGTCAGAACTCAGTACTGAATAATCAGAATATAAATGTCTGAGAGTCGAAGCGAAATTTTAAGTAAATTTGTTCAAAAACTGCTTGATACAGGATAATGTTTATGGACATACCTACATTTTAGGACTTGATTATAGATGTACGGACATTCTTGTAATGATTATAGAGTTCCTACGCTTTCTAAATCGTACCTAACTACTAAAGGAATCACCATGCAAAGTTTGAAATCGGAAGGACAATTCTAACATGCGTAAATTAACGAAAAAAGCTATCTCTCTGTGACGGAAGGACGTACGGACCGACCCTAATTATAGAAAAACTTCGCTTTTAAAAAGAGTTAAGCTGAAAAGAAAATACGGAGATTAAAAATAATTCTGGTACAATGATAAAACATCTGAATCTTGGGTTTGTCTGATGCTAGTAAGGGCAGGAATAAGACAATGGACGATAATTTGATGTTCAACCAAATGATAAACAAAATTACCCTTAATTCGGTATGTGCTACTTTGCACATTCACCACAAGATTTAATAAAAAAAATCCTAACGTTTTTAAGCAAATGAATGAGTGATCGTAATCATAAAACTTTGGGGACCAGTATTATTAAACCTTCAATTTACCTCCCCTGCATAATGGAAAGGGCAATGACATTGAGAACTATAACCAAATCACCCTCAATATACTTAGAAGACAGACATGTGTATGAAGGTTAATTGATCGTCAACTGTCCTATGCCTATGTCCCTGAACTGAGGCACGTCTTAGTAAGTAGTTGGGTCATCGAATGGGGGGATGGAGGCAAAGAATTTATATCAAAATAATTTTATATTCCTTATATTTATAAATTCTGTAAAAAAATCTCAAAACTTGTAATTTTTAAGGAAGATTTGAGTTGGTTTGGAACAGCTTTAAGGCTATCTTATGGGGGTGGTTGTTATTTAATATAATAGTACAGGAAAAATTATATCCCCCCTTAAAATAAACATTTCTGATGTATAGGGTGTGATACCCAACTTACCCCCCTTTGGGTCAATAATTAGATCTTCTAAATTTTAATTTAAAGACTTTGCTTTGTATTTATTTTATAACATTTATAGACAGCACCAAAGAGTAACTAAGAGTTTTAATAAAAACAAATTCTTTGTTTTATTTTACTTCTCTTTATACTTTTTATTAATGCAGATGTTTTATATCTATGGTAAGTCTGTTGTTTTGATTACAATTATTACTGTGTATTAATTTACGAAAACAGTTAAAGTGTCTGACTATGACGTCAGAAAAAATTAACAATTAACCAATGAGAAGCCAGTATTCACAATGGTAAAATATATAGCAGCCTCTCATTGGTTAATTGTTAATTTTTTCTGACGTCATAGTCAGATACTTTTACTGTTTTCTAATTTACCCTTCTTTTTTTTACCTACGTTGTTATATGATTGCGATAACATTATTAGTTAAAATATAATGATTTTGACTTCAGCATAGCAATTGTTTTATCAAAGAAAAAGATTAAAGATAGACATGAACAATTATATATTGTGCTAGCCTAAAATCATGAATGCGCCTAAGAGAAGCTTCCGAAAAAAGAAGAACTGAGAACTCAATCGATTTTTGAGGTCTTGGGATACATATTAATGATAACGTTTTACCTCCCTAACCTAAGAAAAAAAATTAATATGACCATTCTTTATGCTATATTGTTTTTGTGCTATATCTGTAGTGATGAACGCTTACTAGGGAATATACAAATACATCATTAAGAAGAAGCAGACTTCAGACTTAAAGATACACACATACAAAGACAGGGGGTTGGTCACATGGATATGAGGGACATGTGTTTTTTCTTATATTTGAATGGTAAAGTTATGCATAGTTTCACAACTTTTCAACAACCCTTTGATTGCACGATCTTTGTCTGGAAGTTCTAACTGTGAGTTGCACGTGTTTTGGGCCAAGGCATCCCCCCTACATTAACTATAAAAGTCGCGCACCTGACATAGAAGCAGTAGGAAGTAGAAACCATTTATTTTTAATGAATTAAAAACATATCAAAAAGAAAATAATATTGAAATCTTATAAAAAAAACCCAATAATTACCATTAAATATACCACTCTTTTTAGTGCCTATAAAAAAAAGACGTCATACATTACAAATGACCAATACACAGAATGAATTACCAATGACAGTTCAGTATACATTTTAATTGACCAATGGTAGGCCAGTATGACATCATTTTTTGTAGGTACTATAAAAAGTCTTAAACTTTATAATTATAGTTAAAAATGATGTGACACAATCCCTGCCTAATCCGTGTAGATGATGTATGTAGAAAACTAGGGAGGCTTGCATATTCTTCTATGGAGATATTGTGTCCGAAAATCTGGTGATTTCCCTCAAAGTTCCTATCGAGCACTGAAACCCCCACCCTGTTTTACTTTTGGTAAAAAATTAAAATTAGAAAGGGTAGTTTTTTTTCCAAATGTGTAACCCCTGCGAGGGGGGAAGGGCCTAATTCTGTAGGGCTATTAAGTACCCGACCTAAACTAACCTCACCTGACCTAAAGTAATAAACAAACATACGATCCCTCTACCTTATCTTAAATATATTTCAAAAATAAGGAAGGAGGGGGGGGGGGTCAGTGATCAACTTGACACTTAATGGAAATACTCCGAATATCAAGATGAAACTTTTTGTGCCGCTCCTACCCCTCATATAAATGAATTCTATTCATATGTACTATACATTATTTTTATATATGTTTATTTGTTGTCTATACCTTCTGTTTAGTGGCGTAGCTGCTATATAACTTAATTTGTACACCTGCCTGTCTGTACGGCAGCTCATTGCTGATCTGAGCTAGAGGGCTATTTAATTTTCTTGGTTTTTTTAATGACAGAAAGCTGAATCATAAGCGAAGCACCAATTCTGTAACTCCTTTTGACTGTCCGTCCATCAATTTTGTTGTGTAATGGGTCTAATGTCAAAATGTCTTAAATTTCTTAATAATATTATCATTACAAATTAGCATTTAATGAAAAAAATATTTTATCCATCTGTTTCGCTGCTCATGTTATTTTAACAAACTGTTTTCTAAGAGCTATATTACTTAGAAAGGTTTTTATCCTTGTTATTTGTTGTGTATACCTACCTATTTTATATTATTCGTCTGTGATAGAATGCAGAAGGTCATTTACACTAGGGTAAGTCTGTTGTCTTGATTACAATTGTCTATCATAAGGACAATTTTGTTCACAAATAAAATTTCATAAAATGATGCAAGGCAAACAATTAAAACAATAATTCATAATTCATTCATGCTTACTTTAGTAAATAAATTTTAAACAAACTAATACCCTTAAAACAAAGTGTTGCAAACAATGTTTTCCAATAAAACGTTATCTTCTAGATTTTTTCTTAAGTAAAAGTTTTTTCTTAAGTCAATTTCATGTTGGTTTCTTAACAAATAATGAGATTCTATACAATAAAAAGTATAAGCTGTACAAATGAGTAAAGCTAATGGTGTGAAAATTTGTTTGTGAGTCCTTACAAACTGGACGGATGATTCTTTTTCTTGTAAAAGATGTATTACACTACTCATACATTGCACTTTAATATCAGAGGGATACAAAAGTTTCATAAATTTTTCGTTGATTTTTATTTTCACATGTTAAAAAATCTTTCGAGTGTACTGAAAAGTAAATTGGATTCGTTACATGCAGCGGTTACTAAGGCTGGCCGTAAGCTCATATACAGACAGACAGCAAGATTCATTGTACATAACTTTAATCTGCTTATACAATTGTTTTCATCCATCTTACATCAAAAGAATAGTGCAAGCCATTTTAAACATCTGTAGTGATATTGCTGTTTCGGGCGAGACTCGAACCAGTCAACCGTCCGACAACTAACTGTCTTATTTTTTTATTCAAAATGTTTTCCAGAATCAACATTTATGTCTATTAGTGTAGCTGACAGGATTCGCTCTGGGGTGTGGCTGACATTTTGGATGGGAGGGGGGGGGGGGGGTGAAGTCAGGAATCTAAAGGTATAAGACAATGGCCGATAAATTGATGTACTTCACAAATGATGACACGCCAAATTACCCCTTCTGTAGATTAAAATAAATGGTTGAAATTTAAACACTCAACTTAAACCAATCAAAATTCAGTAAAATTCAATTAAGTTGTTAGGCCAACGAATAAGAAAACTTTGGGGACTAGTGTAATAAATAGCCCATTGTCCCCTCTTTCGCTACTGAGGGGGACAAGAGGGGTGTTTTGGACATCTAGGAGGAGGGGGTGGGGATTGTAACCTTCTGAGAGGGACTCAAGGGGTGTGTCGGACAGGAAATGATGAAACAGATCACACAACGCTCAAGGGAGCACAGCACACGTTTCCCCCACTCAATATTATTCAACTAAGGTCAGAGATATTAATTTGGAAAATTAAATTACGGCCACAAGGACGTCCAAGCCTTTTTAAGGAGGGGGGTAATACATAATCTCCCAGAAAGGGGGTGGTGTGTAATATTTGCGTCAACAAATTTTTTCCCATCCCCCTCAAAAAATTCTTTTTTTTCAAGGGAGGAATATGGGTACTCTTTACCTCCTCTCCCCCTTGGATGATCCTCTACGATGAGGGTACATTTTTAGTTACATTTTTAAAATAGAATATTAAGTTATTTTTAGATATTCTTTAATCATTATTTTTAATTCTTTATATTACTTATCCCCGTCCACCCAAAAGTAATGGAATAGTTATTTCTCGCATCGTATTATAAACGGCTTTCCGCGGATATAGAATGTACAATTATGAGATCAAAACTATTTTTTTTAGCCCCGAGGTGACGAAGTCACCGGCTAAAAAAACTAGTTTTAATCTTATGATTGTACATTTCTATATTCGTAGAAAGCTGGATATAATACGATGCTAGACATAGTTTTTTCGTATGGAAGAGATCCGGATCCTATCCACCGGATTCGAATGAATACGAGAAAAAAACTTAAGACTTTTCAAATAATAACAAGACTCTATGTATGAATGATCGCTTTTAAAGATGTTAACATACACTTTTCCTGTAATTCAATTATATGCTATCAGTATGTTATTGTAAAAGTAACAGAATGTGTAAGTGTATGTCTGTGTGTTTGCACCAAAAAATCTCAAAACCGCAGGACCGACTTTCTCCTTATTACAGTAAATCGTCTCATTGGCCCCGGGAAAGTTTTTGTGTTTGTTTTTTTGGAATAAGAATACCTCGACCTTACCTAGAGAAAATTGTCGCGATAGAGGCTAGGGGTTGAGCCACAATATTCAATAAAATCTAAGGCATATTAGACTTGAGCTAAAAATCACAAAACCTATTAGTAAAACTGTTTTTCTTCAGATCAAGAATGATCATTTACATTATCTGACTTTATGGAAAATCTCATCCATGCAATTATCATTAGCATTTCATTAATTGTTAATTGTTTTTAAAGCGCTTTTTATCATTTTTATCATGAGAACTTCTACGAAAAATTAATATATTGTTCTGAAAAAAAACCACGCAACCTTTATTCAAAATACAGGAATAGTTATTCGTCGCATCGTATTATACAAGTTTTCCGCGGATATTAAAATGAATAATAATAAGATTAAAACTAATTTTGTTAGCCTCGAGGGGCCGAAAGCCCGGTCTAACAAAACCGCATTAATATTATGATTTTTGTTTTAATATTCGTGTAAAATTATCTGTAATGAGATGTTATACATGATTTTAATGACGAGAAGGAAATTGTCCCAATTTTGTATAATATTTGCGGAACAAGTTTTAGTTACGTCACATACGTTTCGGGAAAGAGAAAGGGAAGGGGGGAAGAAAATCTCTTCAAAAGAGATGGGAGAAAAGGGGGCTTTCTTACTATAATAGGCTGAGTTGATTAGACAAAAAAAAATCATATATAAAGATGCAACGAGTGCAAACTGCAATGTTTGCTATGCTCTTTGTAAATCTACTTTATGTTGCCTTTCCATAGATAAATTAATTTGTATTTTCTAGAAAATAATTAACTTTTAAATTCATCCAGCTTGGATAGGATATAGGTAGAATTTTGTATTTTGCTTGTTTATTGCCCCTACAGGGCCATATCCTAACATAGAGAAAATAGACAACATAAAGAGAAATCAACGAAGTACAAAAAGAACTTTCTTCTTACTCGAACTAATTTATTTTTAAAAACAGAACTGAAATATATGACTGCTAGCGGCTACGCACCTAGATGCCTTTAGTGGCACTTAATTTTTTTTTTATATTTAAAATATGTCTATGTATTTCGATTTTTTGTGATTTCTCTTGGGAGGGTGGTGGTACCCTCCCCCAAAATAGTTAAAAACTTTCACGGGACATATGAGAATCTACCCTGTTAAGGAGAACCCAATCGGTTCAGCGGTTAGCGAGATCCTTTGGTACAGACACACAGACAAACAAGCAAACAAACATCCTGTTACTTTAGTATAAGGATTATGCGTTATATTTTATTCGTGTTCAGAAAAGCATGGAAACAGTATTGAAATAAAAACTGCGTCCCATGGCTATGACGGCATCTTAAATTTTTAGAGGATATTATCTGCACTAGACTTTCTGGATCTAGTTGATTTAATTACATTTCCCCGAATGCCCATTAATTTGACATTTTTCACCTATTTATAGCCACCCATAGGGGGCTAACTCTCCAAGGCACTTCTACCCCTTTAATTACCTAATCGAGGAGCTTAACTCTGCGGGTCAATTATAACCTTTATAAACTAACGTTACCTAAAAGCCTAAACTGTCTAAATATTCTTAGTTATGGGCAATGTGTATCGGTCGACCGGGTCTACCAAATAGTTTTTCAAAAGTCTTAAAACAGAAAAAAATAATAGTTTTAATTTTTATTAAACATAAATAATTGTATATACATAACAACTACAAACTTTAAAAAAGGCTATATAATTTCACAAATCATGGTGAAAACAAGGATGACAACATCCATAAAATCGAAGCTCTAAACGTCAGGTATAACAAAACTGATTTTAAGCTTTTAATTTTCATTATCTACAGAAAGCTGACTATAATACGATGCAATATATGACTATTAATATACAAAAAATACAACATTTTATACTTTATCACAATAAAAAAACAAGGATGACAACATCCATAAAAGCGAAGCACTAAAACGGTAGGACAAACGGACATTAACACTTGTATAGTATCTGAACTGAAAATCGGAACATAAATGTATAAATCTCGAATCAAAATTGTAGGTAAATTTGTTGAAAAACTGCTTAAAAACAGGATAATGTTTATGGACATACTTACATTTTTGGACTTGATTATAGAGTTGCTTCGCTTATAATATTGTTCTTTGTTGTCCCAGGAATCAATATACCAAAAATCAGATCAAACGGATATTTAAAACACTTTAAAATTTGTTGTTAAAAAAGTAGAAAAATCAACATGTTTAAAATGGACGTACGGACATTTTGGTAATGATTATAGAGTTGCTACGCTTTCTAAATCGTACCCAACTACTACAGGAATCATCATGCAAAGTTTGAAATCGATAGGACAATTCTAACATGCCTAAATTAACGAATAAAAGCTATCTATCTCGGACGGACGTACGGACGGACGGACGGACCGACCCTAATTATAGAAAAGCTTCGCTTTTAAAAACAATTATAAACAACATTAACTAGATTTTGAAAATTAAATAAAAAAGGGATAAAAAAGTAAAGCTTTTGATTATGTAAGGTATATTTTTTGTTTTCATCTTTGGAAACTTTTCTTTAGTTTTTTAAAATGAAAAGTTTGATTTGTCCATGTTTTCTAATTAGTTTTTATGTAAAAAAGTAAATGCAATGTTTACATACCCTGAGACAAATAGTAAAAAAGGTTTGACTGTTTTTTTAACATTTATATAAACAACTATTTCATTATGTAAAACATCAAAAATTAACTCTTTTCATATGAAAATGAGGGTAAAATGATATTTCTATTCCACTTTTTTAAACAAACAATTGAAATTGTACAAAAAAAACCAAAAAGATATGCATAATTTATATTTTTAGACTAGCAATTATTTCAAACAAACTGGTATATAATCTAAAAGTTCTAAAATTAATTTTATCAAGTAAGGTTACTCTTTTTTGTTTTTGTGATAATTAATCATTTATATAGTTGATATTCTATACATGAGTTTTGTGGTGTGACTTTAACGGATTGGACAAGGTTCATTAAAATTTCACTAAGGGGGGGGGGGGGGGGGGTTAATGCAACCATCTCGTAATCAGTGAGCAAATGGCACTTAGAATTCGAATTTCGATCTGAACTTTTGCATGAGTAATCCTTGGTAGGTATATTTTTTCCTAAATCGAACAAAAAGTTGGAAAAGTAACGGCTGGCGGCTCAGCCGTTCAGTCGTTTTTTTTTGCGTATTTTCAGGGTAAATCCATCATCAATTATGTAGGAATCAACTTTTTAAACATATTTTTGGTTTAATTCATGTTAAATGATAGCAATAACCATTTTTAAAACTTCTAGTACCAACAGCTACCGTCTAGAACCGTTTAATAGCGTTTTGGAGTGGAAAAGAGTATTATGTGGAGATAGGTTTCATGACTAATTTGCAATATAGATATCCAAAAAATGGCAAAACGGCTATCCGCAAGCTGTTAGCCGTTACTTTTCCAACTTTTTGTTCGATTTAGGGAAAATAGACCTATCAAGGATTTACTTGAAATTCGAATTCTAAGTACCATTTGCTCACTGATTACGAGATTGTTGCATTAACCCCCCTCTCCCTTATCGACGGCGGTGTTTTTAACTGTTGTCCGGTTACTAAACACTTCCGCATTTTTTCCAGCGTACTGCATGTCACAAAAACGGCTATTAAATGCGGCGTTGAATGTTACACTGCCGCCTCCGCCGTTACCACCATGACCGCTACAACATGCGCAGTTGTAGGACACTCCCACGGCCTCTGGTTGGCTTTTCTGAAAAAATATATTAACTATTAATGAATTTTGATTGGTTGGTTCATTAAGTAGAGTTTTTAAACGTGTCAACCAATAATTGTATTCTATAAAAGTGTTAATTTTGTGTCTTAACATTTGGGATGTACATCAATTTATCCGTCATTGTCTTATCCCTTTTAGATCCCTAAGTTTTATATATTATTTATATCAACGTATTATAGACAGCTTTCCTCGGATATTATGCAGATAGTATGACTGAAAACTGGTTCTAATCCAGCGGATATACCATCTCCTTCCTCAACCTTAAATCATATCCTTATAATTAAGTAACAAGATGTCTGTCTGATTATACCAAAGGATCTTGCTAACCCCTGAACTGATATGGTTCTCTTTTACAGGATAGCATCTAAGGACCTAAGGTTCTTTTTTTAGGGGAGGGAAAAGAAAGTAGAAAGGAAAGAGAAAGCGCCCCTAGGACCCGCCCCCCCCCCAAAAAAAAATATTAGGTCATTAGGCTGTTTATTACACTAGTCCCCAATATTTTATAATTACGTTTTCTTATTTCATGGTATAACAAAGGGGGAAGAGAGAAAGAATATTTACCCCCATCCACTTACAGTTTTAATTTCTTTTAAACTTTCGACGGAAATTTTTGGAGAGTGAATTAACAGGTATCTAGAGGGATGAGACAATGGACGAAAAATTGATGTACAACCCCAATAATATTATAATGATACTCAAAATTTCCCCTTCTTTAGATTAAAATTACTTGTTAAAATGTTTGATCACTCAACTTAATGAATCAATGAATCAAATTGACTAACATCCTCAAAGTTTTTAAGTCAACGAATAAGAAAACTTCGAGACTAGTGTAATAAACAGCCCATTGTCCCCTATTTCTTACTGATTTTTACTGGTACCCAAACTTTTATATAGATATACACAGACAGTCATTTACCCTGTTACTTTTATATAAAGTGAAACTTGTAGCTGGCTGAAATAACAATTCTCCCCATCCCCTCCCCTCCAACTGGAAAAATTAACTAATAAAGTAAAACTTGTAGCTGGATTAAATAACAATTCTCCCCATTCCTCCCCTCCAACTGGATAAATGAACTAATAAAGTGAAAATTGTAGCTGGCTAAAATAAAATCCCATCCCATCCCACTGGATGAACGAACTTACTAATAAAAGATGTTCATGTTAGCAAACTAATTTTCTCCTGTCATAATATCCACTTATATCCTATTATCATAATCAGGGATCCTAAGGGATAAGACAATAAAGGATTAATTGATATACGCCTTTTATTTATTGATTTACAGCTTGCACACGCTGCTATTTTGTACTACCCTATCAAGAATTATTTAAACGAGATGGTTCCATTAAACCCCCGCCCCCCTTACTTCAGATTTTTTTACGTTTTTTATGTAAAATTTGCTTTAAAATATTATTAGATCCTTGTCTTGGAGTAAATAGAGGTTTAATTTGTAAAGGGGTAGTTTCACAAAAGGCATATGAAATTAATTTAGTGAACCGCATATTTTTTCCTGGTTAATTAGTTAAACTACATTTATATGGCATATATTTGAAAGAATTTCAATTTTCTACCACGTAGTTTTTTAGATATCAAGACTTGAAAATCGTCTTTTTAAATTGCATATTATGAAAAGAAGATTTTTAAGTTTTAATATTTTCAAAACTACGTGTTACAAAATTGAAATTCTTTCAAATATATGCCATACAAATAAAGATTAACAAATTAACTAGTAAAAAATATGCTGTTAGCTAAATTAAATTCAAATGTTTAGACACCCCCCCCCCCTCCTCAGGAAGGTTTATAACTGACCTAACCTGAAACTGGATCCCTAACTGGCTTCTCAGGGAACCAATGGTCTCTGTACCTCTGGCGCAAAACATCGATCAGGGCATCGTGGAACCTGTAAGTTAAACACAATTTTTTCATGGGACACGGAATAAATAACAATTAAATAACATTAACAAATGAACGGTGTCTTAATCTAAGAAATATACTTGAAATAGAATGCATATGATGTTACGGAGGAACAACGGAATATTAATGAAGTTTGTGCACTAGGTACTATACAAGCTTCTTCCATACCTGTGTCCATTTGTTGTGGTTGTGATGTCAACATGGTGGGTTGTGGTAGGCCAACAAAATTGCCAGCTTCGGTGGTTTTTGATAAGGCTGTGGCAGCGTTGTTTAGGGATTCCATAATGGCCGCACTTAACCCATCCTAAAATTGAATAAAAAGATTTTTAAGAATACATACAAGTTTAATTGTCATTTTTTGGCATTAATGTCAATTTGACATTTACTTAAGTATAGCTTTGAAATTTATCCGGTGGATTAGAACCGGTTCTAAGCAATACTAAAATTCATGTAGACAATTTTCTATAAATAATGAAATAAAATCATAATTGGAATTAATCTTATAAATTTTCATTTTAGTATCCGCGGAAAGATGTCTCAAATACTAGACCAATATGCTCGCAATTTATTTTTCGGCTATATTAATCAATATTCTATGAATAATAAAATAAAATCATAATTGGAAATAATCTTACAAATTTTCATTTTATTATCCGTGGAAAGATGTCTCAAATAACTAGACCAATATTCTTCACCAAATATTTTTACGCAAATGTGTCAAAACTTCCCCCCCCCCCTTGACCCAAAGTGTTTTATTTTATGTTTTTATACTATACAATTGTTAGCAATTCAAATTTTTTCAGGGGTATAAAGAACCCTAATAGTTTATCAGACCTGTATAAGATCATCCCTGGGGCGAGGGGAAACAGAGAGCCCCGCAATATTGTCTCCAGGGGCCAGGGAGGAGTCAAATTGTTCTCCAATGGCGGCCAATAGAAGCTCCTTCCAGACACGAACCTGAAAATGCAACAGGGTGATTTTTTCTGTAAAACGTATCTATTTCTTTTATTTGGATTCGTTGATAACACATAGAATGACTATTTGTTTTAACAACAACTTGATGAAAATCACGTGAAAAGCGCTTAATTTTGGCAGATTAATGCAAAAAAAAGAAAAAGATCCAAAACGTAGGTATGTATAACGTTGATCTAAAATATTAAAATTTGTCCTTGTCTATTATGTTCTCCAACAATTTACAGGAGGCCTACATCGTTATTTGTCCCCGGCCAAAATTACTCAGCTTGTCAAAAATTCGCCAACATCACCCTATTCATAATGACAAACATCTAACTTACAGTGTCCTTCTTGTAGCACTTGAGCCTCCAGGTGCCACCCTTGGAGATGACGGGGTCCTCCCACAGGGGCTGTCTCTCCTCCCTCATCAGGTGATAATAACTTCTGATTGGAAGATCATGACATGCGGGGATATGATTAAACACAGACCTAAAGTAAAGAAAAGTCTAATTTAGAATAAACTAAAATGCTAGTATGTATAATAATCCCCCTTCATCTGGTCGATTTAGTTTTAAAAATTAGTTTGTACAGACCAATCTTTTTTTCATTAAACTATTATAAAGCCCATGTAAAATATCCTTGTAAAGGACAATTATTATACTATAGACGCTTAGTATACTGATTGAAAAAAAAAATATTAAAAATCAACATTCAACCAAAAAAATAAAAAAAATATGAGAATGAATAAAACTCTCGGTTTTTCTTTTGACTTCAAAATCAAATAACCTAACTTATTTGTCTTCGAATATTTTTATTTTGCCCAAAAAATTATTATGTTGCAATGCTTAACAAATACTTACCAAAAACCCTGTACAGTAGAGAATGTATAAATTTTCTTGAGACTAGCAGTATACTCGGCAGCCGTAGACCCCTTGTTTGCTCTAAATATTATATAATAATATAATATAGGAATAAAAATAATGTTTTTTCTTGATGTAAACACAATAATTGGCATAAAATCTATCATCCTAAATGTAAAAATCAGATATAGACTCCTTTTTAGAGCAAATATAGAGCAAAAAGTAACCAAGACATTTTTGCAAAGTTTGAAAATCTAAAGAAAATAGTTCTTTTTGCTTTTGATATACATATCAGATAAATGTATAAAAAATTAGTGATCAAAAACTATAAAACAAGTTCTAACTTTTTTCAACCCTATCATTGATTAAAATGCACTTTTAGGTTTACTCATTACCAAAGTTGCACATAAAAACTCTTTTTTTAAAAGTTATTAAACAAAATAAATTCAAATCAACAATAAGGCGTTTTTTATAATGCAGTAGGCCATTTTGTAGTTGTTTTTTTGGCATTTATTTTGTTTAATTACTACATAAAAAGAGTTTTTATGCACTACTTTGGCAATTCTTAAACCTAAAAGTGCAATTTAATCAATGACAGTGTTGAAAAAACTTATAACATGTTTTATAGTTTTTGATCACTAATTTTATATACATTTATCTGATATGTATATCAAAAGCAAAAAGAACTATTTTCTTTAGATTTTCATACTATGCAAAAATGTCTTGGTTACTTTTTGCACTATATTGACTATAAAAATGATTCTATATCTGATTTTTACATTTAGGATAATATATTTTATGCTAATTATTGTGTTTACATAAAAAAAACATATTTTTGTACCTATAACTTTTTTTATCATAAAATGTGAGAAACTGCTTTTTTCCTATATAAGGTGAAAAAAGTAACACTAAAGAAATTTTTTTGCCTTAATTATGTTCTAAACTTATAGATAAACATGTTTCATAAAAAGATTTTATTCTAAATCTGTCATTTAAGGCATGAAATAAATTTTGCAAATTAACATTGCAGATTTTTGCAAATAACTTGCAAATGTGATTTCTGCGGATTTTCTAATTTACATAGGCGTTTTCTATGTATATTCCTCTTTCCAAAAATACCTCACTTGTCAAGATTGGATAAAAAAATCTTTGTGGTCGAGATTCCATAACTGTGAAGGTGTATCTATTTTTCAACATTTAGTGGGGGCATGGGGGACAGTGGCTAGGGGGGGGCAGGGGGGCGTTTTGGTCGCTAGTGGGGGCGATTGCCCCAAATGCCCCCTTCAGTTCGTCACACTTCATTAGTATTATTTTAAAATTCTTAATATGTTTGAACATAAGTTAAGGCTATTATCTTGGAAGACTTTAAAAAAGTTAAAGGGATAGTTCTACGAAGTGTATTTAAAGAGTTAAGGTACTTAGAGTAGTGAACTTTTTATATGTCTGAGTAGAATATATTAGGCATTGGATAGATATGATTAAAGAATTTTTAACATTGACCAGTCCAAACTTTTTTTATTTGACAATATCTAAAAAAGTTAAAGTGATTTGCCACATAAATTACATGAGAATGGTCTATTTTTTTCCAAATATGTATAGCCAAAACACCAATATCAGAGAATCTTTTTCCACATATTTCACAAGAGTTATAAAAAAATTGAACAGGGGTTCCCCTTGGGACAAGTTACTTAAAAAACATAAAAAATAACGTCCGGTTAATTATAGGACAGGTTTTCTATAGATTCTTTTTAAAAAAATAAAGAAAACCGTCCGGTTTACAATATACACATTATCTCACGCGGAAATACCAACTAACCATACAACATATATATATATATATATATATATGGTGCATTATTTGCCGAATGTACCACTTTTCTGCACTACCTCTCCAATTTTGTTAATACTCTATATTTTGGTCTGTTGGGTCATTCAAGGATGCTGGATGGCGAAAAAAAAGTTTCAGAGTCCCTGGATGTCTAGATATCTAGCTATTTCTTCATTTTTGTAGAACTTTTCACGACACATCATTTGTTATTTATGCAAAAACCGCAAAAAACGAACCGTTTTGCCGTTATTCACCGCCAAAGGCAGAATTTTTTACGTTTTTTGCCGTTCCCGAGGTTCTAATGGGCATTTGTGGTAAGAAGACGTTGATTTATCAAGATAACTGTGAAATACTTTTATTTAGGCATTTTAATTTACTAAATTTCATGTGAAGTAAATTTTTTTGTAAATCCAACCGATTTTTGTCAAAAGGAATTTCAAATGCACATGATTTATGTTTCTTTTATCACTTATGTTATAGCAATTATTTATGTTATATTCACTTCATTTTCTTGTTTTAACAATTGAAATTTATCTCGACGAAAAACGGTTAGCTGCACAAAAAATTTTACTTAATATGAAATTTAGTAAATTATATTACCTAAATAAAAGTATTTAAGAGGGATCTCGATAAATCAACGTTTTCTTACCACAAATGCCCATTACAACCTCCGGAACGGTAAAAACGTAAAAAAATTCCGCCTTTGGCAGTGAATAACGGCAAAACGGTTCGGTTTTTGCGGTTTTTGTATAAATAACAAATGATGAGTCGTGAAAAGTTCTACAAAAATGAAGAAATAGTCTATGGCCCTAAAACGACTCCTTCCCCCAAAAAATGGGCAAAAACCATCATTTTTCAAAAACATGCACAGGGTGTCCCAAAAGTGTAAAAATTTGTAAAATAGGCAAATATTATTGTTATTAGTCAAAATCTGTATCTATATGACAGTTTTAAGTAACTTAAAATAGAAAAAAAATTTAAAAAAAAAAAAAAAAAATTTTCTCTTTTTTTGAAAATACAGGGTGTCCAAAAAATATGAAAATATTGATCTGGTCAGAAAACACTATGGCCAAACATACTAAGACACATATTAGAGTAATTTGAAAAAAATAGCCAATTTGGACCAAGTTTTAGCTCTACAGATACAAAAATCACATTTACAGGGTGTCCCAAAGTGAAATTTGACAACCTTATAGTCCCGGGTGGTCCGAACCGTTATATACCACATATGCACACAGATAATACACAGGATTTAAGCAAAAAAAATGATTTTTTTCGGACAGGTATTTTGGGTATTACGCTAGATATCCAAAATACACTTTTTGTTGGACACCCTGTAAAATTAGAGTTTTGGCCAAAATAGCATTATGTGCGCTTTTTACATGAATAAAAGATCATTTTGATGTATAGAATGTATAGATTGGATGTAAGATTGATGAAAAAATTAATTTTTAAAATTGTGGAAAAATGGGTGTTTTTTTACATTTTTGTTACCTACCTTCATAGATAGCTAGATATCTAGACATCCAGGGACTCTGAAACTTTTGTTTCGCCATCCAGCATCCTTGAATGACCCAACAGACCAAAATGTAGAGTATTAACAAAATGGGAGAGGAAGTGCAGAAAAGTGGTACATTTGGCAAATAATGCACCATATATATATATAATAAGACCATTCTCATGTAATTTATGTTGCAAATCACTAACTTTTTTTGGATATTGTAAAATAAAAAAGTTTGGTCTGGTCAATGTTAAAATTCTTTATCACAATCATATCTATCTAATGCCTAATATATTTAATATATATTTTAAGACATATAAAAAGATCACTACTCCAAGTACTATACTAAATATTTTATTGGTCATTCTTTGTTGTTATGTGTATTTCGTTGTATAAAAAGTTTGAAGTTCTATTAACTAGTAAATGCTATCTAAAGTTGTAATTATGACAAAAAAGTTTTTGCCATATATAACATGCAACGAAGTTGAAAATAAAAATGAAAAACTCAATTTTTAAGGAAAATCCCTGGTCAAAACTTTTAATTTTAATCAATAACTTTATATTATGCACTACTACGTTATTTAAAATAGAAAAAACTTACAGTTCACTATTTTGTTTTAAATGCACTTTGTGAAACTATCCCTTTAATCCTAACATACCATGAAGAGTAAGTTTCCTTCTTTCTCATTTTTTTTTAGCTCAAGCACTTTATTTATCAATGAATATTTTACCATTGTTTTAAGTTCTGCAATAAGATATTGTATGCTGATACTGTAATTAATTTCTGTACACTAGGCACGTAATGGGAATCCCCCTTCCCTTTAATACTTTAAACTAGGGGGAAAGGTCATCCCCTCTCATCCAATACCCCACCATTTATTTTTGGCCGCAGAAAACACATTAACCCTTTACAGTTGGGCCCCTTGCCGCACCTTAATCGGTCGGGGGGGGGGGGGGGCGTTCAACGCCCCCCTAATTATCTCAGTTCCTATTAGAGCTAGAGGACTAAATTTTTTTGTGTAAGTCCCCTGTTTGATAATGAATTTCCAACCTTTTATAAGTCTAAGTCAATTTTCGCTTCCTTCACCCTTTTTATTTAACAACCTTTGTTTTTAGGTCTTTTTTTATCTAAAAATTTCAAACGTCTGTAATTTTCTTATTTTGAAGCTAGAAGAAAAATTTTTTCCCAGAAAATGTTTATTTTTATGTAAATTTTACATTAGAAATATCAAAATATAAATTTCAGCGGCCGCAGCTGTACTTGGCAGCTGCCAGCCGCCGCAGTCGGCGGTCGGCGGGAAAACGGCGGCGGATCTTCATGAAATTTTAATACATTATGTAGACATGTAAGAAAAGCTTAAGTTTAAAATTTGAAGTCTCTAAGTCAAAAATTGCGGCCACAGGAGCCTTTTAAAGATTTCTGGAGACCTGGAGGATCAGGACCTGCAGGATCATACCTGGAACCTAAAAGTGACTTGAACACCTGTATTTTATATAAGGATGTACTACTAGAGGATTTTTTAGTATTTTGGTATGATAAAATGCTTTGTTTTAGTCAAAAAAATATTTTTGCTTATTACCTGGATGACCCTGCCAGGTTTGCTGGCATCCTGTGCCCGCCAGGATGGAGATATTCAAAAAATTTCAACTCTCAGTTATGTGTCATACCCATACTTAAAAAGTCAAGCAGTTTGGGCACTTTATCTTTCACACACAGAAAATGAGATAGAAAAAACCGGATGGGGGGGCGTTCAACGCCCCCCCCCCCCCCCGACCATTAAGGGTTAAGAGATAAAGGCTTTCAGTAACCCCCTTCCCCGACGCTCTGCTCACTTGACCTTCCCCCGTACACTGGAGAGAGTACCTCTTGTGTCCAATGTTTTTCACCAAAAGCCCCGCCAATTTATGGGTTCTTTCCCTTATTTCCGCTGTCAAAAACTAATCGTTACAAACAGACAGACGGCAAGACCATATGATTAAATAATTATGAGAACAATCACTTTTCTTAAAACTAGCGTTTGCGCCCCTAGCATCTAGGGCCTAGGGGCTCTATATTCGAAGTGATATGGAAGGGGAGAAAAATAGCTTAAAACCATACCCAGGCTTATTTATAAAAATAAAATAGTCAAAAACCATCTCAGGGCCTATAAGAAGCTTCCCTCTAAAGGAGAACCATATCGGTTCAGTGTTAAGCGAGATCCTTCGCTACAAACAAAAAAGCTTAGTACTTTATATTATAGGACTAGCGGCTACGCCCCTAGAGGCCTCTAGTGGCACTTTAAATGTTTTTGTTTGTTAAAGGTAATTTTTTATGTACGATACCACCTTTTTTGACGCTGAAGTCTCCCAGATTTTAAGAAAATTTTAAATTTTTTTGTTATTTCTTTTGGGAGGTTGGTAGTACCCTCCCCCAAAATAGTTAAAAACCTTTCAAGGACATATGAGAATCTACCCTGTTAAGGAGAACCCGATCGGTTTAGCGGTTAGCGAGATCCTTCGGTACACACAGACAGACAAACATCCTGTTACTTTAGTATTAAAATATCTAAATAATGCATTTCTAAAATAATTTTAATATTTACAACAAATTTTAAAATTGTTATGAAAATTATAACACGCCCCTTTAACTATAAAAACAAAAATAAAAATAAAGATCAGCTGTTGATCTTTGATCAGCAATGAAAATTGAAGATTTAATTTATTTAAAAAGTAGCAAAAAAAATAATTTTGTTACAAACGAAGGAAGCAAATACGTTTTTTTTAAATTATTGATTGTTTTTATGATTTTTAATATTTTTTTAAAGCATTAAAATTGGTAATTTTAAAATAAGTTGTTAATTTTATTACTATCAACTCTTACTATTTATATGACGTAATTAGAACTTGTGCCGCAAAAATTATACAAAATTGGGACAGTTTCCTTCTCGTCGATTTTAATAATTCAGCGAATATCAAAAGGCGTCGTATCCATACTGGAAATTATTTTAAAAATCATAGTAGAGTATTTAATAATTAAATTTATTTAATTTGTTTTTTTTTCTAATGTTTATAAACTAAAATAAATGAAAGCGCGGCGCAGTAAAAAACTCTTTTTTATTATAGTGAAAAATTTCTGCAAAGAACTCAGTTAAGCACTTTTATTCTTTTACAATCTAATTACTACGCGCGATAAATTTAGCAAAATATTCGTTCAAAGGCTGTAAAAAAGAGTTAAGCCAGCCACTAATGAAACTGTAACCGGGGCTCTGCAGCCGCGTATTTTCCGGCAATTTTGCAGCAGCTTCCTTAAAAAGTAGTAGTGTGGCTGAATGTTAATTAACATTTGACGGCTAGATCTGGGAACAGCGGAAAGTGTCATAAAAATACGTCTATTATCCATCTCTTTTTTGGGGTTTCCTTTCACACTTCTCCTATCTTCCTTCCCTTTTAGATATATTTTTATGACGTCAAACATAACACTTTCTGCTGTCCCCTAGATTTGAAGTGTCTTCGAATCTTTTGGCTTATTAGGCGGCTGGAATGCTTTAGCAGCTGCGAAATATGGAAATGAGCGGCTCGACCGCGGATGAAGTAAAAAAAGTGGCAAGGATGCGGCTGTTGAGCCCTGCAAGTAACATTTGGCAGAGTTTTATAAAAATTCTTTGTTTCACAAAATTTCTTTCACTTCACTAAGTTTTAAGTTTTACATAATTATTCATTTTATAATTCATTATTTTATCTTTATATGTCACAATTCTATTATTCAAAATTTCTATTAGTGCAGCTACTTTTTAATTGCCATTTTCATCTCCCCGCCGTTTCTTTGGTTTAATTATATTAAATTATGTTTATTAAGTATTTTTTTATATTTACAATAGTATTGTAATTGATGCTTTGGAAGTATATGTCCCTGCAAGGGTAAAATAACGTCAGAAAAAGTTATGCTAAATACATTTTTTAGTGGTTGAAATGTTTGGGCCCTCAATGAACCAAACAATCGAAATTAAATAAAGTCCCCAAAATTATTAAGCCAACGAATAAGAAATAAGCCCAATTTGCAAGAAGGTAAAATGTTTAGTAAAATTAATTAAAAATTTGTACCTAGAAAGAGTAATTGTAATGAAGAGATGCCTATATAGAATATGTAATGGATTTATTATTATTTGGATCATACACCATATTATAATGTACTCTAATAAAGTGAAACTTGTAGCTGGCTTAAATAATAAATCCCCTCATCCACCCTAACTTCTCCCCACCTACTGGATAAAAGAACTGACAAATAAATGATATCCATGTTAGCAACCTAAATTGACGAAAACTTTTCCCTTGTCATAATATCCACGTAAATTCTACACTACATCCATTGTAATTATACTTTGTCTGAGTGCAGACACATCAGGGAGGGAGGGAGGGGACAATTGACTTTAAATAACAATCCTATCCAATTTAAAAATTAAATGACTTAAACACATTGTGTGCCTTTTTTTATTGATTAAAGTGTACAAACCTACTGAATACAAAAATATCCACAAATATTAATGTACAGAGAAGGGAATTTTTGTTTTATCTATTTATCGTTATTTGTCTTATCCCTGAGAATCCCTGGAAAAAATAGACAAAAAATGTATATTGCCTATATGCTGTAAATGGATCAGGATAACATGCTGGTCTCCCAACCTTGTTTTCTTTACCTTTAATTTTTAAGGTGGTAAAATTTACATTGAGGGGTAAATTATTTTAGATCGTTATTTTAGCCAGATACAAGTTTACCTTTATTAGAGTGTATGATAATCTAATGTAAGATCCAAGTAATAATAGAAACGTCTATTTAAGGTAAGTCTTTTTATTTGTTATTTTCTTATTAATTGGTATTTTATCAGAAAACTTCAGATTAAATCCTTACATGCATATTTGAATTAAAAGCAACTTTGTATACAACTTGCATTTTGTATATATACATACGTAATAGATTTATTATTACTATGATCTTACACCAGATTACATGTACTCTAATAAAGTTAAGCTTGTAGCTGGCTAATATAACGCACACCCTTTATCCCATCCCCTCGTCTCCTACTGGATGAACGTACTGACCAATAAGGGATGTCCATATTAGCAACCTAAATTGACGTAGTTACAATATCCACGAATATTCTATATCCATTATATACTTGTTGTTCATAGTTTTAGCCAAGACTCGCGGAGCGAGGATAGATTTTCATACTCAATTTTCAATACTGACAGTTAATGCCTTCGTGGATAGACAGCTGCCAGTGAATCAGTATTCCACGGCCGTTTAGTCGAAGTTGCCAGTACTTTGAGAATCCCTAGCCGAAGAAATCTTAAAAACATCATACATAACACAAGAATATTACAGAATTTGGGAAGATTTAAATCTCAGAAAATCAGTTCTTTGTTTTTGGATGGCTATGTCTGCAGGGTGGGAGGGGACATTGGGCTGTTTATTTCACTAGTCCCCAAAATCTTATAATATCGTTTTGTTATTCGTTGGCTTAACAACCATGGGGACTTTTATTGAATTTTGGTTGGTTGGTTCATTTATTAAAGTGTCTAAACGTTTCAATCACTCATTGTAGTCTAAAAATGGGTAATTTTGTATATCATCATTGGGGATGTACATCAATTTATCGGCCATTGTCTTATCCCTTTACATCTCTGCTATGTCTGGCTAAAGTTTCACTTCAGCCCCCGACGATTTAAATATTTCCTTGCGAAGCTATCCTTCAAAGCTGTAAAGTAATTAACATCCAACCTTTTATTCTAAGGATCAAAGCTACTCCATTTATCTGGTAAAGGTTGCTACAAAATGCAACTCTAGTACAATATATGTTCCAAAGAATTTATTTTTACCTGGATTATCAGTTACTCTAAAAAAGAAAACTTGTAGCAGCTGGCGAAAATAACAATAAACAAACTGATCAATGAATGATGTCCATGTTAGCAACCTAAATTACCTACAATTTTTCACCTGCCATAATGTCCACGTATATTCTACATCCTTTTTGGTTCCTAAAGTATTTTGTATGTTATTTTGAAATCTAACACACACATGCGATAAATAAATAAAAATGCAATCGTTTGTGACTTAATTTTTCATAAATTTATAATTTGTTTGTTAAAAAAAAACTCTACTTTTGAACTTATTTTTTTCTTAGACATATGTTTGTTAGTCGTTCTTTGTTTCAAAATTCAGTGTTGAAAAAATATTTCTTTTTATTTTATTATTTCATTTTATTCACAACAAAATAGCGAACAGTTTTTTTTTAATTCTAAAGGTTTGTTTGAAATAAAAAATCAGTTGGCTCGAAAGCGGCAGCTGAGTAAAAATCTGCAGCTCGGCGGCTGAACATCATATCATGCTAGTTAGATATAAACTGCAACTACACTACTAATATGCTGCTGATAGCCCTATCAAATTACACTGAATAAAAAAAAATTAGAACCTTTTTAGTGCCAATAAAAAATGACATCATACTGACCTACTATTGGTCAATTAAAATGTATATACTATATAGCCTGCTATTGGAATTTATTAATTATGTCTGTGTATTGGCCTTTTATTGGTCATTTGTATTGTATGACGTCATTTTTAATAGGCTCTATAAAGATCTTCACAATGGCTACACAGACAAATAATTATGAATAAATTTTTCAAATCTTTTTTTTTTCAAGAAAAGTTACTTATCTCTCCATGCCTGCTTCTAACTGAATACAAGCGATGATAAATGAATTATGAAATATTCGGCACTACAGAGAGAAATCGGCAACATCCAGGGACAATGGTCAAGGATTCTGACAAACAATTCTAAGTGAAAATTTCCCCACAACCCACTACCTTCTTCAAATGGAATTGATTTGCTGAATCACGACCCCTGGGTAACATCCTTTATAAGAGCAGTGAGTATAAAGCCGTATTCTCTTTTTCTTATCATTGAAAAAAAGAGTGTTTTTATTTGGTAACGCCAGATTATTTTAGGAGGAATCCACAGGAATAGAGCCTAATACAATGGCCTGAAAAAATAAAGGGGGGCTTGTCGTTTTGTTACAATAGTTATAAACAGGAACTAAACCAGTCGGATTATCTTAAATCAACCAATACCTAAAGGATCTAGCTAATTGCTAATTGCTAGTATGGTTCTCCTTCACGGTACCACTTCTTATAGGTCCTTGGAAGGTTCATAACTTTTTGGGAAGGGTAATACCATCCTCCAATAGAAATCGCGCCTAGAAAAAATACCCCCGCCCCTCCCCCCCGTGAATTTATTTTACCTTTTTAAAACTAAAGTTTAAAGTGGAGTAAGTCGAGTTCACCTCCCCCCACAAAAGAATTTTCTGTGCGATTGAACCATTGCTGTTGTACCATAGGATAGATAGTTTGGATAGATAACTATGCAAGATGTCTGCTATTCTATATGATATGTAGAAGGATGAATATTTATAGCATCCATAATTGCGAGGCCCACAAGTTAATTGTTGATCTCTCATTTATATTTGTTAAAAACTTCTTAAATGTTGAAACTTTCAAACCTTAATAATATAAAATCGTCGCAATAATGATCCTATATGACCTCATCTAATTTGACTTAAGTGGTTTGAGTTGACTTATGATTAATATGAAATTTATCTGCACAATTATAAAGATAAAACACTTAAAACCATCTATTTCTATAAATTTGACATAATAATTGGATTTGCTTCTAATAATAAAACAAATTATTCGCAAAAAATGGTACATGAATCTAACATACCGACGAACAGACAAAGTCAGTTATTGCGTAGCTTTTTGTAAAAACTTGAATTTAAACATTATGCAATGCAAAAGTAAAAACAATGGATTTATAAACACGTTGAAATTTGTGCAAGTTAAGATTATAAGAAACTAGAGAAAGTAGCCAAGAAACCTTTCAAATTGCAGTCTTACTGTAATATAAAGTAACAAAAACAGTCAAGATATAAAACCGGGCTCGGTAGTTATTGCCTGAGTAACATTCAGCCGCTTTTTTTTTACAATAAACAGTCGTAGCCGTAACAAGATGGCTGCTGACAGCAGCTTTAATTTTCAAATTAAACCGAATTTTATTAAGTTTTGAGCTAAATAGGTTTCTGCTAAAGGTCAAAAATCAATAATCCTTTACAAAACCCAGGGATCTAAAAGATAAGACAATGGCTAATAAATTGATGCACATCCCCAATTGAAACGTTTGAACACTCAACTTATTAAACAACCAATAAAAATTCAGTCCCCTCTCTCTATGATCAATAATCCTTTGCAAAACCAATGAAAAGTTGGCGGCTGCCGCGCCCTGGTATAAAACTTTACGTTTTGCGAGTAAGCAAACTCATGGGTGTGAAAGAGATAAACAGATATGGCAGTCAGAAACAATATTAAATAAATAGATAGATAGATAAGAAGATAAATAAAATATAGATAAACAGATATGGCAGAGAGAGACACCCAATATTAAATAAATAGATAGATAGATAAGAAGATAAATAAAAATGGATAAACAGATATGACAGAGAGAGACACAATATTAAATAAATAGATAGATAGATAAGAAGATAAATAAAATATAGATAAACAGATATGGCAGAGAGACACACACAATATTAAATAAATAGATAGATAGATAAGAAGATAAATAAAAATGGATAAACAGATATGACAGAGAGAGACACAATATTAAATAAATAGATAGATAGATAAGAAGATAAATAAAATATAGATAAACAGATATGGCAGAGAGACACACACAATATTAAATAAATAGATAGATAGATAAGAAGATAAATAAAAATGGATAAACAGATATGGTAGATGGAAACACAAAATTAAATAAATAGATAGATATATAAGATAAATAAAAATAGATAAACAGATATGGCAGATAGAGACACACAATATTAAATAAATAGATAGATAGATAAGAAGATAAATAAAAAATGGATATACAGATGTAGAATCAATAGATATATTGTAAAAGATAGATAGATCGATAGTTAGGTATATATATAGATAAAAAGATAAATGGATGGCCATATGGAAAGAAAGAATTATAAAAAATAGATAAATAGATAGAATAAAAAGATAGATAGATGGAAAGATAGAAAGACAGAAAGATATATATAGGAAAAGTTGCCTATGTATTATTTACACCACACCTCTCCACCTATTGATAGTGGTATATATACTAGGGTGGGTTCATATCGGAATTAGACAAAGCGGGGATATGCAACAGATAAAATTAACCTTAAAAACATTTCTGACCGAAAAAGAATTTTAAAAAATTGAGTTTTAGAACACAACCACTTAAAAATATAATTCATCACTTATTAGTATGCAAAGACGACATTCAAAAAGTTTTTTTGAATCAAAACTATGGCTTCATGGTGCTCCCTGGAAAGGCCTTGAGGAGCTGAATCAGGAACTTTTGTCCGTTTCAAAATATCTCGTTCCTAGCCTTAGAAATCACTAAAAAACCAAATTTTTTAAAGGTTTATTGAGAATTGTCCAATTTGTAGAGGTTTTTTAGATTTTCTCAGGCTAGGAACGAGATTTTTTGAAACGGACAAAAGTTCCTGACTCAGCTCCTCAAGGCATTTCCAGGGAGCACCATGAAGCCATAGTTCTGATTCAATAAATTTTTGACTCCCATTTACAAATAGCTATACAATTGAATGTCTGGTCCTCAGCGGTTTTAAGACTTAGGAAAAATTTTAAATCATCCAGAGGTGTATTATATCTATATAAATTGAGTGCAGATCCCCGCTTTGGCCTCAGAAAAAAATGTCCAAAATCGACCCACCCTAATATATGTATACAAATAAAGAATTAGATAGATAGATAGCAAGGAAAAGTTGCCTATGTATGTAACTAAGGCCTTATTTCCATCACACCTCTTCACCCATAGATAGGTAGATGGATAGATAGAAAGAAAGATAGATAGCAAGGGAAAGTTGCCTATGTATGTTATAAAGGCCTTAATTCCACCCTACCCTTCATCCATAGATTGATGGATAGATAGAAAGAAAGATGTATAGATAGATAAATAGCAAGGAAAAGTTGCCTATGTATGTAATTAAGGCCTTATTCTACCACACCTCTCCATCCATAGATAGATAGATGGATAGATAGAAAATTAGATATATATATAGATAGCAAGGAAAAGTTGCCTATGTATGTAAATAAGGACTTATTCTACTACACCTCTCCACCCATAGATAGATAGATGTATACTATAGATACAAATAAAGAATTAGATAGATAGATAGTAAGGAAAAGTTGCCTATGTATGTAACTAAGGCCTTATTCTACCACACCTCTCCACCCTTTGATCGATGACTGGTAAACGAATGCAAAAAGTGTGTCTGCCACACAAAAACTTAGATTAAATTGGCCTATACTTTCATGTCGACGATCATTAGTTGGTATGTTATAATGACGAGATATAAAGTCTCTATTTTTTCTTGGGCTTCTCTATCTCTTTATCCTATTGTTTCTCTCTTTTTCAATCCTTTTCTCTATATATTTCTCATATTCTCACTCTCTCTCCCCCTCCCCTCTTTCTCTCAACTCTTTTTTTCTCAGTCTCAATATATGTATTTACAATTTTTTATAAGCCCTATCTTTATTTGAATTTGATTGAATATATTTTTATTTATCTTTTAATACAAGAGTTTTGTTTAACAGTGGTTAAACTCATTTTAATCCTTATAATAAAGTAACAGGATGTTTGTATGTCTGTCTGTTTGTACCGAAGGATCTTGCTGACCGCTGAACCGATATGGTTTACAGGTTTACAGGGTAGCTTCTCATTGGTCATGGGAAGCTTTTTATAGTCCTTATAAAAAAATAGGTCATACTAGCCTACCAGTGCAGTGTTTAATTAAAATGTATACTGGCCTTTTTTTATAGGCACTTTAAAATGCTTTGTACATTTTAAGTAAACTTCCTAACTTCCTAATATAATCTTTAAAATAAGACAAAATAAGTTGTAAATTTTATTTCTAATATTTTAGTTTTCATATTGAAACTGATAGACCGGGCTACCAACAACATAAGACTTTCTGCCACCATTAATTATACTGTAATTTACTAGAATTTAATTGTACCAAGATTTAATTACGCCTAGAAAGTATCATGAGACACACCAGAACATGCAACAAAAAGCGAGGGAGGGAGGAGACATTGGGCTGTTTATTACACTAGTTCCCAAAGTTTTGTTATAACGTTTCTTTTTCGTCGGGTTTAAGGACTTTTATTAAATTTTTATTGGTTGAAAAGTTGAGTTTCCAAACGTTTCAACCTCAGATTTTTAATCTACAGAAGGGGTTATTAATCATCATTAGGGATTTATTTATTTATTTATCGGCTATTGCCTTATCCCTTTAGATCCCTGAACAAAAAGCCCCCGGAGTTCAATACCTTGGACGCGAAAATATGTGCGGCTTGTTTTCAGTGATCTGAAGGGATAAGACAATCGCTGATAAAATGATGATACACAAAATTACCCCTTCTGTAGATTAAAATTAGTGGTAGAAATGTTTTACACTCTAAATGAACTTACCAATCAAAATTTGATAAAAGTTCCCAAGGTTGTTAAGCTAACAAATAAGAAAAAAATTTTTATTACAGATTTTGGGGACTAGAGTAATAGCCCACTGTACCCTTCCTTCCTGTAATAACTGCATTGCTTATACTCCTCCTTGTTAAATATAAATGATTAGACGAAGCTTACATCGGACATTTAATATTGCTATAATGCTTAATCATCATTGAACATTAACAATCTCATTACACTATACAGAGAAAATATATAGAGAAAATTTAGAAGCTGTTTATAGTGCCTATAAATATTACGTCATACTGGCCTACCATTGGTTAATTAAATGTACTCTGGTCTCCGTTGGTAATTTAGTCTGTGCATTTGCCTATCATTGGTCATTTGTATTGTATGACGTAAGTTTTTTGAATACAAAAGCACAAAATACTTTCTTAGGTAATTACAAAAATGTTAATAAGTATAGAGATGATTAAAATATTATATTACTAGTGACTACACCCCTAAAGGCCTCTTGTGGCATTTGTGGTGAGAGGAGATAATTATTTTGGAGGAAGTCATTTTTTCTTAAGGTGATCCATCTGGTGGTGGTGGTAACCTCCCAAAAATAGTTATAATTCTTTCCAGGACCTATGAGAAGCTATATTTTCAGGGAGAAACATATCAGTACAGCGGTTAACGAGTTCCTTCGGTACTAACAAACAGAGAGAATCAAAGACATCCTGTTACTTTTGTATGACGATTACTTATTGATACAGTCTGCTGATTTAACAATTATATTCACGCAACCTTAAATGAAAATAGAAGAAAAATATGTCTTTTACCATTAGAAACTGCCACATTTTACCTCTGGAATCGAGCATCAAATAAAATAGGAAGTTTAATGTCATATATAAGCGGCTCGTAAGAAGGCCTACAAATAATCTGAAAAAGCCAAGATACAATTATGGAAATCGAGCACGCCTGGCAAGTGCAAAAATAGACCTTTTCGCGCATTTATTAAACCACCTAAGCCAAAAAACAATTAATGTACCTAGATTTTTTGTTGTTGTTTAGTTGTTGGAATAATATTTCAGTGTATCAGTCTTCAGATCGAAACCTTTTATATCTTTGGACTATATTGTTGGGCGAAGATCAACAAAATACGATTGTAAAGTGTATTACAATCTACAGAGAGTTTGCTACAAGAATGGATATATTATCACTTGGATCTTATACCAGATTTTCTTGCTCATTAAAAAAGTAAAACTTGCAGCGGGCTAAAATAACGATTCCACCCTTTACCTCATTCTCTCCCCTCCTACTGGATGAACGAACTGACCAGTAACCAGTTCCAAGTTAGCAATTTAATTTGACGACAATTATTCACATGTCATAGTATCCACGTATATCATACATCCATTGCAAAAGCGTTAGTAAAATTAATTTGTAAAAATATTAAATACCGCTTATATTTCTAATAAAAATATAAAAAAATAAAAATTTTGGCTTCTATTCATTAACTGACATATCTAGACAATTTGTGCAAAAAAATATAAGTTCCCACATAAACTAATAAACCTAATAGCATAAATATTAGGTAATAGTATAGCGGATATGCAAATTAGAATAATCCCCTCTTGCTTAAACCTAAATAGCCTTAGAAATACGGCTCGGCAGCCGTACACGTATTCATGCGCTCAATTAAAAAAATTCTTAAAATTTTTTAGACAATTTAATAAATGTACAAGTATAGATGTATAATCCAGACAACTTCCTGGCACAATGTTTTGGGACTTTTTTCGTCTGCCAGCAAATTGCTTTCAGTTTTTTTTTTGTAGCGACTCGGCTGTGTTTATGATTTCAACGCTATTGGCTGATATTTTCAATCACCCAATTGAAAGTCGGCATAGGGTCCCCAACCCTTGGAAAAAGGTACATATAGCTCGTTTCCCCTCTATTATCTTACCTTAATGACGAACGAAACTATTTCTCTTCAAGCTGCAATCAAAGCTGTCAAAAATGGCGATTTATGTGGCTAGAATTATAGAACCAACTGCAGCCACCTAGGATCAATTACCCACCATTGTTTACCTAAATTAACTTAAGCTGCAGTCAAATTGCAGCTGCCAACAGTTCGAAGCCATTTTGACCCCAAAATAAACGGTTGCTCCGAGTCTTGCTTATAAAATATATAGATTTAGTAATGAAATGCATAATATATTATTATTCAGTAAAATATTCAACAAAATGTTTGTAAAAGAAATTTGTGAAAAATATTTAGTGTTTGTGTGTGTGTATGTGTGTGTTTGTGAGTGCTTTTGCCTGGTAGATGGATCTATCTTGGCTGTTCCAGGCTTTGCGACGAGGAAAATAGAAGATTTTAAAATCCTATCAATCCAGGATGAATTTTATTATTATTCATTGGCTCAGCAACTTAGGGGACCTTCATTGATTGTGATTGGTTGGTTCATTAACTTGAATGGTTAAATATTTCAACCAGTAATTGTAATTCTAAGAGGGAATAATTTTGTGTATCGCCATTGGGGATGTAATTAAATCAATTTATCGGCCATTGTCTTAACCCTTTAGATCCCTCGTCAAAACCAAGAAATAAATCATTTATATTAAAATGAAGTGATAAGAGCTTAAGACTTAAGACAATTCAATATATAAAAGAAATACAGAAAACTTTTTTTTCTCAAAAATTAAAGCAATTTTTGCAATGGAAACAATGAAAAACTGTAAAATCCATGATTCATGTCAGGACTTGTTTGTAAAATATTGTGCAAGTTTTTGCGCTGATATCGACCCCACTGCACCATTTTCTCAGTGGCCCTACCAACTTAACTATCTACACACACACACACACACACACACACACACACACACACACACACACACACAAACACACACACATACACACACACACACACACACATCTTTTCAAGCAAAATATATTTAGTTTATTCTATTTTTTATGCATATATGTAATTAAAAACTTTACTGATAATTTGAAAATCAGAAGGGAGGGAAAAAAGTCTAAAACCATCCAAAGAATGAAATTTGAATACAAAATAGCCTAAAACCAACCCTGAATGTATGTGAGGCTTCTCTAAAATGAAGAATTGTATTGTTTTGTATTCTCACATAAAAAAGTCTTTCGCTTAGCGCCCCTCAATTAAAATCTAATAATGGTTATAAGATTCAATTGTTATGCATATATTTGCCAATAATGAAGCTCTCTGAAGAATATATTATGTCATACAATACAAATGACCAATGACAGTATACATTTTAATTGACCAATGGTAGGCCAGTCATTTTATAGGCACTATAAAAACCTTCCAAAAAGTCATTCTTTCAAGTTAGTATGTCATATCTAAATTCTTTTGTATTCCCAAATAATCAGAATACTTAGCCATTTACGAGATCTTTCTTGATACAAACACAAACACGCACAAATTTACAAGACATAAAAGCAATGTAAGATTATTTTTGTTTATTTCATTTTGAAATAACAAAGATTAAAACATGATATAGCATGATAAGAAATCAATGTTTTATTTCTATTTAGTTGATAGATTTCAAAGAAAAAATTGTTTGTGTGCGTGTGTCTCTTCATTATCTGCATGTATGTATCTTATTATCACGCAACGAGTGTTCTTGCAAGCTTAGAATCCCTCACTCTGCATGTATGTATGTTATTATCATACAGCGAGTGTTATTTCATGATTAGAATCTCTCACTCTGTAAGAATATCTTTATTATCCTGCATGCATGTACCTTTTTATCACGCAACGAGTGTTCTTACAAGCTTAGAATCCCTCACTCTATAAGTATATACATTATCCTGCATGTATGTATGTCATATCCCGCAACGAGTGTTATTTTAAGCCTAGAATCCCTTACTCTGTATGAATATCTTCATTATCCTGCATGTATGTAAGTTATTATCACGCAATTAATGTTCTTTCAAAATTAGAATCCCTCACTCTGTAAGTATATCTTCATTATCCTGCATGTATGTATCTTATTATCACGTAACAAGTGTTATATCAAGCTTAGAATATATCACTCTGTAAGTATATCTTCATTATCCTGCATGTATGTAAGTTATTATCACGCAATTAATGTTCTTTCAAAATTAGAATCCCTCACTCTGTAAGTATATCTTCATTATCCTGCATGTATGTATGTCATATCCCGCAACGAGTGTTATTTTAAGCCTAGAATCCCTTACTCTGTATGAATATCTTCATTATCCTGCATGTATGTATGTTATTATCACACAACGAGTGTTCTTAAGCTTAGAATCCCTCATTCTGTAAGTATATCTTTATTATCCTGCATGTATGTATGTTACTATCACGTAACAAGTGTTATATCAAGCTTAGAATCCCTCACTCTGTAAGTATATCTTCATTATCCTGCATAGTATGTATGTTATTATCATGCAAAAAGTTTTTAAGTTAAACTACTTTTTTCCGCTGGCGATATCTTTTCGGAGGTTAGAGTAACTCTCCCAAAAACAGATATAAACCTTTTCTAGACAGAAGCTTCACTGTAAAGGAGAACCATAATTGCTTAGCGGTTTGAAAGATCCTTCACATATTGAAAAATTGCATTGTTTAATAAGCAACAACAAATTAAGTCCATGTTGCATCCTTTTATTTTATGTTAACGCCGCCTTATGGCCGTATCCGATCTTGTTATTGAGTATCATGCGGCAGGAACAATCAAAGCAATTTTGAGGCATCTTGCATGAAAATTAGCTCAAAATTCTGCCTGTTCTCCCTATCTATAAAAAGTGCTGCCCTCCTCATTTCCCTTCAGGGCCCCTGTCCACTTCTCCAGTCATGTTACTTGAATAACAACAACATCCCCTGAACACAAAGTGGACCATTAAGACCCACTATGTGGATAGTATCAGCTATAAAAATTCAAAATTCAAAGTTTATTAAGACCCCAAGTTTTATAATAACCTTTCTTATTCTTTGGATATACAACTTTGCAAGGCTATTGACAACCCCCTACCCTCTTTCTGTATTTTTTTTTAAGCACCGGAGTCTAAAGAGAGGGGTGTTTTAGGGGTCCATTCGCCAGAGAAATGGATTGCACCAGAATATCTGATCCATCACTTATCCAATGGTTTATTTGTTTCTAAGAATTGATTATTGCAAATAACAAACATGAGCTCTCTGATCATAGGTATACATATATTACAGGGAGACGTGGATAGGATAAGAGATAGCGCTTTACCTTTAAGTTCCTATCAAGCACAGAAAATCCCGCCCCTCTATTATTTTAATTTAAATTGAAAATACAGAGGGGGGGGGGGTGTTCCTTCTTATGCCCAACCATGCGGGGCATATACTTGCGGAGCTACACTGTACCCAATGTAACCTAACCTAACATAGACTAAGGTAAAGTACAAACACACGAAAACAACTCCCCCCTTATTTTATATATCAAAAAAGGGTCCAGGATTTTTGTGGTGGAAAAAACCGCCCAATAAATATCATCGAATAAATATGCCTTCCTTAGTTAGAACTTTATGTGGTAAGAAGAGTTTTATATTCATTTTACTGTCAATATCCCTGTTCTCCCAGATTTTTTTTATATACATATGTATACCTATCATACACATTAGGGTTGGTAAGCTCTTTAGCATTAAAAGTACATTTAACATAAAATAAGATCACAACCAATAAAATATTCTTTGTGTTTTCACCCAAACCTATTTTTTGACCATCGGAGCCCCTCCCCATCCTTTTTAAAAAATATATAGAAAATCTTAAGGTTGCCGTAAATCCGTTTAATTCTACAAGGTTAAAATTACGCCAAATTGACTATTTTCTTCTATTGTACGTAATCTTCCTTGTTATAAAGATAAAGTATACCCTATTTAGTTACTTTTTGTTTTCAAAGCTAAAATATACTTCCTTCTACCCTATTGGGGCGCAGCCGCTAGTATTAAATAAAGCTTTATTGTTTAAGTTTCAAGATCAAGTAAAGTATCGACAAGAAACTTTTTAGTAGCGAAGCTACTCTATAATTCACTATGTCCGTCCTTACGTCAGTCCGTCAGTCCGTAATGCTATGGGGGAAATGGGATTTACTCAGCTCCTATAAAAGATAGAATGCTGAAATTTTTTGACAACATTCCCATCATTAAGGAGCACAATTGACTATAAAACATCATTGGCGGTCGGACCGCTTTTTAGCAGGTTTTAGGCTATTTTTATATTTTTCACATTTTTCTCCATATCTTCAGTGTTTATGGTCCGATTTTAAAAATTTTTTTAGTTATAGATATCAAAATTTAATTTCCCGTTGTTTCAAGAAAACAACGATGAAGGCCAGACTGCCTTTTTAGCAGGTTTTAGGCTATTTTTATATTTTTCACATTTTTCTCCATATTTTCAGTATTTATGGTCCGATTTTCAAAATTTTTTCAATTATTGATATCAAAATTAAATTTCCCGTCTTTTAAAGAAAACAACCATGACGGCCAGACTGCTTTTTTAGCAGGTTTTAGGCTATTTTTATATTTTTCACATTTTTCTCCATATCTTCAGTGTATATGGTCCGATTTTCCAAATTTTTTAAGTTAAGGAAATAAAAATTTAATTTTCTGTCGTTTTAAGAAAACAACCATAGCGGCCAGATTGCCTTTTATCAGGTTTTTGGCTATTTTTATTTGTTTTACAAATTTCCTCATATATTTGTTTTTTTTATCCAACTTTTTTGGGATATCAGGATGAAAATAATTTTCCCCATTGTTATGTGCATCTTAAATGTAATTTACTTTAACCATCGTCATCATACAAAATAAAACAAGGTTTTGTGTTCATTTTATCCAATAAATTTATTCTTGATTTTAATAAATACCCTTTAAATCTACTTGTACGTATTCCCATCTATGATTTTTGTGCTTCGCTACTTATGGATGTTGTCATCCTTGTTTTTCTGTATGAAGCATGGATCTAATGGGATAAGAAAATGGCAGTTAAATTGTTGTATATCCCCAATCACTCTTTCTGTGGATTACAATTAGTGGTTGAAACGTTTGAACACTCAACTAAATAAACCTACCAATCAAAACTCACCAAAGTTGTTAAGCCAAGCCAACGAATAGGAAAACGTTATCATAAAACTTTGGGGACTAGTGTAATAAACTGCCCATTGTACCTTATTAAAATATTCGTGTAAACCCTACTCTTGTTCTATTGCAAGTAAAATTTGCCACTTTTTATCAGAGACGGGAAAATTTATAATTGTGGATCAGGCAAAAATCAGTACACACACACATACACACACCACACACACACATACATAAACACCAGGGAGTAAGGGAGGGGACAATGGATCGAATATTCAATTTTTAGGATTCTCAGACTTTGGGGACTGGCTTAAAGGGAACATGCAAGAATTTAGCAGTTTCTAACCAATCTTGGGGACCAATTATGAATGACGTCACGCAAAATCATGCATAATCTCGCGGCAAACTAGCGCGTCAACAAAAAGATAAACAATAACAAGCAGACAGAATATTTTGATTTTGAAAATTATTTTGTAAATTGAATCATTACATTTTTAAAAGCGAAGCTTTTCTATAATTAGGGTCGGTCCGTCCGTCCGTCCGTCCGTAACGGATAGCTTTTTTCGTTAATTTAGACATGTTAGAATTGTCCTATCGATTTCAAATTTTGCATGGTGATTCTTTTAGTAGTTAGGTACGATTTAGAAAGTGTAGCAACTCTATAATCATTACCAAAATGTCCGTACGTCCATTTTAAACATATTGATTTTTTTTTACTTTTTTAAATAGCTTTTTTCGTTAATTTAGGCATGTTAGAATTGTCCTATCGATTTCAAATTTTGCATGGTGATTCCTGTAATAGTTAGGTACGATTTAGAAAGCGTAGCAACTCTATAATCATTATCAAAATGTCCGTACGTCCATTTTAAACATGTTGATTTTTTTACTTTTTTAAATAGCTTTTTTCATTAATTTAGGCATGTTAGAATTGTCCTATCGATTTCAAATTTTGCATGGTGATTCCTGTAATAGTTAGGTACGAGTTAGAAAGCGTAGCAACTCTATAATCATTACCAGAATATCCGTACGTCCATTTTAAACATGTTGACTTTTTTTTACATTTTTAACAACAAATTTGTATGTGACCTAATTATCCGATTGGTCTGATTTTTGGTATACTGATTCCTAGGACAACAAAGTACAATATCATAAGCAAAGCAACTCTATAATCAAGTCCTAAAAATGTAAATATGTCCATAATCATTATCATGTATAAAGCAGTTTTTCAACAAATTTACTTACAAGTTTGCTTTGACTCTTATACATTCGCATTCTGATTATTCAGTTCTGACATTATACAAGTGTTAATGTCCGTTTGTCCTTCCATTTCAGAGCTTCGCTTTTATGGATGTTGTCATCCTTGTTATATCTAATTCTTGTTTAATGTTAATTCATTCCGATTAGTGCGTTGTAGAAAGAAATTATATTAAGATTATTAGTTATTATGAGCAAAGCCTTCCTATAATTAGGTCCCGCACATCTGTACGTCCGTAACGGTTAGCTCTTTTCGTTACTTTAGACATGTTAGATGTTTCTTATTGATTTAATGTAACGGCAAAAGTTTTTTGTCTTTAGCTTAATATTTCTGTAATTAATGATCCGATTAATTTCAAAATTTTAGGGAAAATTCACGAAGTCCTGAGTTGTTCAAGGTTTGTTTATTATCAAATTCAAGATGGTGTTATTTTATTTTTCTGTCCTGGATGCTAGGAGCGCAGCTACCAGTTATCCTAAGATATATTACTTAAACCTTAAGATCTTTAAAATTAAGATGTACTTATGTTCTCAACTATTTTATTTATGTAGTATGAAATTTTGACGCAAGGTATCTCATTTTTATTTCGTTAAATGAAATAACTTGAGTTAAAAGTTCTGTAGGAAGGTAATTGTTTTAGTAAGTTTTGTAATATAATTATTTAAAGGCTTTTTTATGTCTAAGCTTTTTAATAAATACAATAAAAAAATTTGGGTAAAAGAAGTTGTAAAAGTAAAATGGTATGTTTCCTTAATTTTCCGAAGTTTAAATAATAACAATTATGGAAATGAATTGTAAACAAGTGTTTTGATCTCTAGAATCAAGGCTTGTAGTAAAGCATCAGTTTAAGGATGGTGCATTTCGAATTAAAAACAATTCAAAAAGTCAAAAATTTCCACTAAAGGTTGCTATATTGCAAATACTTGTTTAATCTGGAAATATCTGGGTTTTCAACCTTAAAGGGTCACAACTATAAAATTGAATTAACTGCCCATTGTCCCCTCCCTTACTCCCTGCATAAACACACACACACACACTTAAACACACACACACACACACAAACACCCGAGCGCACAAAGTTATAAAAACCTAAAACAGGAAGACGATTTTGTAGTTTGCTATGATTAATTTTATTATACTAAACACACCAAATTGGAGCAAAGCATTTAATGACAATATTTTTTGGCTCCATTAAAAAATACGAATTTAAAAAATACGTATTAAAAATACGAATTTATATTTTAATCTTATAAATTAAATCTCTATGTAAGTTGCAGCTGGTGGTGACTGGGAGCTAAATTAGCCGCCAATTTTATCAATTAGCCGCTTTTATTTTGTGCCTTTTAGGGTTGCAGCAGTTTAAAATGGTAACAAAGCTCAACTTATAGCAATCCGCAGTCGATGGTTATTTTATAGGTAATCCACAGTTGGACCCGACTGCCTTGATAAGTAACTTTACAAAGTGTCTCAAAATCAGCAATATGACGTCATAAAAATGAGGGGTTATCCATCTCTTTTTTAGGGGTTTTCTTTCCCACTTCTCCTCTCATCTCCCTCATTTTTATGACGTAAGAGGCTTTTTTTTGAGACACTTTCTCAAGTTACCCTTAATAATGAACTGCTGTCGACGATACAATATATGTATAATAGTTACTTCGCCCTAAGCCTCTAGGGAAGGACTGAAGTTGTAAGAGAACATAAAAACCACCATAAGACATTCATAGAGCATCCTTAAAAAGTACAACCGATTCTGATCAGCAGTTTTCGAGATCTTTATCTTCAAGCAAAAATCCGTTCTACTATATATAATGTTTACAAATTTTAGATGACGTCTAAACATTAAAAGTGTATTAAATAAAAATACACAAAAGTCTGAAATTCAAGACGACGCAACAATAATTAATGAAATTTTAATGATAAATAAGAAACATATAGACAGACAGTTACTATACAAAATTGAAAATTCAAAAAATCTAAATATTTCATAATTGATTAAGTAAATAATGATTTCTATCAAAAAGATCATTATCATCTTATTTGTTTCATATTTCAAATTAAGTAGGTATTCCTTGTTTAGAGACAGATTATTAAAATTTGTCGTAATCAGTGATTTGTAGACAAGACCCGCAAAGAAGTAAAAAAAAACTTGTTTGTTTACATATAACCTTAACAATTTCAAAGCACAAATTGCAATTTGTCTTACAATTCTTACTTTATAGTACTTACTAGCATCTGCATCCCTAGTCTCTAGTGGCTTTTTATTTGAAAGGGTAAAAAGGTTCAGAAAATAGCCTTAAACCACCCCGTGACCTATGTGAATGTTCTGTAAAACAGAGAAACCAACTGGTTCAGTAATTATTGAAATCTTCAGCTACAGACAAAAAACACTTACTACTTTTTATTAATACAATGTTAAAATTAAATAGTGCGATTATTTATATACACACTAAACATGTTACGGACGGACGGATGGAGGGACAGACATACGGACGGAAGGACTAATCCTAATAATAGAAAAGCTTCGCTTAAAAAGATTCAGAAATACTTTATTGTAATGAAGAATATTAAAGTAGTTTAGAAAGTCATTTAGAACTGTGCAGAATATATAATGTTTCAGAGAGAGAGGGGACAATGGGCTGTTTATTACACTAGTCCCCAAAGTTTTATAATAACGTTTTTTTTATTCATTTTCTTAACAATTTTAAGGACTTTTAATAAATTTTGATTCGTTGGTGTATTAAGTTGAGTGTCCAAACGTTTCAACCACTAATTGTAATCTACAGAAGGGGTAATTTTATTTATTAACATTTGAAATGTACATCAATTTATCATTGGCCTATCCCTTTAGATTTCTGATAATATTTCCATGTAGAGCACAGATGTCCAAGGAAAAACATTAACACAAGAAAAATTGATGTTCAGAAGCAATCTTCGGAATCTTGAAAACAAATCGAAGTTTGTGTCAACCTCACTATATAGGTAGAATATTATAGGTATACACAAATACAGGGTGTCAACCTTACTATATAGGTAGAATATTATAGGTATACACAAATACAGGGTGTTAACCTTACTAAATAGGTAGAATATTATAGGTATACACAAATACAGGGTGTCAACCTTACTATATAGGTAGAATATTATAGGTATACACAAATACAGGGTGTCAACCTTACTATATAGGTAGAATATTATAGGTATACACAAATACAGGGTGTCAACCCTACTATATAGGTATACACAAATACAGGGTGTCAACCTCACTATATAGGTAGAATATTATAGGTATACACAAATACAGGGTGTCAACCCTACTATATAGGTATACACAAATACAGGGTGTCAACTTCACTAAATAGGTAGAATATTATAGGTATACACAAATACAGGGTGTTAACCTTACTATATAGGTAGAATATTATAGGTATACACAAATACAGGGTGTCAACCTCACTATATAGGTAGAATATTATAGGTATACACAAATACAGGGTGTCAACCTTACTATATAGGTAGAATATTATAGGTATACACAAATACAGGGTGTCAATCTTACTATATATGTAGAATATTATAGGTATACACAAATACAGGGTGTCAACCTTGCTATAGAGGTAGAATATTATAGGTATACTTAAATACAGGGTGTCAACCTTGCTATAGAGGTAGAATATTATAGGTATACACAAATACAGGGTGTCAACCTCACTAAATAGGTAGAATATTATATGTATACACAAATACAGGGTGTCAACCTCACTATATAGGTAGAATATTATAGGTATACACAAATACAGGGTGTTAACCTTACTATATAGGTAGAATATTATAGGTATACACAAATACAGGGTGTTAACCTTACTATATAGGTAGAATATTATAGGTATACACAAATACAGGGTGTTAACCTTACTATATAGGTAGAATATTATAGGTATACACAAATACAGGGTGTTAACCTTACTATATAGGTAGAATATTATAGGTATACACAAATACAGGGTGTCAACCTTACTAAATAGGTAGAATATTATAGGTATACACAAATACAGGGTGTCAACCTCACTATATACAGGGTGTCCCACGTAAACTGTTTTTTTTGAAACGCTTATTACTCCCCTAATATTTGAGCTATCTTCGTAAAATAAAAAGTATTTGGCAGCAAACTACTGACCATTTATAGATATAGTGATGAAAAATCCGCAAAGTCAACAGAAAAAAATCTACAAGGTAATACATAACAGGCTGATTTTAGTGAATATAAGACTAATCCACAAGAAAATTATGCCTTAGTTAACTTTTAAAGCAGCTGGTGGTCAAACGGTGGATCACAAAGACTTACTACAAACATTATAAGAACTGGCATTGTAGTCTAATTAAAAAATTTGGTATATTTCAGGTTCTAGTGTGCATTTAAAGCGAGCTCACATGAAAAATTAACAAAGAAGATCAATATTATGCCTATTTTTACATATTGTTCACTTATATTACACTTCAGATTCTTGAATATTAAGAATTTCTAGTATGCCATGTCAAGATTGTTCTATTTTTGTGCTTAGAAAGTCTGAGCGACCAGCCGTTTGGACCCTAACCAATCTAAAAGTTCACAAAGCAAATATTTTCTTGTGGATTAGTCTCAATTCAATAAAATGAACCTCCTATGTAATGCCTCGTAAAATTTTTCATGTTGATTTTGTTGATTTTTCATCATTACCCTATAAAATGGTCAATAGTAGGCTGCCAAATACTTTTTATTTTACTAAGATAGCTCAAATATTAAAGGAGTAATAAGCGTTTAAAAAAAAAACAGTTTACGTGGGACACCCTGTAGGTAGAATATTATAGGTATACACAAATACAGGGTGTCAACCTTACTAAATAGGTAGAATATTATAGGTATACACAAATACAGGGTGTCAACCTTACTATATAGGTAGAATATTATAGGTATACACAAATACAGGGTGTCAACCTCACTATATAGGTAGAATATTATAGGTATACACAAATACAGGGTGTTAACCTTACTATATAGGTAGAATATTATAGGTATACAGAAATACATGGTCTCAACTTATGAATTATAAAAATTCTCTAAAATATGCCAAATAGTAAACTGATATATAACAAATTTATCCCATTTAAAACAATTTGATAGATTGAAGATAATTTATCATATTTTTGTTTAAAATGATAAATTTACAAAAAAAAATATTTCTATTATATTTTGTTTGTAAACAATATTGTACGAATTCATGATCAAGTACAAAAACAATATTCCCTTAGGTAACGCAGCAATAACAAATGACATATAACCAACTAGCGGTTTCGCCCCTAGCCTCCCCAAGAGGAAATTTAAAAAAAAATAAGTACATCTTAAGGGACGGACGGACGGACAGACAGAGAGACATCAAGCTACTTTGAATTAGATATTTCTCAAAAACGTGCAACCTTAAAAAAATTAAGTAGAAAGGCTTAAAAACGAAATTAACGGCATTTTTTCCAACAAATCACTTAATACGTTTTTGCTATCAGGTCTGCCGGTCGGACATGCCATGCTTATAGAGCAGCTGCTCTACTAATTATGTGTAAAAATATGTGCAATGAATTAATGGCATTTTGTTGTGCAAACAGAAAACCATATGAAAACAATTAAAAACACATTAGTCCGCATATTATGGAGGGGTAACGGAAGAGAATGGCATTCTCGTTTTAAAAGCGAAGATTTTCTTTATTTAGGGTCGGTCCGTCCGTCCGGGACTTTGTATGATGAATTATTTAACAGTAAAAAACGATTTCGGAAGCGCAGTAACTCTATAATCGTTACCAGAAAGTCCGTTCGTCCATTTAGAACAATTTAAATACCCCTTTTAACTCCCCTCACCCCTTGGTCATCTTTACTTACTTTTTCTCCTTATTATTTATAATTTTTAAGCAGGTCGCATTCATCCTATTGCACCTATCAGGGGTTAATAATAATAATATTGACTTTCCTTGCTAACAAATTTTGTCAGGGGGGGGGGGGGTTAGATTATTTACCCCCGTCGGGTCTTTTGCAATTTCTCAAAGCGGTATTTAGAATATAATATTTCCATACTGCGCTGATACAGTAAAAAATTCTCCACAATTATAAATGATTATCTGAAAAGTTTTGCCCTAATCCTTATAAATCTTTTTACAAACTTTAGCCTTTTATACATGGATTTGGGAATAGGACAATGATATTAAAAATAATCATTTCTCAATTCTGCTAAACTAAATATTGCCTTTAAATTATAGGGATGAATTTGGGGATAAAATTATGTATCCAGTAACTCCACCTAACCTTGCACCTTAACAATTTTAAGCTACAAAGGGAAGAAACTAGATATCATGAGATAGCAGGTCAAGTCATAATATACTTGAACCTAGAGCTTGAGCTGGCCCTTGTGGCTACACAAAAGTGTCTCAACCTACTTCATGACGACTTAGGTCAAAAACCTAAGAAACTATGTCTGTCTAACCAGATACCATTGTTTTGGGGGGAAGATTCGTTTATAGTTCAATGACCTGTTCACGTATTCCTGTCTTTTTCCAACTATTTATTATAAAGATATACCATTAATATTAAATTATAACTTTTATAGTTGTTTTAGTCTTAAATTAGAAAACTGGTCTGGCAATAAAGATATACTATATAATAAGGGTTTATCCGTGCGTCTGTCCTACCCTGTGCAGATTAATACATATACAATAAAAGGGATGACATCCAAAAAAAAGAAGCTCTTAAATGGTAGGACAAACCAACATTAACACCTGTAGAGTGTCAGAACTGAATGAGCAGAATATTAATGCATAAGTCTAAATAAATTTGTTGCAAAACTTCTTAATTGCAGGATGCTGTTTAAGGACATACTTACACCTTAAGAACATTATTATAAATTGTAATTGTAGAGATGCTTCAATTACATCATCGAGCCTGTAAGTGAATATTAACATACAGACAGACACGTGCTAAATACAGCATAGTTCCATTTTAAGAATATACAGTGTGTTTTTTAATTAAAGGAACAAAAGTATTGCTTTATTTAATCCACTTACCATTGACAGAAGTTTTAAATTGGTCATGTACCATTAATCTTTAAAAATAAGGCACTTGCAAAACCGGTTTTTACCATGAAATTTTTTCTGATGTAAAAACTCCCAACGGTAATGAAAAAAATGAGATATTGATATTTTACTTTTGTCAAAGGGAATTGGGTAAATAAAGAAATATTTTTATTCCTTTAAATAAAAACACACTGTATTTCCCTTTTTTATAAAAAAAATATTAAACATACCTATACTATCAAAATATTAGAAATATATATGAAAAGAAATAAAAAACAATATTGGATTATAATAATAGATTGATAACTTTGTTCAGATTTGTAGCTCAGCAAATCCAGGGAGGGAGGGAGGGGACATTGGGCTGTTTATTACACTAGTCCCCAAAGTATAATAATATTTCTTAATAGTTAGCTTAACAACTTTGTAGACTTTTATTGAACTTTGATAGGTTGGTTTATTAAGTTGAGTGTCCAAACGTTTCAACCACTAATTGTAATCTACAGAAGGGATAATTTGTGTATCCTCATTGGGGATGTACATTATTTTATCTGCCATTGTCTTATCCCTTTAGATTCCTGGAGCAAATACCGAGCAAATATTTACATTTTTGTATCTTTTGTTACATTATATTTTGATGTATTGCTTTATCTCATGTCAGTGCGGACAAGGGATCTCCTGCAGCACCAGTTTTCCAGGTTCATCAGTGCGAACAAGGGATCTCCAGCAGCACCAGTTTTCAAGGTTCATCAGTGCAAACAAGGGATCTCCAGCAGCCTGGTATTCCATGTCAGTGCGGACAAGGGATCTCCAGCAGCCTGGTATTCCATGTCAGTGCGGACAAGGGATCTCCAGCAGCCTGGTAGTTCAGGTTCATCAGTGCGGACAAGGAATCTCCAGCAGCCTGGTATTCCAGGTTCATCAGTGCGGACAAGGGATCTCCAGCAGCCTGGTATTCCAGGTTCATCAGTGCGGACAAGGGATCTCCAGCAGCCTGGTATTCCTGGTTCATCAGTGCGGACAAGGAATCTCCAGCAGCCTGGTATTTCAGGTTCATCAGTGCGGACAAGGGATCTCCAGCAGCCTAGTAGTCCAGAGCTGGATCTTTAGTGCTGCCTACTGCCACTGCCAATGCCATTGCCACTGCCAGTGCTGCAATAAAACATAGATCTTTAAATAAAAATGACAGTGTTAAGCCGGTAAACACTGGCAGTTGTCATTTTGCAATGCCAGTGAGCCGGTGGGTGTTTCCAAAGTATTTCCAGGCTTACCACTGCAATTTTAATTTAAAGTACGGAATTAGGTGAGCCGCTTTCAAAATCGGCTTACGTAAGGCATCGGCAGTGGCATTGCTGTAAAAATCCAGATAAGTTGAACCTGGAGGATTAGGATGATATTATTAGCACATTTCAATGCATTTTAAAAATTATTAACATCAACTTTATGTCCATCAGTAAGAAATGCAACATATAAAGCTTTTTACTGTATCCGCAACATCCCCTTGAACTTTTGGGACCTCAAGCTGCAGCAATAGAGTTGCTTTTTGTGGTTTAATGTCGGCTGAAAAGCCCTACTTTTACCAAGGGTAAACTAAACTGCCAGAAAATAAAATAATAAATCTTTTATCTATTTGTTCTATAATATTTTTGTAAGAAATGATCAACCTGATTAAAACAATCATATTTTTGTATTGGAGCCTCGGATGATTTTCGATTTTTGGCACTTAAAAAAACGTAAGCACTGCAGTCTCTATGAAGTTTTTCTCTAATCTCTATTCATTATTTCACTGTTTTTCAGTTAAATGTTACGATTAAATAATGCAGAAAGCGTATATGATGATACACGAAATTACCCCTTCTGTAGATTACAATTAGTGGTTAAAACTTTTGGACACTCAACTAAATAAACCTACAAATCAAAATTGATTAAAGTCCCCAAAGTTGTTAAGCCAACAAATAAGAAAGCGTTGTTATAAGACTTTGAGGACTAGTGTAATAAACAGCCCATTGTCTCCTACCTCCCTGATACATAATACATATATCTTCTGATTTAATGATAATTATTTAGGGAAAGTTAGCCATAAGTTAGCCATGTGAAATAAAATTACAAATGTCGACTGGAGAAATTTTTACCAAAAGTAAATTATCAGCATTGACAGTAGCAATTAATTGTAAGCAAAAACTTTTAAAGACTTTATATTTAATTGTTGATAGGATGATAAGCTTTTTGTTTCTTCATTATAACAGGGTGACACCAGAAGCCCATGGTTACCAACTGATTGAAATTTATGGGAATTTCGAAAGAACAGCGTAAAGCGGCACCAAAAATACATTAAAGTTGACCAATGAGGGGCCAGTATACACTGTAATTGACCAATGTAAATTTTCTACTGGCCTCCCATTGGTTATTTTATCGTATGACGTCATTTTTTTGGTGCCACTTTACGCTGTCTCAATTCCGAAATTTTAATTTTAAATTCTATAGCTGGGTATATGAAGCGGGGCTTCTGTATCCTGGCACTACCAACTATATTTATAACTAAAATTAAATTATTTTTCCAGTATTGCTTCGAAAACTGATTAATATCCGTTGGATTAGAACTGGTTCTCAACCATACTGAAAAATCATGTATAGCATCTTATTGCAGACAATTTTACACAAATATTAAAATAAAAACCTAAGATTAATACAGTTTTGTTAGGTCGAGGCTTTAAATTTTTCATTTAAATAACCATGGAAAGTTCTTTTTAATACTATGCTATATTAGCTATTTCTCACACCGCCATATTATAAACAGCTTTCAGCGGATATTAAATGTTCAGTTTTAATGTTTTATAAGTTTATTTACATTGAATCAATAGATGTAGAATATATGTTGTTATTAAGACAGGAAAAATTTGCCGTCAATGAGCTTACTAACATAGAACTCATTTATTGGTCAGTATTTCATCCAGTAGGAGGTGAGGGGATGAGGTATAGGGGTTCGAAGGGGAAATTGTTATTTTAGACTACTGCGTGTTTTACTTTATTAGAGAACATGATAATATGGTGTAAGATCCAACTAATAATGCAACCATTATTGAATCTTATTTTTCATTTGGCATCCCTGACTATGGGTTTAAATACTAATACACTAATGCTATAGTTGTTCAGACTTAACAAGAATAAGGGAGGTTCGCATTTTATTTTGGCCATTAAAGGACATTTGGCTCCTCCCTGAATAGGAAATTTTTCCACTAAGAATGACACTCGTCAGGCAACCAACACCTTTATTGCAAAGCCATTGACTTTAGTTCTTATTTGAATAATGGGATCAGGTGCAGTTTACGGTAAAATGGTCCTGGGATCGATCATCTCCCATAATCTAAGAAATCTATAGGCTACTAGCTGCCAAACGGCTGAATGTAGATGTATTGCCAACACAACGTTATAAGCGGCATAAGAAGGCACTTAAATAATCTGTGATAGTCAAGATCTAACTAGAATAGGTGGAGCTTGACTGAAGAAAACACGCGTAATATTTCTTGCGTATTTATATGCGCTGCGAGATAACGTCCATTATTAATAATCAATTCCTGGAACTTGAACTGCACCTGACCCACATTATGGAATATTACATGCAGCAGATATTGCCATTTTGAATGGCTTAATTTTCTAAATATTGTCAGTATTTTGAGAGAAAAAAAACCATCGTTTTACATACCTCATCCCTGTGTCGTGGGCATTAATGGACTCCATAGAAATCATAATGTACAGATCTTGTTTTGTCTTAATTCCAGAAAAGTCCAATTGTTAATAATAATAATATTAATCTTAATATTGCAGCTACTCTTTGATTAGAGTATGTCCGTACCTCCGTGTGCCAGTCCATTGGATCAATTGTTAATTATAAAGTTTTCCATACTTAATCAAAGTAAAGCTTTTTATAGTAGTGCCTATAAAAAATGACGTCATACTGGACGACCATTGGTAAATTAAAATATATACTGAAAAATCATTTGTAAAATGGCCCATCATTGGTCATTTTTGATATTGTATAAAGTCATTTTTTATGGGCATTATAAAGAGCTTCAATTAAAGTTATTTGTCAGTTTTGTATTGTTGCTTTGTTGCTGTTAGTTTATCTTATAAAATAAAAAAAATTATTGGCTTGTCTTTGCTGCGCTAATGGCATGCCTAATTGTCCTTGTTTTAAATTTAATTAAGAAAGACCAATAATCCAGAAAGGATGGGGACCATGGTCTGTTTAATACACTAGTCCCAAAAACTTTATAATAACCTTTTTCTATTCGCTTGCTTAACAATTTTGGGGACTTTTATTGAGATTGGATTGGTTCATTAAGTTGAGCCTTCAAACATTTCAACTACTAATTTTAATCTACAGAAGGGATAATTTTGTGTAACATCATTGGACATCCACATGAATTTATCAGATAGTGAAGAAAAGATTGTTATAGTTACATAAATATATCAATTTACGTAGTATAAATCATTTTCCTTAATCATGCAAACTTAAAAGAAATAAATTATTTTTTAATCCAGACTATACTTGCTTTTTGATTGCGAAGCTTCTCTAAAAGTAAATTGTGTCGGTCTGTGCTTATTTATTTTTTTCTCTCTAGTTTTAGCTCCATATAAATAAATATCTTTTATTCCTTTTCTAATAAAATATATAAGTAGAGTAAGAAGATATGTATAACCCTACCTGTCCATAGTGGTAGCGACCATTTTTGTCTGCTAGCAAATTTCTTTCTGCAGTTTTTTAGCGACTTGGCTGTTTTAATATTTCCGACGTTATTGGCTGTTGTTCAAAAAATTATATGAAATTTTCTTGAAGAAATTTCGCATTTATTAAACTTATTCGTCCTTGTTCTCAGTTAAAACTTATCAAAAACCCAAAATTTTAAAAACAAAATTCTTGAAGTGTTGAAAAAATTGTTCAAATTAAAAGAAATCTTTAAGATTAATGTCATTTTTATTTTAACTGGAAAGCGAAGTAATGTGAACGTGAATAGGGAAGGGGGAGAAAATCTTGGGTTGAAAAATGCTTTGACTATATTTCAAAGAATGTACATGTATGATTTAATTTGTATGATTTGTATGATGTCAGTAGCTCTACTACTCTATAACATCTTTTTGACGATGCGTAGACAGTGTATTATCACTATTCTAATAATTACAGATAATTCTAGGCAGGGAGGTGAAAATGGGCTGTTTATTAGTCTAATCCCCAAAGTCTTATATTTACATTTTCTTATTCTTAAGCTTAACAACCTTGGGGACTTTTATTGTATTTTGGTTGGTTGGTTCATTTTCTTGAGTGTCCAAACGTTTCAACCACTAATAGTAATCAACAGAAGGGGTAATTTTGAGTATCATGATTGGGGATGTACATCAAATTATTGGCCATTGTCTTATCCCTTTAGATAACTGGTAGACAACAGTGTGTTGACACTATTCTAATAATTACAGATAATTCCAAAAGACCTATGCCTTATAAATATGATCAGAACGTGCGTCTGAACATAACTTCATGAATAAGTCGATAAATAAAATAACTGTACAATACTTTACTTTCCTTCTTCTTCTTTTTCTATCTTTAACCTGTTGTTAGTTTGTTATATTTGAGCCACTCACAACACATGGAGATGATTTTCTTTCTTTTCAAATTAAAAGTCTTTTCTTTTTCTAATTTGTCTGCTAAGACATATGAAGAGTTTTAGGGATAACACTTGCTTTGATAGGGAGAACAAGGACCACAACATCCATAAGCAGCAAGATAATAAATAAAATAATAGCAAAACAGAACAGACCATGGATGAACATTGTAGATATTTCAAGAAATATATTTAATAGCAGGCAAATAATTATATGTTCATGATAGACTAGACATACGGACAAAGTGAGTTATAGAGTGACTGCTGTTTGTCATAAAAATCTTTTTTATAATTAGCATATCTACATTTAGTAGCAGTCAAAAATTAAGTTTACTTTTTAGTGTAGCATTTTGAATTATAGAGTAGCTTTGTTACTTAGAATATGTGTATGTATAGATTATGTATGTGTGTGTGTGTGTGTGTGTGTGTGTATCTGTGTGTGTGCGTGTGTGTGACAGCTAAACCCCTCACAATGTTTCTTATGTGAGTTTTTCCCACTGCTTGCATGTTGAGCTGGATGCTAAAATGGCCAACATGCTGACCCAGATAGGTTCTTATTCAACTTCTTTTAATTTTCAACAAAATCCTCACAATTCAATTTCATTCAGCAACACATTTTTTCACTCAAATACATTTATGTAAAATATATGTAAAACTTGCATTTTTAAGAAAGTTTTTTGGTGCTTTCGCAGAAAATAACATTTTGAGCACTTTGTCTCACCCCTCTGAATAATTTTGAATATAAAGGGGAGGGGGGTAGGTAGGTACATTTTAGTTGGTTTTTATTTCTTTTGCATTAGGCTGGGTTAAAATTGTGTACTTTTTAAAAACTACCTCTCCAAAAAAAAGATAGTTTACTTAAAATGTATTTTTCTGCATCAATTTTACAACAAAGACACAAAATGATGTCAAATTGTAAATATTTTTTTCCAAAGAAAAGGTGATGGCAGAATGCACTACAGCACAAGTAAAAACTTCATGGATCTCAAGGGATAAGACAATGGCCGATAAATTAATGTATATCCCCAATGATAATACAAAAATTACCCTTCTGTAGATTTTAATTAGGGGTTAAAACGTTTGGACACTCAACTAAATGAACCAACCAATCAATATGCAATAATAGTCCCCAAAGTTGTTGAGCTAACGAATAAGAAAACGTTATTATCTAAAACTTTGGGGACTAGTGTAATAAACAGGACAATGTTCCCTCCCTCTCTGAGAAAACTTAATGTTTAAGGAAATTGACTTTATCGACATGTTTACAATAAAATGACAATTAAAAGGAACAAAAGACCTTTTTAACTCTCTCAACTTTTTTGTTGATTGTTCACAGAATTTTTCAAAGTTTTACTGTATTTTTGACAAGGATAACAATATACAATAAAAATGAAGCTTATAAATATTAAAGGAATTAGTGATTGTATAATATACTAGCGACTGCACCCCCTAACATCTAAGGGCTTTGTAAGCAAGAAAGGGGCATAGAATAGCCTGAAACCATGTAGAGACCTATGTGAAACTTCACAAAAAAAGGAGAACTCAATTAGATCATCAATCTTAAGCTCCAGACCAAAAAACCTATTACTTTATAATTATATAATAGGATGTAGATGAACACAGTAATAGTGTCTGACTGATTATGACGTAACAAAAAAAATTAGCCAATGAGAGGCCGTTATTGACCAATGGTAAAATTTATAGTGGCCTCTCATTGGCTAATTTTTTTTGTTACGTCATAATCAGTCAGACACTATTACTGTGTTCGATGTAGATCAGATTTGAAACAATTAAAACAAGCAGAATCCTTTAAAATTGACCTAAATTCTGGCTTGAAAAATTCTTATTCGCAGCTATTAGTAATTTAACAATTTACTGCCAAGTTGTTATAGAAATCAGCATTCAAAGTTTGACATTGACAGGGCAATTATATCATGCCTAAATTAACGAAAAGAGCTTACCGCCACGGACAGACAGACCGACCATAATTATAGAAAAGTTTCGCTTTTAAAAAAGGCTTTGAAGGTGTGCCTGGGCCTACCTTGGCCTAAAAGCATGAAAAGGAGTAAAATGAGAAAATGCATTTTGTTTTATTTGCCAATAATATTTAGCTTAGAGAATGCCGGGGGGTTTGGGTACCTTAAGCAATCCCCCCCCCCATTCCCCCACCCTTGTTTGAAGACAAAGACGTCCAAGAAGGGGGGAAAGCGGCGTATATCCCCATCAAACTTTAAAACCTCTCATTTTACTCAAAATTAAAAAAACATTAGATTATCCTCCTCCAACCTTAAAAACCCCTCATTTTACCCTCCTTAAAAATAAGCTTGGACGTCTTTGTTTGAAAAAGTTATTACATTACAGAATAATAGGAAAAGGTTAGCCTTTTTATAATAAGTCACACATAATTAAATTATTCCCATCTCCGATAAAAACTTTTAAATTCTTTTTAAAGCACTAGCATCTATGGGCTTTGTATTTGTAAGCACAGGATAATAGTCTATAACCATCCAAACAAAAAAAACAAAAAATAAAATTGCCTAAAACCATTCTAGTACCTAAAATTGTAAACTCAATCAGTTCAGTAGTTATTGAAACTTAAGCTACTTCTTATAAAAGAACTAAAACAACCCTAGGGCTTAAATCCAAATCTAATAAGTAGCTGAAAACCATCCCATGACCTCTCTGATGTTATCCTAAAAAGAAGAAATCAATCAGTTCAACAGTTATTAAAGTCTTAAGCTTCAGACAAAAAAAAACTTACTACTTCATAAAATAAAAAAAAATTAAACATAAATAAGGCTAATTCTTTTCTCATTATTGTGTACTATAAACAACCGTTTACCATTTACCATATTTTACTTTAAAAAGTAAAAACATTATCTACACAAAAAAGTAGATTGCATATTTATGAGAAATTAAAATTTATGTTGTACCATAATTCATGACGAGCATATGAATGACATTTAATAAAGAGTCATAAATAATTGCAAAAAATAATATGCATGCAATAACAACAAAAATGATATATCAACAAACATTTAAACTTCATAGGATCCTCTTTAGTAAAGTTTCTGCAATAAATATTTTTTACTCTCTCTCTCTTTTCTGTCTTTCTCTTCTTTCTTCTCCCTCCCTCTAATTATCTCTCTCTCTCTCTCTCTCTCTCTCTCTCTCTCTCTCTCTCTCTCTCTCTCTCTCTCTCTCTTTCCTTACTCCGGAAGAGTTTAGAAGATTTCTTGTGCAATTCTGATTTGCACACACACACTCACACATACAATATCGCACACACACTGTGCGGTATTTGCGAATCTGTGTGTGTGTGTGTAGGTGTGTGTGAGTGTATTTGCCGCCAAGACAAAAATTTGGCGGGGATTTGGTCGGATGGTTTGATATCCCGTGCTTTACAGAGCTCACTAAATAGGGTGGAGGGGGAGGGGGGTTTCTCTCTCTTTATGTATCTTTCTTTGGGATGGGACAATATTATTAGTTTTATAGAGACGAGATTCAATAGAAGATGATGTAAAATTTTTCCCTTATATTTGATAGATTTTATTATTTTTATATCAGATTTATATTAAAAACCAAGAATATACATAGATACTGGAAAAGATTAAATTTTTTTTTCGTATTCATTCGAATCCGGTGGATAGGAACCGGTTCTCATCCATACGAAAAAACTATGTCTAGCATCGTATTACATCCAGTTTTCTACGAATATAGAAATGTACAACCATAAGAATAAAACCAGTTTTTTTAGCCGGTGCCTCCTCAGGGCTAAAAAAACTAGTTTTAATCTTATAATTGTATTTCTATATCCGCGGAAAGCCGTTTATAATACGATACGAGAAATAACTATTCTCGTATTCATTCGAATCCGGTGGATAGGAACCGGTTCTCATCTATACGAAAAAACTATGTCTAGCATCGTATTATATCCAGTTTTCTACGAATATAGGAATGTACAATCATACGATTAAAACCAGTTTTTTTAGCCGGTGCCTTCGGCACCACGAGGCTAAAAAAATAGTTTTAATCTTATAATTGTACATTCTATTTCCGCGAAAAGCCGTTTATAATACGATACGAGAAATAACTATTATCGTATTCATTCGAATCCGGTGGATAGGAACCGGTTCTCATCCATACGAAAAAACTATGTCTAGCATCGTATAATATCCAGCTTTCTCAAATATAAAAATGTACAATTATAAAATTAAAACCAGTTATTTTAGCCGGTGCCTTCGGCACCTCGGGGCTAAAAAAAACTAGTTTTAATCTTATAATTGTACATTCTATATCCGCGGAAAGCCATTTATAATACGATGCGAGAAATAACTATTCCAGTATGGCTTCAAAACCGATAAATATCCGCTGAATTAAAACTTGGTCTCAGCCATACTGAAGAATCATGTATAGCTTTCCGAAGATATAAAAAAAAAAAAAAACAGGGTTTTTAGACCCGAGGGGCCGAAAAAAGGTCTAACAAAACTGGTATTAATTTTATGATTTTTATTTTAATATTCGTGGAATATTTTCAGTAATTCGATGCGCTAAATAACTATTCCTAAAATTTACATCTAATCCTAACTATGTTAGTTTGTAAAAAAACAAGAATTTTGATGTCACAAAGCTAACAATTTTGAAGAAAAATTAATGCAGCACTCGAATGGTTACGACGGACGGACAGTTATACAGACTTAATGAAAAAACTACCCAAAAAGTATAGATAAGGCATTTAAAAGTAATCTAAGATCAATTTCAATAATTATTTTTGATGTAAAAGAAATTGTATGATTTTTTTTTGCTTTTTGTCTTTGTTGTGGCTTTGTACTCGAAATAATTGATTATTTTCAAAGAAGACACTTTAACCACTCCCAGGAAACAATTTTATATAATACAAAATGCAATCTTTTCTTTCTTTCTTTCTCTCCCAGTCTCTTTCTTTCTTTTTCTATCTCTCTCTCTCTCTCTCTCTACCCCCCTCTCTCACTCTCGCAAAAAGTGAAGAGTGCACGACCATAAAATGTTCCTCTGTTTTTACATTCAACTGAATACGACTTTGCATAAACATTTCTTATCATAATGGATATTCAATATAAGTGGATTTTATGACAGGGGAAAAATTTAGGTTGCTTAGCTGGATATCATTTATTGGTCAGTTCGTTTATACTGTAGATGGGTAGGGGAAAAGATGGAGGAGATGGTACTTTTCATTATTCTAGTCAGCTACAAATTTCACTTTATTAGAGTACAATATAATTTGGTGTAATATCCAGGTAATAATAAATCCATGCTTATGATCAGGCCTTTTATTTACCGTTTTCACTCTCACTTTAGTATTTATTTAAATGTTTACAAACTACTTTGGTTTTTAAATGGCGATGCCACTCTATAAGCTATATGTTTTTTTTTTTAGATTGGACGGTCGGCAAATCCAAATAAACAGGTTACCTCTGATTAATACCTCTGGGGACGGTTGAGGGCCAGATCTTTAAAGTAGGTCCCAAATATAAAAGACAACTAACCCTTTAATTATACGACCATTGTCTAGAAGTCCTATCTTTGCACTGTAATAAGCATAGCAGTTGTAGCTAGAATAGAATTTATTAACTAATGCAATACATTTAAATCATTAAATATACATATAAAATCATATTTTAAAAATTGCATAGCAAGGAGTAATTAAGCCTTGGAGTAGGCCGTAAATTTACCCCTTTAATTGATTTCATTTATCATTTTATTTATAGCCAGAAATTACAAAAATTATTTATTATATAAAGATATTTACACGAATTTAATAGATCAATAATTAAGTGGGTTGACTAAATAACTATTTACAGTTACAGAAGTTGGTACAGATTTTATTTCTTACAGGAAAAGCATTTTCTTTTGTTGCAATGAAATGATTTATAATTTAAAAGATAATCTTTTTTAATCATGGACAATGATTTCTTTACAGAGTCTGAAAGCCTTATTTCATTTCTCAAGTTATTCCAAAGTTTTGGAAATGACACTGCTGGAAAATATTCAAGATGTTTTGTTTTAGGTATACTTATCAGTAACTTTTTTGATCTCTGAGAAGAAAGAACTTTAAACATGTTATCAAAGCTTTCTGGGAGTTTCTTATGAAAAAATTTACTTATAAAATTTAAAATGTTTTAATTTACCAAATCATCAAATTTTAAGATTTTAGATTGTCCAAACAAAATTTCAGTGTGTGCATTATAATTAGCACCTACAATAATCCTTATTGCCCTTTTTTGGTGTTTTCTTATTTGATCAATATCTTTACTTTTAGAGAGACCCCATGTGATATTAGAATAATTTAAGTGAGGCAAAATCATTGAGGAATAAATCGTTTTCAAAGTTTTTGATGGGAGAACATTTTTTATTTGATTTAATGCATATAGAGAACTAGAAACTTTGTTTTTTACCATTTTTGTATGCTCATTCCAATTGAGAAATTCATCAAGATGAACCCCAACAAATTTAAAAGACTTTGTTTCATTTTCATTGCTGATTCTCTCAACTTCCTCCCCATTAATGAAGATTCTAAAGTTATTATTGACAGGTTGCATACTGCTAAGTCTGAAGACCATGTATTTTGTTTTAGATACATTTAAAGAAAGTTTATTTGCCCTAAACCATACTGATGCCTTATCTAATTCTTCATTTAATGATGTTTTTATGGTTTCTAAATTACTTGAGGTTTTACAAAATATTGTGTCATCTGCAAAAAGGCTACAAAATAAGGTTGTTGAATTTGGAAGGTCGTTTATATACAACAAGAACAAAATTGGTCCAATGACAGAGCCCTGTGGTACTCCATGGGTTAATACTTTTTCTTTGGACTTTACACCATTTATTTCAACATACTGTTTTCTATTAGTTAGATAATTTTCAAACCATTTTGCAGATACACCTTTAAAACCATAGTGTTTTAGTTTGGATAGTAAAATTGGTATATCACACGTGTCAAATGCCTTTTTAAGGTCAAGAAACACACAGGCACTGTATTCTGATTGGGGTTTATTCAGTCCGTCATAAACTTTGTTGATTAAATGTATCAGTGGTTGTTGTGTGTCTCTTGACCTTCTGAAGCCATATTGATGTTGATATAACATTTTGTTTCCCTCAAGATATCTAATCATTTGAAAAGCAACAATTTTCTCAAGTAATTTAGAGAGGGCTGGAAGTATGGAAATAGGACGATAATTGTCAAATCTATCTCTTTCACCAGCTTTGTAAATAGGTATAATTTTTGCACATTTATAGTTATCAGGAATGTAGCCAGTGTTTAAAGAGAGGTTAAACAGGTGAATGATAGGCTTTACAATTATTGGCATTATTTCTTTTAAAAGTTTCATAGAGATATTATCATTACCTACACTTGATTTTGATTTTAATTTGGACAAAGTTATATTGATAATAAAAGAGTTTACTTCCTGAAAGTTAAATTCTTCATCATATTGATCCCCCAAGAAATCCCTGAAAGATTTAGAAGATTGAGGTATTGATTCAGAAAGTCTTGGCCCTACATCAACAAAAAAGTCATTAAAGCCATTGGCTATCTCAGAGAAAGTATTATAGGATTTTTGTGCATCTGTAAAAACACAAGGCACGTCATTTTTACACTTTTTTTTCTTGACTATTAAGTTAATTAGCGACCAAGTCTTTCTGATATCAGTAACACAATCTTCAAATCTTTCATGGTAATATTTTTTCTTCTCTTTTCTAGCAAGTTTTTTGAATTTATTATTTAGGCATTTAAATTTATTTTCAGCAGATTCAGTCCTATGTTTAAGTTTGTTTTTAAAGGCCCTATTTTTGGCTTTTCTGATTTTTAATAACTCCTGTGACATCCACGGATTAATAGGAACTTTTCCTTTGTTTACACATTTTTCTTTTAAAGGGAAACTCTCTTTAAAGTACTTTTCTAATATGTTACCAAAACTTTCAAAGGCAGTTTTCGGAATATTATCATTATTAACACCTTCCCAATTTTGTGAAGAGAGTTTCTCTTTAAAGTTTTCTATGTTATTTGGACTCATATCATAATAATATTGTTTTTGGTTTGAAGTATTTTTTTCACAAGTTACATTTAAGTAAAAAATTGGGAGATGATCAGAAATAGAAGATATAATTAGGCCGCTTTCATAAAATTCTTGCTTTTTATTGCTAAATATGTTATCAATGAGAGTTGCTGAATTTTGACAAATTCTAGTAGGTAGAGTAATCATTGGTAGAAAAGAAGTGGATATTAATAGGTTCAAAAGATCATTTGTTTGGTTGTGGGAATCAAAGTTTAGAAAATTTGCATTGAAATCACCCCCAAATATAATTTCATCAGATTTTTTTAAAACTGGGTCAGTTTTAAGAAATGTTAATTTTTCTCCAAACCATTCTATAAAGTTATTTAAGTTACCACCAGGAATTCTGTAAATATTGCCTATAATCTTAAATTTGTTCTTACCAAAAAATACTTTTATGAATTGAGTCTCAAATTCGCCCTCTAAAATATATGATAATTCATCAATAATTTCATAACTTAAGTTTTGCTTAAGATATATTCCTAAACCCCCACCCCTTTTTCCTTCCCTTGTTTGTAAGATAATATCTTGATAATTTTCTAATCTAGTGGTCTGTGCGTTATTTGCTGCCCAAATTTCTTGAAATAATAGAATACTAAAAGAAAATTTTTCAGTTTCTATCTCCGATAATAATTCTTGTATATCGTCGATTTTATTATTTATACTTCTAATATTCTGACTATAGACTGAAAACTTTTCCTCCCTCTTTCCAATGAAGTTTACAAATTCATGGTTTTCAAAGTAAGAACACGAATGATTTAAATTTGAATCTAATTGCAAAGAATTATGTCCAAGATTATTAACTAACTCATCATCCATTTTTAATTTGAATGCCTATATTATTTTTGTTTAAATGTACCAAAGAAAAAAAAGCATTAAACAACCCATTTTTAATGCTATGATAATTTACACAGAACATATACATAGTAAAATAAATATTAAGTGATAACAGATAGAGATTAGTTTTAAATTCGGGTTTTTCAAAAATAAAATATTCATCCCATTTTTACACCATTATATTCTAGTTTGATTCACTTTCGGATTGTTTATCATATTTTACAGGAGACAAGTTGGAGTAACTCACCCACATAGTAAGTTTTAGAGTTGTCATTTTTGTAATCCAAAGTAAGCCGTTTAGGAGCCGCTCCTTTGCTCAAAGTGACACTGATAACACCATTTTCATTAGAAGTAAAATGGTTTATCTTTCCATCCCTTTTAAGCTCCTTTAGTTTTCTGATTAAATCTGAACGCCTTTTTGTGAGTTGGAAAGTTAACCAAAAGTTAGGTCGTTTTACCTTTCTCACCTCCTCTTTCTGGGCTCCTTGCACTGATGCCTTCCCCTCCATCGCTCCTCCCTCCATCTCGTTCCCCTCCATCGCCCCAGGTTGACTTACAATCTCCTCCTCTTTCCTGGGCTGTGATGGCTTGGGCCCTTTCAAAATCGCTGAGAGGAGTTTTTAAATAACTTAAAAGAAGAATACACGGCCTCCCTCAAAAAAGAGTATGGGGGCCCCCCCATACTCTTTTTTACTCCCCACTCCCCCACCTCTCTTTTAAAGGCAGACGATAGGGAAATCGAAGAGGGAGGTGTGAACAAGGAGCAAGGAATATGAATAGGGAGAAAAGGGGTAAGCATTCATTAGTTGCCAACTAGAAATTACATTTTTCTAATAATGTAAAAGGATGAGGTATTAAAATATTACTCGTAAGATATAATAGTAAAAGAAAGCTAGAAGGATTATAAAAAATATTAGAAATCTTATTTTCATTTTTAGTTGGCAACCATTACTAGTATAGTTGACACCTTCCCCTTTTCTCCCTGTGTATATCGCTTGCTCCTTGCGTTCATCTCCCTTTTCTCTTTCCCAATCAACATATAATGTGTCCCAGCACGCTTGCCCGCCCATCGCAAGAAACTGGCCCGACACGCCTGCCTGCTTGGCAAGAATATAAGACTGCACGTTTGACTATCCCTTTTCTCGCTGTTCAAATCCCTTGCTCCTTGTCTCCACCTCCCTTTTCCGTTCCCCTATTCTCTGCCTATAAAAAGAGATGGGGGGTTAAGGGGAGTAAAAAAGAGTATGGGGGCCCCCATACTCTTTTTTTGGGGGGGGGACGTGTATTCTCATTTTAAGCTATTTAAAAACTCCTCTCCGAACATAGTTTAGCATATGCTGAGCCCATCCTTCGATTATTAAACCTTATAATACCACAACCTTTGGATGTAGGGTGGCATGCTTCAATATCCAGAGCTGGGTCAATATGAACACCATAATACTTCTCTATAGTGTCGCATATTTGCTGGGTGTATAGTTCTTCTCCAATTTCTTCTGGCTCTTTTAGAATAGACTTAAGGTTCTTGGCTGCATTTTCTGGTGAGGCAAATAATAAAGTACCTTTCATTGCTCTTTGTTGGTTCTGGTCAATGTGATCGCTGTTATATCTGACCTGTGCCTGTATGTTGGTGGGAACACCATTTCCTTTCCATCTGTTGTTATCTCCTCCCCCTCCTCTGGGCAAGTTTGTACCATTCTTCCCCTTTCCACCCTTTACTTCCCACTCTTCCTCGTCGCTTGAACTCTCACTTCCTGACTCTTTAAGCTGGGTAATTTCATTTTTAAGTTGACCGATAGTTTTAATTAGGGTGTTTAAAACACTTTTAACAGAATTTTCATTTAATGTCAATTTATTTACATCAACTTTTAACTCACTTAAAAATGCACTAGTGACTGGGTCCAATTTTACTTGAGTCACTTGAGGTGGTTTGTTAGGGATCTTTTTTGGTCCCATTATACAGCTATAACTTTAATTTGTTAGAGATTTATATATTTTTTTGAATCACCCTTGTCCAAATCTAATCACTTGAAAACATGTGAACAGGACAAGATACAAAACTAAACTATAGTCTTAGGTAATTTGAAAATTAAGAATTTTTTTCGATTTGGATTTTAAAAAGCAGAAAAGAAAAGCAACAATACCCTGCATTTAGGGAGCTTATTTTAAACAAACCTCACTATAAAAAACCATTAACAACTCAACTTAACTAAATCTAATGACTATTTTTTGTCTGAAGTTTACGATTTCAATAGTTACATAACAGATTAAGTTCTCCTTTGTAGGGAAGCTTCACTAAGGTCCCGGGATGGTTTTAGACAATTTTCTCAGAGCCCTCCTAGATGCTAGAAGCGCAGCCACTAGTAAATTTAAAAAGCTAGCTCCTTAAAATACAAGAAATTGAACATTATCTTAATTTCAGGATTTTTCAGGTCTTGAATTTCAATGCAAATTAATATATCCTCCATTTTCCTATCCTTTTGTATTTTTTGAATAGATGTGTTTTTAGTAGCGAAGTTTCTCTATAACTTACTTTTTCTTTCCGTCAGTCTGCCTGTCAGGTTATACGGAAAATTGAAGATGGACGGCTTAAATTTTATCAACGAGCATCAAGTTTATAATTTACTTTGTTTGTAGCCTGACAATTTAATTTAATTTTTGAAAAATTGGAGGAAGTGAGTTTGTGTAATTGGTTAAAATCTTTTTGAATTGAAATAGCTGAATACCTACCCCTGTTCCTAGATGGTATGTTGTATGTGCCGGGAAAGGTGTTCCTTTAATGCTGTATAGTATTAAATTTTACATTAATTAAATATCCGTAAGTGACAATAGCAAATAGATGTTATGTTTTCATGTAATGCGGTTCTGATCCATTTAATAAAGTAGAAGGATATCTGTCTGTCTGTGATCTCTGTGTGTGCATGTGTGAACCAATGTATTTTGCTAACCGCTCAACCTATATGGTTCTTCTTTACAGGGTAGCTTCTTAAAGATTTTCAATTATTTTGGAATAGGGTACAACCAACCCTTATGAGAAATCGCTCCTAGAAAAAAATGCCCCCTCCACAATTTTTTTTCCTTTTCTTTTTGAAACTAAAAATAAAAAAAAAGAAGTTCGATTTCAACCTCAAAGACTTTAAATGACCTTAGAGGCCTCAAGGGGGGCGTAACCGCTAGTAATTTAGTAATAAATACAAGAAGTGCGGTTTTGAAGGGACACCAGCTGCTGGAAAGATGGTGCATGGAAAAGACTGATGACCAAATACTCGTCAAGATAAAAACTCCCCTTCCTTCCTTCATTTCTATCTTTCTATCACTTTCTCATCTTTACAACAGGAAGGGAGCGGACATTGGACTGTTTATTACTCTAGTCCCCAAAGTTTTTAATAAGGTTTTATTCGTTTGCTTAATAGCTTTAAGGACTTCTATTGAATTTTGATTGGTTGGTTCATTAAACAAAGTGTTCAATCGTTTCAACTACTGGTTGTAATTTACAGAAGGGGTAATTTTGTAAATCATCATTCTGGATGCAATGTACATCAATTTATCCTCCATTATCGTATCCCTTTCGAACCCTGCTCATCTTTACATCCATCTTTCTACTCTTGTATATTAGCGCAGCTATTCTTTAACAATGTATGTTAGTCTTTTTGTCTTTATATAATGATCATACAAAGTCTTTGGATTCACTAACTTCAGAGAGGGATGTGAAATTAAACTGAAAATTACACTGGTACTCAGAGTTTTATAACTACGTTATCTTATTCGTTGGATTAAAAACTTGTGAAGGAAACGAAGTTGCGGGTTTCGTCAAATTTTCACACTGGCTTCTTTCCTCTTCTAGCCCCTGCAGAGCCAATTGTCTAACCCTGCGGGGCAATCACCTAACCTAAATTAACTTAACCTAACCTTTCAAAGGCTACTGTGAAAATACGACGAGACCCGCAACTTCGTTTCCTTCACATGACAAAAGACTTTTGTTACATTTATTGATTTTTGATTGATTGATTCAAAATTAGAATTTTTCAACCAATTATTTTAATCTAAAAGTAAGGAGAAATTTTGTATGTTATCTAGTTTTAGCTGCGCTACTTACAGACAAAATATTTTTATCTATAGTTGAACTTGGTACATTTCTTCTTCTCTCTCTCTCTCTTTCTCTCTATGTATGTCTGAAAAAAGACCATTAACCCATTTTATTAATATTAGGTTGAGTCTCAAAGTAAATGTTTATCATTATTATTTGGAAATAACAAAGATGAAGTTTATCAGTTTGTTATTTATCACATCGTATTATAGACAGCTTTCCGCGGATATTGAAATTTGTAATTGTAAATTTAAAGCCAGCTTTGCTAGCCACGAGGGGCCGAAAGCCCAGTTTAACAAAATTAGTATTCATTTTATAATTTGTATTATGATATTAGTGGAAAATTGTCTGTAATAAGATGCTATGCTATGCTTTTAAACCCAATATATGGGTTTCCCTCCCAAAAAAAGAATTAGTCGTTTAATTTAATTTATGAGGGAGGAAAAAATATTCGGAGCGCTTTGCTCTTCTAAGAGTCCCCCCCCATACCAATAAAAAAAATAAAAAGCTTGGACGTCCTTGGTTAAAGGTACCTATGATAATAAAAGCAAATATAAAACGAGATGAAGTAAATACACATAAAATGTTTTTCCCATTTCTATTTTAGCAAATTCCCAGGTTTGATAGAATTAGATTTGCTTGTCTTATTCAGGTTACGCCCCTTTATTACATTTTTTGTCTTCTATGTGCAGTAGCGCCGCTACTTTATGCTATTTTTTTCTATAAGTCTTCTAAATACACGTTTCAGTTCTTCATCATATAATATTTTAATGAAAACAGGCGCAACTCGTGCATAATATCGTATTACAGACAATTTTCCACGAATGATAAAATAAAAATCATAAAATCAATACCAGTTAGAATAGCCCGGGCAATCGGCCTATCGGGGGTAACAAAACTGGTTTTAATCTTATAATTTTTTATTTCAGTATCTACGGAATGCTGTCTATGATACGATGCGATAAATAACTATTCTTAACACTAAACATGATCATATTAAAAGAAAAGAAATCTTTTACTTAATTTTATGTCATTTTGAATTTGGGTTTGTTTCATATTTTATAAAAGCACTCTAAAAAATTTTCATTGAATTTTATTGTGATTTTGAATAACATTACTGAGTTTTTATTTTTGTTTTAGGAAAAGAACTTTTCAAGATAAATTTAAATAATGGAACTTTTTCAGGGATCTAAAGGACAATGGCAGATAAATTGATGCACATCCTTAATGATGATACAAAATATTACCCCTTCTATAAATTACAATTAGTGGTTGAAACGTTTAGACACTCTACTTAATGAACCAACCAATCAGAATTCAATAAAGTCTCTAAAATTGTTAAGCCAACGAATAAGGAAACATTTTTATAATACTTTGGGGACTAGTGTAATAAACAGCCCCCATGAACCTCCATCAACTTTTAAACTGCCATTCGCGACAGTTTATCGGAAGAATTTTGAAATGGTTTGAAAGCATGCAAAATTGAACCATGAATAAATAAAACCTGGGAACTATATAGGATTAAATTAAATTTATGGTGAGCTAGATATGTTTCATTTTTGGCAAACAATAAATGTGTTATTAGAATAATACATTTATAGATATAGATGATTAACCAGACAACTATCTGGACCCCTTTGTTTGAGACCTTTACGTCTGCTAGCATATTGTTTTATGCAACTTGGCTGTGTTAATACTCCAGACGCTATCGGTTAATTTTCAAAAACCCAATTGAAAGTCGGCACTGGTTTCTCAGGATAGGGATATACTGTTATTTAACCCCTTCCCCCTTTATTGTTTTACTCTAATATTAGAATAAAACCTATACTAAATACTAAGATCTGTATGTCTTACTATCGGGAATTTTTGTATTGATCCAGAGAATTGTTTTGGTGATTTTGCTGATGACCGAATATCTTAAGAATATAAATAAAAAACAATTGTTGGAGTGTACCTCCTACTCCACTCTTAGGACAATACCCCTGGAGGCTACAAGCATATAATTTTTTCTGCTATATACAAATAACCTAGTGGATCTGCTCCAAAAGTCTTCGCTTGAAACCTGAAAAAAAGCCAACCACATGAAAGAACTGTTTTTTTTACTTTTCTTTCTAACCTAACTTTTGTTTAAACTTAAGTTAATTATCGAAATGCAAATTGTTTCTTATTCTAGTTACGGTTAGGTAAAGATAAGGTTATGAAAGCTCCAAAGACTTGTAGGGCTCATGTTCCCTAGGACTCTGGGAACCATATAATCGGAGTTTGGAAGAGAGAGAGAGAGGGGGGGGGGGCTTAGTACTATACCCTATGAATCAAAGGATTTTCTTTTACACGAGATAAAAAAATATTATGATTTTTGTTTAATATGCACAAATTTATGTCAAAAAGATAGTTTTTATTGCATGTAATTTTTGAATAATATGTATTAATAATTAAAATTGAATAAATGTAACATTTTTCATGATGGAATAATAAATATTAAATACCTACGTTGCAAAAAGATATTGACTTAGAAATTAGTTTGCTAAATGTCAATCTATTTCAGATTTATACAGAAAAGAAAGAGTTATTTTCATTGAAAAAATCTCTATTTTTCAAATAAAGTAAAAAGATCTCTGTCTGTCACGGAGTGTATACCGAAAGATCGCGCTAACCACTAAAACTATATGGTTCTCCTTACAGGGAAGCTTCTCATAGGTCTTGGGAAGGATTATAACTTTTTTTGTGTTAGGGTATAACCAGTTTCCTAGAAAAATCGCCCTTGGAAATAATGGCCCCTAACCCTAATTTTTTTCAACTTTTCTTTTTAAAACTACAACTGATAGTTGAGGGTGGTCTATTTTCCCTAACAACCCCTCTCCCCACGCACCCAAGAGTACCTAGAGGCCTCTAGGGGCGTAGCAGCTAATTTTAGCAGATATTAGTAAAGCTTTTTGGAGAAAAGAGAAAAAAAATCATAGAAGGAGGTTAAAATTAAATTCAAAATCCCTCAATTACTTACACTGTTTCCAAGTGGTCCATTTAATTTGCAAATTCTAGCTGAACATAAACTTTTAGATTATTATTATTTAAAAAAGATAATCTTTTTTTTTTTTAAATTGGACATCCTTCACTTCCCTGAATATATTAATATTCCCTGGATTCAATATGCATAAGAGTTTTCATCTAAAAAGGTCAACAATTTAATCTATTTATTTGAATAGAAAAAAAGTTTTGTTTAAAATATGTTTTTGTATTTGTTTTATTTTTGACAAAAAAATCATTATTTAAGCATCAAAACAAAAGTTACAGATAAACTTCATTATAGGCAAATAATAGTGATTCCTGAAAAATAAAGGCTTTTATAAAATAAAATCAGATAACTCCCTTCAAAAAAGGATTATTTTGTAAGACAAACCTTTAGGAAAGGGTTAGTTAAACTAACGTCTACCAGCGACCGTTCCTACTTCTAATATGTCATGTGCATGGTATTTGCCTAAAACAGGCACAACTCATTACTATGAACAGTTATGACTTCCAGAAAAGGTTCATACAAAGAGTTGGTTGTCTGATGGGAGTTAACTTAATACCAAAGGTGTTTGAGCAGAAAAGGAAATATTTAGCTTCCTTAGCTATCCTGGGTTGTTAGACCTAACGTTAGAGTGTTATGGACTGCAGACTCGCCCTTAAGAGGTAATCCTTATTTCTGAGATAACGTCCCTAGAGGCGAAACCAGCCAATAGATCTCACAGGTGCGGAGAACTCTGGCACTTATTCTGAACACAGTAATAGTGTCTGACTGATTATGACGTAACAAAAAAAAATAGCCAATGAGAGGCCGTTATTGACCAATGGTAAAATTTATAGTGGCCTCTCATAGGCTAATTTTTTTTGTTACGTCATAATCAGTCAGACACTATTACTGTGTTCACTTATTCTCAAAAGGGCAATTTTGTTTATCATCATTTTGTATGTAAGCTTATTATAGCTGAGCTACTTACAGCAAAATATTCTAAATATATTTGAGTAAAAAAGTCCATATGTCCAAACCTCTGAGATATCGTCCCCGGAGGCTAGCAGCGAAGCCAGCAAATAGATACCGGAGGTGCGGAGAACTCTCTGGCACTAATTCTCAAAGTTTCCAATTCATTTGTTCTATTCTATTCAGCAAGGTTTCTGTTTTTACCATCACAAAACTTGCAAACTTTACAATTGGCCTGTTGATGTTTCTTTGGGGAGAAACTTTTATCCTATAAATAAAGTTTAAAAATAGAGGAGGAAGGGGTTAAAAAACTGAATGTCCCTCTCTTGAATCTTAAAGACCTCATAATTCAATTCTATTGGTCTTCAATTTTTGCAGCTACCGCTTAAAATGTATTTGCGTTGAAAAAAAAAATGTAAAAATCTATGACTTTTCTTAAACAAGTTTCAATGCAAGCTACACTGTTTACAATCATTTCGGAAATTTACATTATAAGCAATTTTTATAAATAACAATATTAAAGTTCCCTACAACATTATTCCATTGACAGCTTTATAGCAGCTAAAGATAAACAGCCGTCTGCAAACTTTTGGGTCACCGGGAAAGGGGACCAGGTAGTTATCTGTATATACATCTATACTATAAATCTGTTATCCCATAGGTATCCTTTTCTTCAAATATAAATCCTTCGATTAGAAATCTAGAAAGAATAACAATAAAAATTATCTATGAAAACTTTTAAAAATACAATCATTGTATTGACAAGAAGATTTCTTTATACAAGAAGCGCAGCAATAACATTTAAATTTTTTATATGAAATAAGAACAGTAACATATTATCAAGAAAATTATCAAAATCAGTTAATAAACAATAGAAATTCAGTTAATTCACGAAAATATCAAAATATAGATCTGTATCAAAATAGGCAATTCAAAATAATCTAAGTTAGAGAAGACTATTGTTAAGGGATAAGACAATGGCCGATAAATTGATGAACATCCATAATGATGATATACTGTGTATATATTCTGTAAATTAAAATTAGTGGTTGAAACGTTTAAACACTTAACTTAAGAAACCAACTAATTAAAATTCACTAAAGTCCCCAAAGTTGTTAATCCAACGAATAAGAAAACATTATTTTAAAACTTTGGGGACTATTGTAATAAACAGCCCAATATCACCTCCCTCCCTTACCAAACAAAACATTTTATATATCAAATTGGTACAGAACACACACGTAAGACTTATAGAGTAGCTGTGCTAGCAAAGGGAAGATATATTTGCTTTAAATAATAAACTCAATAGCCCTAGTATAATATAACTACTTTATTTGCTAGAATTAATGTAAATCCAGAGTCTATACTTTTCACTAAAACAGTTGGGAGAGTGAAACCAAGCCATCTCTCTTGTAACAAAATATACTTTTATAATTTCCTTCCCTCTTACGCACTACAAAAAAAAAAGACTTTTACTAAGAACAATATTTTGTAAGACTTTCGCAATGAACATGAAAATCGATATACAATCGTATGAGAAAAAAATGTAAAAATTGTGATAAATAAAGTAGTATTTTGTCAATTAAAAATAGTGTAGATATAAAAAAAATTGAAGTCTAGGTAACCTTTTAAATTAATATCCTCTTCTTCACGTGGTAACTTTTTGAAAATTTTGATTATTCAATATTGAGACTATTTTTTATTTATAGAAAAAAAAATAAAAATCGTCTTTGGAACTATTTCTTAAGTAAAAATTTGGTTAGATTATAACAATTGCCTGGTTTTAAATCATACTTTTGCATTTTGATCTAAGAAAGAGGACTTGGTTTCATTGTCCCAACTGTAAGTTTTCCCCCTCATGTAGTATGAATAATTAATCAGCAAAATGAGGGTGAAATATTTACCTTGCCTAAGCATTTAAAGATCACTCTTTTTCCAGATAAATAGATATATTAAATAAATGTATATAGCATTCTTTTAACACTCACAATGTGTTTTGAAAAACTTCACTTCCCTCATCTTATCTCGATGTGTGTCTGTATGTTCATAACATAAGTGATATTTTATTTGTATTTCAACAAAACTTTTTTGTGAATAGTTTCTTTTCAAAACAAGTGCCACTTATTTTTTCAATGTATCTTATTTATTAGGATTTATTTATTCTTTAAGCCCTTCAGTTTAGAGATGGCTGCAGTATTTAATTATCTTATTTTTTCTGCCAGTCTATAAATTAATTAAGCCTGGAGATTATTGCAATAGAAATGGTATCAAAGTTTATCAAGCTAATTCCATTCTTCACAATTAATCAAAATAAAAACTTGATGCAAAACTTTAAAAACTCTTTTTCTTTCTCTCCAGGGATACGGGAAAAGTTAACAAATGTTTTCTACGATGATTTTCCATGTAAGGAGTAAAATGGATACCCATAAAATGTAAATAAACTGAATTATCCCTTTAACTGGTCTACAAATCCCTTCCACTTTAAGAGCCCGAAAGTAGTGAGTTTTGATTGGTTGATTCATCAGGTTGAGTGTTCAAACGTTTCAACTACTAATTTAATCAACAAATGGGGTATTATTGTATATCTCCATTGGGGATGTACATCAATTTATCGACCATTGTCTTATACCTTTAAATCCATGGTTTTTACCGATGACTTTACCTCCCTGCTCTCTTTCAATCTGTGAACTGGTGTTTTCAGATTAGAAGAATCATTTAGAAAGATTAAATAAGAATTAATTAGAAACTTTATCAATAGAATTGACCAAGAGGTGAATAGTTGGGATGCAAAACATGGACAATTACGTCCTGTAAAACCAAAGCAGCTGGTGATGCCATAACGTCATACCAAAATGACGTCATACAATGCATATGACCAATGATACATTTTACCATTGGTCAATATAAATGTCTACTGGCCTATCATTGGTTATTTGTATTGTAGTCGTCATTTTTATAGGCGTTATAAGGTGCTTCTGTAAAACCTAGTGTTTTGCTCACTTAATTAGACATATAATATACAATACCTTCCTATAAACAGGTATTAGGAACAGGTATCTAGAGGGATAAGACAAGGGCCGATAAATTGATGTACATTCCCAATGATTATACACAATTCTGTAGGTTACAATTTGTGGGTGAAACGTATGGACTCTCAACTTATTGAACCAACCATTCAAAATTCAATAAAAGCCACATAATAAGAAAATATTAATAAAACATTTGTGGCTCAGTGTCTCCTTCCTCCCTGATTAAGAAGCTTTTTTTGACAAAGCCCAAATTGTGTCAAAAATAATCCATGTGACGTAATAAAAATGAGGGATTATCCATCTCTTTTTTAGGGGCTTTCTTTCCCACTTCTCCTCTCACCTCCCTCATTTTATTACGTCACATGGATCTTTTTTGACACAATTTTAACTCAATTTGGGCTTTGTCACTTTTTAAAAACTATTTATCATAATCAAAAAAAAATTGTAAAAAATGAAAAAAAGATTAAAAAATTTTGTGTTCGTTATGAGATTTACAAGATGTTTCTAAATATACAAAACACCAGATCCAATACCTTTCTGGAAGATATTAAAATTACATTTTTCAGGAAGTAAAATATATTTTAACTTTAAAATTGAATATTGTATCAATCACGAAGTGTCCATTACATATTACGACAACAAACTTACAGTTTAATATCATTCACAAACATCAGTTAACAATGGATGTAGAATATACGTGGATATTATGACACGGGAATTTTGGGTTGCTATTTTCCCTATCATTTATGGGTCAGTTCGTTTATCCAGTAGATGGAAAGTGGATTGGGTTAGGGTGGTGAAGGGGTTCATTACTTTTAGCCCGCTAAAAGTAATGAGTACATGATAATCTAGTGTAAGATCCAAGTAATAATAATTAAATCCATTCAGTTTACTTTACTTTTAAAATAACAAACATGACAAAAAAGATCGTAAGTAGTGTAGCTATGGATAAGATTATAAGTTTCTATATTGTCTGAGAAAAGGGTTTAAAATAGCTGGAACTTTTGAGCTTTGCTTTTAAAGTTAACTTGATCTTGGTACGGGCGGCCACCTTTCATTCCTATAAAAAAATAGACTTACAGATCCTTCTAAAGGGAGATACGGAAAGTGTCATATATTACATCATAAAAATACGTCAAAATCCATCTTTTTTTCCTTTCCCACTTCTCCTCTCATCCTTACTTTTTAGAGATCTGAAGTAACAAATGGGAAACAAAGAGGCGGACGTACAAGCACCCTACTGCTTAACAGAATGGAAGTTGCTTAATGTTTATTTATCTTTTATTTCTTATTTCTTGTCTTGGAATCCAGTAATGCCCTCCCCCATATCCCACCCCCTGATCTCACAATTCTAGATAGACTACAAATTTAATTTTATTTGAAATAGCATAGAAAATTTAAGTATACATTTTTAAATTGATAATTCTAAAATCTTGCTACCGCTCATAATTGTTATTAATTATGATAGAGCTAAAGCCTGAGCTGTTTGAATGCTCCTCAAAAACTTTTAGTGATTTTTGTAGATCCCCTTAGATGGAGAATTTAACTTACAACTATTAAAAAAAATTGCCGTTTATAAATCCTTTAGTCTATATGTATGTGTTCATGATCCATTTTTGATTATGTCTGTTGTTTATGGACATATTTTTATTGTGAATTTACAACTTAAAATTAGCAAAAATTTATTGATCATAAAATTTTGTATCACTATAGCATGTGTGTATGTGTGTTTGTGTGTTTGTGTGTGTGTGTGTGTGTGTGTGTGTGCACAGTGCTTCTCCCTGGGGAGAATGTAAAAGAATTATATATTTTCACACTCTGATGATTCACAAACAAATACAAAGACAAAAGGCACCATGAATCCTATTTTTAAACCAGGGGCTCGGCTTCCGCACATTGTTATGACAGCTTGCTAAGACTGAAAAGGCATGGATTTTAAGGGATAAGACATAAAAATAAAATCTTAAACTGTATTGTTTTGGCCAACTATTGGTAATTTAGACTGTTTATTGGCCTATCATTGGTCATTTAGACTGTTTATTGGCCTATCATTGGTCATTTAGACTGTTTATTGGCCTATCATTGGTCATTTGTATTGTATGGCGTCATTTTTCATGAGTTTCATTGATGTGCTCACTCTTAGTGCGGCGGATGTGCCTTAGGATACGGCTGCCAAGCCCTGTTTAAATTTTGAACAAAACTTTAAACAAGAAATACATACACCCAACATTACTTTTGGCTGACATTGCGATTTTTTTAACCAGAAGAAAAGTTGAAATAAATCAGATTTATTGGAAATACAGGCTGTACGTACAAACTTTTAATATTTTTTTTGTTCAAAAACAGAAAATAAAACCATTGCTTAAAGTTTCTATCCTAAAATTGCATAGGCACCTCCCAAATATTATGTATTTAAGGTTTTACTTCCCCCTCCCTCCCACGAAAAAAGACTCTTAAACACATCATGTTTTAATAAGCTGATGAATTCTGACATAATGTAGGTCTTTACCCCCAACAGATAAATTTCAGGGGGGCTAATTAAGCTCCCACCATCTGGGTGAATAATTTGGGAACCGCAATTTCAACCAATCCTCCCCCACCCCCCCCCCCCCCAAAAAAAAAAAAGTTACTTTATTAAGAATATATTTCTCTTTGACAAAATTTAAGAAAATGAATAAAAAGAAAATAAAATGAACTAAAATACTAATCTGTCCAGGACCATTACTCTGATTCGATGATAAATGTCTTAAAACATCATTTTATTTTCCCCCCATCAAGATCAAACTATCATTTTCTTTAACAAACAACTCATACATTAAACAAGGATGACAAACAAGCACAGCTCAACGAACAATTAATAACAAAATACAGAGCTTTAGTCAGAAGTCTAAACTAAAATTAGCTATTGTACTTATCGAATTATTCAGTTTTTTCTACAGGAAGGGAGGATACATTAGGACCCTAGTCCCCAAAGTTTTATAATAACGTTTTCTTATTTGTTGGCTCAATAATTTTTGAGACTTTTATTGAATTAGATCGGTTGGTACAACCACTAATTTTATCCTACAAAAGAGGAAATTTGGGGCATCAGGTCCAGGATTGGATATGTACAATGTACATCAGGTTATCGGCCATTGTCTTTTACCTTCAGATCACTGTATTTCTATCAGATTTTTATTAAAATCCACTTGAATTATCAAGTAAATAATATTTTAACTTCTTAAATGTAAATCAAACTAAAAAAGTGATCTAAAATATTGCTTTAATTAGATTAATGACTAAAAATAACAATTTTTTGTCACATTAGAAAGAAAACAAGTAATGATAAAAAGAGAAAAAAAGTTTTAAATTTTCCTGTAATAGTGTCTGGCGAAGATAAAAAACTTCAGAACAAGAATAACGACATCCATAAAAGAGAAGCACAACATCATTTATAGGGATACCAACGAATAGTAATAATCATAACTACGATTTAACAAGGTTTTAATTTTGATTGTTCAAAACTTCTTAATGCATTCAAAATGGACTTACTTACACTTTGATTAATTTTAAACTTGCAAATCCCAAGGACAATACAATCATTTAAAAGTCAAATAGTCTCTAATTTTCATACTAAACTTCATAAACTAGATTTGCCTCCTCCTGAAAATCTTTACACAAGATTCAAATCAATAGGACAACATTAAAATGCTAAAAAAAACTTTACTATATATACAGATAGACAGACTTACGGACGTAATCGAAATATAGAATAGTTCTACTCCTATAATAAAAATGACTTGTTTTGATAAATGAAATTGTATAAAAATTAGATTACTTATTGTGATTACTCTCATGGGAAAATTTTATGATTCTCTGTTTTTAGTGAGGGTAGTGAATAGATCACGGTGTTGTAGAGAGGCTAATCTATTGTTTTTTTTGTAGGTTTGTGATTTACTTTAGGTTAGGTAATATTGGGCATTGGCACCGCTCGTATAAGTTTGAAGGGTTAGGGCCCACCGTAGGGGTTAGTCCTAAAGAAAAGAACCAATCCGTCAAATGTGATTAACTCGGTTGATATCAGAGATAGATGACTGATTAAAAGGAGTAGATTTAATATAAAAACATAACAATATCCACATAAAAGATAACAGTGCAATGGTCGCTCTGGTACACAGTAATCCATTTAATATCCTAACTAATTTATATGAGCAAAAACGTGGAACATTTTAAAATCTTTAAGACAATCACGAGGCATTTAGATTTTTTTTCATAATAGAATTAGACAATTATATACTTAATTATATAGTGCTATACTGTTATTGGGAATTTGAAAAAATACTGAAAAAAAATTAAGAAAAAAAGATTTTCTATAGAGACAGACAGAACGCAGGATTTTATAATATAAAGTAGTAAGTTTTTTTTTGTTGGTAGTTTAAGATTCCAATAACTACTGAACCAGTTGAGTTCTTTATTTTAGGGAATCTTCAAATAGGTCCCGAGATGGTTTTAGGGTATTCTGTCTTTAGATTTAATACTTGGGATGGTTTTAGGCTAATATCCCAATCTTCGAATACAGAATACAGGGCGCAGCCACTAGTTAAATGAAAAAGGAAGAGAAAATTGAAGACATACAGATAGATAGATATACAATAAAAGAAAGTCAGATAGCCAGAAAAGTAGATAGATATTAAAATATGTAGAAAGAGAGAAACAAAAAGTTGGTCTTGCTTGGAGCACAAATTAATTGTGCCAGCAGTTCTTCTCAAGTTCTTCTGGCCATTTAGACTTTTTTTACATGCATAGAGTTTTATATAAAACTTGGATTTCTTAATCATACAATTTAATGTCTAGTTTTCCTATGATAGATGAAAAATAAATCATGTATAAAACCCATTGTCATAAATTCCAGGGATCTAAACTAATAAAACAATAGCCGATAAATTGATGTACATCTCGAATGATGATTCTTAAAATTATTCGTACTGTAGATTACAATAAGTGGTTGGAACGTTTGGACACTCAATTTAATAATCCGCCAATCCATATCAATATAAGTCCCTAAAGTCCCTAACAAACAAGAAAACGGTCTTGTAAAACAGCCTAACGTTCCCTCCATCCCTGCAAAATTATCATTGCTTTATTATTTTTACTTTGCTATTAAATTTTGATAATTGTTTACATTGAAATATACGAAATTGATTTGAGATTAAGTTATGTCAATTGATCGATCTATCTTTTTTTTACAATAAACTACATATTGACCCTATTAAGGGTAGGGGTTGGGTATTATAATCCAACTAAGTGAATTTTAAGAATTTTAAATGAAGGGGAAATTCTTTCATTGACGATTTCTCTTAGGAGGTTTTAGCTACCATCCTTTAAAACTTTTCTTGGACCGAAAAAAGCTTTCTTGTAAAGTAGCAGTTTATTGAAAAGTTAAAAACCAAAGTTCAATTTTGTTAAAGTAACCATTAAAACATTTTACAGATATTACTGGCTTGATAGTTTGATTAAGTAACAGCTTATACTGCCTAATAAAAAATGACGTCATACAATACTAACAACCAATGATGATAAGCCAGTATACATTTTACCATTGGTCAATTACAATGTTTACTGGCCTATCTTTGGTCATTTGTATTATATATCATATTTTAGGCACTACAATCAGCTTCTTGATTAAGTTATATTCTCAGTACTTACTATCGAACAGGAAAAAAACAACAACTTTGTAATACCAGAAGCTTAGGGGCCATAATTCACAGGACCTGATTTGAATATTGATTAAGTTTTATTATTCCCGCGGATTTTCTCAACATAATTTATTTGATGGCCAAATAGATATAATATACCTAGAAATTCCATCTGACCCAATTTTTTGTCAAACTTAAAAAAGGCTATTTAGCAGAAAAAAACATGGTTTACTTTTTGTTATATTCGAGATCTTTTCAAGAAATAGTGCTATAAATTTTTTTTAAATATGTATATGATATTTAGAAAGTTTATCCTAAGAAATTCAACTATTCATAACTAAATTATTATGTGGTTTTTCATGTGCTTTATGCTGTACGAGGGAAGACATTTTATATGATATAATTTACCCAAGAAAAAGCTTTTTTCTAGGAAATGAGACAGTTTATAGCGGACTCATAATGAGTACGAAATAAAAAAATATTCCCTTACGTACTCAAATCTGTTTGAACCAATGACAGGTCTGAGATGTACCTTTACTATTATCCTATTGGCTGATTTAGACAATATGTCTCTAGATTATCTCTATTGATGGCCATTACGAGACAACATAGAAAAAGTGTATCTCTACTCAGCGGGTAGCTTTTTTTGTATGTAAAGTTTTTTTTCCATTTTTCATTTGGGCCATTGAGATAGTAATAGGTAAGTGGAAGTTAAGTTAGTTTTTCTTATCAGTTATACAAAAACTTTATTTGTACCTTTATGTAATAACGTTTAATATCATTGTTTTAGTTTAATCTCATGCCACTAATAATTGATATTTTATTACTTGGATCTTACACCAGATTTTCATTTTCTCTAATTAAGTGAAACCTGCTGCGGGCTAAAAATAACGAAATTATCCACCCCTTTACCCCATACCCTCTCCTCCTGCTTAATGAACGAACTTACCAATAAATGAGTTTCAAGTTAGTAAGATAAATTAACGACAATTTTCCACTTTCATAATATCCTTGCATATTAATATATCCATTCCTCTTAAATGCATATGCACTATTTCTGTGGTAAATTTTCTTTGCCATAGTTTGGTTTTACATGAGGATTAAATTAGCACATTCAAATAAGCTATAAGAAGAGATAAAACTCTTGACACTATTAGCAAGAAAATTAAGATTTTCATCTACACCAGTAATATCTCTGAAATACTAAGTAATATTATACAAATAAAATTCGATTGAGAGGGGGGAGTGAGATTAAGTGACATTACCTCTCAAAATCTTACTTTCCTGAAATTATATGGAATTTTTAAATTTTTCCAAACCCAACACACGTCTATCTAGCATTATTTTTATAATTAATATGTATTTTATGCGTTTTAGAACCATTATAAAAATAAAAATTTTGTTTAAATAATTTGTGTATGCTTTTATATAATTCAGTAATAGTTATTTCTCGCATCGTATTATAAACGGCTTTCCGCGGATATAGAATATACAATCATGAGATTAAAACCGGTTTTTTAGCCGGTGCCTTCGATGCTGTGAGTATTGGTGCAAAAATATGACGTAACAAAAAAATTAGCCAATGAGAGGCCACTATAAATTTTACCATTGGTCAATAACGGCCTCTCATTGGCTAATTTTTTTTGTTACGTCATATTTTTTGCACCAATACTCACAGCATCGGTGCCTTCGGCACCTCGGGGCTAAAAAAAATGGTTTTAATCTTATGATTGTACATTTTTATATTCGTAGAAAGCTGGTTATAATTCGATGCTAGACATAGTTTTTTTCGTATTGGTGACAACCGGTTCCTATCCACCGGATTCGAATGAATACGAGAAATTACCTTACCTAGTAAGAGCGGGATTCTCCTCCGATGTTAAGTCAACATTTAGAGAATCCAGAGCATCAACCGCTTGAAATGGGATGCAATACTGTAACACGAAAGGATATCAGATTAAGTAACATACAACAGACAACCAACCCTTTGATTGCACGACATTTGTCCGAGAAGTCCTAAATGTGCATGGTAATGAGTTACGCCAATTTATGGGCCAAAGCATGCCCCCTACTCTAGTTCGCACACCTAACTAATAGTTATTCTACTATAAAATTTATTAGAATGATTTTGTATCCAAGTTTGTTAGTATTCCAACTATGTGTGTACAACCATTACCGACGTACTAAATTATAGAAAAGCTTCACTTTAGTTATTTTACTACCAAACATGAAAAAAAAATTATTTTATATCTGTTAAGATATTTTTGTATCCAAGTTTGTAGTTAACTACTTCAGGGAACTAAAGGGATAAGACAATGGCCGATAAATTGATGTACATCCCAAATGATAATAATCAAAATTACATTTTCTGTAGATTAAGGTTAGTGGTTGAAACGTTTGAACACTCAACTTATGAATCAACCAATCAAAATTCACTAAGGTCCCCAAAGTTGTTAAGCAAGCGAAGAAGAAAACGTTATTATAAAACTTTGAGGACTAGTGTAATAAACAGCCCATTGTCCCCTCTCCCTCTCTGAGTTGCCTACTTAGTATTCCAACAATGTGAGCACAATTGTTATCACTAAACTTGGGATAAATAGAAAACAAGATGAATTGGCTGGCAGATTTCAGGGATCTAAAGGGATGAGACAATATCAGATAAGTTGATGGTTCATAAATTACCCCTTTTTAAAATTAAACCAGTGGTTGAAACGTTTGGACACTCAACTTAATAAAGAACCATCGTATATTGTCCAACAAAAAAATGATGTCTTACAATACAAATGACCAATGATAGGCCAGTTTATAATTTACCATTGGTCAATTACAATGTATACTGGCCTATCATTGGTCATTTGTATTGTATGACGCCATTTTTTATTCGACACTATACGCTGTTTCCCAAATGAACTTACCAATCAAAATTCAATAGAAGTTCCAAAAGTTGTTAAGACAACGAATAAGAAAACTTTATGATAAAACTTTGGGGACTTAAGTAATAAGTGTCCTCTCCTTCCCTGGGGAGAATTACTCACACACACTCACACACAACTCACACACACACACAGACACACACACACACATTTAGCCATAAATAAGTTTGTATCTATTAGATAACACAAAATTAAATGAATGAGATACAATAAATTGAAACATTTTCTTTCTATTTTTTGTGTTCTGCCCTTTTTTACAAATAAACAAGGTTAATTCTGTCATTAATTACTGCACCAAAAAAGTTAATTTTTGCTGGTATGTAAAAGTAACAGAATGGTCGTTTGGCTGTCTATGCGTTGAAAAGGATCTCGCTAACCGCTTCACCTATATGGTTCTCCTTTGCAGTGAAGCTTCTGATAGGCCAGGGGAGGGTTTATAACTATTTTGGGGTAGGACACATCTAACCCCCAGATTTTTTATATACCTTTTTAGTTCTTTTTAAAACTAGAATTGAAAGTGGAGGTTAATTTACCTTTACCCAATCCCTCAGGTTTGTTTGTCTGAAGCTTAATATCTAAATAACTACTGAATGATTGGATTGTCTTTTTAAGTTATACTTTACATAGGTCCTTGTGATGGCTGTATGGTATTTTATTCGCAGATTTAAGTTCTGGGATGGTTTTAAGATATTTTTTGGCTCCTCTTTGCCCCTTCTAATAAAATGCTCCCAGATACTAGGGGCCTGTCGTTAGTTTCTTTTGAAAGTATATAAAGTATTTTAACTTAAAACAGACCAAAATATAAGAAAACCAGCACACAAAGATCATCAACTTCTTCCTCTTGCTCAGGGATGGGATAATGGAGATAAAGAATTGTAAACCCATTCTGGAAAACAAAATTACCACTTATGTAGATTTAAATTATTAGGGGAAACGTTTAAAATTATTTAAAAGTTAAAATTAAAAGTACTACCGAATAAAGATTAAATCTTACCTCCTAAGTTTCAGGGCTACTATCGGTAGAACCTGTCCATAAACTTTGGGAGGAATGGTAAATTTTCGTCAATTTAGCTTGCTAATATGGAACTAATTTATTGGTCAGTTTGTTGATACAATAGGAAGGAAGGGTATGGGGGTAAAGGGAGTGGATGGAGCTATCGTTATTTAAACCAAAAGCAAGCATCACTTTAAAAGAGCTGGTGCAACATCATATAATATATCAACGATATAATATACCAATTTTGGGAGGCAATGTATTTTTCAGTCCACTGACCCCTCCTTACCTGCCTGCCCTTTCTTCCAGTCTAAAATTAATTTCTTTTGTAATGAAGTAAATAAGCTTTGCCGTTAGTTTTTCCCATTATCTCAGATTGTAGAAAAGTTTTGTTTGTAAAAATTGATGTTTCCCCTGGGAGATGAGTATTTATTTCTCACAGTTTTTCAAACAAAAGGTTTACATTAGAAAATCTTTTCCAGTATCGCTTCACTTCATATCTTTGATGCTTAGGTTTATAATATTTGAAATGTAGCTGCAACGGCTATCAAATAAAGTAAGATTTAACGATATTTTAATACCGTGTAAATATAAACAAAATTAAAATAATAGATGTTGCCCTAAAATCATTTTTGACCATTTCTAGCCCAATGGTTTTTGTACAAGATTTAATTTAGTTATCCTGAGATATTTCTTTCAACATAAATGGTGTAAAGCTTTGTATTATTCAGCACAAAATCATTCCTAACCTGAAAAACTTTTCTACATTTGTGTCCCTACGTCAGTACACAAAGGAAACGTTAATTTGGAAAGGTTAGACTCATCCTACAAATATCAGACTATGCTTGAGGATTCCTGCAGTAATTATGAATGTTAGGAAAAGCGTAGCAACTCTGTTATCAGTATATCCAAATAGTACGTTTCATTCTATACCTTTTCTCATGAAATTTTCAATAAGTCCATTATTAAACGAAAAATTAGTTTTTCTGTACAAAGTCTTAACGATATTTTACAATGTTTTTCCGTTAATTTAATTTATGAAAATTAAATACTTTTAACTTTATATAAAGAATTGACCTCTACCCATGGGATTCAATGTACAAAATTGCAGGGATCTAAAGGGATAAGACAATGGCCGATAAATTGATGTGTATCTCCAATATATATACAAAAGTACCCCTTATATAGAATACAATTAGTGGTTGAAACGTTTGGACACTAGGCTTAATGAACCAGCCAATTAAAATTCAAGAGAAGTCCCCAAAGTTACTTATTATTAGATTTTGGGACTAGTGTAATAAACAGTCCATTGTCCCCTTCCTTCCTGACAAAATTGTCTTTTATTCGTTCATTTATCTAAACCATTTCAATTTAGTTTTTATCCGTTGATTTAATTTTGTTTGTTTAGCTGAAACCTAACAAGGATATACATTCTGGAAGGTAGTGAACCTCTTGAAAATTGGACAATAATTCAGAGACTCAGTATAAATGAGCTTACTAAAAAGTAATTTATAGAGGAATGCTCATCTGAAATCAACAGAAGTAGTGTAGCCTCGTTTCGCTTATTAAATTAAAGTTGACAGTAGTCGAAACAAGTAAGTTGAACGGTATGATTTTTACTATTTAGAGGAATCTTTGCATAAAAATATCTAAGATAAAGTCTTCAAGATAAGAATAGTTTACAATTTTTCTTCACAAACTTCAAAGTATAATCTAATTTAATTTACTAATGAAGAATGTGACAGTGGTAAATCCAGTAAATCATAGGGGCTGCAACATAATCGTAAATCTTTTTTTAGTTAGATTTATTGCAAGCACTTCCACCCACCTTCCACATCCAACCCCTACCAGAGTTCCTCCGACCATCTACCCCCCCCCCCACCATTCTCCTCCGATAAACCAATGCCTTCTCCCAGAGCGTTACATCGGAGACATTGTATCGTTGAGTTTAAGGAAATAAAAAGTAATACTTTTGCATAGAAAATAAAATTATAAAGTTTTTCATGTATTGCTTCGATTAATATCAGGTGAATTACAACCGGTTTCCAGCCATGCTGAAAAACTATATCTAGCATTGTATTATATCCAATTTTCTACGAATATAAAAATGTACTATCATCAAATAAAAACCAGCTTTTCTTTGAGAAAATGTTATTCAGTATATTTACCAATCTATATCATCCTGTATTCTATGTTGATATTAGAAATATGGTATTCAGTATATTTACCAATCTATATCATTCTGTATTCTATGTTGATATTAGAAATATGGTAATTAGTATGTTTACCAATATATATCATCCTGTATTCTATGTTGATATTAGAAATATTATATTTCGTATGTTTACCAATCTATTTCATCCTGCATTCTATGTTGATATGGGAGAAATATGGTATTTAGTATGTTTACCAATCTATATCATCCTGTATTCTATGTTGATATTAGAAATATTATATTTCGTATGTTTACCAATCTATTTCATCCTGCATTCTATGTTGATATGGGAGAAATATGGTATTTAGTATGTTTACCAATCTATATCATCCTGTATTCTATGTTGTTATGGAGGAAATATGGTCTTTAAGTATGTGTGCTTTAACCCAATTACTAGCGGATGGCAGTCAATGGATTCTATACAATAGTGCAATCTTTTATTTTATTACTTCAACAAGCTTCTAATCATAAAAATTAAGATTGTTCTCTTTTTATGGTAAAAAGACTTAAGTTTTAACATCTGATTAAAATTAAAGATTTCTATTTTGTGTCTCACTGTTTTTAAAAAAGAATTTGGTATTATTTTTAATTTAAATTTCAAAAATTTCCTTATTTTGCTTAAATTAAAACCAAAATTTAGATTCCCTGCTGGATCCAGCAGTGTTTAGCTGGAAGGTCTGGTAATATCCGGCACAAAACTCCTGGATTTTGATTTATCATTTGCCAAGGGATGCTACGCTCTGTGTATATTTGTTACAATGTTGGTAAGGGATACGATAATAGAAGAAAAATTTTCTTATTTTAATTATTATAGTTTGAGTTAAAGTCTTCATTTATTAGAATAAAAAAAATCATGTCTACCTTGTTAAATTCAAGTTATTTAAAAAGAAACTAGGGTTTTAATTTCATTTGAAAATTATTTATCATTAAATGTTTTAAAAAACAATTTAGGCCCATATCAGACTTTAGGATATTTTTACTGAATATTTTCTTTTTAGGCCTAATGTAAAAATTAAATTACATTAACAAACAAAATGAGAAATAAAGATTTTTTAACAATAAAAAAACTTTTTTTGTGCAAGATTGGACCAAAAAGAAAAATTTAAATACACAGCATACCATGGATATAAAGGGATAAAACAATGGGATAAAAATTTATTTACATCCTCAATGATTAAACACAAAATTACCCTTTCTATATATTACAATTAGTGGTTGAAATGTTTGGATATCAAACTTAATAAACCAACAAATCAAAACGTCCCCAAGGTTTTTAAGCAGACGATTAAGTAACTGTCACTATAAAAACTTTGGGGTCTAGGGGTCTAAAAAACAACACATTGTCCCCTACCACCCTGATGTTTACTTCCCATTAATTCTTACTCTGTATGGTTCCCCATTTGTCTTTTCTTTCTTTCAGTCACGGCTTCAAGGAATAAAGGTTTAGGTAATTTGATCAGGAACAGTGCGGGAGTTTAGTGTAGGGAGGTGGGGTGACTGGGGGTGCCTCCCATCAAGGTTTACATTCCTTTAAGAAATTTCTTTGCACGTCTGGGATTTTAATATTTTGTAGAGTTAGTTAATTAAAAGCTATAACTCAACAGCCGCTCTTGCAACCAAAATATTCTTTTAGAATTCAACCTTAATAATTCAAGTGTTAGAAATTATAAATTTTGGATTGAAAAAGTATTGTAAAATAGTATAGAATCAAATCAAAGTTTAATCAAAAGTTCAAAACTTTGGTTTAGCAGTTCAAAAGAACTTTAAGAATTAACATATGGCCATACTATAGTTAAAGAAAGCCTAAAAACATTTAATCACAAAAATTGCAATTTCCCTTGTTCTACTTTATTTTTCTCAATTTTTATTTTTCCATTGATGCCAGGAAATGTAGTATATCATATAAATTTGTGTCCTTCTCTATTGAAATTATTATTCCTTTATTCAAATGTTTCAACTACATTATTCTCATTATCCAAGGATGTCATATTTTATAAATTTATTTAAATCTCCAGTTTTTTTTGTAGCGAAGCTACTCTATAATTAGATTGTGTAGTCCGTCCATCTGTCTATCATGCTTTAAAATTATTTTTTAAAGGTTTGTGATTTTTCTTGAGTTTTTGCATATTCTCTCTCTTTCTTTCTCTCTCTCTCTCTCTCTCTCTCTCTCTCTCTCTCTCTCTCTCTCTCTCTCTCTCTCTCTCTCTCTCTCTCTCTCTCTCTCTCTTCTCTCTCTCTCTCTCTCTCTCTCTCTCTCTCTCTCTCTCTCTCTCTCTCTCTCTCTCTCTCTCTTTCCATTTTGGTGGGAACTGAACATATGCTCTATAACTCACATTATCCGTTAGTCCATTCCATGATTTTTGTGCTTTGCTGTTTTTGGGGTTGTCAACCTTTGTGATACATTTCAGAATATATTTTATTACACAAATATCTATATTTGTAAATAACGAAAAATTTACTTAAATAATAATCTAGTCTATCTAGTCTAGCAGCATTAAACCATTTGTGGTATTTTAAGTACTAAAGACATTAAAATTAGAGTGAGGGGCAATAGGTTATTTATTAAACTAGTCCCCAAAGTTTTATAATAACGTTTTCTTATTTGTTGGCTTAATGACTTTGGGGACGTCAGTGCATTTTGATTGGTTCGTTTATCAAATTGAGTTTCCAAACGTTTCCACCACTAACTTTAATCTACAGAAGGGGTAATTTTGTGTATCATCAATGGGTCTGTAGATCAATTTATCTTACATTGTCTTATCTTGTTTACTTAAATAAAATCAAAAGCAGTTAGATATTGATTGTCATCGAGTACCAGAAAAAATGGTTATTTTGAATTAATGTTTCTAAAATATTGAACGGTACTAAAAAGAAAAAAAACGTTATACTGCGTGGACGGACGTTCAGACGTTTAGACATTCTTTAGAGAGAGAGAGAGGACAATGTGCTATTTAAAAAACTAGTCCCCAAAGTTTTATGATAACGTTTTCTTATTCGTTTGGGACTTTTCTTAAAATTTGATTGGTTGGTTCATCAAGTTGAGTGTTCAAACGTTTCAACTTCTAATTGTAATCTACAGAAGGGGTAATTTTGTATATCATCATTTGGGATGTACATCAATTCTTCGGCCATTGTCTTATCCCTTTAGATCCCTTATTTCTTTATAGTAGAAAGCTCGGTTTAAAGAATATATATTAGGTAAGCAAAAGTAATAACGAAACAGCAGTAATATTTGAACTATATAATATTGAATGCGAAAAAAAATTGCAAAAGCCCGCGCTGCCAATTATGCGTACAACATAATTTTTGCACAGCAGTAGAAAAAGGTTTGAAAATGGTGTATAATCATGTGGGTCATATCCCAGAGTTATCTGTAATTTGAAAATGATAAATTTGCCAGTTTTTCTGCGGGCAAAATTCACCCCCACCTTCCATCTTTAACCCGACCCCTTCCCTCCCCCCTCTTTATCATGCCTTTTTCCCCAAGCCCTTTACGTGAACTTTTCATTCTCTAATCTATAGAGACAAAGACGTATCATTTTAACACTCACAAATTTTAGAAAGATAAAAAATAACAATAAAAATTATGCATAAGTATTTCAATGAAAGGACAACTATTATCATTATTCTTTTTTTTCGCAGGTACTGTCAATAAAATATAATTTTGCCTAACTTTAAAAATCCGTCAACAAACAAATTAGTTTTATAAAGTTACTCGAACATATGTTATGATATGGTAGGTCAAAATTTTACATTTTAACGCGAATAAACTTTATCCTATTATGTAAAGTAGTAAGCGTTTTTTGTCTGTATCGAAGGATCATGCTAACCGCTGAACCAATATGGTTCTCCCTTACAGTGAGGCTTGTGATTTTAGGCAATTTATTTTGATGAATAAGTATGGGTATGGTTTTAGGCTATTTTCTTCCCTATCATATCCCTTCGAATATAGACCCCCTAGATGAAAGGGGCACAGCCGCTGGTAAAAAATACAGAAATATTTTTGGGGTACCAATTTCTTACCTAATGCAAAATATGATTACCCCTCGCCCAGTTGTAACTGAGCAGAGATCAATTGGCAAATTGGCAGAAGATTTGATTTTGCAAACTAATATCATGTTCAACCTAAACTAGGCTGCCTCGGCCCATTAACTTTTATACCCGCCCCATTTAAATGTATAATCAAAGGGCCTAAATCAAGTATGTGTTTAATTCATTTGGTTAGCTAAGTGGTTTTAATTTTTCTTTCTTATATAATTCTTCATACGATCTTCATCAATAAATCAGTTTTCATCTGCATTTATCTGAATATTTGGTTTAAAGTTCTGTAGTCTTTTTTAAAATTATGCTAAGCTGTATTCCACAGTCGTTCGTCATCTTGTTCTAATTAGCTGTTGATCTGCAGCTGTCGAAATGCCAGAATCTTCTACCGCCGAATGACAACTGATATCCTGAAAGAGAAGATTGGAAAGATTTTGTAATTTTGAATGAGGGGACATTGAGCAGTTTATTACCCCCAAAGTTTTGTAATAACTTATTTCTTAATCGTTGTCTTAACAACTTTGGTGACTTTTATTGAATCCTAATTGGTTGGTTGAGTTTCTAAAAGTTTCAGCTACTAATTTTAATCTACAGAAGGGGTAATTTTGTGTATCATCATTTGGTATGTACATCAATTTATCGGCGATTGTCTTACTCCTTTAAATCCCTGTATAATTTTAGCATATGGCAAAGTTCAGCTGCACCAGTTTTAAAAGTTACCAGCAGCCGCCACGCTATGTTGAAGCCGCAGCCGGAACACAAACAAGCCACAAAAAATACACAGCCGTCGACTCTCGCTATTTCTTAAAAAAAAAAAAATAATTGCCCCTGACACAATATAAATAAATATTTTACATATTATCTAAATGTTGCAAAAATATAAATTATATTAAATGCAGAATAGATTTGGATGTATGTATATACTGTGTAGTGTCAGGAAGGGAGGGGCAATAAGCTGTTTATTAGGCTAGTCCCCAAAGTTTTACAACAACATTTACTTATAAATTTGGGGGCTTAATTTGATTGGTTGGTTTATTAAATTAAGTGTCCATACGTTTCAACCATTAATTGTATTCTATAGAAAGAATAATTTTGTGTATCATCATCATTGGGTATGTACATCAATTTATCAGTCATTGTCTTATCCCTTTAGATCCCTGAGTAAATATAGTGTATATTTCTAAATACAAACACAAGGATTTTGTTCTGAAAAGATTTATAGGAGAACTTGCCATTGTTTTTGCTAATCCTATTTCAGAACAAGGGATATTAAATAAGAAGATTCTCTACAATTCTCCCGCTAGGACGATTACTTCCAATTTGTCGAATTATAAAAGGAATAAGGCACTATGTTCCACGGGTGACAAAAAATCGTTTTTTACATTTTGGAAAATACACTTTTAAACAATTGTTTAGTAATATACACAAGTTTTTGGAAATAAAGCCGAAAGAATTAGCTCTTTACTATGAAAAATAAGAATTTTATGTGTAATTATACCAGAGGTATGGAATTAAGTTCCTTTTCATCATTGTAAACAACTATTTTTAAGGTCAACTAAACTACATTTCAAATCATAGTGGACCCTTTATTTTTAAAGCTATTTTTAAGTATTATATATTTTTGGAATCAGTATGTAATAATTTATACGTTTAGCCTTTAAAAGAAGTCAAATCTCCATTTTTTGTTGTAATTGTAGATGGTTTTCTTAGCATACCCGATTTCTGTAAAATAGACAATTTTCTTCTGATGAAAATTTTACGTTTGGTTCCAGATCTTTTAAGACCAAAAAAGTCCAAGCAAATCCTCTTACATGGTGATATTAGATGTATGTATAATATCAGAGAACTTTACCCTGTGTATGCGAAGGTATGCGAAGTTTGTTTTTTTAAGCCCTAAAGATACTGGGTCTATCAAAAAATAACAATTTTTTAAGATATAAAAGTTATTTATTTTTCTATTTATTTCAAACATATGTTCATTTAAACTAAAAGTTAAGAAAAGTTTTAAATAAAGATTATCCCTAAATGTCTAAGCTATTATCTGAACCATTTCACCTTTTTATTGGGGGGGGGGGGGGGGGGGAATGCCCCACTTATATCCACATCTGAACTTATTAAAGCTATAAGTTTTTTTTTAAAATTATGTGGTTTCCTAGTTCAAATATATATTCTTATTTAATTTGTTACCATTATTTACTCACATCACCCTTTTATTAAGCAACCTTTTACCAAAGGTGCTTTCATACTTTCATAAAAAAAGACAAGTAGAATTTCTATTGTTTAAGATAGAAAATGCTTCCTTTCAAGTAAATTGAAAATAAAATGAAAGTCTTACATATCAAAGATTTATAGGGATTAGACAATGGCCGAGAAATTAATGTACATTCTCAATGCTAATACGCAAAATTGCCCCTTCTATAAATTACAATTAGTGAAACGTTTGGACACTCAACTAATAAAACAACCAATCAAAATTCAACAAAAGTCCCACAAATTGTTATGACTACAAATAAGAAAACGCTATTTGGTGAATTTGGGGACTATTATAATAAACAGCCCATTGTCCCCTCCCTCCCTACATATACACACAGAAAATAAATAAGAAATCTGTATGTAAACTTTAGATTAGAAATCTCAAAATATAAATTTCGGCGGCGGCGGTCGGCGGGAAAACGGCGGCAAATTTTCATATAATTTCAGTAGGTCATACATACTTGTAAGAAAAGCCTAAGTTTAAAATTTGAAGTCTATAGGTCAAAAATTGCGGTTTCAGAAGGTGTTTAAAGATTTCTGATAGATCAGAACTTGCAGGATCATTCCTGGACCCTGAAATTGACCTAAACACTTAAATTTCATATTGGTATGTACTAGTATAGGATATTGTAGTATTTGTTAACTTAAAATGCTTAGTTTAAGGCAAACAAAATATTTTTGCCCTTTACCTGTATGACCCTGCCAGGTTTGCTGGCAGGGTCATACAGGTAGGATGGAGATATTTAAAATTTCGCCATTATATTGAAAGATATATGGATACTTATTGCTATTTAAATAAAATTTCATCAAAATTTTAAGATATACAGTCTCTATGATTTTTTGTCATTTTTTGGATTTTCTGGAACACAGTGTAAGGGCACTAAATAAAACAGAATCTAAATTTTTTTACAGCTTTTTATTTTATCCATTTAATATTTATTACCCTAAAAGATATTTTCTTAGTCCTACTTTATACCACTACTATCAGACTAGAGGCCTCTAGGGGCACTTTAGGTGAGGGGGGGGGGGGGAGTTGACCACCTCACCTATTTTCACTTTTAGTTTTAAAAGAAAAATAAAAAAAATCTTTGGTATCAAATCTATTTTAATTAGGGGTGGGGTGGGTCATTTTTTCTAGAGGCGATTTCTCTTGAAAGGGTGGTGGTATCCTCCCTCCAGGATCTATGAGAAGCTATATTGTAAAGGAGAACGGTATCGGTTCAGCGGTTAGCGAGATCCTTCGGGACACACAGCAAGATAGACATCCGATTACTTTTATAACACTATACTGTACTTGATTTAAAATTGAAATATTTTTACTTTCATTTTATTAGCTGTAAAAATGGACAAAATTGTCTTTTTTTATTGTTTAGGGCGCAATTTTTTTGAGGTGCATTTTTAGTGAAATGCAAGAAAACTGGTATAAATAAAGATTGTTGCTGCATCCTATGTGCAATTTTTATAGGCTAAGATATACATATGCTCTTAATATTCTCTCAAGTATGGCTTCGAAACCGATTAAAATCCGCTGGATTAGAAACGGTTCTCAGCCACTGAAAAATCATGTATAACAATGTATTACAGACAATTTTCCAAGAATTAAAACAAAACTGGCTTTAATCTCATAATTTTTCATTTTAATATCCGCGTAAAGCTGTCTATGATACGATGCTATAAATAATAGCTATTATTAACTTACTGATCTAAATTTTTATATATCAATTTAGAACTTAAAGTTTAATAAAAAAGTATTGGCAATTCATAAAAAGAAATAAGATCTTTGATTCATTTTTTTTGTAATTTTACAGAATCTGATTATTATTGATAACTTTTTAATTATCAAATGGATAGAACGATTATATCATGTATCATTTTTTAATTAGCCGATTATTTCAGTAGAGTAGCTTCAAAGCTAAGGAATATTGTAAAATAAAAAGTGTTTTTTGTTACGATAACATGAACAACAAAATGCACGAAAGCATAGCTTACTGATTGAAAAACATATGTATATTGCTACTGTTAATGGCTGATTCTTCCTCAAAGCCGTTTTAGCCGGCTGTGAAATCGTGCGAAGATTGTTGGGGCTGAGAGACTGCTGGTAGCTTAGACTGATTAATGCTTAGGGTGGCTAAGCCTAATGTGATTTTGGCTGGCTGAATGCGGCTTATTATGCCGAGACCTGGTTGAAATTTAATTACAAATTTAAATGGACGTAGAGACATTTTTCAAATACACTTATTTAAAGAATCTTTGCTACAAACAATTCCTTAATTTTAAAATAATTGATAATTTTATAAAGATCAGACCTAAACGTCCTTCTCATACTGGCGTCCTTATGCTGTGACGCACATGATATAAAAAAAGAATGGCTTCGCTTTAAAAACTACTCAACAAACAAGATCTACATAATATTAATATCCCGCCACAAACTTTTTTGCCCTCAAATTTTAAAATTTTTCATCACCCTGGAACAAAAAATCCTTTTTTGTAGTTGGGTAAAGCTTAAGAAACGGTCACACTGTCAAAAAATTGGCTGCGGTTGATGTGACGGCATAATAGCGGATAATTATGACATATTTCACTAAATATTTTCAACTCTGGGAGTTTATCTGTATAATTAATACTAAACTTGTTTAACCAACTTTGTATATTATATTTTTTTTATTTTATTATTTCTCATGATTAGGATAATATGCATAAAATATCATGTTATTTTATATGTTTTCATTAATTTTTACTGAATTTTAGCTTCACCAAACACCGTTCTCAATGGAAGAAGTTCTCTTATCAATCTGATAAATATGATTATTAATTGACTTTTTATTGAAATTGACCATGGCTCAAAGACAGGTTTTTTTTTAAATCACAGCTAATTTGCATGATATTAACGTCAACATTATGACCAACGCCAAGCAAAACTATTATCACCCTAAAACTGTGTCTAAAAAAACATTTAAAGTGGTAGATATCTTAATGGAAATACGTCTTCAATCATTATTTCAATTATATATAATTTTAAAAATAAAATATGTAATATGTTCTTTTACATTTACCCTCTTAGCATTACCCTGAAGCATGTGGATAGGTTTGACCTATTTTTACTAATGTACATAAATTGTTCAAAAAACTAAACCTTAAACATTTACTTATTTAAATTTTAAAAAGAAATTTGAAAAAAAATCCGATAAACATCAGTTGACTCCCCGGGGAGGGAGGGGACATTGGGCTGTTTATTAAACTAGTTCCCAGTAATGGTGCTTTCTTATTCGTTGGCAAACCAACTTAGGGAACTTTTATTGAATTTTGATTGGTTGGTTCATTAATTTGAGAAACCAAACGTTTCAACTACTAATTATAATCAACAAAAGGGATAATTTTGTGTATCATCATTTAGGATGTGCATCAACTTATCAGCCATTGTCTTATCCTTTTATATCCCTGGTTGACATCATATATACTTTTGCTTGCTGATAGGGAATCTTATGTAAATTTTTGTATATTTAAATAAGAAGTATGTCATTGTCCACCTCTCCTCTTGGTGTCCTGTTGTATTGGTCTGGGTTTATTCATCCTGCCAATTCCAGATCAATCTACAAATTGTCCTTTCCAGAACAGCTCCAGGGACCAGGGATATAAAGAGATAAGACAATGACCGATTAATTGATATACATCCCCAATGAAGATACACAAAATTACGCTCAACTTAATGAACTAACAAATTAAATTCAATTATAGTCCCCAAAGTTGACAAGCCAACGGATAAGAAAACATCATGTTAAAACTTTGGGGTCTGGTGTAATAAACAGGCCAATGTCCCCACTTTCCCTGTCCAGAGGCAGTCAACAATTATTAAATTTTTTTGTGGTGTTTTAGAATATTCAAACTATTGAAAATTTAGATACTTTTTGGTACATTAAATTTCATAATACATAAACTAAGAAGGGGCGAATAGAACATCTAGTGAAACCCCCTAGAGGCTTCTAGTGGGGAGGGAGGGGAAGGAGGGTTTTTAATTGATAAAGAAAAAAGTACAAAATTTTTTGTTGAGTGTTGATCGTATTTTTTTTTTGGGGGGGGGGGTGGAAAGAAGGAATTTGTTGGTTTGGGGGTTCGATCATCCTCCATTTATCTTGGGGGGAGGGGGGGGGGAGAGTAACCCCTCCCCAAAATAGAACAAGTAAATAATAACCAAGTTTCCAATAACCTATGAGAGGCTACACACACAGATCCTTTTACTTTAATACATGGATTACTAGGTTATAATATCTCTATTTTACCTCTATAGCGGACGGACATGGAAAGAAAAATGACTTGCTGTCACTCACACCAATTTTCAATATTCAAACCCAAGTATCCGCCAGAATTTGTAGTAGCCCAAGCTAGCTACTCTATAACCATGGTCCGTGCGAACGTCCACCCAAAGAAGCTTTTTATAGTGCACAAAAAAATGACGTCATATTGGCCTACCGTTGGTGAATTGAAAGGTATACTGGTCTGCCAATAGTAATTTAGTCTGTGTATTGATCTATTACTAGTAATTTGTGTTGTACGACTTCATTTTTTAAAGGCACTATAAAGAGCTGCCCATCAATACTTTTCAGGAAAGGAATCTACAAGTAATGCCTTAACATAGTCAAAAATAAAACAAGAAAAAAACCTTTTATTCCCTTTTCTATATTATTTCCATTAAAGGCAAATAAGTTCCCCAAATGCGTAGAAGTTAAGCTTATTAAAGTATTTCTAACGTTATAATTGAAATATTGTAGTATTTTTGTGTGTTTTAAATGATTTAATCTAGAAATCAGAGTTTGCATGTTATTGCTTGACTCTTTTGGACAATATTTCCTTTGTTTACTGTATTTGTTCCTAGTAGTATTTTTCCAGAGGTGTACCATCACAACAACAAAAAATGAGAAAATTATTGAGAATATTCCCTGAAAAGTATATACAATAGGTCGAGCCGTTTATGACAAGACGAAAATTTTCGTTTATTTAATTCCTAACATTGACATCATTTATTAGTCAGTTTGTTTATCTTGTACGAGGGGATGGGATGAGGTAAAGGGGGTGGATAGTGTGAATCGTTATTTTAGCCAGCCACAAATTAAACTTTATTTGAGTATATGACAAGCTGGTGTAAGTTATAATAAATCTATTACATCAATGTCTGAGATGTACAGAAGAACATTTGGATTATAACACAGTAGCTTTGCACATTTACTTTGCAGTCAAAAAATGAAATAAATTTAATCAATGATATTGAAGTTTAAAATCTTAAGAAATTGAAACAATTTAACAGCTATAAACCCAATATTCAAATTATACACTAACTTCCATAGATAAAATATTCATATTAACTTTAAACTTATTTATTTAACAGCGAAAATTTTCGATATTTCATGTCGGCCAGTACTTTCGTCCTTAATTAATTGATAATTTGGGCATGCTAAAATCGTCCGATCTATTTCAAACTCTGTATAATGATTCTTATAACATTAAAGTTATACAATAGAAAAGGAAGGAATTTAAAAAAGTATGTCCCCACCCAGTGGACCCTGTGCCGACTTTCAATTGTTTCTTTGAATATTAGTCAATAACGTCGGAAACACTTTATATAAAGTCGCAACAAAAGAGCTAAAATCAATTTTCTAGCAGACGAAAAAAGTCCCCAATACTGGAACCAGGTAGTTAGCGTAGCAACTCTACATCCATTAACAATAAGTCTGTACATTAACATTATTTTACAATATATATCGTACGATAAAATATAATATATCAAAAATATTCTTTTTTGTCTAAATTTAATTGTCTATGGAAAAGTCCCCATGATGTCTAAATTTGTGGCATATTTTAAAACCAATCTGTGGAATTAATTCTTCTTTTTTCATTTTATCGATGCATTTAACCATTTATACAAAAATGGACAATGTTTTTAACAGAGAGAGAGAGGGGGGACAATGGGCTGTTTATTACATTAGTCCCCAAAGATTTATAATTACGTTTTCCTACTCGTTACCTTAACAAATTTGGGGACCTTTATTGAATTTTGTTTGGTTAATGTCCAAACGTTTTTTTTCTTAAGTTGAGTGTCCAAACGTTTCAACCAATAATTGTAACCTACAGAAGGGGTATTTTTGTGCATCATTAATGTAGATATACATCAATTTATTGGCCATTGTCTTATCCCTTTAGATCCCTGATGACAACATCTATAAGAAATATTTAAAGTATGAAATCGTCTTAAGAGTTAATTATAGAAACAACTGGGAATTAAATTAAACACTTTTTTTTCAATTTATCTTAATAGCCTCTATATCTCTTTCTTTTTCTCTATACATGAAATGTCGGATAAAAATAGATATTGACAAGTTGAAAAAATGTTTCTAGCGTGACAAACCTTTTTTTATATCCCCCTCCCCTCCCTCTATATACATTTTATAATATGAATAAATATTGTATGTAGATAATATGCAAGTCTGGGTTAGAGGGTTTGCGAATCCTTTGGTGTCTAAAAAATACAGATTAGAGTCAGGGATCTAAAGAGATAAGACAATAAATTGATTTACATTCTTAATGAAGATAAATAAGATTACCTCTTCTGTATATTGAAATTAATGGTTGAAACGTTTGAACGCTCAACTTCATAAATCAACCAATCAAAATTCACTCAAGTCCCAAAAATTGTTAAGCCAAGAAAGAAGCAAACGTTAATATATAACTTTGGGGACCAGTGAATTAAACAGCGAACGAATAAGAACACGTTATTATAAAACTTTGGGAACTAGAGTAATAAACAGCCATTATCCTTTACCTCCCTGGGTTTAATAAAAAAGTTTATTTATTGAGAAAATTTGAAACTACAACAAGCTAAAACCTAACCCTTGTGAATCCCTCTAATGTATACTTATATAATATAAATAGTTGGCAGATACCAACACAACCCAGGGAAAATTCTAGAATACTTGACGAATTTTCTTTTTCAATGGACACTTTGTCATTTAGAACAGGGGCCAACAAATCCATCCATCCTATAGTATAAAGTAGTTAGGTTTTTTTTTGTCTGTAGCTTAAGATTTCTATCACTAATGAACCGATTGGGTTTTCTATTTTTGGGAAGCTTTACATAGGTTCTGGGATGGTTATTGGCTAAATTGTATCTCAGATTCAAGTCTAGAATTGGTTTTAGGCTATTTTTATACCTTTCCTTTCTAAATGCTAGAGGCGAAACCTCAAGTTATAATACATATTAAACAATTAAAGCATTTATTTAAGAAAAAATCTGGGAAATAATAATATAAAAATCTTACAAATTTTTTGTTGTTGAAAATCTATGAAAATTTTTGATGCCCCTGCTGTTGTATAATATTGTGATACATCACTTATATCCATCTGTGACCAAGTTTAGGCTTCCAACTACTAATGTCATTTTGCTCAACAAAGAATTTTCATTTTTTGATGCTAAATATTTTTTTGCAACATTCTTTAAGTTTGCTTTATTGGTGAATTATCAAAAATTTAATTCAAAATTCGCATGTAACTTCAATTTTTCCAAATTCCAACTTTGTCTAAAGTTCTAACTGTCTGAAACAAAAAAGTTTAAGATATTAAGGGAAAAGACGATTGGCGATAAAATGATGTACATCCCCAAATGATGATATTATATTTATCGCTTCTGTAAATAAAAGTGAATTAAAGGTTTATACCTGTCACCTCCTACACAACAAATACAAATCAATGAGGGAGGGGACATTGGACTGTTTATTCAGTAGTCTCCAACGTTTTGTAATAACGTTTCCTATTCGTTGGCTTAACAACTTTGGGGACTTGTATTGAAATTTGATTGGTTGGATCATTAAGCTGAGTTTTAAACGTTTCAACCATTCATTGTACTCTATAGAAGGGGTAATATTATGTATCATCATTGGGGATGTATATCAATTTTGATTTAGAACTGAGTTTGGATTTGGAAACCCTGTTTAAGACATATGCTAAAAAGTAGTCCAACCCTGTGTGTGTAAGCCAGAGAGACCCTGCCAAAAATGCTAAATGAAACTAGAAAAATTTTGCATACAAAAACTTAACATTATTGAAAATGCTAGAAGAAGCTGAAAAAATGTTTAGCATATTTGTTTTGACTTTCTAAAACATGGCATGCTTTAAGTGTCAGAAAAGACTGATATAATAACATGAAAAAAAATAGTTGCTTCTTTAACTGGGGTGTGACAAATCACAAAGAATTTCCTTCCATCTTTAATTACTATAAAGCAAAAGTCACAAATATATACACATAGGTTTTCAAACTATGTTGGTTTCATCATTTATTGTTATTTTAGCCAGCTGTGAATATCACTTTATTTGAGTACATGAAAATCTGGTGCAACATCCAAGAAATTATATACATCGATAAATTCAAAGTACAATAAATAATTTTGTCGTATTTTAAGCAAATATGTATGAATAACAATATTTCTTTTTTATACAATAATGTACATTATCGTTTTAAATACTTTTTAAGAAGAGAGAATTACTATTATTGAAAGAAGGAGAGGAAGATGGAACAAGGGGGAGAAAGAAATGAGAGAGAGATATACAGAGAGGGAAAGAGAGAGAGTCATAGAGATTGAGAGAGAGAAAGAGAGAGAGAGAGAGAGAGAGAGAGAGAGAGAGAGAGAGAGAGAGAGAGAGAGAGAGAGAGAGAGAGAGAGCAAGAGATAAACACACAGATTGAGAGAGATGAATTTAATCTTTTTCTCGCCAAGTGCATTCCATTTCCGAAACAAAAAACGTATGTAGGAACAGATTGGCCACAATAAAAACAAAATTCCGCTGGAGCTTACGACAAAAAGTGTTTAGATGGTATTTCAAGTTGAAAATGGATATACCACACTTTGATTAGATTTTATGTTACAATAGACATAATATTTATAGATGTTCCATCTGACCCCAGTTTTCGTCAAACTTTAAAAGGGATATTTAGCAGACAATTTTTTTATATATGAGATACGACTCTACTTGCGACGAAATTTTTCGACGATATAATTTTTAGAAAGCTATCTTTATCCTAAGAAATTCAACTATTTATAACTGATTTATTATGATGTTTGTCAAGATATTTTTACACGAAATAAATTACCCAAGAAGAGCCTTATCCTAAGATATTCGACAATTTATAGCTGTGATGCTGTAAGTATTGGTGCAAAAAATGGAGACGAATTTCAAATTGATTTGACGGGGCTGATTTTTTTACGTCACAAGTGAAGGGAAAGAAAAGGGAAAGGGGAAAAAAAACCCTAGAAAAGAGATGGGGTTTTCCCTTCACTTGTGACGTAAAAAGATCAGCCCCGTCAAATCAATTTGAAATTCGTCCCCTTTTTTTGCACCAATACTTACAGCATCTATAGCTGTCTTTAATTCGAACGAAATGAAAAATTTATGCCCTTATGTAACGAAATCTATAAAATATTTCAACCAATGAGATGTCTGGAATTTACCTTTAGTATTCTACTATTAGCTGATTCAGACAGTATGTCTTTAGTTTATCTCTATTCTATGTTACCAACAATAAAAAAAAAGGCTACAAGAAAAATATATGACTAGTTGAAATACTATTATGTGCTAATTGACCAATATAAAGCTTCTCTTGAACCAAAGCAATGAAACCGTTTTGCTTACATCGTTCTAACAACAAATATAAACCAATTATAATAAACAAATTTATCTCTAATGAAGATTAAAATTATTGGTGTAAACATTTGGACACTGTTGGTTTGTTTGGCCTCTAGGGGCACTTGAGGAGGGGAGAGTCGAATTTAATAGGCTAATTTATTATTCAAGATTTTTTTTAAAAGTAAAAAAAAAATTTTTTTGGGGGGGAGGGTATTTTTTTTTTTGGATGGGTGGGGTGCCCCCCCACATTTTTAAGTTTAGTTAAAAAAATAACAAAAAAATTCTTTTTTTTTGGGGGGGGGGGTAATTTTCTTCTAGGGGCGATTTCTCTTGGGAGGGTGGTGGTACCCTTTCCCAAAATAGTTATAAAATTTCCCGGGACCTATGAGAAGCTACCCTATTAAGGAGAACCCAATCGGTTGAGCGGTTAGCGAGATCCTTCGGTATAAACACACAGACAAACAGAAAGACATCCTGTTACTTTAGTATAAGGATTTCATTCTTCGGATCGGAAAGGCTTTGGTCAAAAATGTCCTCTAAAATACTACTATCCTTAACAGCAGCCGTGAAAATTGCATTTTCCATTACCTAGTTTGCTTTAAAAATAAAATTCTACTAGGCAAAGGAAGTAAGATATTTAGGGGGAAAACACAGAGAGATAGGGGACAATGGGCTGTTTATTACACTTGTCCACAAAGTTTAATAATAACGTTTTCTTATTCGTTGGCTTAACAACTTTGGGGACATTTGATCGGTTGGTTATTTAAGTTGAGTATTTAAACATTTCAATCACTTATTTTAATCGTCAGAAGACATAATTTTGTTTATCATCATTGGGGTTGTACATCAATTTATAGGCCATTGTCTTATCCCTTATATAAGATCCAGCAAAATGTTAGTAAAAGAGATATTTGGAGGGAATTGTTAGTTAATGGAAAATAAGAAATAGTCTTGTTAATGATTGTGTATTCTTGCTTCGCTTAATTTCCACTAAAATCCATTTACCTTCAACTAACAAATAATTTAGAAAATATTACAGGATAGGTTTTTAGTTTCCTAATATTTGCAGTGAGGTCAATGAAACCTTTACTATATAAATGGATCGAATAATCTAATTTCTAATTCAGAAATTAATAAATATTAGGTTCTAGTCTCCTAATATTTAACAGTGATATCTATGAAACCTTTTCTATATGAATAGATCAAATAATCTAATTTAGCAATCATTACAGTCTAGTAATATTTAACAGTGAAGTATATGAAACCTCTATCAAATATATAGATTGTACAATCTAATTTAAAAATTAATACAGAATAGGTCATAGTTTCCTAATATTTAACAGTGAGGTCAATGAAACCTATATTGTATGTATATATAGGTCGAATAATCTAATTCAGAAATCATTACAAATAGGTTAAAGTCTTCTAATATTTAACAGTGAAGTCTATGAAACCTTTATTTTATATATAGATCGAATTCGAATAATCTATTAATCAAAAATAATCTTTTTAAAAAATCTTATCATTTTGTTCAAAAATCTAGAAAACAAGTATATATGGTTTAGATGAAAAAATTAATTTAAAAAATAAAATTATACAAATCATATGTAAATAAAATCAATATATTAGACTATCTGATTTATGATTATGGGAATGTTTTCATTTGCTTCACTTCTTAATGTTATTTATTGAAAATTGTGTTTGTGATTTGGAGATATATTAATTATTACTAATTAAGGTTTAAGTAATGGAATTCTTATTTTGAAACAAAATTTAGGAATTTGATAATCTTAAACTAAATGTTTTAATTATAATTTTTTTATATTAAAAATGAAAGATATAAAAAAGATAGTTCCTTTCAGTGCAACTTCTGCCTAAGGAAAACATTGTTTGCAAAATTTTGCTACTGCAAAGTTTTTGCGAAGGTTTCTCACAAGAGCCGAGTTTATTAGTCATAGGTCTTAGAATATTTTTTTTTACTTTTGCTGATTTTATTTTAATTTTGATATTTTAAAACTGAAATACACGTTTTATTTGAAGGGGTGTATTAAATATACTACACTTTTTATACCAAGAATGTATATACAGACTTCATTAGACTAGAATAACTATGGTTCGAACCCATATTAGACAATTAAAGTAAAACGGTAGAGGGGGAAGGGGTTAAATAACTGCATGTCCACAGCTTCTGTACCCTTTGCCGACTTTCAACTTTCAATTGGGTCTTTGAAAATCAGCCAAAAGCGGCATAAATATTAACACAGCCGCTAAAGAAAGAGGAGAAAGCAATTTGCTAGCAGTCGAAAAAGGCTCCCAACACTGGATGCAGGTAGTTGTATGGGTTATATATCTACACTTATTATTAGACACAAAACAACCAACTACATTAAAAATATAAGATAAAAAAAAATTCTTAATGAATCCAACCATATAGAAATGGGAAAATTGTGTAGCCGGCTTGGGGGGAAGCAAAAATATCTTTAGATAAAACAGGGCAGGCAAAATTAGTAATGAGAAAAAAGAGAAAAGACAGGGAAGTAAGAAAGAGGGGGAGGAAGGGTTAGAGTGGTTGAGAGAAAAAGTGGCAAGTTTTTGCTGGATCTTTCCAAGTTGCCAGGATCATTTCTGCAACCATTTTACACATACACAATACATTATGTATAAATATATGCACAAAAGAAAAAAAAGTAATGACTTTTTATGCATGATAAATTTTATATGATTATAAAAATATTTTTTCTAGTCCTCTAGTCCGTAATTGTTACAAAGCGGGAATAAACCATGAAAAAGTTTATGTTTTTTAAGAAAAGAGAAGCATTCATTTTCATATCCGTGGTCAACGTCTTATAAACTATACTTTAAATATATACTAGCAGATGCGCCTCCAACATCTAAGGGCTCTAAACACAAAGGGATAAGTAGTAAAGTGACATAGACATATGTGAAGTTGACGTAAAGAGTATAATTCAATCAGTTTTGTAGTCACTGAAATCTTAAGCTTCAGACAAAAAGACCTTACTACTTTATGTACTCAAATAAAAATAATTAATCAAGTACTTGTGTTTTAGGACATTAGAAAGACATAAATGTTAAAACCCCTCTTTCTGCCATTTTTGTTACTCAGGGAGTGGTATGGCATTTTAAGAAAAATTTCCTATTTAACACTTATAAATCCTATTTACTAGTAGTTTAATTAAAGTATGTAAAATAATATCATAAAAACCAGTGGTCCTATTTGTATTCATAGACTATTATTGATTCCGGACAGGCTATTCTGCTTTTGTGGGTAAGGGGCAGAGGGGTACCCTCCCCCAAATAGCTATAAACCTTCCCTGTACCTATAAGAAGCTTCATTGTGAAGAAGAACCATATCAGTCCAGCGGTTAGCGAGATCTTAAGCTACAGGCACAAAGAGAGACGTCATGCTACTTTTGTTTAAGGATTGTACCAGAAGAATGCAGTAATTAAAAATAGCAATTTGAAAATAAAACTGAAATAATTTTTCTCCGGATTGCATATCCCTGTCCCCTGATCTCCTACTTGGCAAATGTGTGAAATGAGAAAATAAATCAGTAGAAAGATAAAATACAATCAAATGATCATCTTATCCTCACATAAGAAAAAGAAAAAAGGAGAATAAAATTGCTCTAAAAATCTGTTAAACAATTCAAGATTTTTTTGCAATTGTAAATTTTGATCTTGTTTACTCAGATTTTTTAATGAACTGCATTTTTCTCTCCCCCCTCCCCCTTTTCTCCCTTTTCCAAGAAAATTAAAATAAAAATCATACCAGTTTTCTTAGACCGAGCCGCAGGGCTTACAAAACTGGATTTAATCTTATATTTTTATTTAACTACTCGAGGAAAGCTGTCTTTAATACAATGCGATAAATAACTATACTTTTATTTGGCTCTAGGTTAAAAAGTAGGCTTTTGAAAAAAGAATAAAAAACAGCCGGTTTAACATTTTAAGTGTAAAAAGTGAACACAAACCAATTTTTAAAATTAACTATCATGCTTTCTTAAATAACAGATATTTATAATACAAGCATATGTTAACAGCATGATTTAGGTATAAACACTAGTGTAACACTGCATAAACAGGAAATTACAGGATTCAGTTCATGCCTGGCAGGAATAGAGGGGACATTGGGCTGTTTATTACACTAGCCCCCAAACTTTTAAAATTAAAAGTCTTTAATTCGTTGACTTAACAACTTTGGGGATTAGAAAAATTTTGATTTGTTGGTTCATTAAGTTAAGTGTTTAAAGGTTTAACCGTTAATTGAAATCTAACAGTAGGGGTAATATTGTGTATCATCAATAAAGATATACATTAATTTATTGTCCATTGTCTTATCCCTTTATATCCTTGCGTGCCTGGTCAGGATATAATCTGGTTAAGAATGGTCGTAAGGTGGAAGTCATATACATCTTGACCAAAAGATTTACGACCAAGTAATGTGCTGCCTTACATAGACTAAACAGTATGAGTATCAGAAACAGATTTTTGGTAGTTTCACTATGTTTAATAGTTATTTATTGCATCGTATTATAAACAGCTTTCCGCGGATATAAAAAGGAAAGAATAATATTAAAACTAGTTTTGTTAGCCTCGACTTGCCGAAGGCACATTCTAACTAAACTGGTTTCAATATTATGATTGTACATTTTTATATTAGTAGAAAACTAGATATGATACGATTCGATAATTATTTTTTGGTATGGCTCAGAACCGGTTCTAATCCACCGGATAATTTTCGGTTTTCAAAGCCATACTAGAAATAATATTATTATAATCTTTTATAACTCCGGCTTCGGCTTTAACGAATCCCAAGGCAATTACTTCGACGCCATACCCATCCTTACTATGTAGAACCGCCTTAGCTCTACTCCGGCCGCAGCTAGATAAAAATAACTGGATTATTTTCTGGGTAAATCTTGCCGTTTGCATTTAATTATTTTGCTCAAAATGTTAATTTTAATTTCTTAACTACCTATACGAATATCTTTCTATGCAATTTTGTTCTCCCTTGGTGGCAAAAGTACAATTACATGAATTTGGCCAATATATTATACTATCCAAATACTGGCAGCATCCTTGCAACTAGTGTGGCAACTAGCATGGCAACCAGAATTGGTCAATATATTATACTATCCAAATACTGGCAGTAATTTGCAACTAGCATGGCAACCAGAATTTGGCCAATATATTATACTATCCAAATACTGACAGCATCCTTGCAACTAGCGTGGCAACCAGAACATCCCTCGCGGCTGTGAACCTAGCCTTTAGGTGCGTCGTCCTTCAGTTGACAAGTAGTTGTTTCACAATGCCTTCTTGGACCACTTTTCAAGCAAGAAATTGTTAGAGATCAACAGCCGCAGCCATCATTAGACGGCATTCTCAGACACCCAATAAGCCTCAGTCTTAATTGCAGCTGTCCGGCTTAAAGAAAACATAAGCCACTCGAAACCTCAGCCACAAGATATTAATTCACCCACAGTCAGCCGCAGCCACCCTCATCAACAGCAACAGTCGCAATCAGCCACGCGGCTTACAGGTATATGTCTAGATATATATGGAGATATTGAAATTTTAAACCTTTAACAATCATATAAGCTACTATTAACCTACCTGTTCTAGGGGTCATAAGTCAATTAATGAAGAAAGAAAATTTAAGCAGGCAGTTTCTTTTAAATCTCAAAAAATTATTAATTATCTTTAGAAAACATTTTTTTTATCCAAACTTAAAAATAGGGAGAGGGGAGTTTGGTTTAGTGGTCCAATAATAGGTGTGAGTGAAAGCACATTTAAAAGTTAAGAAACAATAGCCAATTTTATCAAAATTATATTAGTCCAATTTTCGAAGCTTTTTTCTGGCCACACTACAAGTTAGAATTATTTGTTCTCTATCCACTTTTCATTTGTTATTGAGCATGTTTTTACATAGGAGAGAGGGGGAAATATTATATTAATAAAATATATTTTATATTAATATTTGCTCTTCTAATCTATCATTGCTGAAACTATAATATTTGTTGGTTAATGGAATTAAAAATAAGACCCTTTAGTATAGTTATTTATCACATCGTATTGTATAACAGCTTTCCCCAGATATTCAAATAAAAATTATGAGGTATTGACAACCTTAAGTGGCCGAAGTCCTGGCCTAACTGATTTCAATTTTATGATTTTTATTTCAATATTCGTGGAAAATATCTGTAATACGATGCTATAATAATTTGTCAGAATGGCTGAGAACCGGTTCTAATCCAGCGGATATTAATCAGTTTCGAAACCATACTTGATGTTTGAATTGAAACAGGGGTTTAATGTTTTGGTCTGTCTGTCAGTCCATAAGATGGAATGAAAACTAGACGTCCTTAATATTTAATAAATAGTGAAGATGAAAAATAATTCTTAATCGAACATCATTTATGGTCAGTTCGTTCATTCAGTAGGAGGGGATGAAGTAAAAGGAGTAATCGTTATTTTAGCCAGCTAAAAATTTCACTTTAGTAGAGAACATGATAATTTTTTGGCATTTTGATAGATCTATGCTATTTAAAGTCTTTATTATTTATTTCAGGGTTCTAAGGACAGCCTGCAGGCGCCGCGCCAGAATATCAACAATCTTTAGCCGCAGCTAAGTCCATCAGTTACAACAATGCACGTCCTTGGCTGAGATTCTTTTAAAAATAGGCAGCTGCCAACCCTTGATGATACTATAATAGGCGAAATTAACTTTCACATTTATTTTATGGTAAATTTTATCCTTTTATCTTTTTACAAACATCAAACTCTTACATACTTTTAAAATTATAAGTCAGCATAACATATAATATTTCTATAAATGTCAGATTAAAAGCTTTCTCTTAAAGCAAAAAAGTTAGGGTTTATGTGTGGGTGGGGATGGGGAGGGGGGTTGGGGTTAAATATAAAGACTTGGATGAGATATCATGCATGCTAGAGAAATTAGACAAGGCTGTGTGGGGGGAGGGCACAAAAATTTGTACCCTGAACCAAGTGCTTTGGGTAGGTCCTAGGCAGTGGGAAGGGAAAGGGGGGGGGGACCAGTTGAAATTTGTAATAAAAAGAGTTTTGTATGCAAGCAAAAACATTCACAAGATTGTGGTAAAAAGTGGGCAGCCAGCAAGTAGCTGTCAGATTTGGGCAGTTGTGTGGGCGCAGTCAGGGCTCCCATACAGGGATCTAAACTTCTAAAGGGATAAGACAATGGCCGATAAATTGATCCCCATAGATGATACACAAAATTACCCTTTCTGTAGATTAGAATGAGTGATTGAAACGTTTGGATACTCAACCGACCAATAAAAAAGTACCCAAGGTTGTTAAGAAAAGGTTATTATAAGACTTTGGGGACTAGACTAATGGCCCCTCCCTCCCTGGCTCCCTTATACAAAATCATGATGAGGGGGGTGGTTGAAGTTGGCGGGGTGGGGATGGTTAAGGCCAGGAATAAAAAAAAGTGGGTTAAAAAAGACTGCGGTTATAAAATGTTTAGAAATTTAATCAAACATTATAGACTTTATTATGGCTGAAGAATTTTGTAATTAAGTTAACATTTATCAGAATCTTATAAATTTTTAAGATTTCAAAGAAAATATTTTATAAATAAGAAAACTTAAATTACAGATAAAGATTAAGTTTATAATTTTTAAAGCTAAACATTATTATTTATCCATAAATAGTTTATCTTCAATTACTCAAATTCTTAAATTTTGTAAAATTTGGTTAATTCAAGTTTATAATAAAAAAGAACTAAATGCCTTTTTCCTAATTCGATCCCTAAAATAATGATACAATGTTAGGGCCCTATAAAAAAGCATATGAAATTTGAAAGTATTTTATGATGGAATATCAGTTTAAACTGAGTACGAGGGGGTACAAGAAAGGGAGGGGGTGGGGTGCCCTCTAGCTGACTTAAAACAGTTTTTGCTGAAGAAACGATAGGTCAAGTATTTTACATAAAAAAACCAAGCAGCCCTGATTTAAAATTCATCAATAGTCTAGATTAGTAGATAATAATATTATTCAGAGGTAGCCTGCGCATTTTTCTGTATATTTTACTTTTTTTAAAATTGGTCAAGGACTTACTTTCCTTTTATTATATCAATTACAAGCGTTTTCTCTCCCCTAAAAGCCTCTAGGGGCACTTCAGATGTTAGGGGGAAAGTAAATCCACTCCACTTTTTTAGAAAAAAAATATATGCTTAAAAATAGTTAAAAACCTTCCAAGGTATCACTAGCATCCCTGTAAAGAAGAACCATATCAGTTCAGCGGTTAGCGAGATTATTTACTACATACAATAAAGCTTATTACCTTTTTGTTCTTGAAATGCAATATAAAAGAAGTACATCGATGAAAATCTCAATTTTACCAATCTTAATTTTTTTTAAATGTTTGAATTATTGAATTTGTGGTTTTAGAAAACAAGCTAAAAATTTCATAAAAAAATATTTTCAAATTATACCTGCAATTTTATAAATTAATCCTTCCTTTCAATTACCAACAAGTAGCCGAATAAAAAGGTAAGAAAAAAAACTCACCACTAAGATTAGATGTTGCAAAAAGCCCAATTTCCCATACACCCTTCCCAAAAAAGCTCTCTATCTGAACTTGGTCGCAAATTTATTTGCGAAAATATTTGCAAGGTCAGACGGCCGGACAAAAAAGTTGATGGGGCAAAAAGTGGCGCAGAATTACAACTGTTGCAAAAATACAGTGCTTCATAACTTAATGGTCATTTCCATTGTTTTGGGGCTAATCATACACTGTAGGGCTATATATGTCTCAGAAATTTAAAATAAAAATATTTCATTGGATCATCATTAATTTTACGTTATTTAAATTACGTTTTTGAAAAAGCCAACGTCACCCCTGAAAAAGCTAATTCAGCAAAAAATTTGCAAAAATAAGGAATGTCAATTTTCGCAATATTTTTCATAGCGCGGTCAATTGCTCGAAATAGAATTGTATATTGCACATAATTCTAGGTTAGCCCCACATTTGCTAAATGCTATAGCAGTCAGAATTATAATTATAAAGGTACACAGAGAGAGAGGGGACAATGGGCTGTTTATTACACTAGTACCCAAAGTTTTTTTATAAAGATTTCTTATTCGTTGGCTTAATAAATTTGGGGACTCCAGTAAGTTTTGATTGGTTGATTAATTAAGTTGAGTGTGCAAACGTTTCAATCACTAATTTTAATCTTAAGAAGGGGTAATTTTGTAATTCGAGATGTGTTTTAATTTATCGGCCATTGTCTTATCCCTTTAAATCCCTGACAAAGGTCTATACTGCAAACAGTTTTTAAGAGGTTTACTATAATTACGCAACAACCTACTTTTAGTTTTTAGTTGTTTTATTATTTTTTTTACAATTGTACAATATTTTCTTATAGCGCAGCTACTTCATAACAGAGTGTGTTTGTACGTACGTATAACCGTTCACCTTACCGTTCGTCCATCAGATCTTTACTAATACTATGTTTGTTTGTACGTTTATTAGTTAGTAGATCTTTCTTTACAAGACACTTACGTATATTAAAATTTTTGTTTGAGGAATAATTTTTAAAATAACAAATTATCTAAAGATAATTTCATATAACAGCAATTTTAACGATACCAAAAACATATTTGTGTATAATACAGTAAATCCTATTATATAAAGTTGTAGGAGTTTTTTTTTTGTCGAAAGCAAAGATTTTAATATCTACTGAAAGGATTGAGTTATCCCTTTGAGGGAAGCTTCACATAGGTCCTGTGATGGTTTTAGGTCATTATATTTTCTGATTTAAGTCTTGGGATGTTATAAAGATATTTTTCTAACTTCTCTATACCTCTTAGAATAAAGAGCCCCTAAAAGCTAGGTCGTATTAGCTAGTATAGTTTAAATTATTTAGAGAAATAGTGATTCAATCGAAAAATGTCTTTGAAAAAAATAGTTTCTTTTGGACATATCCAAGTATGATATTCGATTAAGCCGTAAACCTTTCAGACAGACAGACAGACAGAACAGACATTACATTGCTTTATTTTCTATATTTCAGTGTCCAAGTTATGTCTGAGAGAAAGATCATCAGTCAACAGAACTATCCCCCATCCCTTAAAACATAATCAAAAGGGTGTCCATAAATATTTTATGTTTGATTTTGTGACCAGGGACTATATTAGGAGTCTTAAACTCAAAATAAACATAAATTAAGAAACAATTTTAATTCAAGTATACATTATTTAAGATTTAACTTTCCAGAAAAATAAATGTTTATTTTTTATCAAATAGTGTTATGGTTAAATTATTCAAAAAGAAATTTAGAAAATAGTTAAAGATTTTGTAACAACAAATTTGGTTCATTCTTATGATGACGTCAGTTGAATTCCATCATTTATATGATTTTAGTTGAAGATTAAAGTTTAATGTATATTTATTGCATTGTTTGTTGAAAGTTATCTGCCTATGAGAAAATTAAAATGTATGTTTGATTCCTGTTTTGTTGGCCCCAATTGGAATGAAGGCCCAAATCAACCAAAAAAGTCTTAATAAGCAGTGGTAAATGAGATTAAGCCATAGTCGAAAATAGTTTACCTATTTATTGATTGAGTAAATACACATATTTAAACCATTTTTATGGAAATAAAATGTAAATGGAAAAAGTCACTAAAAAATCAGATATGAGACGTCATAAAAATGAGGGAGATGAGAGGAGAACTGGGAAATAAAATCCCTAAAAAAGAGATGTATAATCACTCATTTTTTATGACGTCACATGTCTGATTTTAAGTGACTTTCTCCATTTACAAATAAAATAAAAGAAAATGATAACAAATGTTATTTGTATTACAAGAATTTTTTTGTCCACCTTCATATATATCTGTGTGACTCTTACATTTATCTTATATTTTGCAATATGATATATTATGAAGCAAGCTCCAGCTCTCAGTCTCCTTAATATTAGTTTTCTTATTTTCAGACTTACAAAGTATACTTCTAATTATGTCCAAATTGATGTGGCTATTTTTATAAGCGAAGCTTTTCTATAATTACTGTCGGTCCGTAAGAACGTCCGGCACGGATAGCTCTTTTCGTTAATTTTGGCATGTTAGAATTGTCCTATCGATTTCAAACTTTGCATGGTGATTCCTGTAGTAATTAGGTAAGATTTAGAAAGCGTAGCATCTCTATAATCAAGTTCTAAAAACGTAAGTATGTTCAAAAACATTATCCTGTATTTAAGCAGTCTTTCAACAAATTTACTTACATTTACTCGTTTCGCCATTTATACATTTATTATCTGCTTTTTCAGTTCTGACAATCTACAAGTGTTAATGTTCGTTTGTCGCACCGTTTCCGAGCTTCGTTTTTGTTGTCATCCTTGTTAGACTTCTAATTATGTCTAAATTGATATTGCAATTTTTAAAGCAATGCTTTTCCACTTTTAGTGTTGGCTTACCTTTTATGTTTGTAACCAAAATTTCTGATAACATATTCTGAGATGTTAGCATTGTCATTAATTCCTTAATTTCTTTTAATTTTACGCAGCACAGATTTACATAAAAATTTGCTCTGATTTTTAATTAATATTGTGGTAATTTTATGAAAAAATAAGGCTGACAACATCCACAAAAGCGAAGCTCTGAAAAGGTAGGACAAACGAACATTAGCAGAATATAACTGCATAAATCTAAACAAAATCGTAAGTAAATTTGTTGAAAAAATGCTTTAACTACAGTTTTTTTTAAAGGAAATACTTTTTAGGACTTGATCATAGAGTTGCTTTACCTAAAAATGTTGTAATCAGCATTCTAAAAAATAGATTAATAGTATAATTATATCACATAAAACAATGTTGTCAAAAAGGTTAAAAATCAACATATTTAAAATGGATATGCTGACTTTCTGGTAATAACTATAGAATTGCTACGCTTTCTAAGGCATACCTGACTGTTACAGGAATCATCTTCTCTTTTAAAAATGATAGATAGAAAGCTAGACCAACCTATAATTAATAAAATTAGTGTAGCTTTGAAACTCAGAAAAAAAACTATGTATTGAGATCACATCTAAAACAGAAAGGTTGTATTTGATAAGTTTTATTTATTTATATGTATACACATTCATACAAAAGAATACAATAAACTAGGGTTGGGGAAATTATTTGGTCGGTTGGTCTGTCTTTCTGTCTGACAGTCTCTTTTGGATGGTATAAAATTAGATATTTTTGAAAGGGATAAATAGATGTACATCCGGAATGATGATACATAAAATTGCCTGTTCTGTGGATTACAAGTAGTGGTTGAAACATTTAGACACTCAAGTTAAGGACTCAACCAACCAAAATTCAATTAAAGTTCCAAACGTTTTTAAGCCAACGAATAAGAAAACATTATTATAAAACTTTGAGCACTATAAGCAGCCCAAAGTCTTCTCCCTTCCTGTTTTTTGGTACTTCTATTAATCTAGATGTATGGCCATGGAAAAAAAAAAAAAATTTTCTAAAACATTGATTTATAGAGGTTATACGATATCTAAATTAAAATAATATTTTTAATCAAAATAATTAATTCCATACCAACCCTATTAAAATGTATATTATAAAAGTGTAAATAAAGAATACTATAAAACTGTCACCATAAATCTATTAAAAGGAAATGCTATCTTGAGCTGGAGAGCCTCTGAGCGGATTGTTTTCCTATATACGAGGGGCCCGGGTATACAAAATCCTTACTTGAATTTTGATATATGTATTTCAACAAGGATGACAACATATACTAAAAGGCAGACAAAAAGAATCAATCACTAAGTTTTTTAATAAAATATCGTGCAAGAGGTAATTCTATTTATTTCAAGTTCCTTTAAAGACATAACACAAATCATTGAATTAAAAAGAAAATTAGACATTAACATGGGAGAGAGGGGACCTTAGGCTGTTTATTACACTAGTCCCCAAAGTTTTATTATGACGTTTTTTTATTCTTTCGCTGAACAACTTTGGTAACTTTTATAGAATTTTGATTGGAGTTGTATGTCCAAACGTTTAAACCACTTAATTGTAAGGGATAATTTTGTACATAATCTTTGGAAATGTATATCAATTTATCGGCCATTGAGAGGAAGGTGGTTCCAATTTCAAGCAAAGTGGTAGAACACCAAATTGTCAATTATGGGTTATTTGTAGAGTGGATTTTCAATGCCATATCTGCGAGATGAAAAATACATTTCTTTTATTTTTTCCGTTAAAATTGAATTAGACATAAACCTTAAAAAAATTATTTATCATGTTAAAAGCATCCTCAGTTTAGTAACTATTTAATAATGAAAATGTCTAAGTTAAGTAAGAAGATTTCCAGTATGGCTTCGGAACCGATAATATATCCGGGTCCTCAGCCTTACTGAATAATCATGTATAGCATCAAATTAAACACATAAAACCACAAATATTAAAATAAAAATCTTATAATTAATACCAGTTTTGTTAGCCTGGGCCTTTAGTTTGGAAAGCTGTCTTTAATAAGACGCAATAAATAACTATTCTTATTTGTTTAAATTTTAAAAATGGGTCAAAGAACAATGATGATGGCACATATTTCCCCCAAAAGATAAATAAGCCCTATTGTCCCAAAAACTGATCATAAATATTTTTTAAAAGCGAAGCTTTTCTATAATTAGGGCCGGTCCGTCCGTACGTCCGTCCGTAACGGATAGCTTTTTTCGTTAATTTAGGCATGTTAGAATTGTCCTATCGATTTCAAACTTTGCATGGTGACTCCTGTAGTAGTTAGGTACGATTTAAATAGCGTAGCAACTCTATAATCATTACCAAAATGTCCGTACGTCCATTTTAAACATGTTGATTTTTTTACTTTTTTAACAACAAATTTTTATATGATCTAATTATCCGATCGATCTGATTTTTTGTATACTGATTCCTGGGACATCAAAGTACAATATTATAAGCGAAAAAACTCTACAATTAAGTCCTAAAAATGTAAGTATGTCCATAGACCTTATTCTGTATTAAACAGTTTTTCAACAAATTTACTTACGATTTTGCATCGACTCTTATGCATTTATATTCTGATTATTCAGTTCTGACATTATACAAGTGTTAATGTCCGTTTGTCCTACAGTTTCAGTGCTTCGCTTTTATGGATGTTGTCATCCTTGTTAAGTGAAGCTTTTCTGTGGTGATTAAGAGCGAAGCTTTCTAAAATGAGGGTTGATCCGTCCGTCTGTATATAACAATTAGCGTTTAACGTTAATCTTTGCAAATTAGAATATCAATATCCCCTTATGCTTGGCAGGATGATTTCTGTAAAAGTTAGGTACAATTTAGAAAGCGCAGCATTTCTAATCAATACAAGAAAGTCTGCATGTCCAAACTATACATGATGATTTTTAGCTTTTTGTGCGATATTTTTGGAATATCAATTCTTAAAACCAGTAGGTATTATGTTATAAGCGAAGCATCTCTATAATCAAGTCTCAAAATGTAAGTATGCCTGTATTAATCATCTAGTATTTATTAAAGACTAATTTACACGGACTTTTAGTTTAGCCTTCTAGATATTGATGGTTATTGAATGCGTTTACTTTTTACAGGGTGATTTTTAATTCAACAAAAGTATTGCTTAATTTAACCCAATTACTATTGACAGAAATTGATAATCAATATCTCATTTTCTTTATTGACTTGGGGCATTTTGTATCAGAAAATAACATTTCATGGGTATCAACAAATTATGCCTATAAAACCGGTTTTTAGTGCCTAATTTTTTAATATTTATTGACCAGGATCAACTTAAAGGGCGTGCAAAAAAGCGTAGCTTTGTTAAATTCAAATTGCGCGGCTTGCGTTAATAGTAAAAAATATTATGCATTTTAATTTAATTTCTGTTAATGATAAGTGGGTTGAATTAAGCAATACTAGTTCCATTAAAAAAGCACCCTGTATAATGTATATACTACATGATATGGTCGTATGTGTATGTCTGTCTGATTTGTTAAATTTCGTTTTTATGGATGTTGTCATCCTTGTTTATTTACATGCAGAGTGACGAAGTCTTATTAACCGAGCGGAAAAAAGTTTACTACAGCGGACAAATTGTCTACAAGACAAAAACATTTTTCTGTTATTCCACAAAGCGGCATGTAAAACAGGGAAGGAGGGGACAATTAGATCTTTATAAGAATAGTCCCCAAAGTTTTTAAATAATGTTGTCTTATTCGTTGGCTTTACTATTTTCGGGGACTTGTATAGAATTTTGATTGGTTTGTTTATTAAGTTGATTGTCCAAATGTTTCTACAGAAGGGGTAATTTGGTGCATCGTCATTAGGAATGTACATCAATTTATCGGTTATTGTCTTATCCCTTTATATCCCTGCATGTAGGAACATATATTTTTTGAAAAAAATTATTTTCTTGTTGTTATATTCCCTCTAAGCAGTCACCACTCCCAAAGGAGAATTGGGCAACTTGTCCCGTTTTCAACACACAAAAGATTGGCCCGCCATTGTTTCGACATTTAGGATTTGCAAGCTGAGCTTCAAACTACATTTATCACCATATTCAGGCTTTCATACATAACATATGTATTTTTTTAACAGGGATCTAAAGGAATAAGACAATGACCGATACATTGGTGTACATTCCTAATTATGATAAATATCATACAATAGTAAATATTGCAATTTACTCATCTTAACGAACCAACCAATATAAGTCACAAAAGTTGTTAAGCCAACGAATAAAAAAACATAATTAAGAAACTAGTGCATAATAAACAGCCTATTGTCCCCTTCCATCCTGGTTTTTACTGGGCGACGGGGTTGAAAGTAATTACTATATTGAAGATAATTAAAATTTTCTTCAATAACTTTTAGATTCGGATTTCTAATTAAGAATATTTTTTTTGTAGATAAGTTACTCTACAAGTCAGTATGTCTGCCTTTGTGTAACGCAACATATTTTTCACATTTGATATTTGTGAAAAGTTAAAAGCTTCGCTATTTTTTTACGTCATTCATGTTTATCATCTGTTCAAAAATTTTACACTAAGCTTTTTAAATGCTATGAGGAAAAAGTTATTATATGCAAAAAAGAAATAGATGTTGAGGAAAGGCAGCATATTGAAAAAGGAAGCCTAAAAGTAATGTTTCTTTATAGACCGCCCGTATACTCATTGATTTAAAGGGATAAGAAAGACAATGGCCGATAATTTGTGATAAATCTCCATTGAAGATACTCAAAATTACCCCTTCTGTAGATTACAAAAAGTGGTTTAAACATTTTAACACTCAATTTAATGAACCAATCAATCAAAATTCATTAAAAGTCCCTTAGGTTTTTAAGCCAACAAATAAGAAAGCGCTATTATAAGACTGTGGGGACTAGTGCATTAACTCGAACTTATAGAGTAGCCATGCTATGCTATCAAAGAACAATCCTTTACTATATTGTCTACAAATATCAAAATGGACAGGTATTAAATGCAAATTTTTTCTACATTTGGGATGGCTACATAGCTCTTCTTTCTAATGTTGGCGTTTCAGTCCCTTTCGTGGCAACTCCTCTTAAGGGGAGTTTCGTCGTATTTTCACATTAGCTCTTGATAGGTTATTTTAGGTTAGGCTATGTCAGGCAATTGGTCTCGCAGGGTTAGTGCTCCCCGCAGGGGCTGGAAATAGGAGAAAAAATAACTGTAAAAAGACGACGAAACGCCCCTTGAGAGGCGTTTTCATGAAAGGAACTACACCCCAAAAATTTTCCTATCAATTTTAAACTTGGCATGGTAATTCCTGTCAAGGTTAGGTATAATTTACAAAGCGAAGCGATGTATAATCATTACAAGAAAGTCCTATATCCATTTTTAACAAGATGATTTTTTGCTTTTTAAAAAAAAAATTTATAGGATATAATTATCTAATTGCCTTTATACTGATTCCCATAACGATTACTTATATTTTTGTCAACGAAGCACCTCTATAAGCAAGGCTTAAAATATAAGTATGTCTATATTTAGTGTCATATATTTTAGTAATTTTGTGATAGAAATATACGGTAATTTCTTTAAAACTTTCAGAAAATTTTAATTAAATGATCTATATTTGAGCTATTTTTGAGCTTCGCTTTAAAGGATGTTGCCATCTATGTTTTTTTTTAGCAATGCGGAAAAACATTTTCAATTTTTATAAAAATTAATTTACATTATGTATTTTATTTTCATCTATCGTATACTTAGTGCTTAGAGTTAGATCAATGACAGGCCTCCACTTTTTACCAACATCTAATTTCACACAACACTAATTGACAAGAAGGAAAGAAAGCAGAGTGAGAGAGGGGACATTGGGCTGTTTATTCCACTAGTCCCCAAAGTTTTAAAATAATGTTTTCTTATTCGTTAGCTTAACAAACTTGGGAGCTTTTATTAGATTTTGATTGGTTGGTTTATTAAGTTAAGTGACTAAACGTTTCAACCACTAGTTGTAATCTACAAAAGGAATCATTTTTGTATCATCATTGGGGATCTACATCAATTTATCGGCCATTGGCTTATCCCTTTAGATCCCTGGAAGAAGGAAAGTAAAAGAGAGTTAAGGGGAGAAGATAAAGAGTGAAACAAGGATGACAACATCCATAAAAGCTAAGCTATGAAACAGTAGGACAAACACATATTAACACTTGTAGAGTGTCAGAACCGAAGAATTAGAATGTATAAATGTATAAAATTCGAAATAAAGTTGTTAGTAAATTAAATAAAGTTAGTAAACTGCTTAAATATAGGATAATATTTAAGGACATAATTATATTTTTAGAACTTTATTATAGAGATGCTTTGCTAATAACATTGTATTTTGTTGTCTTAGGAATCAGTACTCCAAACATCAAATTAATCGGATCATTATATCACATTAAAATTTGTTGTTAGAAAAGATAAAAATCAACATGTTTAAAATGAACGTGCGGACATTCTAAATCTACTACAGGAATCACGATGAAAAGTTTGAAATTGATAGAAAAATTACATGCCTAAATTAACGAAAAAAGCTATCCGTTCCGGACGTACGGACGGATGGACCAACTCTAATTATATAAAAGCTTTGCTTTTAATAAGAAAGAGAAAAATAGTAAACACTTTTCGCAAGCATAAACAAATTTTCTTTTAAGTTGGTGTTTACTCAGTTTCGACACTTGTACTACTCATTCCTTAGATATATGTTAGGGTAGTGAGACAAAGTGACTAAAAAATTAGCCATGTGACGTCATAAAAATGAGGAAGATGAGAGGAGAAGTAGGAAAGAAAACCCATAAAAAAAGAGTTGGATAAACCCTCATTTTTATGACGTCATATGGCTGATTTTTAAGTCGCTTTGTACCACTAAATATGTTAGATATGAATATATGCATCTAATAAAATCAAAAAGGACGAGAAACAGTTGTTTGTTAGGGGCTATCCTATGCTCAAATCCCTGCGGGGGGGGGGGGGGGGGGCTTTACCCTGAGGGGCTACCAAATATTTGATATAATATAACAACCTAACCTTACCTAAAGTAATTAACAAAATAACGAAAAACTACTCCCCAATCCTTAACCCTCTTATTTTCAATCTATAATACAAAGAAGAATGATGTCTGTCTGTCTGTTTGTCTATTTGTTTGTACCGAAGGATCTCACTAACCGCTCAACCGATCGGGTTCTCCTTAACAGGGTATCTTCTCATAGGTCTTGGAAAGATTTATAACTATTTTGGGGGGAGGGTACCACCACCCTTCCAATAGAAATCGCCCATAGAAAAAAAATTACCCCCCCCCCCCAAAAAAAAAATTTTAAAGATGAAAAATGGGGTAGGAAAAGACAGAATTTTTCTACTTTTTTTATAAATCTAAATTTTAATAATGGGTTTGGCATTCAACTTCCCTCTCCTCAAGTGCCCATAGAGGCCTCCAGGGTGGAAGCCGCTAGTTTAGTTAAAAAGAAATATTGTAGTTTTTTGTAATATAATAATCAAAGAAAGGATAACTTGATCCATTTAGAGAAAATGAATCATTATATAAACTCTAAGAGACCTGCCCATTATTGGGCTACAGAAAAAAGTATCTATAAAATCTATGATCATTTGTTTCAAGAAAATCACCCCTCGCAAAAAATATTTATTGGTTAAGTTTTCGAATTTATTGTAGCAAGTAATTATATTCTTCATTTGTTTAGGTTTTCATGTATGTCGGCCTGTGTTTCTGTCCGTTTGTGTCATTGGAGGGAGGGGGGGTTGCCAATTTTTGTTGCAGAAAATGAGGCGGGGCAGTGTCTCAAAAACCAGCCATGTCACGTCATAAAAACGAAAGATTATCCATATCTATTTTATGGGTTTTTTTCCCACTTCTCCTCTCATCTCTATAATTTTTAGGACGTCACATGGCTGAGTTTTGAGACACTCTGTCCAGCTACCAGAAAATTTACTTTCCCTTCCTTTCAAATTAACCCTCTCTTCTTCTCCCCTTCGCCATTCTTTTTTTAGTTCTTTCCTCATCCACTTCACTAACCCTTCACTGCATCTTTGGAACATTTCTATAAAAGGGGAAAATTGAAATAAATATGAGTCATGGGCGCCCAATCTTTTTCATTTTTTTTTTTTTGGGGGGGGGGGGGGTAATCACCCCTTTGACTTCCCTTTGGACGTCCTTGATATGAGTCATACTTTTTTTCTAGAATGACATCAAAAGCTTTGCTATTATTAACATAATCATCTTTGTTCGTTTTAACTTCAAATGCGTTTAAGTAGAAACTTTTTTTGCAGATAAAAAAAACCGCTTTAGAAACATGATTATGTTTATTGTTTAGTACAACATATTTAATTTGAAACGGACTGATATAAAAAAGTTAGATCAGATAAAATGATAAGTGGCAGGGTATGTATTATAACTTGATGTGTATGTTTAGATTTCTTTTAATTTTCTTGTCGAATTAACAAGGACAATTGATTCCATTAGTAGTGCAGCTTATGACATATGTCTGTAATAAAAAGTAGAACGATGTCTGTCCGTCCGCGATCTGTCCGACTGTCCGTCTGTCTCTTAAGATCTTGGTAACCACTGAACCGATCGGATTCTACTCTTCAGGGAATATACCTATTGGTCCTGTGGTGGTTTTAAGCTATTTTCTTGGGGGCTGGGACACCCCCAACCCCCCAAAAAACAAAAAGTACCCCTAAATTTTTTTCTCAATTTTTTTTGCATATATTTTGCGAATTCGCCATTTATTCGCTAAAATTAAGTATTAAAATGACATAATAGTTGTCCAAACGGATATCATTATCGCATCTATGGGTCAAATCATTCAGTCATAAAGTCATTTTTGTTAGGTTTTCTTAAGTCTTTACATTATTCGTCATAAATCTGGATAACTCAGGAAACCCTAGCCAAAGAAATTTAATAGGATTGTGCCCAGTATTTGTTTATAGAGTATCTTTACTGCAAGTATTTTTTCGTCTACGGGTCTGCTAACTGATGATTTAGAGTAGTGAGACAAAGTATCTCAAAAATCAGCCATGTGACGTCATAAAAATGAGGGATTATCCATCTCTTTTTTAGGGGTTTTTCCTTCCCACATCTCCTCTCATTTCCCTCATTTTTATTACGTCACATGGCTGATTTTTGAGACACTTTGTCCCACTACGATTTGGACGTAATAATGTAACCTTATGTAGAGTAGCTCCACTTCTGAATAATAAAAACTTAGCCCTGGTAACCGCAGCGTACAGTGGGTGGCAAATCTTAACCACTTTTTAGTTCACCAGTTCTTAATTATTGTCCTTTGCCTGTAGGCAGGGGCTGGGCAGTGGGGTCGGGGGCGTTTTAGGGGCTAGGTGCAGGGATCCAAAGGGATTAGACAATGGCTGATTGATGTACATTCCCAATGATTTTACACAAAATTACATCTTCTGTAGATCACAATTAGTGGTAGAAACGTTTTAACATTTATTTTGATAAACCAACCAATTAGAATTCAATAAAAGTCTCCAAAGTTGTTAAGCCAACGAATAAGAAAACGTTATTTTGGAACTAGTTTAATAAACAGCTCAATGTCCTCTCCCTCCCTGGGGGCTAGGTGACCAACAATGTCCCCTCCCTCCCTGGGGGCTAGGTGCCCAACAGTCCCCTCCCTCCCTGTGGGCTAGGTGACCAACAGTCCCCTCCCTCCCTGTGGGCTAGGTGACCAACAATGTCCTCTCCCTCCCTGGGGGCTAGGTGACCAACAATGCCCCCCCCCCCTCCCTGGGGGCTAGGTGCCCAACAATGTCCCCTCCCTCCGGCCCTGGGGGCTAGGTGACCAACAATGTCCCCTCCCTCCCTGGGGGCTAGGTGACCAACAAAAACCTAGTTCTCCTTGGACACTAATACAAACATAAAAAGCCATCAGAGTTCCGTGTATACACACTGTTTGTTTGTGTATGTTAAGCAATCAAAGTGTATGCAATACAAGTAATCAATAAGATTAATTTGTAGTATTAATCAAATACATTTCTGCTAGATTAAAACCTGTTTTGAACCTTACTTAACTGTCCACAAAAAAAATTATAAGCCTGATTAATCCCTTTTCATTTCAAATATATATTATTTTTTTATCCGCGGACAACATACATATCTTATCAAAATTGTATCGTAAATACTAGTAATAAAAATTTATTTCATATCTGAAGGCTTGATTACATAATTATTTGCAGATTTTCTAATTACCTTTGCTATGATCTAACATATTAACTCTGCGCTTACATTAATTAAATAACTTTTATTTTAACATCTTTTGTATGTATAGGTTTGAAAAGTGGCACTGGACTATTGTAAACATAACAACAAAAACCAACCTAAAACATTGCTAATTATGAATACTATTTTTGCGCGGGTAAAAAGTTTTGGGCTGATTGTATTAATCTGATAAAATCAGTTGAGGAATGTGCTGAGCTATTAAAAAACTTAAAGCATTAGTAATCCTATAGGAAGGGATACTTTGCTTGATCCTTATAAAAAGTTCTGATTAGGATAATGGTTATTTAAACCCTTTAAACATCTTACTTTTCTGTTTTATCTGAAGTTTTAAACTATTTGATGATAAAAACACGTCTAAAGATTTTTTTATTTTTTATTTTTTAAATGATAATGTTTTATAAGTTAAACATTTTCGACGAACCCCAAACTGTCCCAGTTTTGAGCAAGACGATTCCTGTGACGTCATATAAAAAGGGAAGAGGGAAGAAAATCTCTTACCTTTTCTCCCATCTCTTTTGAAGAGATGTTCTTCCCCCCTTCCCTTTTTCTTTCCCGAAACGTATATGACGTAACTGGAATCGTCTTGCTCAAAACTGGTACAGTTTAAGATTTGTCACATTTTCGATTTTGGAATTCATCAACTACACTCTACAGCAGAGTGGAAGGGTAAATTGGGCTGTTTATTATACTAGTCCCATGAGTCTTATATTACGGTTTCTTTTTCGTTGGCTCAACAACTTTGGGGACTTTTAATGAATTTTGATTGGTTAGTTCATTGGTTGAGTGTTCAAACGTTTCAACCAGTATCAAAATATGTTTTTATAAAGAGTTAGGAGCGATGTGAGTGTTTCACTAGTAAAATATGCAAATGTTTCAAAACTTGATGTGCAAATGTGCAATTAACATACAAAAAAATGCAAAATATTTTCTTAATTGACCAATTTTTAAGCAAGATGCTCCTAATTACTGTGGAAAAATATTCATTTCTTATGTAAATTAATGCATTTTAGATTGAATTTAAGAATTAAGTATTTCTTTGCATGGAAAGTTTTTTTTGCAGATTTCAAAAAGTTATCAAAAGACAAGTGCGAAGTAATTGATTAAAACAACACCGAAGCAGCTTATAGTGCCTAATATAAAATGACGTCATACAATAAAAATGACTAATAATAGGCTAGTATACATTGTAATTGATTAATAGTAAAATATAAGCTGGCCTATTATTGGTCATTTATATTGTATGACGTCATTTTTTATAAGGCACTATAGCTTAAAACCTGCCTATGAGAATTAGATCGAGTCTTTTTTTAAATGTACTATAACAAACAGAAATCTATTATGGCAGGCTAGGTGTTACTCATTTTGTATCTAGAGAAACTGCCATTTATTTGTTTTAAGTATTGATTAAAGAAAACTTATGAAAAAACGGTTATAGTAAATTGGCCGTTGTCGCCTCCCAGTGACACAGGAGAGGGTCATCCTATAAAGGAACCAAGCATATTAAAGTCATAGTATTAGGAAATCTAATACGAACTAACCAACTAATTGATTACACGACCTTTGTCTTGAGTTGCATTTTATTTGTCCAATACCTCCAGAGGGGAGGATGCTGTCCATGACACTTTACAACGTCAGGTCAACAACCAAGGAAAACTATTGGGAACAATGTCTTCTTTTTCTGTGGAAATATCTAGTGTAATAGGTAAAGAAACGCCCAACAGACAACCAACCAATTGATTTCACAACTTTTGTCTTTATTGTATGGATCTGTGTATTGAAAGGATCTGTGCCTATTTATAGGCTAAGGCATATCTCCTTTTCTTAATATCAGAATCAAGCTTCTTTTATCGGGGCATATATTATCTTTTTCAACGTCTTTTGTATGATGTTGTGTAAAATCCTCCATAAAATGCACGTTATCCAAACGCTATTACCGCGATTTTTAAAATAATTGTACATTATTTACTCTTATTTGGTATTATATTTGTTTTTGAACGTCAATTGAAATTATAAAAGATAAAAAACTGCATTTGATTAGAGAGAGAGTTTATTGACCTCTAAATTAAAATAAAAATTATTTGGTAAAATTAAAATAATTTAAAACAATTGTCAATATAGATAAAATCTATCAATCAAAATATATATTTCATAATATAATACAGCCTATTATTTACAATTTATTTATTATATTATTTTTATTTATTTAAACCTTTCTTTTTTAATTTTTCCTTATCTCTCTCCCCTCACAGCAACAAGAAAGTACACGCAAGTCATCCACTTTTTTACCCCCCCCCCCCCCCTTAATATTTTTCTCTTTCTCCGGCTAGCGTGTCTATACCTCCGACGACCTTGACATTCATTTACAAATAAACATTTTTTTTGTTAAATTTTGTATATAAAAAAGTAGCCTTTTCTTCGTCTTTAATTCTATTAAGAAAGCTTAATAATAAAAAATGATAATTAATATGTATGAAAACCCTGTAAGTACGTAAATAAAAATCTAATGTCTCAGACATATATCGGAGAAAATATAGAGAGGTGTATTTATATATATATATATTATGTATATAGTGTACAGACATCATTGATAACACACAGATAGAGAATATAATAGATAGAGAAGGAGAGAGTCTAGACGTTTTTCTCTCAGGTTTTAATTGTCAAGTGGGGGAGAGGGGGGGGGGGGGGTTAAAGCACTAATTTAACATTTGTAGCCTTTTCAAATAGAAAGGTTATTAATGTAAAATTATTATCTACATTAAATATGTAATATTAAGTATCTAGGATACATGAAAAAGTTAGCTAACCTTAAATTAGTATAAAATATTGATAAAAACTACTACAGAATACAACTCAGACACACACACACACACACCTCCCGTGCGGAGGGGAATTGTAGACGGAGGAAAGGTGAGGGGGGGGAGGGGAATGCACTCCGAGAGTCGAGACAGGAAGAGGGGGAGGCCCCTGGGCTGGGGGAGAAATTTAATCAAGAACTCACAATACTCTTTAATTAGGTAAGATTTATAATTAATAGGAATAAAAGAACATTATTTTTTTTAAAAATTTTAAACTTAAAATCCTATGCATAAAGCCTATAGCTTGCATTGGTTGATTTGAACCTATTTTGTTAGTTTTGGAGGCAAATATCCTAAAAGAATTAATGTATTTATGATAACTACTTCCAACCCTCTTCAACTACCCCCCCCCCCCCCTCCAACACCCCAAAAAAAAACAGGATTTAAATAACAAAGGAACAAAGAATAATAAATTTTTATTTTCATTTTTTTGAGGGGGGGGATGGGGAGGGAGTGGGGGGTTGTCCCACCTCCCAAGAAAATAGCTTGAAACCATCAAAGGATCAGTAGGTATATACCCTAAAGAGTATAGCCAAATCGGTTCAGTGGTGAATGAGATCTTAAGCTTTAGACAGACGGACAGACATCGTTCTTCCTATTGTATTATAGATAGAATTAATAAATTTAATATCCCTAAAATTACTCGTACTGTCCTGTACTTTAGAAAATCTAAACTTGCTTGCGGAGCTCCGTAATTGGGGAATCACACCTCCGAGAGTCGGGGCTGCAGTAGAAAAAATATAGACACAAATATGAGGGGGCACACTTCTTCTTGCACGTCAATGAGGGGGTTGGGGAATGCGGGGAAGAAATACGAGTTTAAACGTCTGGGGGAAAGGCCTGATAGGCCTAAGGCCTCAGACAGAACCAAATCGTCTGACCTCTACTTGAAGCTGCAACTGCACGTAGTGATAGAAAAAACTGCAATGGAAAGGTGACAGATCAGTTTTTTACTTCTCAGGTGTACAACACATGCAATCAGTTGAATAATGAACATCAAGTCATACAAAATTGTCATAAAAGTTGTATTTAACTATCAAAAATCAGTGAATTTATATAAAAATCGAATTAATCATTACTGTGTGAATGATAAAAGTACATCAAAGTATTTTTGACCTAATTATTTTATTGTTATAAAGTTAAACTTAATTTGAATCACGGAGTTACAAAGTTTTGTTATGCAAGGTCAGCTGTGAGAATTTTCTCCCAAGCGGAGGAGGAAAGGTGAACGACCGATTGCGACCCAGACTTTCGGAGAGGTGATTGGCCTGTGCTGACCGTCGGCATACCTGTCTGTCTGTCTGTTTGTTTAGGTAATAATATTTATAGATTTGTAGACGTCTTTAATTGTTTGAAACATAATCATAATTTTGTATAGACAAGAGCGTTGACCCAAACTTTTGAATTTAATAATAAAACAAATAACAATAACATGTATTTTCTAAAAAGCGTAGCCATTCATTGAAAATCTCAATCATTGAACGAAAAAGTAATTGACTTTGTTGATATCAGAGCTGCAAATATGTAGCTGAATACAAATCTTGCGGCTGCGGCTAGGGTGGCTGCAGCTGAGAGTGGATTAGGCTGGGTAAGATTGGGGGTAGCTGAATTAAAATTTAGTGGCTGTGGCTCTTAATTGCTAAATTTTCCTCAAAGCCTTCTTGAAGCTGTTGGGTTTATTGCAGCTGCTGTTGGGTGGCTGTCGGTGGTAGAGCTTAAATTTGGCAGATGACGCAAATTTAGTGGCTTATGTAAGCCGCGCAGCTGACGTTGAGTTTTCTTTATATTAAAGCTTTATCAGTCCGTAGGTCTCATGAGTGAAATGCGTCGCTCAAAACAAAATTATGACGTCATAAAAATGAGGGATGAGGAGAGGAGGAGGGGGGAAAGAAAACCTCTAAAAAAGAGATGGATAATCCGTCATTTTTATAACGTCATTTGCTGATTTTTTGATCGACTTTCTTCATTCACGTAGGTCTTAGTCAATTTCAATATACCTATTGTGAGGTCCTACTCCTAGCTTGCTGGATTACATTCAAGCTTTACCAACCCCCTGCTAATTCTATTGTTGGGGGGGGGGGGGGGGGAGGGGATACTATACTCTTCAAAAAAAACTTTTTAAACTTAGGTTATATTATGTTACGAAAAGCCCTGCAGATAGCCACAAGCTATTTTAATTCGGCTTGGAAGCAGTTGCAGCTTCACAGGATGCATATAGTTTACATTTTTGTTGCAAGCAAAGCTTTTCCATAAATGACTGTTGCATAACAGTAACATTGTTTTTGAAGATTCCTTAAACGATATAACATGATATAAAAAGAGAAATTGCATCTTTATAACCACTTCTAGACACGTGAATTGAAATTAATGTCTTAATTAAAAGATCTAACTTCCGAGATATATAAAACAATTAAGCTTTTTATAATAAACATTAAAACTTATCCGCTTTATTGAATGCTGTCAATCTTGTATTGAACTATGCTTTGAATAATAAAATATAAATATAAATACTGTAGCAATGATAAATAATAACCCAGTAAGCTTAATCCTTATTGCTACTTAGGGTTTCTCTCTCTGTCTATCTCTCTAAAACTATCCGTCCGCCTGTCTATGTATGAGCATGAAATTAAAAATAGTAAAAATTTTATGATGATTCTTCCCCCCATAACTTATTTATTTATAAAGTTTTTGGTAATTTACTTTTGGACATTAGTTTAGTGCAGATGAATAGTTTTTTTATCGCATCGTATTATAAACATCTTTACGCGAATGTTAAAATGCAAAATTATAAGATTAAAAACCAGTTCTTTTAGTTTCATAATATTTATTTTAAAATTCGTGGAAAATTATCTTTAAAACGATGCTGTATGTATATGATTATCAGTATGGCTAAAAACCGGTTCTAATCCAGGATATTAATCGGTTTCGAAGCCGTAATTAGATGTTATTTTCTTACCCAGTAATAAAGTACACCGAGCGATTTTCTTAAAATATTTGATTCAATCTACTCTATAACTTAGTTTGTCCGTTTGACGTAGGAGATTTTAATTATCTTTTTAAGATGTATATTTCTCGGCTGATGTTTGACAATAGATTTCAATTCCTTTAAATTGATTCTTCTGCCTGATAAGACTCTACTCCAACATACTGTATTCGTACTTTTGTTCGGGTTCCAATAAAACATATATCTGAGATTCGCTACTCATAGATGTTGACGTCCTGACATCTCTCTATCTCTTCATTTCTCTCTCTCTCTCTCCTTCTCTCTCTCTCTCTCTCTCTCTCTCTGTGTCCCAATGTATAATTATGTAAACAAATAATTTTAGTAGCAAAGCTACCCTATAACTGGTGGTTATCTGTACCTTCTTCGTCTGTAAGTATGCCAAGGTAGTTCTAAATTTCAGCTATATTTATGTTTGTTTATTAACGGATTTTAAACGCCTAAAACTGTCCAACAAAATGTCATTTTCATTGAATTATAAACAATACCTAGCAAAAAGTTTACTATGAATGACCAATGATAGACCAATACACAGACCAAATTACCAATGGCAAGCCAGTTTACATTTTATTTGACCACTAGTAGACCAGTATGACGTCATTTTTATAGACGATATAAAAAGATTCTTTACTGTACTGTCTGCAAAAGTTGACTGTGCTGTCAGTTTTAGTCTAAAATGTTGTTAGATTGTTTTTGTTTCACTATTTTTTGAGGGGGGGGGGGTAAATCTTTTCTAGGGGTTATTTCTGTTCGGATAACGGAGGTACACTTTCCTTAAAATAGTAAGAAACTATCCCTTAACCTATATATATGAAGTTTCATTGTGAAAGAAAACACAGACAAACATCCTGTTGTTTCTATATTATTAAGAATTATAGTCTAGTTTTATATTATCTAATATTTATATTGCGCAAAAAATACATATAAAGAGGGTGGAGCTTATATCCAAGTCAAATAGAAAACAGTTATTGGAATATTAAAGGGGGGTGGAACCCATTAAAACCTATAAAGTTGATTTTTATTGCCTATACGAGGACTCACATTGGTTAGTTATAAAACTTGGGAGGGGAAACTAAACTTGAATTACATTTGGGATAAAAAGATGTGTGATGCCACCAAAAAGTGAAGATCCTTTCTGTTGTAAGGTTTTGTATGTCAGTATTTGGCTATAAACTTAAATTACAAATCCTCATATGAAAGAAAAAGGATGCTGTCTATCTTCTGTTTGTGTGTGCCTAAGGATCTCGTATACCGCTGAACTGATATGGTTCTCCTTTACAGGGTACCTTCTAATAGGTCCCGGGAAGAAAGTTTATAACTATTTTAAGGGAGGGTACCACAAACCTCCCAAGAAAAACTTCTTTAATAATAAATAATGCTCAAAATTTTGTATTCTTTTCTTTTAAAAAACTAAAAAAGTGTCCCTAGAGGATTCAAGCGCCGTAGCCGCTAGTTGATATTACAGTAATAGCTATAAATATTTGCAATACAACTTAGGACCATCGAACTTCCCTCGTTAGTCTTATTTTTTTCTCATGCCACTTCTGACATCTTCAGATAACTATGATTTCGGTATACTAAAATAAGCAATTTTTTTTTCTCTTAAGAATTATATTTGTGGTCCAAATGCAATATGTGGTAACTCACCAATGGATGTCATAATACATTTTATTATTATTTCTAAGATAAAGAAATATGTTTTTTTTTTGTTGAAAAGTTAGTAATTGTGGTCTTAGTATATGGCAGGTGTCCTAAAATTAGCATTAACTCCAAACTTTTAAAAATAAATTTACAAGTGTTTGTTTGTCCATCTAATTTTAGAGCTTCGCTTTTATGGATGTTGTCCTTTAATGAACACTATTATATGGTTGATCAAAAAAGAATGAATTCTCGTAAACATTTAAAACAGACCTACAGGCTTAAAAACAATCAGACACAACACACAGCAAGTCAATTTAGATCTTTTGCAAGAAGTTTGAAATGATATTAATGTGAGAATGACAAAATAATAGCAGAGTCCAGGCTGGTAATGATCTGATCTATATCAACTCAAGTTCTCCAGGGATCTAAAGGGATAAGACAATAACAGATAAATTGATGCATATCCCCAATGATGATACACAAACTACCCCTTATGTAGAATATTAGTGGTTGTAACGTTTGGACAATCAACTTAATAATCCAACCAATAAAAATCCATAAAAAAGTCCCCAATGTTGTTGAGCCAACGAATAAGAAACCGCTATTATAAAACTTTGGATACTAGTGTAATAAACAGCCTAATGTCCCCTCAATCCCTGATATCGACTCAAGTTCTCTGTCTCTCTCATTGCTGGTTGAAAACAATAATGATCCCAGTTTCACTTGGAAACAATTATCCTTCTGCTTTTATGTCAGGAATATGGACATGTAATTTAAAGAATTCGAATCATCTGTAATGTTTGTTTGGCATATAATATTTGACCTCTCCGCCCCATGCCTTTAAAAATTTTAGATTTCTGTTAGGTTAGGTTAATTAAGGATCACCAAAGCTCCAAAGGTCTATACCCGAAGTGTTAAGACCTAAATGGAAGAGGGTTGCAATAAAACAAACACAAACTAAAGCATAACAAATTGTAGTTAAAATTATTCTTTCCTAATATAATTAAGACTAAAAAATTAACAGGGATCTAAATGGGCGATACATTTATCTACATCCCCGATGATGATACACAAAATTAACCCTTTTTGTGAATTACAATTAGTAGTTGAAACGTTTGGACACTCAACTTAATAATCCAACCAATCAAAAATTATTAGTCCCCAAAGTTGATAGGCCAACAAATAAAAACATAAAACTTTGGGGACTAGCCCAACTTCTCCTCTCTCCCTGGAAAACAATATGTATTGTATTTTCAATAAATAAAATGAGTAGGAAGCCTTTTTATAGTCTTAAGCGACAAAACCTTGTTTAGTTAAAACTACAGAACATATTTCCCCAACCCTGCTTGTTATTGTTAAGAGCACACGATCTTTAATTTTTATCAAAGAATGGTTTAATAGCTAGTAGAGTAACATAAAGCTATTTAAGTGATTTTTATTACAATACCTACCAGAACTGACTTTTCTGTCTTTTTTTCAAGAAGGTTGAAATATTATTTAGATTGCGAATAAAAGATTTTACTTTTTAGCATAAAAGTAATGAGTTAGATTTAGTTTGTTTGTCTTACTTAGTGGTAGGACCCTTGCAAAGGGTTAGTTACCCTTTAAGGCTTAGAATTTGACGAATTTACACCATATTTTCTAAGATTATGGCATATTTTGTATACTTTTATCAATAAATGTATAAGTTAAATATTTTATCCCAGGCTGAGCACTGTGATGAGCAAAAAGTGACTGGAAATTTGGGTTAGCATTCCTCTAGGGCACACTATACACATTAGTCTTGCCAACTAACAACACACAAACACACAAACACTCACACACACACACTGAGACACAAACATATATCCAAAAGCTCACACACTCGTTAATAATCATCTCATTTTAATTCACCAAACATTATGTAAAATAATAACAATGTTCAAGATGTTTTCTTTGAGTAGTCCTATGTATAGGGAAGAAATACATCCTTAGGAAAATGGCAGGTGTTCTACTATGAATACCTTCCTAAGAATAGAACTTAAATGTAGGGAGTAGGTTGATTTTTAACCGAATACAGCAGGTGTTCTACTATAAAAGTAGTGAAAATGTCTACTTTAATACCTCTTAAGTAGTGTAACCTAGTAATTAGGTGTAGGGTGATTTTCAGCCCGAACGTGGCAGGTGTACTACTTTAATTCCTTCTAGGTAATGAAGCCTAGAAGTAAGGAGTAGGGTGATATTGCCCAAAACTGTCAGGTGTTTTACTTTAATTCCTCCTAAAGTAGTAAACACTATTAGTAAGGAGTAGAGTTATTACTCAAATATGGCAGGCGTTCTAATTTGATTTTTGCTAAGAAGTTTAACCTATTAGTAGGGTGTAAGGTGCTTTTTAGCCCGAACATGGAAGGTGTTCTACTTTAAATACCTTCCTTAGAATATAACTTAAATTTAAGCAGTAGGTTGATAACTAAATATGACAGGTGTTCTACTTTAAATACCTATCTAAGAATATAACTTAAATTCTAGGAGTAGGTTGATTTTTAACGAAAACAGTAAAAGTGTCCAACTATGACGTCAGAAAAAATTAACAATTAACCAATGAGAGGCCGCTATATATTTTACCACAGTGAATACTGGCTTCTTATTGGTTAATTGTTAATTTTTTCTGACGTCATAGTTCGACACTTTTACTGTTTTCATTTTTAACCGAATATGTACAATTTTCTACTTTCATACCTCTTAAGTATTGAAGGTATGAGGAGTAGGGTGATTTAGCCTGAATATGTCAGGTGTTCTACTTTTATCCCTCCTAAGGTGATATTTTGCCCAAATATGTTAGGTGTTTTACTTTATTAACTCTGAAGGTGTATGGTAATTTTTACCAAGAATATGTCAAGTGTTCGATTTTAATCCCTCCTAATTAGTGAAGCCTAGTAGTAAGGTGTAGGTTGATTTTTGCCCGAAAATGACAGGTGTTCTACTTCAATACCGATTTAATTGTGATACCTAGGAGTAAGAATTTGGGTGATATTACCCAAAAATGTCAGGTGTTCTACTTTAATACCTGCTAAAGATTGGTATCTATATGAAGGTATAAAAAAGCATTCAAATAACAGATTCTTATTTTCTTACTTAAAGTAACAACAGTAAAACTGAAAAAAAGAAAGTTATCCACATATAAATTTAGTATATTTTCATGTGATAAATTTTTTTTGAATCCATCAATTTATTAACAAATTCAATCACATTCTATCATGTTAATATTCATAATTAATAATTAATAAATTGTCAAACTGACTTTATGCAAAACTTCTTTTCTACATATTTGTCACATAAAAAAGCTTATGAATTAATATTATAGGATGAAAATTACAAAGATTAGGCTTGGTTGGAATATTTTAGAAATTATACAAAGTGGTACGGTTTTTGTCAGAAAATCCTGTTTTTTTTTTGTTATTTTACCAACCACTGCACTAAGCCGATTGAGTTACATATCTAAGGGATTAAAACTAAGAAGCAATAACAGTTTCATTTATAGCTTTAAATCATTTTAGTTTTAATTATCATCTAATAATTTTAAATAATCGTTACATTAAAACTATTATAAATACTGCTCAGGAAGGAATATTTTATCTCAAACAAAAACTATTTTGTCTCTAATTGTTTTTGTCTTTGTCTGACCGTCAGTCCGTCCGTAACGATATTGCGTAAATGTTATTTTCTCGGCTTCTATTAAAGATATACAGCTGAAATTTTTAGTAAAAATATCTATGCCACATGCGCATCTAATCTATACATTAATTTGTCCGTTTGACTGTCGGTCATGTCTCAAAAGATTTAAACGTGATTTTTTAAAATTTTGCCTCTATATTTTTCATTTTTATGAGAACTGCTTTCTGCTCTAATACTAACTTTGTCTGTTTGTCCATTACATGATTTTTTGCGTTTTGCTACCTACTTATGGATGTTGTCATCCTTGTTAAAATAATATTTTTTACAAAAAAGTATATTTTGACATATTAATAATCAATTTTGGATGGATGTTTTTTCTTTAGAATAACTATCCCTTCCTATATGCAAGTGCAAAGTTGTCAGAAAATGTTGTCCAGCGAATGTATAAAAACTGACATCATATTTGGATGGCCAAAAAACAGAACCATTAACCTTCCCCCCCTCTCTCTCCCCTTACTTTTTAGAATCACAGCTATAATAATGTATGTCCGTTCGACTATTTGTTATCTAAATGGATCTATGAAAGTTCTTGCTGGCTAAAATACGACCCCATCCCCCTCATAAACCTCCTTAACCCCATCCCCTCCCCTTCTACTGGATGAACGAACTGACCAATAATTAATGTCTATATTAGCAACCTAAATTGACGACAACATCCTCGCATATTCTATATCCATTATTATTTACTAATTGACTAACAAATTTTAAAGTTTAGAACATATATAATTTTTCTAAATATCTAATTTTGCAAGAAACAAGCACGATTTAAAAAAATTTCATTTGCTATTCAATGTGCACAATAAAGGTTTTTTTGTATTACAGTTCATTGTTCTTTTTCTATATTTAATGTTTTCAACTCGTTTTTACTTTGCAGCTTTTGGACATGGTGCTACTTGTTTTAATATTTTTCACAACCTCTAATGCCACCACCCCCCTCAAATATTTGGTAATAATATTCTCTCATTGTGTCAAAGTGTAACTGGAGCATTAAGGCAAAAATAATATGAACATGTTAATTATTTACCACGCATGAATTTCTAATCAATTTGAGGAAAAGTTGTGGGCAAAAAGATTGTAATTCAGCGAAGTAATAAATAATTAGTGCGTGCATGACGTGGTGGTAGCATGACGACACAACCAGGAATCATGCAAGTTTTTGGTGTGGCAATTTTATTGTCACATTTGTGATGTTCTATTATAATATTCATTTTAGTTTTTCTGCTTGGAGGTATAGATTAATCAAAAGTAAGCTCTACGTCTAGTAAAAACAAAAATCATTTGATTGCATGACCTTTATATCTTTATTTATGTCTTATTCCTGTATAAATGCTAAAAATTAGGAATATTTTCCAGTATAGTTTTGAAATCGCTGGATCTGCAGGATTAGAACCAGTTCTCCACCATACTGAAAAAATCATGTAATACAGACAATTTTCCACGAATACTAGAATAAAAATCATAAAATTAATACCAGTTTTGTTATCCCGGGACTGTGGCCTCTCAGGGCCAACAAAACTGGTTTTAATCTTAAAATTTTTATTTTAAATCTGCGGAAAGCTGTCTATAAAACGATGCGATGATAGTTATTTCTCGCATCGTATTATAAACAGCTTTCCGCGGATATAGAATGTACAAATATAAGATTAAAACCAGTTTTTTTAGCCCCGAGGTTCCGAAGGCACGGGCTAAAAAACTGGTTTTAATCTTATGATTGTACATTTTTATATTCGTAGAATGCTGGATATAATACGATACTAGACATATTTTTTTTCGTATGGAGGAGAACCGGTTCCTATCCACCGGATTCGAATGAATACGAGAAATAATTTTAATTTAATTATGTAGCGTAGTATATAAAAGATAGATTAAATTTAAATCTAAAAGCATCAAAGACTATTCTATTGATAAATCTAGGTTCAAACATGGCTTTTTAATTGCCGCACTGAGTGGCTTGCAATCTAAAATATAATAGTTTACCAAGAATTCAAGTAATCTTAAGTTTCAAATAAAGGACGAAAAAACATGAAATGTTTTAATATCGTAATTTTTAATTTAATTTACTTGTTATGGTTACCTTTTAGGTTTAGATCTTTAGTAATCCTATTATATATAGTTGTAAGCTTATTTGTATGTAGCGATGGATCTCGCTAACCGCTGAACCTTTACAGTGAAGGTTCTTATAGGTCCCGATATGGTTTAGGCTATTTATTTTTATAAAGAAGTCTATGTATGGTTTTAGGCTATTTTCTGTCTTTCCACATCCCTTCGAACATAGAGCCCTTGTATGATAAGGGCGCAGCCGCTAGTGGTTTAATTAAAGAACTAACTTAAACATTTTGAAATCCAATGTTTAAAAGCTTCGTTTTTAGCAAATAACTCGAATAAATTGCTTGTATTATATTATTTAAAAAACAAATCTGTTGACAAAATATCTTTTCAAATTTGTTAGGGCATTCAATTTTCCTCGCTAAATTTATTCTTTTAGACAAAGGGAAATTTGTCCAAATCTTTTTTTTTGCACTTTTTATAAATTATGCTTGAAAAAGTTGCTACAAATTTTATGTGCATTTTTTGCAAAAAAAACCTGGAGTATATCATTTTCATTAGAGCCAGGTATAAGGTATAACCAACAAGTGAAATAAATAGAAAATAATATTTGGGGGGCAAATGGAGAGGTCGTCAATTTTACGATGTGTTGCCCCCCAACGACAGCTGAAAAACACGCAGAGGTTTCCTGATTTTCCCCCGAATTAATGTCTTTATTGGTATAAGCTGATTAGAGCACTCATTAAAAGACTTAAAATATAAAGAATTTTAGCTGCTGAAACATAATTATGGAAAAGCCTTGCTCTTTAAAGCACTTTGTAAGCATCGATTTATTTGTTTAGACACTTTCTTTCAACTTATTCTTGCTTGTTTTTGTTCTGCAAGCCAGTCAGAAAACAAATACGGTACACCCACTCAACTCTAAATCACACAGACACACAAACTAATAATATCCCATTAAACATTTTTAGGTATTTAAAGCTTCTGAAGATTTAAATTAGCTTCTCATGTTTTTATATCTTTAGAAGGTTAGGTTAGGTTTAGAATCTGATTCTTTATCAAGGGGTTAATAGATATTATTTTAGTCCATTTTATCATATTATGTTTGTAGTATTTAATTATTCTACTTTGCATATAGTGGCGGTTTTCCTGAAAGAGTCTTGTCAAGAACAGAACCCCCACCACCCATCTCCTTAATTTAAAAGAAGTTTAAAATAAAGGGAGCGAGTAGTTTTTGTTTGGTGTTTTCCTTTATGTTAGGTTAGGTTATATTGGAAACAGGTTACCACCGCAGGGTTGGGTCACCTAAGGTATTGCCCCATAGTGTTCGCTAGGCACTTTAGTGGAAAGGACCCTTTAGTTTAATCCTACATTAAAAAAAAACTTTTTCATAAATTCTAAATTCATCAAAAAGTCTTTTGAGGTTTCAATAGAGAACAAAGTTCTGGAAAGGAAACTGATTTTAGTTTTTCTAAAGACTTACAAAACACTGAAATGTTGCAAGAGGGAAAAAAGTGCCCATTCACAACTTTCCCTCTAAATTCACTTTTCCTAAATGTTTTCCAATAGATAAATTGAGTTTTAGGCAACCTTACTTGCCTATTCGTTTAGAACAAACATATTACTAAATATAATGCTTGAAATAAACTTATTAATTTTGGCTTCAGTAAACACTTGAAACTTGTAATTTATGCTTTCAATCCCTTTTTTCAAAATGAGATGCGTGCACAGAGTCTTTTCAAGGAGATGAAAGCTTTGAATAAAACAGAAATCAATCTTATAATTTTCACTCTTTATTTTCACGCGGAAAGTTGTCTATGATACGATACAATTTATGGTTTTTAGCATAGCTCAGAAACAGTTCTAATCCAGCGGATATGGATTACAATAGCAAGTGCTTTTACTAAAGCATAATTTGTACTAACGAATCCTTCCTCTTTAATTATTTTGAAGAAGATAAAATGTATTTATAGCCTCTTTAGGGACTCTAATCCTGTGGTGCCATGTTCCTACGGGGTGCTATCTTTGCGGAGCTCTTCTAACGTTAACTTAACTATACCTAAAATAAGCATAAAATATCATGAAATATCATAATATTTGGAAGGTGGCCGAAATGTTTACAGATCTAAAGGTAAATGTCAATTTTGTTCACTTACCTCGTAAGTCACATATTTGCAATCTGTAATGTAAAGTACATTCTACATACAGCATTTTTAAAATCAAAGCTTTTCTAAAATTAGAAAGATCCATCCGTAACGGTTAGTTCTTTTCGTTAATCTAGACATGTTAGATTTATCCTTTTGATTTCAAACTTGCATGATGATTTCTATAGCCATTAGGTACGAATTGAAAATCGTGGCAACTTTATAATCGTTACCAGAAAGTCTGTACATGTTGATTTTTAACCTTTTTAACAACAATTTTTTAAGTGTTATAATTATCCTATTCATTAAATTTTTTGAAGAATTATTCCTATTACATCATGGTATAATGTTATAAGCGAAGAATCTCTATAGTCTAGTCCTAAAAATGTAAGTATGTCCTTAAATAATATCCTGTATTTCAACAGTTTTGTAAAAAAAATAATTTCAATTTTGTTTAGACTCATAAATTTGTAATCTGCTTATTCAGTTCTGAAACTCTACAACTGTTTATGTTCGTTTGTCCTGACGTTCCAGAGCTTCGCTTTTATGTTGTAATCCTTGTTTTTTTTGTAAGCTACTCTATATTTTGTAGTTTACTCCTTCTGTATAAATGTACTAATCAAGAAGGAATTGGAATGGCTAGCTACACAATTTATTTTATTACAAATAGTTCCTTTTTAATTGATTACTGATCGATTTCGAAATGAAATTAGTATCATTTATGATTTTATATGTTCATTCTTGTTTTTTTAAAACTTATAAAAGCTGCGCCCATAACATCTTGGGGCTTCTTTATAGTTTATTAAGAAAATTGAGAAAGAAAATATTTGGTGCCAGAAAAGCTTTCCTAGAGACTATTAAATCGTTGAATGATTAGCGAGGTTTTTTGTACATAAAATTTTTATATCTTATACAAAGATGTAAGAATTAAGCTAGATTGTACAATTTACACATGGATTAATATGAGAAACCATAGAAAATATTGTTTTGTAACATATTAAGATTAAGGGAAAAATATGCTAAGCATAATATGATCAAGTAAGAAGAATAGATAAGTACATAATTAAACAAGGATGACATTATCCAAAATCTCTAAAACTGAGGACACTCAAAGATTACACATTTATACACGAATCTAAAGGGATAAGACAATGGCCGATATATTGATGTATCCCAAGGATGATTCACAAAGTTACCAGTTCAGTAGACTACAATTAGTGTTTGAAACGTTTGGACACTCAATTACATGAACCAACCAATCAAAATTCAATAAAAGTAATCAAGGTTGTTAAGCCAACGAAAAATAATACGTTATTATAAGACTTTGGGGACTAGTGTAATAAACAGCCAAATGTCCCCTCCCTCCATTGATAGAAACAAGGATGACATTATCCAGAAGCTTCTAAAACTAGGGACACTCAAGAATGACATCTTTATACCTTTACAGGAATACAAAATCAATTGCAATCGTAGCCAAAAAATTAGCAACTCTCAAAAACTGCAGACAGTAGAAACATTAGGTTTTTTAATTTTTAATTTTATTTTGTCAGTAATGTGTAAAAATGGTAAATATTACTAAAATTAGATAGATATGAAACTCAAAGTTTAGAATTAATTTACTTTATTTTTGTATCAAATTCGGTGTTTCTTTCAAAGACATTAATTTTTGACGGGGCAAAAACTATTCTAGATGACCGTTAATTTTCATATTTTATAATAAGATTTCGTGTGACAGCCCCAAATGATACCCAAAATGTCAAAAAATTCAACTTTTTGCTACTTACGCCCTGAAGAAATTCAAAGTTTTTTTTCCTCAAGAAATATCCCCTCTCCGTCTTAGGGGTTGGAAATAAGGGGACCAGGAGAATAAAAAGAAGTTATTAGTTAAAGTGGAAGGTCCAAAGGGTATAAAAAAAGATAAAAAAAGAGTAGTGTAATAAAAAAGGAGTATCCAAAATCTAAAAAGGTATAGGAGATGTCTCCGATCTTGATCTTGTTGGGGATTCAATGCGACAGCTTCCCCATTGGATGATGGTGTAAAAACTTTTGTAAGCCGGCACCGCCAATTTTCCCCTTCCTTTTTTCCACTCCTTTTTGCCGTTTATTACCCGACCCTTTTTTGGTCGTACTTCTTGCCAAATCTCCACCGTGCCTACCGCCATTGAATTCAAGGGTTGCAAAGAATATTTGATTTGTGCAAAAAAATATTTTTAAAAAAACATAACTCTAAAATAACACAGTATATTTTTGGTTGAATACTGTAAAATTTTGGACAATTTTTCGTATTTTTAAAGTAAGAAATAAAATATGATAAAAAATGTAGTTTTTACCCTTTCTATCCATCCCAAATAGGCAAAAACGTGCAGGGCCAAATGTCGGAAGACTGTGGAGTAGTGTAGAGAAAAAAGAGAGGGTAGCCCCGTAAATGCAAGCACCCCGTGTCTCCGCATTTCTTATATCTGTCGGCTAGATGCGCCACCATACACCGTCACTCTGCAACACAATTACTCGGCCATTACTCACTCATGAAAGGGAAGAGGGGGGAATAAAGAAGTATGGAAAAAGAAGCACATTTCTTTCCCAATCTGCACCGTTTTTTCTATGACTTCTCCCCCGCATTTCTTCTGGCCGAAACTCCCCTCCCCTTCGCTGATATTTTGCTGTCCCGGCTGCCCTTGTGCCTATATCCGCCAAAAAGTGTGTAAAGTAAGTGTGCAGCCCAAACTGCGAAAGAAGAGATATTCACTTGATGTTTTGTACTGGTGGCACCACCACCACTTCAATCCAGAAGCCAGGGCAAGAAAGAATCTGTATCTGTACCCTGTGGCAGCCTAGCTACCCTTCCTCTACAGATACATCCATGTACAGCACAACAGTACATCCTTCTTTACCTGTAAAAATAACAAACTAAATTGTGACTTATTCATTAAGAATGATAACAAAAAATCTACCATCAAAGACTTAAAGCAACAGCCGTTCTGGAAATCTAAATGACCAAGTCATGTTTGATTATCAAGGATTATGTTAACAATAACATCAAGTGATAATTCTGTATGAAAGTGATCATATAGTGATCTAAAATAAGGAGAAAAGTCGTTTCCCAAGACTCTAAATTACGGGAATATTGTAATTTGTTGGCATTTGATGCCGTTAATAACATCAAGTTTTACATAAAATAAAACTCTAAAACAAAAACTGAGTGAAGCTTTGAGCAATAAAGTAATTGTTGTACCTCGACCCCATATAAAGGATACAATTTTTTGCCATATAGTGGCGTTAAAAAGAAGCACAACCTGTTATTTATTAGTGTGCCAGTGTGTTTATATTATATTAAAGTGATTTTATCAATCCTTTTTTATTATTCCTGAAAGAATATTTGATATTTTGAAGGATCAAGATGGCCATGGGCATAGATTATTACTCATATCCAACTCATGTAGGTTTATTTTATATTTTTTTTATAAAGGTTAAATATTATTCGCGGATTTTTAGATTTATAATTCCCATCTATTCTATACTATAAAGTAGTTAGGTTTTTTTTTGTTTGAAGGTACGGGTTTCGGAAATTACATGTCCAATTTTGTTGTACTTTCGAGGGCAGCTTTATAATTATTTAGGAGTGGTTTTATACTAGTTTCCTGACCTTCCTAGATCTCCCTTGGATGCTGGGGACGAAGCTACATGTTTCTTAAAATGGCATTTTCATGGTTCTTAAATTAATCATTTACTCATGTACTTAAATAAGATCATGAAATTGACTTTCATATTAAATTTAAAAGTATTGCTCGATTGATTAAGTTAAAGCCATAAAAAATCAATCCTTTTACTACATTTTCTTGGCCAAAAAGCTTTATGTATTGGTTTAATGAGATCATAAATTGAGGTTTCTTAATCAGAATTTTTATCCTTAGACTTATTGCTCAATTAAACTTACTTTAACTTGTTATAAATCAATCCTTAACATCATAATTTCTTTTCCAGTATTGCTTCGAAACCGATTAATATCCGCTGGATTATAACCGGTTTTCAGACATACTGAAAACTCATGTATAGCATCGTATTACAGACAATTTTCCACGAATATTAAATTAAAAATTTTAAGATTTAAACTACTTTTGTTAGCCCCCAGGAGCACGGGGTAAGAGCGTTAAATAACTTTCTATTTAACACACACAATTTGAATTTTATAAATAAATAAAACAAAGATTAGATAAAAAACATCTTCTATCAAATTACCCTATTTATCATGTCTTATGGTAATTACTTTCTTTAAAAATGATATTATAAACGACTATGAAAATGAAGTTTTGAATCTGGATAAATATTATCGAAACAATATATAGTCAAAGGTTTTACTGAAGTCAAGAAGATACAAATAATATTCTATAAGTTCATCATTTATCATCAAAAATAACACAATATCATTACTTTATTCATTTCCTCAAATTAGTTCTAAAAGATATCATTGAATCTATATTTTAATCTTAAAGTTGAATATAATATAGAGATGAAAGACAGCAAAACATAAATTTTCACCAGATTTGTCACTAGGTTATTGTTTTGTTAGATTAAGTTTAAACAAACAAGGATGACAACATCCATAAAAGCGAAGCACTGAAACTGTAGGACAAACGGACATTAACACTTGTATAGTGTCTGAACTGAATAATCAGAATATAAAAGTATAAGATTCGAAGCAAAATTGTAAGTAAATTTGTTGAAAAACTGCTTGATACAGGATAATGTTTATGGACATACTTACATCTTTAGGACTTGATTATAGAGTTGCTTCGCTTAAAATATTGTTCTTTGTTGTCCCAGGAATCAACATACCAAAAATCAGATCAAACGGATAATTAGATCACATAAAAATTTGTTGTTAAAAAAGTAGAAAAATCAACATGTTTAAAATGGACGTACGGACATTCTGGTAATGATTATAGAGTTGCTACGCTTTCTAAATCGTACCTAACTACTACAGTAATCACCATGCAAAGTTTGAAATCGATAGGACAATTCTAACATGCCTAAATTAACGAATAAAAGCTAACTATCTCGGACGGACGTACGGACGGACGGACGTACGGACGGACCGACCCTAATTATAGAAAAGCTTCGCTTTTAAAAATTACTATCGAAATTATTACAATGAAGTTTAAAATTTCAATAAACTTACTTCATATCAATGATATTTTAATGTGAACACTTAGAGAAAGAATGATAAGGGGTAACAGTTATAGTATTATAAACAGCTTTCCGCGGATATAAAAATATACAATTATAAGATTAAAACTAGTTTTATTAGTCCCGAGATGCCGAACTCACAGGCTAACAAAACTTGTTTTAATCTTATGATCGTACATTTCTATATTCATAGAAAACTGGATATAATACTATGCTAAATATAATTTTTCAGTAGAGAACCGGTTTTAATCCAGCGGATATTGATCGGTTTCGAAGTGATACTGGAAAGAATGATAAACTTAACAGTTATAGTATTAAGCTCAATCATGTTCTATCTATTTCACCCACGCGAGGCCTACGCCAATACTTTGAAAGCTGATTAGAAAATAATTCGGCATAATCCTTTTTTTTCAATCTGTTGACCCTAAAACATCCCATATCTTCTTATTTCTAAACTTGATCAAGCTCCCGTAGGGATTTTCTGAGCTTTAGCAAACCTAACCTAATAGAAGCAAAATAAGCTAATATTTCTAAAAATTTTAATTTAGTGGTAATGTTATGGGTGTTTTCTTTAAAATATCGAAGATTTCAAATAAATCTCTGCTTTAAACAGTTTAATTGCCTTGGCTTTTTTTCTTCAAATTTACCATAGTAAAAAAAAATTTCAATTAAGAATAATATAGGGGCTAATAATGGTCAATTAATATCCGATTTAAAAGTAGAAATGTATGATTTTAATAGAATTTTTGAGTCTTAAAGCTTTTTTTCAACAAAATGAATGATTTCTGTCTTTCGTATAAATTAAGATTGCCAAAAAATTGTTCAATACTAGATTTTAAGAATTATTCTGATTATTCTTTATAATTTTTTTTTACCTTTTATAAGATTGTTTTAAAGCTTATTAGAGACTGTGCACCTATCCTCTAGGGTCATTTTAAAAAGGGGGAGAAGGCATCTCAATCAATTAAGTTTATTGTATAAACGGAATAAAAGATTTGGTTAAATTGTTTAATGCAGAAATAAAAGAACATTTCATTTATATTTTAAAATCAATGTATTATTCCTGAAAAATACACAAGATAATATGTTTAATTACTTGGATTAATATTATGTTTACATTAATGATAATTTGCTTGTCGCTTTGCTAAATACAGACGCATCATTTGTGGGATGAGTCAATTGTATTTTTTTGTTGTTTGCCAATAGAACAGTGAATACACTTTTGATAATATCTTGCATGTCATGAAGGCCTACTCACTCACTCACCCAGGCCTTAGTATGCATATACACAGCCTGAAACTAGAAGTACAAACATTTCCTAATGTTTTCTATTTTAAGCTCCTAGCAAAGTAATTAAAAAAAATATGTTTGATAAAAATTCAAAGCTTTTTTATTTTGTTGCTTACATTTCAATGTTAGATGTAAATTCTATAATTATTTTACATGTTCATTTTGATGTAAGAAAAGTCAGAATGTCATTAACAAAATATATTTAACGCCGGTTGTCCAATCAGGGAAACCTCATACAGATTCTGGTAAAGTCTTTATAAATATATCTTTTTTGGGTGAGGGGGGGGGGGGGGAGAGGTACAGGTAGCTTTACCATTTCAAAGAATATTTTTACTCCCCTTTTCCTAAGTTCTACCCCTATAAAATTATGTAAATGATAAATAAGTTAAATGTAAGGGGAGCCTATTACATTCTTTCATAGGTACGAAGCCTTTAGTTTAAAAGATACAAATTTTTAGATGAATAAAATTTTCTGTGGAATATTTAATTTGTTACTCGATGGGATTTATATTGTATCATTCTAGTCATTTTGAAACGTCCTAAAATCAGAAAACTTCAATACTTTTTACAATTTATCTACAGATAGACTTAACATCGGTTAGACAGACAGACTAAACTACACATTTAAATTTCTCAAACATGAACTAAAAAAGACAATTGCTTTTCCTCATTATTTCAAGGGGAGAAGAAAATATTTTTATATCCGCCTTCATCGGTCATACATTACACAAATACAGACCAGGGAAGGAGGGCTGTTTATTACACTAGTCCCCAAAGTTTTATAATAACGTTTTCTCATTCGTTTGCCTAACAACTATGGGAACTTTTATTGAATTATTATTGGTTGATTCATTAGTTAGGTGTCCAAACGGTTCAACCACTGATTTTAATTTGTTTAAGGGGTAATTATGTGTATCATCATTGATGGTGGATATCAATGTATCTGTCATTGTCTTATCCCTTTAGATCCCTGCCAACAGACACCCATACATACATACATACATACATTCGCAATTTTCAAAGATTTTTTGTCCGACTGTTTATTTAAGAACAAGTGCCGAGTGCTTTTTTGCGTTTAAAAAGTGCGAATACAAAATCGCTTAAATAGTGTGCATATAAAGATGCAACAAAGCAAGATTTAAAACTTTTAGAATTTTGACTTTCTACTAAATGAATATAATTGGAAAGTTAATTTAGGAGCGATAGGTCATATTTTTCAAGTAAGATTTCTTATAATTATTTAGGTTAAGTAATTTAAAACAATTCTTAGAGAAAAAAAAAAACTTATTAAAAGGTTACTATAGAGTTTTGATTTATAACACATTCTTTATCACTAACATGATTTACTTATACTTAATTTTTTTTTTAATGTATACAATGATATAATTTTACAACATAAAAGATAATTCTAACGCTCTAAATTTTTTTTTTAAAAACCGAAATTGAGTTAATTTAAAAAAAGTTGTTTGATGATAAAATTAATGCATGTTTAAATATAAATGTTAAAACTAATGAAATTTTATATTAATATTAATGTCTTATATACAAATATCAGATTAATCATTTGATTTTTACTAGCGTGCATCTTATATACAAATAAGGCAAGTTAGTACGTCTGTCAGACTTTTGTCTCACTTTCTCTCTCACACACACATCTATTTTCTTTTCTTTTTAATCTTTAATCAGTAAAAAGTCAATCTTATGACGAGAGTATAAACATGTGGCTTAGCACACAACTACGATCTAAAATTAGTAAAAATCAGTGCTGAGGCAAAAATGTATGTAGATGTATTTACAGAGGAAAATTTGTCGTCATTTTAGTTTGATAATATGGACCTTATTTACTGGTCATTTCTTTCATCCAGTAGGAGGGGAGGGGATATGGTTATCGTTTATTTAGCTAGCTGCGAGAATCTCTTTATCAGAGTACATGAAAATCTGGTGCAATATCCAAGTAATAATATATCAATGTTGAAAAGGAAATGATTAAAGTTTTTTCTTCAATTTTATGAAAAATTAAAACTGCTCCAAATCATTGGATATATTTATCCTTGTTTATATATTTATTGACAAGACAATGAAATATCTGTGCGCAGCAGAGATTAGATAGATCCAGGGATCTAAAGGGATAATGGCCGATAAATTGATGCACATCCTCAATGGTAATACAAAAAATTAATTCTGTAGATTACAATTAGAAGTCGAAACGTTTGGAAACGCAACTTAATGCACCATCCAATCGAAATCCGATAAAAGTGCCTAAACTTGTTAAGCCAACGAATAAGAAAAGGATATTTTAAATCTTCGGGGACTATGTCCCTTTCCTTCCTGAGAGAGTAGATAGATCAGTAACAAACAAAAAATAAAATTTAAAACCAGCTTTTGGGGGAAAAGCATGATGATCACTACGGCACAATTTTTTGCCCCCCGTTCACATTGGAAAAATAATTATTTTTGTGGAGTTTTTTAGTCATGATTAAAAATTAATGACAACGTCCATAGTTGATAAGCAATAAAGAGGGAGGTCATTTTCTAGTAAATCCCGTAAAGGTGTGTGTTATAAGGCCTAAAAATAGTAGTAGAACGATAAGGTGCTCTATATATTTGTATTTCCTATTGAATAGAACAATAGGGAAGAAATTTTTTTTTTTTTTTTTTGATAACCGTACCTGGAATATCTTGAAATTTCTATCAAACGCTTTGTTTGGCTCAAACTGACACAAATAAAAAAAATATAATTATAATAAATCAACCTGTAAAGAATGACTTCTTCCTTTGTTTAATGGTATAGATTGTTCTTAACCTTTACCGTGTACCTATAGAAAACATTATTATTATAATTATATTTTTTTTTAATTTTTGTCAGTTTGAGCCAAACAAAGCGTTTGATAGAAATTTAATATTTTTTTTAGATAATCCAGGTACGGTTATCAAAAAAAAAAAAAAAATTTCCCTATTGTTCTATTCAATAGGGAATACATATATCTAGAGCACCTTATCGTTCTACTACTATTTTTAGGCCTTATAACACACACCTTTACGGGATTTACTAGAAAATGACCTCTCCCTTTGTAAACAAAGCAATATGTATTAAATTTGCGAAATTTCAATATGATCAGACTATCCTTTATTAACATGAAAATGCATATAATCAAAAGTAGCTGACTGTCGCATAGATTTAAGTTGTAGAAAAGCTGTGCTTTGAAAATGTAAAACTAATTACGCATACAAGGAGATGACAGTAGAAAAGAAAATCATTCTTAAAAATTAACTGCGATTGTCATATCCTTTCTAGTTTCAAACTTTTAAAATAATTTATATATTCTATTTTATAATTTTTAAACTCCAAAACGTATCCACAGTGCCTTCCATGATATCTTTTTCTACCCTTTTTTTACAACACAGAAAGCCGGAGTTAAAAAATGAAACAAAAAATGGAGCAAAAACACCTTTTCAAACTTAAATTTAGCCCTTATCAAATGTGTTATTGTGGCTTAAATTAGGACATAAGCTTTAATATACTTTTTTTTTGTATAATTTTTGTTTATTTTATTATTAACTTTTTAAGTTTTGGATAATTTTTTAAATAAAGACAAATATACTTTTAAGTAGTTTAGCAATTAATTTTTTTGCTGAAATGAGAACAGTAAACTTGAATATAGTAAAAAACTATAAAAAAAATTGCATAAAGAGAGAAAGAAACTTGGTTATCAAGTCTTAATAGGTAAAGAATGCGAAGATACTGTAGAGTCCTGACTGCGTAGTTTCTGTGGAATTCTAACTTCTTAGTATGTGTATAGCCTATACTGCATATATACTGTAGAGTCAAGACTGCGTACTTACTGCAGAGTACTGCTTGCGTAGATACTGTAGAGCCTAGACTGCGCATTTTAGGGACTGTGTAGACAATCCTAACGATTATTTGGTGACGCACATACCCTAACTATAGAACTACTTCGCTGAAGCAAAATTAAATCAGAAACGAAATACACTATTAAATGAACAATTAAGACAGACAATTAATTGAAAAGGTGAAAAGATCAAAGATCACACGACATTACTTTTTTTCCTTTTGCATGACATATTTTGGCTACCTGTATTAATTCAGTTTTAATTATCACATTAAAAACGCTGAATAGTAATATAAAATATTTGTGTTATATCTTTCTGGTAGAAGGCAGAGAGAGAGAGTGGGGACAATGGGCTGTTTATTACTCTAATCTCCAAAGTTTTATTCGTTTGCTAAACAACTTTGGAGACTTTTATTGAATTTGATTGGTTGGTATTTTAAGTTAAGTGTTCAAACGTTTCAACCGCTGATTGTAATTTACGGAAGGGGTAATTTTGTGTATAATTATTTAGGATGTACATCAATTTATCGGTCATTGTCTTATCCCATTAGATCCCTGGACTAATGTTCACCCGTCCGTACTGAGCTACTCGATGAGAAATTCATAAATCATCTCTTAAAGCTTGATATATTACAATTACCGATTAGAAAAAAATATTTATTAATTTTTACATCATAACAATTTAGTTGTTATATTTCCAATGTTTTTATTGAGCAGCAATTGTTAATTATACCTAAGTTCTAAAATCTTTTAATTTAATTTTATTTATTTTGCGGTTTTTCTTGCTAAAAGGTAATTGTATTGACAGACTAACGTAGATTTAAATATTTTGTTAAAAGCAGTCCGATGTCCATATATACATAATAGAGGGTCTCAAATCACTGTAATTTTTAAATTCTTTAAATTTCACAAAGGGCAGAGATTCAATGAGAGAATAGACAATGGGCTGTTCATTACAATAGTCCCCAAAGTCTTTATTTGTTGGTTTAACAACTTTGAGGACTTTTGTGAATTTTGATTTATTAAGTTGATTGTTAAAACGTTTCAACCACTAATTTTTAATTTACAGAAGGGGATTAATATGTATCATCAAAGGGGACGTATATCAATTTATCGGTCATTGTCTCATCACTTTAGATCCCTGTAAGAGAATATTTTAAGTAAATACTCTGAAATATGTATAGCTTTGTTCAGTGGCGTGCGCAGAGTTTTGTCAAGGGTGTGTGAAACCTTGAGGTAGATAAAATTTCAATATGAAAGGGGTCATTTACACCCTCCCAAGCACGCCTATGAATTAGTAATTTAAAGTAAAATTACCATTCCTAAGTGTTTTGAAACACTCTATTGCATATTGTATGAAATTGTCTAGAATTGAGAGAAAAAAAACTAGAAGAATGTTCGGAATCTCCCCTTTTTAATTAATCCATTAGGGTCTGTTAAAGGGTAGAAAATGGGAATTTCAAATCTTTAAATGTCTTCATTTTAAAGTCGATGAAGTAGAATAATGTTTTAATTTAGTAATGGATATATCATTACTTGGATGTTGCACCAGATTTTCTTGTACTCTGATAAAGTACTTCTCGCTGCTGGCTAAAATAACGATACCCCCATCCACCCCCTTTAACCTATCCCCTCCCCTCTTGGATGAACGAATTGACCAATAATTGACAACATCTTTTTCCCTGTCAATATATCCACATTTATCCTATATCCATTAATTCAGTCATTCCTTTTAGAATTATTTTGTTTTTTTAAAAATCCATGAAAAAAAACATCATAAAAAATACAAAATTACCTATTGCAAAAAGTTCACAAAAAAATGTAATGCACTTTTTACAAATTATAATTTCATTTTTTTAAATGCAATATTTTTTTGCTCGCTTGAAAATGAAGTCTACATATTATATTTATTTTTATTCTATATCATCATCAATAACGCCGGGCAAAAAATCGTATGATTAATGATACTTTAACTACAGGCCTTATGACGTCGGAGTAATTATGGCAAAAATGATGGAGTCGACACAGTTTCAAACCTCGGAAAAGAAACTTTTTCTTGCGATTTTAAATACACACATATATATTTTTAACATAAATTGCATAATATGCGCTTGAAAAATAGCAAGTTGTTATGCTAATTTTAAATAAATTAAGTGTACGTTGAATGCATCTTTCATGTGTAAGTAACTATGTCCATGTGTGTTAATTCTTTGAAACTGTGTTAACCAACACTCTTGTCTTGTGCTCTCATGAAAAGTGCGCAAAAAATGTTAAGGAAATTGTTGAAATAGTTGGCGCTTTTTTTCTTATAAAGAAAGAAGTTTAGTCATTCATCAAGTACTCTATATAAAGCTCAGGGTGGCCCACAACATTTTAGGCTTTTTAAGAATATTCAAAAATAAAAATAAAAACTTAATTAAATCCATTCGCATTATTTAGGCAATATTATCTTTCGCAGCTAAAAACTAATAATTCTATACAATACACAAACACAGCCAGCTGCCATATATATTAATAGAACAGACTAATAATCGATAGCCGCAGCTAGCAATTGGCGAATAATATCGGCTGCGAAAAGGCAATCGCAGGCGCAATTCATTTCAACCCATGCCAGCCGCCTTATTGTTGGTCTTTTGTAGGCGTTGGTCTTTTGTAGTGTTGGTCTTTTGTAGGCGTTGGTCTTTTGTAGAACCGACTAGTTGGTCTTTTGTAGGCATTGGTCTTTTGTAGCAACGCCATTTGATATGCCTATGCAGTTGTAGCCATTTAAAAGTTTTAGTCGCCAGTAAGTAAAAAAGGTGTAGCCGCAGTCAATCGCTATAAATGTATTTTCTTAATCAAAGATTAAAGCTTTGGATCGTCTGACAAATTGATATTAACTTTATGTTTTGTTTTTATTGCTTGCAATATGACGATTAAGATACAAATTTATTACATTAATCATTTTTATAAACTTGACAATTTATTAATGTTCACCAAAATTGGATAATTTAGATTTTTTGCAAAATAGAAAGTAGGAATATTTGTGTTTTTTTTTCTTGAAACCCCACACTTTAAGGGAAAATAAGGTGGTATTTTTTTATAGTTTTCTATTAAGTTTATTTCCAAAAAGGGGGGTGTTTCAGTGATCGATAGGTACTTTCAGGTAAAGCTCCAAAAACCAACTTTGTATCAAAGATATTTGGTACAAGCCTATGTGATTTTCTAAAGTAGCCCACCTTTCAATTTAAATCCTTTAAGAATAGAGAACTGATTAGTTTGAAAGCAAGTCAAGTTTGGCAGGCAGGATGGGGACATTAGGCTGTTTATTACACTAGTCCCCAAAGTTTTATGTTAACGTTTTCTTATTCGTTGGCTTAGCAACTCTAGGGACATTTATATAATTTTGATTGGTTGATAAGTTTAGTTGAGTGTCCAAACCTTTATAACCACTAATTGTAATCCATGGAATGGATAACTTTGTGTATCATCATTGGGGATGTACATTATTTTATCCGTCATTGACAAATCCCTTTAGATCCCTGCAAGTTTGGGCAGAGTGTGCAAATCATCTTAATGTTTGGCAGCCCCGATAATAATTGCTTGTGACAGCAGCCATTTAAAAAAAAAGTTGCAGCCGCAGTTTAACCACAGCTTTCAATAATCGTCTTTTAAACCTGAGCTGAGAAATTTGCTAATGACAAGATTTTCTAGGTGTTATTCCTCTCGAAAATACTTAATACTAAGGCAATCTAGCAGGGCTTAGTGATATAAAGTCACCCACAAGAATGGATTTATTATTACTTGGATCTTACGCCAGATTATCATGAACTCTAGAAGCTCACATCCACACCTTTTCCTTCATCCACTTCCCTTCTACTGGATAAACGAACTGATTAATAAATGATGTTATTGTTAGCAACCTAAATTGACGACAATTTTTCCTATGTCATAATATCCACGTATATTCTATATCCATTTAAACAAGGGTTAGAAAAAAAACTAATAACTAGATTCGTAGTGATTCAAAAAAATCATTATCAGCGGTAAAAAAAGACAAAGAAATGTACAATTATTTTTTTAAAACCTCAATATTGTCGCGCTATAAAATGCTTCATTTTTGCGTGATTACTTATTAATGACACCTTTCTGCTTTCTATAATTTACTTTTTCCCCTAATTATGTACACAAAAGTTTTTATTTATTCATAATTGCTCTTTTTAACTTTAGGTTTATTGTCATTTTATTTCATACTACAGTTTTATATTTTAAGATTTTTAGAGCAAAAATATTTTATAGCTTGAAAATCTGTTCATAGAAAAACTGAAAACGTTAGATTTAGAAAAAATACTTATGTGCATGATTTTCAAATTATTAAATACAGAGTTGAATAGAAATAGCGAGAATGGACGTACAGATAAGACACTACTGGCTATAATCTTAGAGTAGCTTAACTTTAGCAAATTTTATTATGATCATATAAATCTATCCTATAAAGGAGGAAGGTTTTTTGTCTCAAGCTTAATATCTCAATAACTACAAAATAAATTGAATCCCTATTTAAAATAAGCTTTATATAGGTCCTATTATAGTTTTAGGCAAATTTTTAATTCTTGGGATTGTTTCATGAAATTTTTAAGCCTCTTTCTGTTCCTGCGAATAGAGATCCCCTAGAAGCTAGGGGCGGAGCCAATAGTCGAACATAAAGTTATAATCAACCTTTCCCTGACGACTCATAGATCATATTTTAAAAAGCTTAGCGTTAAGAAAAATACATTATAATCAATTTAATTTCTTTATAAAATGTTAAAACTAATTGATGGCTACAATACCAACACACAATGACTTAACTACTCCTCTCTGCCCTTTTATCTATGCACATTAAATCTAAATTGTATGTAATTTGCAGAGTTGGATTCTTAAAAATAAATTAATGGTCGCTGCTCGCTGGTGAGGCAAAATTGTTTTTGTGAAAAATCCTCCAAAATCTCATAAAAAATCAAAAAAAAATAAATAAAATCTTATGTTTATGATTTATTTAATTTTTGTAGTTTTTTTATGTGATTTTGGAGGATTTTTCACAATAATAATTTTACCTTACTAGCGAGCAGCGACACTAATTTTTTAAGAATCCACCTCAGGTCTAATCCAAACAATATTTATGTAAAGAGAAGACAAGTGGTGGAGAGTTTAAACTAAAATGAATTTTTGTTATTATTGTAAAAAGCTTTTGGAACAAAAAGTTTTGTTTATTTTTGTAGGATGTCATCTTTGTAAATAACAATGTAATACTTTCTTTATACACTAGCGGATGCGCCCTCACCATTAGGGACATCTTTTAAATATATAAATAATATATAAAATCCAACCCTTGACATTTGTAAATGGAGAAATCAATTTGTTTAGCGGTTAGTGAGATTCTAATGGACAGAATGCAAACCTTAATTTTTAGAATTGGCCCTAAGCTCTCGCTCTTTAAGAGGGGATTATTGGCTGTTTATTACACCCGTCCCCAAAGTTTCATATTCGTTGGCTTAACATGGGGACATCTGTGGATGGGTCAATAACTTGATTGTTCAAACATTTTAACCACTAATTTTGATTTGCATACTGGATAAATTTGTGTATCATCAGTGGAAGTGTATGTATATCAATTTATCGGCCATTGTCTTATCCCTTTAGATCCCTGATAAATTAACTGTTTCAGCATAAAATATTAATAATTCGAATTCATGATATTTTTAAAAAGTGTTATGTGTACAGAATGTTATTTCTACTGATTTTTTTTGTGTCAGTTCTGAATAAAATTACACCATGATAAAATGAGAATTAATTTCTAACTACAATCAAATAAGATAAAGACACCGACACTTGTATTTAAACTTTAAAGATGAAGCTCTTCTCTAACTTTTATTTTTTATAACTTCTCTTCTTATTGCACTGGGTTTATCTATTCATAAAAAAATCTTAGACTTTTATTTTTATTATTTATTTTTGTTATTGTCTTCTTAGATTTCAAAAATTACTTCAACTGAAGTGGAGCAAAATCACAGTTTATGTCCCTCTCCTCCCTCCACTAAAACAAATAGATTGGTTCATTTTTCTTTACTTTGGGGGCCGAAAAGAGAGACAGTCCCTACGCCCCCCCCCCCTGAAAATAGTTTTAACCTTTTCCTAGTCTATTTCAAAGCTTTTCTAAAATATGTCCAGTAGTTTTCGAAATCTTGTTTGACAGACGGACATACACATACACACAATTAGACACACATCAAGCTACTTTAGTATAAAGAATTATTAATTTTTTTTCTTTGGTATATAAATGAACTTGCATTAAAACAAAGAAAATTTCTTCTTTTGATCTTAATGATTAATATTTTTAAAAGAGCTATTATTATTACTTTTTATTTGGTCTTTGCTCTTTATCATCAAGAAAATTATTTCTCTTTATATTTCTTTCATCTAGCATATCTTTATCTTTAGCTCTCTCTTTTGTCTGTTTCTTATTTCAAAATTAATTTTTTTAAATGTTTTCTTTTTTCTTTCTTTTGCTTTTGAGCCTATTTTTCTGTGTCAATATCTTTTCTTTCAATTGCATTAATGGATATATTATTACTTGGATCTTACACCAGATTTTCATGTTTAAAGTGAAAAACGCTAAAAATACGATTTCTCTCTTCCAACCCCTTTACCCCCTCCCCTCCCCTCATAATCGAATAATGAACTGACCAATAAATAAGTACCCTGTTAGCAAGCTATATTGACAACATTTCCCCCCCCTGTCATAGTATCCACGTATATTCTAAATCCATTATTGCAATTTTTTTCTCGCTCTTTTTTTATTTTTATTTTCTCTCTCTCTCTCTATCTTTATATTTTTATCATCCTATTATCGCCATGAGTTATGCTAAAAAATCTGCATTACTGATAATTAAAATATAATAAATAGCAATAAAAAGACAATGAAAATGACAGGTGTTTTAATCATTTATGAAAAGTTATCTAATTTCATAAAAATTTAATCTAACATTTTAAAACAATTAATAGACAAACACTTGATGTTAATATACGATTTTTCTGACATTTTTCCCAAAATGCAAATCTTTTCTGAAAATTTCAAGGCAAACTCTCCAATTAAAGTATTTCATTCGTGCTTAATTGCTCTTCACGTCTTTTTTGATGAGTTAAAAAACAAATACTAAGCAACAACAACAAAAAGATTCATGAAAAAAGTTCTGCAATATAATTGGCATAAACGGTGCTTGCAAATTTTTGAAATTCAAAATTTAAATTTATTTTAATATTATCTGGATAGAATAATTATAGATACAGAATGATTATTTCATTAGTGTGCTGCCACTTTTACCTGAAACGCTGAATCGATATGGTTCTAGTATTGTAGTGAAGCTTTTCATAGGTCCTGGAAATAGCCCCAAGAAAAAATGCCCCCCTTTTTCTTTTCAAAACTAGAATTGAAGGTGGGGGTTCTATTCCCATCCTCAAGTACCCCTAGAGGCCTCTAGGGATGTAACTGCTAGTAACTAAAAAATGAATAACTTTTTTCCTAATTCCTAATTTTATTCTAGAAAACCGGTCTGCCATGGGGCAGTGATACGAAGCCGGGGGCGGGTGGCGCCGGGGCGGCTGGAGGCGGGGGTGGCACCCAAGGCCTCGCCCACTGGATGTCGATGATGGCTGAGCACATGAACCAGGAGTCCGGGGGCTCCTTGCATCCAGCCTACATGTGGCACAATGGTATTGATCAAAAGATGTCATTGTCAGAGCAACAGCTTCTACAGAAAGGTTAGTTAAAAGCTCATGTTATAAATAAAAAACTAATTTAAAATTTCTATTTAGGTCAGGTAAGGTTAGGGTATATTGGGTTCATGGTAGCTCGCAGGGTTTTGACTTTGAATTATTTACTAGCTAAGTATAATCCTATGATATAAAGTAGTAGAGTTTTTGTCTGATCTCGGAAATGCTGGTCTTAATTGATTATACTTATCAGGGAAGCTGTAAAGATGTCTTTGATTGGATTTATGCTATTTTCCTAACCTCTTTTGGCCTCCCCTAGAGGCTAGGGGTAAAGCACCTAGCGGCTTATAAGTCGCTAGATATTTAAAATAAGTAATGGTTATTAAATTATTTGCCATACAATATATTAAATGAAGATAAAATATCCCCCACAAAAAATGTAAAATGTGCATTTTTAATGTACATCAATCATTTTAATAAAGATGCAATTCTGCTGAAGCAATAAAAAAACCTGTACTCACATATTCCGCTAAAAAGATGTTGTTTGGTCGTATTTGTGTGGCTTTTTGTTACATTTTTCAATTTCAATTTAAAATTTTTTGTCCTGGTCAGCGATATCTTTTCTATCAATCTACATTTCTTTGCGCAAAAAGGGAAGCTTCCGTTCTCCTAGCAAAACAAGGAAAAGAGTAATTTGAACACAAAAAAAATCTTAACATTAATTCAATTTATAACTTAAATTAGAAAAAAATACTTAAAAATCTACCCAATTTTTTTTGTTAATATTTTTTTTTTGTTTATATTTTATGACTGTTCTTTTTAAAGGTAATCAATGTTACAGTCTGAAATTTGCAGGGAGGAGGGGGATATTTGGCTGTTTATCACAATAGTTACCAAAGTTTTATATTAATGTTTTATTAGATTAACACCTCTGGGGAGTGGGACTTTTATTGAATTTTGATTGATTGGTTTATTAAAAAAGTTTCAACCACTAATTATAATCTACAAAATGGGATTTTTTTTATCATCTTTGGGGATGTAATAATTATCGGCCATTGTCTTATCCCTTTAAGTCCCTGATAAATTTGTGTGTTATATGATTTCTGGAGATTTGCCAGCTTCTAACTCTTTTTCCATCTGCAAAATCTACACAAATTTCCAATTTTCTCATTAATCTAAACACAACTCAAATTTTTTCTTGTACATTTAGATATTTAAGCTTTCTTTAAAAAAAAAAATTAGGGGAAACTCTTCTTCATTTCATTCATTATCCTTATAATTAATACTTTTTTGCTAAGTTTTAAACATAAAATTTTAAGGAAATATATTTAGTGTAAAATAAATAGAAAAATTT